>NC_134356.1:427665500-428265500 GCF_048569485.1 Anomaloglossus baeobatrachus
ACACATACACTGTATATACGCGCACACACACTTTCTTCCCCTGGCTGTGTAGAGCTGCTGCTGTCTCTGTGTGATTGCTCTCAGTGCACATCCACTGGAAGAGGCAGGGAGGAGGGTTTGGGTGGAGAGCAGAGTGGGTGTATTAGACACAATGGGTGTGTTAGATAAGCTAGACACCGCCCTAGAGCCACAAAGAATTCTGGGACTTGTAGGAACTGAACACAGGAAGTCAGAGGAGAGATTAACCCCATCAGAGCTGGAGCCAGCAATGAGCATGTGCTGCTAGTGCACAATAAAAGGTAATTTTGCTGAAAAAACATAATAGATGTGTTGAGGGGCACATATTAGCAAGATTTATCAGAAAAAAAAAATCAGTTTTGGTAACTGGACAACTTCTTTAAGACTAGAAAAAAAAAAACAAAGAGAAAAATTGCATGTAAAATACCCTGACTATAAATAAATAAATTGCAAGTGCTTAATAACAGGGTACTTAGTGTATACATTTTTGCAAAAAGGTAAAAAGCTGTCTCACCTCGTCAAGGTGTTTGGTGTTTTTTTAAAGTTTGTAGTAAGTAGTTCTACTGAACCCGGTCAAATGCCTTCTCAGCATCAATTGTGATAAAGACTGTGGGAGTCTTAGTTTTCCCTGAGTGAGTAGGTTTAGGATTCGTCTGGTAGCGTCTTCTGCTCCTCTGTTCACAATAAACTCCACTTAATCTTTGTGTATAAGGTTCGGTACTATTTTTTGTAGTCTGGTGGCTAGGGTTTTTGCCAATATTTTCAGGTCAGAATTTAGGCGCGAAATGGGTCTATAGTTTCCAATGAGATCTCTGTCTCCCTTTTCTTTATACAAAACTGATATAGTGGCTTCTTGCATCTCCTCAGATAATTTTAAGCCTAGTGATAGTTCATTGATGAGGGTGGTTAAATATGGGGTTAAGATTGTAGTAAACTTTTTGTAGTACTCATTGGGAATTCCATCTGGTCCTGGTGCTTTATTTTGTTTTAGAGAGTTTATTGTAGCCATTACAGTCATATGAAAAAGTTTGGGCACCCCTATTAAAGTTAACCTTTTTTCTTTATAACAATTTGGGTTTTTGCAACAGCTATTTCAGTTTCATATATCTAATAACTGATGGACTCAGTAATATTTCTGGATTGAAATGAGGTTTATTGTACTAACAGAAAATGTGCAATCCGCATTTAAACAAAATTTGACCGGTTCAAAAGTATGGGCACCTCAACATAAAAGTGACATTAATATTTTGTAGATCCTCCTTTTGCAAAAATAACAGCCTCTAGTCACTTCCTGTAGCTTTTAATGAGTTCCTGGATCCCGGATGAAGGTATATTTGACCATTCCTCTTTACAAAACAATTCCAGTTCAGTTAAGTTCGATGGTCGCCGAGCATGTACAGCACGCTTCAAATCATCCCACAGACTTTCAATGATATTCAGATCTGGGGACTGGGATGGACATTCCAGAACATTGTAATTGTTCCTCTGCATGAATGCCTGAGTAGATTTGGAGCGGTGTTTTGGATCATTGTCTTGCTGAAATATCCATCCCCTGCGTAACTTCAACTTCGTCACTGATTCTTGCACATTATTGTCAAGAATCTGCTGATACTGAGTTGAATCCATGCGACCCTCAACTTTAACAAGATTCCCGCTGCCGGCATTGGCCACACAGCCCCAAAGCATGATGGAACCTCCACCAAATTTTACTGTGGGTAGCAAGTGCTTTACTTGGAATGGCCGTGTTTTTTTGCCTCCATGCATAACGCCTTTTTGTATGACCAAACAACTCAATCTTTGTTTTATCAGTCCACAGGACCTTCTTCCAAAATGTAACTGGCTTGTCCAAATGTGCTTTTGCATACCTCAGGCGACTCTGTTTGTGGCATGCTTGCAGAAACGGCTTCTTTTGCATCACTCTCCCATACAGCTTCTCCTTGTGCAACGTGCACTGTATTGTTGACCGATGCACATTGACACCATCTTCAGCAAGATGATGCTGCAGGTCTTTGGAGGTGGTCTGTGGATTGTCCTTGACTGTTCTCACCATTCTTCTTCTCTGCCTTTCTGATATTTTTCTTGGCCTGCCACTTCTGGGCTTAACAAGAACTGTACTTGTGTTCTTCCATTTCCTTACTATGTTCCTCACAGTGAAAACTGACAGTTTAAATCTCTGAGACAATTTTTTGTATCCTTCCCCTGAACAACTATGTTGAATAATCTTTGTTTTCAGATCATTTGAGAGTTGTTTTGAGGAGCCCATGATGGCACTCTTCATAGAAGATTCAAATAGGAGAACAACTTGCAAGTGGCCACCTTAAATACCTTTTCTCATGATTGGATACACCTGCCTATGAAGTTCAAAGCTCAATGAGGTTACAAAACCAATTTAGTGCTTTAGTAAGTCAGTAAAAAGTAGTTAGGAGTGTTCATATCAAGAAATTGATAAGGGTGCCCATACTTTTGCACCGGTCAAATTTTGTTTAAATGCGGATTGCACATTTTCTGTTAGTACAATAAACCTCATTTCAATCCAGAAATATTACTCAGTCCATCAGTTATTAGTTATATGAAACTGAAATAGCTGTTGCAAAAACCCAAATTGTTATACAGAAAAAAGGTTAACATTAATAGGGGTGCCCAAACTTTTTAATATGACTGTATGTCACTGTTTATGTATGGGGTGTTTAGGAAATTTAAATCTTCGTTAGACAGAGAGGGTAACTGAATCGAGTCAAGGAATTGATTGATGTCTTCCTTAGTGGATTTTTCTTCTAGTTTATTATTTTTAAGTTATATAGGTTGTTAAAATATTCCTCGAATTTTAGTGAAATGTCGTTTGGATTTTTGTAAATTTTGTTGTCCCTATCTCTTATCTGTAAGAGTTTGGTCTTAAGCTGGGTTCACACATAGTGACAGTGACAACGACGTCGCTGTTATGTCACCATTTTCTGTGCCGCAACAGCGACCTTGTAAGTCGCTGTTATGATCGCTGCTTAGCTGTCAAACACAGCAGAAGCAGCAGCGATCATAACGACACGCGTCGCTGTGCTACATGTGCAGAGAGCAGGGAGCCGCGCTTATCGCTGGCTCCCTGCACTCCTAGCTACAGTACACATCGGGTTAACTACCTGATGTGTACTGCAGCTACATGTGCAGAGAGCAGGGAGCCGCGCACACTACTTAGCGCTGGCTCCCTGCACTCCTAGCTACAGTACACATCGGGTTAACTACCCGATGTGTACTGCAGCTACATGTGCAGAGAGCAGGGAGCTGCGCACACTGCTTAGCGCTGGCTCCCTGCACTCCTAGCTACAGTACACATTGGGTTAATTACCCAATGTGTACTGCAGCTACATGTGCAGAGAGCAGGAGCCGGCACTGGCAGCGAGAGCGGCGTACGCTGGTAACGAAGGTAAATATCGGGTAACCAGGGAAAGGTCTTCCCTTGGTTACCCGATGTTTACCCTGGTTACAGCTTACCGCAGCTGCCAGATGCCGGCTCCTGCTCCCTGCTCGCTTCATTTCGTCGCTCCTCCTCGCTGTCACACACAGCGATGTGTGCGTCACAGCGGGAGAGCGACGGCCAATAAATGAAGCTGGACATTCAGCAACGACCGGCGACCTCACAGCATGGGTCAGGTCGTTGCTGGATGTCACACACAGCGACAGCGACGGGACGTCGCTGCAACGTCACAGACAATGGTGACGTAGCAGCGACGTCATTGTCATTGTCGCTGTGTGTGACACCACCCTTAGACCTCAGAATTCTTGTTCTTCTGGCTAAGAAAACCGAAGGTTTATTCATGAGATGGTAAAAATTGGATTTTGAGGTCAGTATGAATCTTTCGTATTAGTTTGAGAGAATGGTTTTTAAGCCTAGTCTGAGTTTTAAAATTTCTTTTTGTGTGTCATCTGATGGACTATTTGCTTGTGAATTTTCTAGTTCTCTAATTTTATTTATAATCTCTTCGGTTTTCTTTTGTTTAATTTTATTAATCTTAGCGTTAAGTTAGATCAGGGTTCCTCTGATGACTGCCTTATGGGCTTGCCATAGGAGTTGTGATAGAGATATTTTCTATGTCATTATATTTGAAATAATTTTTTAAATCATCTTGTATTTTTAGGCTATGGTCTGGATGGGCAAAAAGAAACAAGTTAGCTCTTCAACTTTTATTTATGTGTTGATTGGTGAGGATTTCAAATGTGATGGGAGAGTGGTCTGACCACACTCTAGGGTGAATGGTAATTGTTTAATTTTCTGTAAGGTATTGATGTCAGAAAGGACTAGGTCAATTCTTGAAAAGGATCTGTGGGGGTTTGAATAATAAGTACCGTATTTTTCGCTTTATAAGACTCACCTGATTATAAGACGCACCCCCAAATTTGGTGAAGGAAAAGAGATTTTTTTTTAATGTTAAATGGGGTCCATCTTATAATGCCAGTGTCCGTCTAACAAGTGATATAGGGTATATGTCCCTCATAGGCCCCCATCCTAAAATTAGCCCCACTTAATCTGGATATGGCCCCCTTATATTGAATATAGCCACCTTGTGCTGGGACACGTCCCCCTGTGCTGCCCATGGCCCCTATAGATGGCACACCTCCCCTGTGTTTGATATGGCCCCTATACTGCTGCCCATGGCCACTATAGATGGCACATCTCCCCTGTGTTTGATATGGCCCCCATACTGCTGCCCATGGCCACTATAGATGGCACATCTCCCCTGTGTTTGATATGGCCCCCATACTGCTGCCCATGGTCACTATAGATGGCACATCTCCCCTGTTAGATATGGGCCCCCATACTGCTGCCCATGGTCACTATAGATGACACATCTCCCCTGTTAGATATGCCCCCCATACTGCTGCCCATGGCGAATATAGATGGCACACCTCCCCTGTGTTTGATTTGGCCCCCATACTGCTGCCCATGGCCACTATAGATGGCACATCTCCCCTGTGTTTGATATCGCCCCCATACTGCTGCCCATGGTCACTATAGATGGCACATCTCCCCTGTTAGATATGACCCCCATACTGCTGCCCATGGCCACTATAGATGGCACATCTCCCCTGTGTTAGATATGCCCCCCATACTGCTGTCCATAATAAAATTAAACACTCTTTCCTTACCTTCTCAGCGCTGTCCCTCCTCGTGTCTCCCTCCTTGCAGTTGAGCTCCGGCTTCCTCCACTTCCTGGTTCTTGCTGCCGGTCATGTGATCGGCACGGCAGAGTGATATCATCTCTGCGTGCCTGATCACAGACAGCAGCAGCAGGAGATCGGGAGATCAGCGCTGGAGGTAAGTAAAGCTTATTTATTTTACTATGGGCAGCAGTATGGGGGCCATATCTAACACAGGGGGGATCATGTGCGATCAAAGGAGGGTGCAGGCAGATATATATGCCCCGCTGCCCCAGCCCATCAGCGCGATGCGGTTTCAGCACCACGCTGATGGACAGCGGCTGTGCATATTATATGAGCGGGAGCAGGAGATCTAACACTGCCGCCCGCAGCTTCACCAGCTCCCAGCACCGCTCCAGAGCGGACCCTGCAGTATATATATACACACCCCCGTATATTCGGTTTATAAGACGCACCCCCTACTTTCCCCAAAATTTGGGGGAACAAAAGTGCGTCTTATAAAGCGAAAAATACGGTATATTCTACTGAGGTTGTATTTAGGCATCTAAAGATGTCGTATAGCTCCTCTCAGTTGATCCTAGAATCAAGAGTGACATTGAGTACCCTGCCTTTCTTGGAAGAGTCGAATTTAGGGTATGGTATGGCGTTAAAATCTCCGAAAAGTAAAAGAGATCCCCTTTGGTGTGATCTAATTAAAGATAGTACTCTATTTAGGAAGGTAATTTGTCCCTTGTTGGGAGCGTATATGTTGGCTAATGTGTATGTAGTGTTATTTAGTTGGCAGATGACTATTAGATATCTACCTTAAAGGGAACCTGTCATCAGAAATTTTGCTTTAAACCTAAATGTTTCCCCCTCTGCAGCTCCTGGGCTGCATTCTAGCAAGGTTCCTGTTGTTTTTTTGCTCCCTTTTAGACCAAATATAATACTTTATAAAGTTGTACCTTTTGGGATGCAAATTTTCTAAATCGTCCATGGGGGCGGGCTCTCTGGTGTCCGTTATGTCCCTCCTGCTGATTTACGCCGTCCCCCAACGAGATTATGGGCGGCGCTGTGATTATCATTGCAAGTGCCCACCCATAATCTAGTGCACGCGCTTTCCCCTCTGCCTCCAGCGTTCTGCGCAAGCGCTGGCCGTAACCGGTGGTGTCCTGCTCCGATCCTCCCATCCCCACAGGTTCCCTTTAACCCATTGACGTTGATAGTCAGGGATTTTGTGGACATCTTGGTGGTTGATAGCTTTTTTTGGGGGGCTTTTTCTCTTGGTGTGGTCTAGACATTTGATATTCCTCCTGCTGGGGATACTTTTTGTCATGTTATTGATCATGTCAGGTAAACTTGAGGTAACTATTTTAAACATAAACATGGGGTGAAGTTACAAGGTAGATATATTGTGGGAGATATAATACAACAAATTTCTCCTTGTGGGCTAGTATTTTCTGCCTATTAGGGTGGTCCCGATTCAGATAAGGGACTTGAGCGAGGGTGCACTGATAATTATCTCCTGGAATCATCTTTTTTCCTTCCCAGGTTGGGGAGATGCAATTTTCAAGTCTTTGAGCAATTTCAGCCCCTCTTCCGGTTCCTCAATTAATACTGTTTTTTGCTTAAATGTGAAGATCAGATTATTGTTGTTTGGATGGCCCCAGCGGTATAAAATGTAATTTTTCCTCAGAGCATCCGTGATTGGCTTATAATCTCTTCTCCTTTTCAAAGTCTCCTTTGAAAGGTCGATAAATACTTTTAAGTTCTCGTGTGGGGATGGTAAAGTTTTGTTGTTTCATAAGAAATCCATTAGTTTTTCTTTTGCCCTATAGAACGTAAATCTCGCAATGACGTCTCTGGGGATTTCTTCTGCTAAGAATGTTGGTTTTGGGAGCCTGTGAACGCGTTCAAATGAATACTCCAATTCTGGGAGGGAGGGTAAAGCTTTTTTCACTATGTTCTTTACATATGTCATAAGGTTTGTGTTTTCGATCTTTTCTGGTATTCCTCGAAATTTTAAGTTACTTCTTCTGTCTCTATCTTCTCTATCTATCCATTTATTTCTTAGGAATTTTACCTCCTCTTTTAGCTTGTCTTGTTCTTTTTGTAAGTTCTTTGTGTCCTTTGAGAGTTCCTCCATTTCTCTTTCAGTTTTCTCCGATCTTGAGGCTATCATTGCCATAGAGGTTTTCATGTCATTAAAGTCAGTTTTAAGCGATTTGTTGTAAGCTCTGAAGAGGTTGTGGAAGAATTCCCGGTCCAGTGGCTGGCCCACATTGTAGTTCACCTTGAATTCTTTGTTGTTTCAATCTCTTCTGGCTTCTTTTTTGACTGGGCTCGAATTGGAAGAATTGCTCCTCTCTGAGTCTGTGTCATCAGGTAGATTTATGTCTTGGGCAGGGTTGTGTTTGTTTTCCATTTCTTTTCTTCTCTTGGTTAACCGTAACATCAAGTGATGGGGTGAGGTCAGGTACCCATAGGTCCCTATTGTTTCCTCCGCTGTTTTCCCTTGATGATTGAGTAGGACATTGGGCTGATGGGGGGGCTTGGTCCATGCACTCCTCATACATGGTTTCATTGTCTACTGTTTTACTATTAGGATTATTTTTGTTTTTGGGTGGCATTGTATATTAATAGGAGTTTTATAATGTGCTTTTATTCTACTTTTATAATGTAGTTTACTGTGCAGGTTAACTATTGTGGCTATAAGGATTTTTCTCCTTCTCTTACCTAATCCTCCCCTCTCCCTCCTGTAAAGTTGTTATTTCAGTTGAATATCTCCCCTGTCACATCTAAGGTTTTTTTTTCTCGGATATTCTGATATACTTAAAATCCTTGGCTTTATGGGATCTGGATATGAACAGGTGAGTGGTAGTATTATGGCACAGACCCTTATGGGAGGGTATATTTCAGGTTCCTCTGTGGGTCAGGCCCTTATGATGTGTTATGCTCAAAATCTGCTTATTTGTGGGGTCTTTTGTAGTATAACTCTTAATTAAAGTGTTAATTAGGCCCTTTAAATGTATGGAACGGAAGGAACGGTACTGTGGCACATACATAGCATGCGGTTGGGGCCGAAAACGTGAGCAAACATTTGGTAGTGTCTGTGCCACAGGGATCCCCCCCTCCTCCTGGGTCTGTTACTGTGGGTACTAGTAAACAAGTTAAACAGCCTGCATTGAGTTACTCAGCTCAGTTACTATATCTCCTATCTGCAGAGTCTGGTGATGCTTTGTTGTATTAACAACCTGTAAATGAGACAACTAAAACATATATATATATATATATATATATATATATATATAGTACAGAACAAAGGTTTGAACACACCTTCTCACCTCTAGTACAACTATTAAGAGGAGACTTTGTGCAGCAGGCCTTCATGGTAAAATAGCTGCTAGGAAACCACTGCTAAGGACAGGCAAGAAGCAGAAGAGACTTGTTTGGACTAAAGAACACAAGGAATGGACATTAGACCAGTGGAAATCTGTGCTTTGGTCTGATGAGTCCAAATTTGAGATCTTTGGATCAAACCACCGTGTCTTTGTAGAAAAGGTGAATGGATGGACTCTACATGGCTGGTTCCCACCGTGAAGCATGGAGGAGGAAGTGTGATGGTGTGGGGGTGCTTTGCTGATGACACTGTTGGGGATTTATTCAAAATTGAAGTCATACTAAACCAGCATGGCTACCACAGCATCTTGCAGCGGCATGCTATTCCATCCGGTTTGCGTTTAGTTGGACCATCATTTATTTTTCAACAGGACAATGACCCCAAAGACACCTCCAGGCTGTGTAAGGGCTATTTGACTAAGAAAGAGAGTGATGGGATGCTACGCCAGATGACCTGGCCTCCACAGTCACCAGACCTGAACCCAATCGAGATGGTTTGGGGTGAGCTGGACCGCAGAGTGCAGGCAAAAGGGCCAACAAGTGCTAAGCATTTCTGGGAACTCCTTCAAGACTGTTGGAAAACCATTTCTGATGGCTACCCCTTGAAGCTCATCAAGAGAATGGCAAGAGTGTGCAAAGCAGTAATCAAAGCAAAAGTTGGCTACTTTGAAGAACCTAGAATATAAGACATATTTTCAGTTGTTTCACACTTTTTTAAGTATTTCATGCCACATGTTTTCATTCATAGTTTTGATGTCTTCAATGTGAATCTACACTTTTTAGAGTTATGAAAATAAAGAAAACTCTTTGGATGAGAAGGTGTGTCCAAACTTTTTGTCTGCACTGTATACATACACAAAATGAGGCTTACTCAGTTACTCTTCGTAGTCTTAGGATGTTGTAGTAGTATAGTGAGGTACCAGTATGGGAAGGATGAAGGGAATGCAGCAGTCACCACTGATCTGTTTAAAAGTTGCTTTCAGCTGTGCAATGCTACTGAAAATGGGCAGCAGCTATGTCTTAGTTGTGGATGATTGCTGCACTCCGCTCCCTGTCGTCCCCCCAATGTTGCTATGTCAATCTTCTTTTGTGGTGGTGATTAAACCAGAGTCTGCGGGACTCGGGTACTTGGGAAGCCCGCCGACTTCGCTTGAGTGATGATCCGCTTCTATACTGTCTTGTACAGATGCAGAGTTCCTTCACTTCCCAGATCTGCGGTGCTTGAGTACGTGGCAGGCTCTTCCACCTGATCAGCTTGTGGTAGTGTCTGTGATGTAGTGCTTCTGTGAGCCACTGACAGGATCAGCTATGCATCTGTTAGAAGTGCTGTCTGAACCCGGAATCCCGTGCACCGATGTGTAAGGTCGGTGCAGATCTGATCACCCAATCTGCTGGCCGGCTGTAGACTGTCTCTTATAGCTGACCGCAGCTAGACCACAGCTCCCTCAGTGACGTTTCCCCGCTGTTTATTGTATTAGGGGTGGTTAAATAGTCCATATAATAGTAAATGCCAGTATATGGTGATTCAGTCAATATAGTGGCAGAATCCTTTAAATGCAGGAAGCTTACTGAGGAGAGCTCTTGAACAATTATCACTGTGGGGGTTTGTCAGAGCTGACAGGATGTGGTAGGATGAGCCACTGCTAGGAGTCAAGAGAGCAAACAATGTAATGTAGTGATATTAGTCCAAAATAAAGTGGTATAGCTCACCTGATTGCAGGAAATCTATGAAGCTTTGTATTTATCTGTTTGAGTTCTTGCTGTTGTGTTAGGAGTCTTGGTAGTGGATATCCCAGATAGATAAAAGAGGCAGGTGACCCAGGCTGTAATGGCTCCTTAGGGCTGCATCATGGGTTCAGGCCTCCTTGTAAGTATTTAGATGAGGAAAAGTCCTAAGAAGTCTCAAGTAGGATCAAAATGCTCTCTGTGCACTCCTGCGCTCTGTCCTGTTGCTTTGGTAGGGAGATGAGCCTTTAAAAAGGCTAAAATCCCTGTTGCTGGTGATTAGAAGCAGGAGCACCAAGTCCCTGTGTCTTCACATGGGGAAGCAAGCCACGCCTCTTAGAGATATGCTCTTCTGTGACCAGACATATATAATATTTTTTTTTCTATTGGGGGGAAGCAATTAGAATTTTTACTATGGGTTATCATGATTTCTTCGTAACCCCCTGCAGATGAGACACTTTATTAGATGCCGGATTAGCAGCCATGTCCGGTTCTAGTTCTGGGGTATTAAGCAACTGTCACTGTGTAGGGTGAAGTGCAGACAAATAAAACACACAACACAATATATTATCTGTAATTTTTTTTCTTATTTTATTGAAATAGCAATAAGCAACATTGTAATGAAAATATTACCGGCCCTTTAATAAATAACACAAGGGTAACAGTGACTCTCAGGTCCAGCCCTGATGGAGACCACAGAACTTGCTGCGGACATTGCGGACTTGATGAAAGCCACCGGACCCAAAGATCCAGAGGAAGGCGAAGAAAACCCACGGAGAGTTCTACCTCAGGGGGGGAAAAAATTCCTTCCTGACCCCATTTCTGGCGATCGGATATTAACCTGGATATCTTGAATAAGAGGAAAAAAATATCGGCACATCCAACGTAAAATAATTTCTTTCTTTATTTTCACATAATGTTAAAAAAGTCCATCCATATTCAGAAGACCCTGACGTGTTTCCGACGCAAAATAGCGTCCTTAATCATAGGCCTATGATTAAGGACGCTCTTTTGCTTCGGAAACGCGTCAGGGTCTTCTGAATATGGATGGACTTTTTTACCATTATGTGAAAAGAAAGAAAAATTATTTTACGTTGGATGTGCCGATATTTTTTTCCTCTTATTCAAGTTATAGTCCACCTGGCGGACTTCATATCGTTGCACTTCTTGGATGTGTGGTGACCTATTCCATTGGGCGTGTCAAGCTTTCCTTCACTTCGTCTGTTGTTGTAACCTGGATATCGTCTGTCCTGCTGCATATTGCTCTATAACTGTATGTCAGGGACGGACATAGGCAGGAGAGACGGCTGTGCAAGAACATGATAGAGACCGTGTGCAGTCCAATATCTCCTCATAATGCACGATGCCAACCAGTCCGGCTGTGCCGTGTCGCAGCCGCAGAACCAGTCCGGCCCTGCAGGGTCCCAGCCGCCCAACCAGTCCGGCCCTGCCAGGTCCGAGCTGCCCAACCAATCCGACCCTGCCGGGTCCCAGCCACCCAACCATTCCCTACCTGCCGAGTCCCAGCCACCCAACCAGTCTGACTCTGTCGGGTCCCAGTCGCCCAACCAGTCGAGCTCTGCCGGGTCCCAGCCGCCCAACCAGTCAGGCTCTCCCGGGTCCTAGCCACACAACCAGTCTGGCCCTGCAGGGTCCCAGCCACTCAACCAGTCAGGCCCTGCCGGGTCCCAGCCGCCCAACCAGTCAGGCTCTGCCGGGTCCAATCCGCCCAACCTGTCCGGCCCTGCCGGGTCCCAGCCTTCCAACTAGTCCGGCCCTGCCGGGTCCCAACCGCCCAAACAGTAATTACCTGCCTAGTCCTAGCCGCTCAACCAGTCTGACCCGGTCAGCATCCAGCCGCCCAACCAGTCCTTACCTGCTGAGTCCCAGCTACCCAACCAGTCTGGCCCTGCCGGGTCCCACCCGCTCAACCAGTCCAGCCCTGCCGGGTCCCAGCCACCCAACTAGTCCGGCCCTGCCGGGTCTCAGCCGCCCAACAAGTTAGGCTCTTCCCGGTCCCAGCCACCCAACCAGTTCGGCCCTGCCGGGTTCAAGCCGCGGAACCAGTCAGACCATGCCGGGTCACAGCCGCCCAACCAGTAAGGCCCTGCTGGGTCCCAGACGCCTAACTAGGCTGGCTCAGCCGGGTTCGAGCCGCCCAACCAGTAAGGTCATGCCAAGTCCCAGCCACCCAACTAGTCAGGCCCTGCCGGGTCCCAGCCGCTCAACCAGTCAGGCCCTGCCGGGTCCCAGCCGCCCAACCAGTCAGGCCCTGCCGGGTCCCAGCCGCCCAACCTGTCAGGCCCTGCCGGGTCCCAGCCGCCCAACCAGTCAGGCCCTGCCGGGTCCCAGCCGCCCAACCAGTCAGGCCCTGCCGGGTCCCAGCCTTCCAACCAGACAGGCTCTACCGGGTCCAGGCCGCCCAACCAGTTCGGTCCTGTCGGGTCCCAGCCGCCCAACCAGTCAGGCCCTGCCGGGTCCCAGCCTTCCAACCAGAAAGGCTCTACCGGGTTCCAGACGCACAACCAGTCAGGCCCTGCCGGGTCCCATCCGCCCAACCAGTCAGGCCCTGCCGCGTCCCAGCCGCCAAACTAGTCAGGCCCTGCCGGGTCCCAGCCGCCCAACCAGTCAGGCCCTGCCGGGTCCCAGCCTTCCAACCAGTCAGGCCCTGCCGGGTCCCAGCCTTCCAACCAGACAGGCTCTGCCGGGTCCCGGCCGCCCAACCAGTCAGGCCCTGCCGGGTCCCGGACGCCCAACTAGTCAGGCCCTGCCGGGTCCCAGCCGCACAACCAGTCTGGCCCTGCCGGGTCCCAGCCGCCAAACTAGTCAGGCCCTGCCGGGTCCCAGCCGCCCAACCAGTCAGAAAAGACTGCCTGCACTCAGCCTCATAGACCTGACGTGTGAACAGGCGCATAACTGAACATGACATAAAATACAAAAAAAGACAGTTTGCGCTCTGATAATGCTAAAGTATGGAAACCATGAATGTGTGAACATGGACCTGCATTACTGCTAAGGAAAATCTAAGAAAAATTAGATATTTAGCATATAGAAATGGCCATTTGTATATCTGCCCAGTTGCCCCTTCACGGCATATCTCGTAACTGGGTACCTAACGCTATTCTGAAGCCTCTCTCTGGGTTAAAAACCTCCCGTGTATGGGCACGTAGGAACTTGCTATATAGAATGAGATTACCTGCCGGGTCTCAGCCTTCCAACCAGTCAGGCCCTGCCGGGTCCCAGCCTTCCAACCAGACAGGCTCTGCCGGGTCCTGGCCGCCCAACCAGTCCGGCCCTGCCGGGTCCCAGCAGCCCAACCAGTCAGGCCATGCCGGGTCCCAGCCGCCCAACTAGTCAGGCCCTGCCGGGTCCCAGCCGCCCAACCAGTCAGGCCCTGCCGGGTCCCAGACGCCCAACCAGTCAGACCCTGCCAGGTCCCAGCTGCCCAACCAGTCAGGCCTTGCCGGGTCCCAGCCGCCCAACCAGTCTGGACCTGCCGAGTCCCAGCCTTCCAACCAGTCAGGCCCTGCCGGGTCCCAGCCTCCCAACCAGTCAGGCTCTGCCGGGTCCCAGCCGCCCAACCAGAAAGGCTCTGCCGGGTCTCAGCCGCCCAACCAGTCCAACCCTGCTGGGTCCCAGCTGCCCAACCAGTCAGGCCCTGCTGGGTTCCAGTTGTCCGACTGGTCTGGCCCTGTCGGGTCCCAGCCGCCCAACAAGTCAGGCCCTGCCGTGTCCCAGCTGCCCAACCAGTCAGGCTCTGCCGGGTCCCAGCTGCCCAACCAGTCAGGTTCTACCGCGTCACAGTCACCCAATCAGTCCGGCCCTGGCGGGTTCAAGCCACCCGACCAGTCAGACCATGCCAGGTCCCAGCTGCGCAACCAGTCAGGCTCTGCCGGGTCCCAGCCGCCTAACCAGTCCGGCCCTGCCGGGTTCCAGCCACCCAACCAGTTAGCCCACGCCGGGTCCCAGCCGCCCAACCAGTCAGGCCCTGCCGGGTCCTAGCCGCCCAACCAGTCAGGCCCTGCCGGGTCCCAGCCGCCCAACCAGTCAGGCCCTGCCGGGTCCCAGCCGCCCAACCAGTCAGGCCCTGCCGGGTCCCAGCCGCCCAACCAATCAGGCCCTGCCGGGTCCCAGCCTTCCAACCAATCAGACCCTGCCGGGTCCCAGCCGCCCAATCAACCAGTCAGGCCTTGCCGGGTCCCAACCACCCAACCAGTCAGGCCCTGCCGGGTCCCAGCTGGCCAACCAGTCAGGCCCTGCTGCGTCTCAGCCGCCCGACCAGTGAGGCCCTGCCGGGTCCCAGCTGCCCAACCAGTCAGGCTCTGCCGGGTCCCAGCTGCCCAACCAGTCAGGCTCTGCCGCATCACAGTCACCCAACCAGTCCGGCCCTGCCGGGTTCAATCCGCCCAACCAGTCAGACCATGCCGGGTCCCAGCCGCACAACCAGTTAGGCTCTGCCGGGTCCAAGCTGCCTAACCAGTCAGACCCTGCTGGGTTCCAGCCGCCCAACCAGTCAGGCCCTGCTGGGTTCCAGCCGCCCAACCAGTCAGGCCCTGCCGGGTCCCAGCCGCCCAACCAGTCAGGTCCTGCCGGGTCCCAGCCGCCCAACCAATCAGGCCTTGCCGGGTCCTAGACGCCCAACCAGTCAGGCCCTGCCGGGTCCCAGCCTTCCAACCAGTCAGGCCCTGTTAGGTCCCAGCCTTCCAACCAGACAGGCTCTGTTGGGTCCCAGATGCCCAACCAGTCCGGCCCTGCCGGCAGGTCCCAGACACCCAACAAGTCAGACCCTGCCGGGTCCCAGCCGCCCAACCAGTCAGGCTCTGCCGGGTCCCAGCCGACCAGTCAGGCCCTGTCGGGTCCCAGCCGCCCAACCAGTCAGGCCCTGCCGGGTCCAGGCCACCCAACCAGTCAGGCCCTGCTGGGTCCCAGCCGCCCAACCAGTCAGGGCCTGCCGGGTACCAGTCTTCCAACCAGTCAGGCCCTGTTGGGTTCCAGTTGTCCGACCGGTCCGGCCCTGCCGGGTCCCAGCCGCCCAACCAGTCAGGCCCTGCTGGGTCACAGCCTCTCAACCAGTCTGGCCATGCTGGGTCACAGCCACCAAACCAGTCCGGCCCTGCCGGGTCCCAGCCGCCCAACCAGTCAGGCCCTGCCGGGTCCCAGCCGCCCAACCAGTCAGGCCTTGCCGGGTCCCAGCCGCCCAACCAGTCAGGCCCTGCCAGGTCCCAGCCGCCCAACCAGTCAGGCCCTGCCGCGTCCCAGCCGCCCGACCAGTCAGGCCCTGCCAGGTCCCAGCTGCCCAACCAGTCAGGCTCTGCCGGGTCCCAGTCGCCCAACCAGTCCGGCCCTGCTGAGTCCCAGCCGCTCAACCAGTTAGGCCCTGCCGGGTCCCAGCCGCCCAACCAGTCAGGCCCTGCTGGGTTCCAGTAACCCGACCGGTCCGGCCCTGCCGGGTCCCAGCCGCCCAACAAATCAGGCCCTGCCGTGTCCCAGCTGCCCAACCAGTCAGGCTCTGCCGGATCCCTGCTGCCCAACCAGTCAGGTTCTACCGCGTCACAGTCACCCGACCAGCCCGGCCTTGGCGGGTTCAAGCCGCCCAACCAGTCAGACCATGCCAGGTCCCAGCCGCCCAACCAGTCAGGCTCTGCCGGGTCCCAGCCGCCTAACCAGTCCGGCCCTGCCGGGTTCCAGCCACCCAACCAGTTAGCCCATGCTGGGTCCCAGCCGCCCAACTAGTCAGGCCCTGCCGGGTCCCAGCCGCCCAACCAGTCAGGCCCTGCCGGGTCCCAGCCGTCCAACCAGTAAGACCCTGCCGGGTCTCAGCCGCCCAACCAGTTAGGCCTTGCCGGGTCCCTGCCGCCCAACCAGTCAGGCCCTGCCGGGTCCCAGCCGCCCAACCAGTCAGGCTCTGCCGCATCACAGTCACCCAACCAGTCCGGCCCTGCCGGGTTCAATCCGCCCAACCAGTCAGACCATGCCGGGTCCCAGCCGCCCAACCAGTTAGGCTCCGCCGGGTCCCAGCCGCCTAACCAGTCCGGCCCTGCTGGGTTCCAGCCGCCCAACCAGTCAGGCCCTGCTGGGTTCCAGTTGTCCGACCGGTCCGGCCCTTCCGGGTCCCAGCCGCCCAACAAGTCAGGCCCTGCCGTGTCCCAGCTGCCCAACCAGTCAGGCTCTGCCGGGTCCCAGCTGCCCAACCAGTCAGGTTCTACCGCGTCACAGTCACCCAATCAGCCCGGCCCTGGCGGGTTCAAGCCGCCCAACCAGTCAAACCATGCCAGGTCCCAGCCGCCCAACCAGTCAGGCTATGCCGGGTCCCAGCCGCCTAACCAGTCCGGCCCTGCCGGGTTCCAGCCACCCAACCAGTCAGGTTCTACCGCGTCACAGTCACCCGACCAGCCCGGCCTTGGCGGGTTCAAGCCGCCCAACCAGTCAGACCATGCCGGGTCCCAGCCGCCCAACTAGTCAGGACCTGCCGGGTCCCAGCCGCCCAACCAGTCAGGCCCTGCTGGGTCCTAGCCGCCCAACCAGTCAGACCCTGCCGGGTCTCAGCCGCCCAACCAGTCAGGCCTTGCCGGGTCCCAGCCGCCCAACCAGTCAGGCCCTGCCGGGTCCCAGATGCCCAACCAGTCAGGCCCTGCCGGGTCCCAGCCTTCCAACCAGTCAGGCCCTGCCAGGTCCCAGCCTTCCAACCAGACAGGCTCTGCCGGGTCCCAGCCGCACAACCAGTCTGGCCCTGCCGGGTCTCAGCCGCTCAACCAGTCAGGCCCTGCCGGATCCAGCCTTCCAACCAGTCAGGCCCTGCCGGGTCCCAGCCTTCCAACCAGAAAGGCTCTGCCGGGTCCCAGACGCACAACCAGTCAGGCCCTGCCGGGTCCCATCTGCCCAACCAGTCAGGCCCTGCCGGGTCCCAGCCGCCAAACTAGTCAGATCCTGCCGGGTCCCAGCCGCCCAACCAGTCAGGCCCTGCCAGGTCCCAGTCTTCCAACCAGTCAGGCCCTGCCAGGTCCCAGACTTCCAACCAGTCCGGCCCTGCCGGGTCCTAGCCGCCCAACCAGTCAGGCCCTGCCGCGTCACAGCTGCCCAACCAATCAGGCTCTGCCGCATCACAGTTACCTAACCAGTCAGGCCCTGCCGGGTCCCAGCCGCCCAGCCAGTCAGGCCCTGCCGCGTCCCAGCCGCCCAACCAGTCAGGCCCTGCCAGGTCCCAGACTTCCAACCAGTCCGGCCCTGCCGGGTCCTAGCCGCCCAACCAGTCAGGCCCTGCCGCGTCCCAGCCGCCCGACCAGTCAGGCCCTGCCGGGTCCCAGCTGCCCAACCAGTCAGGCTCTGCCGGGTCCCAGCCGCCCAACCAGTCCGGCCCTGCTGAGTCCCAGCCGCTCAACCAGTTAGGCCCTGCCGGGTCCCAGCCGCCCAACCAGTCAGGCCCTGCTGGGTTCCAGTAGCCCGACCGGTCCGGCCCTGCCGGGTCCCAGCCGCCCAACAAATCAGGCCCTGCCGTGTCCCAGCTGCCCAACCAGTCAGGCTCTGCCGGGTCCCTGCTGCCCAACCAGTCAGGTTCTACCGCGTCACAGTCACCCGACCAGCCCGGCCTTGGCGGGTTCAAGCCGCCCAACCAGTCAGACCATGCCAGGTCCCAGCCGCCCAACCAGTCAGGCTCTGCCGGGTCCGAGCCGCCTAACCAGTCCGGCCCTGCCGGGTTCCAGCCACCCAACCAGTTAGCCCATGCCGGGTCCCAGCCGCCCAACTAGTCAGGCCCTGCCGGGTCCCAGCCGCCCAACCAGTCAGGCCCTGTCGGGTCCCAGCCGTCCAACCAGTAAGACCCTGCCGGGTCTCAGTCGCCCAACCAGTTAGGCCTTGCCGGGTCCCTGCCGCCCAACCAGTCAGGCCCTGCCGGGTCCCAGCCGCCCAACCAGTCAGGCTCTGCCGCATCACAGTCACCCAACCAGTCCGGCCCTGCCGGGTTCAATCCGCCCAACCAGTCAGACCATGCCGGGTCCCAGCCGCCCAACCAGTTAGGCTCCGCCGGGTCCCAGCCGCCTAACCAGTCCGGCCCTGCTGGGTTCCAGCCGCCCAACCAGTCAGGCCCTGCTGGGTTCCAGTTGTCCGACCGGTCCGGCCCTGCCGGGTCCCAGCCGCCCAACAAGTCAGGCCCTGCCATGTCCCAGCTGCTCAACCAGTCAGGCTCTGCCGGGTCCCAGCTGCCCAACCAGTCAGGTTCTACCGTGTCACAGTCACCCAATCAGCCCGGCCCTGGCGGGTTCAAGCCGCCCAACCAGTCAAACCATGCCAGGTCCCAGCCGCCCAACCAGTCAGGCTATGCCGGGTCCCAGCCGCCTAACCAGTCCGGCCCTGCCGGGTTCCAGCCACCCAACCAGTCAGGTTCTACCGCATCACAGTCACCCGACCAGCCCGGCCTTGACGGGTTCAAGCCGCCCAACCAGTCAGACCATGCCGGGTCCCAGCCGCCCAACTAGTCAGGACCTGCCGGGTCCCAGCCGCCCAACTAGTCAGGCCCTGCTGGGTCCTAGCCGCCCAACCAGTCAGACCCTGCCGGGTCTCAGCCGCCCAACCAGTCAGGCCTTGCCGGGTCCCAGCCGCCCAACCAGTCAGGCCCTGCCGGGTCCCAGATGCCCAACCAGTCAGGCCCTGCCGGGTCCCAGCCTTCCAACCAGTCAGGCCCTGCCAGGTCCCAGCCTTCCAACCAGACAGGCTCTGCCGGGTCCAGGCCGCCCAACCAGAAAGGCTCTGCCGGGTCCCAGCCGCACAACCAGTCTGGCCCTGCCGGGTCTCAGCCGCTCAACCAGTCAGGCCCTGCCGGGTCCCAGCCTTCCAACCAGAAAGGCTCTGCCGGGTCCCAGCCGCACAACCAGTCAGGCCCTGCCGGGTCCCATCTGCCAAACCAGTCAGGTCCTGCCGGGTCCCAGCCGCCCAACCAGTCAGGCCCTGCTAGGTCCCAGTCTTCCAACCAGTCAGGCCCTGCCAGGTCCCAGACTTCCAACCAGTCCGGCCCTGCCGGGTCCTAGCCGCCCAACCAGTCAGGCCCTGCCGCGTCACAGCTGCCCAACCAATCAGGCTCTGCCGCATCACAGTCACCTAACCAGTCAGGCCCTGCCGGGTCCCAGCCGCCCAGCCAGTCAGGCCCTGCCGCGTCCCAGCCGCCCAACCAGTCAGGCCCTGCCGGGTCCCAGCCTTCCAACCGGTCAGGCCCTGCCAGGTCCCAGCCTTCCAACCAGACAGGCTCTGCCGGGTCTAGGCCGCCCAACCAGAAAGGCTCTGCCGGGTCCCGGCCGCACAACCAGTCTGGCCCTGCCGGGTCTCAGCCGCTCAACCAGTCAGGCCTTGCTGGGTCCCAGCCTTCCAACCAGACAGGCTCTGCCGGGTCCAGGCCGCCCAACCAGAAAGGCTCTGCCGGGTCCCAGCTGCACAACCAGTCTGGCCCTGCCGGGTCCCAGTCGCCCAACCAGTCAGGCCCTGCTGGGTTCCAGTTTTCCGACCGGTCCGGCCCTGCCAGGTCCCAGCCGCCCAACAAGTCAGGCCCTGCCGTGTCCCAGCTGCCTAACCAGTCAGGCTCTGCCGGGTCCCATCTGCCCAACCAGTCAGGTTCTGCCGCGTCACAGTCACCCAACCAGTCCGGCCCCGGCGGGTTCAAGCCGCCCAACGAGTCAGACCATGCCAGGTCCCAGCTGCCCAACCAGTCAGGCTCTGCCGGTTCCAGCCGCCCAACCAGTTAGCCCATGCCAGGTCCCAGCCGCCCAACCAGTCAGGCCCTGCCGGGTCCCAGCCGCCCAACCATTCAGGTCCTGCTGGGTCCCAGCCGCCCAACCAGTCAGACCCTGCCGGGTCCCAGCCACCCAACCAGTCAGGCCTTGCCGGGTCCCAGCCGCCCAACCAGTCAGGCCCTGCCAGGTCCCAGCCTTCCAACCAGACAGGCTCTGCCGGGTCCATGCCGCCCAACCAGAAAGGCTCTGCCGGGTCCCAGCCGCACAACCAGTCTGGCCCTGCCGGGTCTCAGCCGCTCAACCAGTCAGGCCCTGCCGGATCCAGCCTTCCAACCAGTCAGGCCCTGCCGGGTCCCAGCCTTCCAACCAGAAAGGCTCTGCCGGGTCCCAGTCGCACAACCAGTCAGGCCCTGCCGGGTCCCATCTGCCCAACCAGTCAGGCCCTGCCGGGTCCCAGCCGCCAAACTAGTCAGGTCCTGCCGGGTCCCAGCCGCCCAACCAGTCAGGCCCTGCCAGGTCCCAGTCTTCCAACCAGTCAGGCCCTGCCAGGTCCCAGACTTCCAACCAGTCCGGCCCTGCCGGGTCCTAGCCGCCCAACCAGTCAGGCCCTGCCGCGTCACAGCTGCCCAACCAATCAGGCTCTGCCGCATCACAGTCACCTAACCAGTCAGGCCCTGCCGGGTCCCAGCCGCCCAGCCAGTCAGGCCCTGCCGCGTCCCAGCCGCCCAACCAGTCAGGCCCTGCCGGGTCCCAGACGCCCAACCAGTCAGGCCCTGCCGGGTCCCAGCCTTCCAACCGGTCAGGCCCTGCCAGGTCCCAGCCTTCCAACCAGACAGGCTCTGCCGGGTCTAGGCCGCCCAACCAGAAAGGCTCTGCCGGGTCCCGGCCGCACAACCAGTCTGGCCCTGCCGGGTCTCAGCCGCTCAACCAGTCAGGCCTTGCTGGGTCCCAGCCTTCCAACCAGACAGGCTCTGCCGGGTCCAGGCCGCCCAACCAGAAAGGCTCTGCCGGGTCCCAGCTGCACAACCAGTCTGGCCCTGCCGGGTCCCAGTCGCCCAACCAGTCAGGCCCTGCTGGGTTCCAGTTTTCCGACCGGTCCGGCCCTGCCAGGTCCCAGCCGCCCAACAAGTCAGGCCCTGCCGTGTCCCAGCTGCCTAACCAGTCAGGCTCTGCCGGGTCCCATCTGCCCAACCAGTCAGGTTCTGCCGCGTCACAGTCACCCAACCAGTCCGGCCCCGGCGGGTTCAAGCCACCCAACGAGTCAGACCATGCCAGGTCCCAGCTGCCCAACCAGTCAGGCTCTGCCGGTCCCAGCCGCTTAACCAGTCCGGCCCTGCCGGGTTCCAGCCGCCCAACCAGTTAGCCCATGCCAGGTCCCAGCCGCCCAACCAGTCAGGCCCTGCCGGGTCCCAGCCGCCCAACCATTCAGGTCCTGCTGGGTCCCAGCCGCCCAACCAGTCAGACCCTGCCAGGTCCCAGCCACCCAACCAGTCAGGCCTTGCCGGGTCCCAGCCGCCCAACCAGTCAGGCCCTGCCGGGTCCCAGCTGCCCAGCTAGTCAGGCCCTGCCGCGTCCCAGCCACCCGACCAGTCAGGCCCTGCCGGGTCCCAGCTGCCCAACCAGTCAGGCTCTGCCGGGTCCCAGCTGCCCAACCAGTCAGGCTCTGCCGCATCACAGTCACCCAACCAGTCCGGCCCTGCCGGGTTCAATCCGCCCAACCAGTCAGACCAGTTAGGCTCTGCCAGGTCCCAGCCGCCTAACCAGTCCGGCCCTGCTGGGTTCCAGCCGCCCAACCAGTCAGGCCATGCCGGGTCCCAGACGCCCAACAAGTCAAGCCCTGCCGGGTCCCAGCCGCCCAACCAGTCAGGCCCTGCCGGGTCCCAGCCGCCCAACCATTCAGGTCCTGCTGGGTCCCAGCCGCCCAACCAGTCAGACCCTGCCGGGTCTCAGCCACCCAACTAGTCAGGCCTTGCCGGGTCCCAGCCGCCCAACCAGTCAGGCCCTGCCGGGTCCCAGCTGCCCAGCCAGTCAGGCCCTGCCGCGTCCCAGCCACCCGACCAGTCAGGCCCTGCCGGGTCCCAGCTGCCCAACCAGTCAGGCTCTGCCGGGTCCCAGCTGCCCAACCAGTCAGGCTCTGCCGCATCACAGTCACCCAACCAGTCCGGCCCTGCCGGGTTCAATCCGCCCAACCAGTCAGACCAGTTAGGCTCTGCCGGGTCCCAGCCGCCTAACCAGTCCGGCCCTGCTGGGTTCCAGCCGCCCAACCAGTCAGGCCATGCCGGGTCCCAGACGCCCAACAAGTCAAGCCCTGCCGGGTCCCAGCCGCCCAACCAGTCAGGCCCTGCCGGGTCCCAGCCGCCCAACCAGTCAGGCCTTGCCGGGTCCCAGCCGCCCAACCAGTCAGGCCCTGCCGGGTCCCAGCCTCTCAACAAGTCTGGCCCTGCTGGGTCACAGCCACCCAACCAGTCCGGCGCTGCCGGGTCCAAGCCGCCCAACCAGTCAGGCCCTGCCAGGTCCCAGCCGCCCAACCAGGCCGCCTCTGCCATATCATGTGTGAGCTGTCCCTAAAACGTAGAGACGAGATACTTACCTGGACTTGTCACCTTTGTACTGTCAGGGTCTAAAAACACAAAAAGATTCTGGTTTAGAACTTTGTACATTGAACAGTAATTGTGATGTGACGGAATGTTGATGCCATGTGACCCATGATGTCAGCAGAACAGTCACTGCTGTTGTGAATCAAGTTTATAACATCAAGGAAGAGTTAATTTAATAAATGTTTAAAACCACTGTGTCATTTTAAAAACATGAGACACACATTTAAAGGGATCCTTCTATTTTAATCCATGTTATCTAGTGCCCTATGTACTAAAGGAAAAGTCAAATCGCCATTCTTGACCACAGTAAACGACAACTCCCAGGTATTCCACTGATTCAACAGGAACAAAAGAGCTGACAGCAGAGAGTAATAGCATTTGTGACCCGATTTCAGTTACAAAATGCGATCATTTGTCCGCGTAAAATGACAAAACTACCCAAAAATTGAGCTAAATGGAATTTTGTGTGTGTGTGTGTGTGTATATTGATATGTGTGCACACATGTGCAAACACATGGATGTTGTTGAGGGTGGGCTCCATAGTGGGGATCCAGTGTAATTAGCAGTTTATTTTCTGAAAGACCCCATAAACCTGTATTACATCGTCACCCTCCTATTATAGGGGCTGTAATATCGAATGTGTCCTGTAGGGGCCGCTACTTCCCACAGCAATAACAGCTGACTGCAATAGCTATCATCTCCCCTGAAAAGTAAAGAGCCACCTACCTGCACTTGTCCCCTCCCGACTGTTAGCTCCTAGTGGCACAAGATTGCTCCGGTGTAGAACTTTGTACATTCTATACCCATTGTGATGTTATTTGATGACTATGATGTGTTGTGTCCTGTGATGTCATCATAACTGCCTAATACAAATAAAACATTTACCTGTTGTAGACAAGTACTACATCCAAGATGGTGTATGTGTCCTATAAAAAAGTTCCATAAGTGTATCACCGGAATTAAATATTCTGTCAAATTCCTTTAAAGTTGTTTTTTTTTTTTTTTCTTCAATGAGTACAATGGTGGAGGACTCTGAGGGTGCATTATAAGATATGGAGGAATATGGGGGTGCATTATAATATACGGAGGACTATGGGGGTGCATTATACTATATGGAGGTCTATGGGGGGTGCAATATAATATATGGAGGACTATAAGGGTGCATTATAATATATGGAGGACTATGGGTGTGCATTATAATATATGGAGCACTATAGAGTGCATTATACTATATGGAGGAGTAGGAGGGGGCATTATAAAATAAAACAAAGAGGGTGTATTATACTATATGGAGGACTATGGGGTGCACTCCTGGCGGCTGCTGGCTGGGGGGGTTGTTAGGCTGGGGGGCTCCCCATAACGTGGAGCTCCCCATCCTGAGAATACCAGCCTTCAGACGTTTGGCTTTACCCTGGCTGGTTTCCAAATTGGGGGGACCGCACGTCGACTTTTTTAAAATTATTTATATATTTTTTTATCTGCTCGATTTAGACATGCCCACCGGCGGCTGTGATTGGTTGCAGTGAGAGAGTTGTCACTCAGTGTGGGGGAGTGTCTGACTGCAACCAATCATAGGCGCCGGTGGGCAGAGGAAGCAGGGAATACATGATGGATTAATAAGTTGCCGGCATTTTCAAAAGAGGAGAAGCCGCCACAGTGTGAACGCCGTGCAGCGCTGCGCCGGGCATCGTGGATCGGTGAGTATGAGAGAGGGGGTGGGAGGGAGAGACCGACATGGACAGAGAGAGAGATAGAGACAGAGAGAGAGACCGACCGACAGACCGACCGACAGAGAGAGAGACCGAAAGACCTGCGTTTATTATGTCAAAAACACATGCAGATTGCTAGTAAAAAAGAAGTGAAACGCGTTCTTTCTTGAAAAATACGCGTTTAGACATTTCTCATTGACTTCAATGTTATTAAAACGCTGCCAAAATGGCAAAAACAATTGACATGTTGCTTCTTCAAACACAGGGATTTTCGTTTAATATTTCTTTATTATTTCAAAAGTTTTCATATAACAGAAAATAAGAAATGTATAAGGGTCTTTCATGTTACCCAATGTTACAGCATATGAAGATTATAAAATAACCTATGTCTTGAAGTCTCGTAAAACGTATGGTACTATGAAATGTATCGCAAATCATGTGGAAGGTAAAATCTGTAAAATATCCTATAGAACATCTTAATTTTAACATGTAATAATCTTCTATCTTTATATTTATTCCGTGTAAAGTGTTAAAGGCAACTTCCTTCTGTATAGTCTGGTTCAATAGGTATGAAAACATGACCCTATGTATATCAATTAGGTGAGAAAGAGATATAGAGAGAGGGAGAGAAAGATAGGTAGAGAAAAAGGGAAGGAGGGGAAGACATGGGGAAATGATGGGGGGGGGGAGAAGGTCTGTATTGTGATGCCGCGCCACTCCTGTGTCCGGGAGCCCATCCCGGCTTCTTGAATATTTATTGTGATAGAGCGCCTGTGAGTAACCAGGTTTGGAATTGCTGTGTTTCTCTATACTGAAGCCACGGGTACCAAACCGAGAAACACAAAGAGTCTTTCCCTTCGTCAAACGCTCTCAACTCCTCCAGACGCCGCAGGCCATCCATAGCCTCTACCCAGTCTGCTCTCCTCAATGTACAGGGGGATCTCCAATGCCTCGGTATGATTTGCCTCATTGAAATCATAAAGTACGAGAGCAAGCCTTTCTTCGCCTTGGAGACTGCCCTTGTATACATTGATAAGAGGGCCACTTCCGGTGAGGGTGTCACTTCCGTGTGATGTAAATGGTTATAGAGAGCAAAGACATCTTTCCAAAGACCCTGTATCCCTGGGCAGGTCCACCAGATATGTAGCATTGTGCCCACTGAGGTCTTGCACCTCCAACAGGCGTCAGATACCTCTGGGAACATTTTATGTAGTCTGGCGGGTGTCCTATACCACCGTGAGAGGATTTTATAATTGAGTTCCTGCATTCTACAAGAAATGGTGGATTTATGTGTTAGGTTAAATGACTTACACCATTGTGCCTTGGGAAAAGTCTGGCACAATTCTGTTTGCCAATGTCTAACGCAGTCAGGCAAGTCGTCTCCTCCACCCCCCTCGGGCACTGCTATGTTGTAGATTATTGAGACTATGTGAGGGGGTGTTTCTCTAAGGAAGCATAGTTTTTCAAATGGAGTCAGATCCTTATGTATCTCAGATCCCGGAGCCAGAGAATCTATGAAACTACGTAGTTGTAGATATTGGAACCAGTAACCTGGTTCCCGTGGCCGGTCTCCAAGCAGGGATATCAGTGGTTTGCATCCCTGTTGGGTAATTACGTCTTTAACTCGTGGAATCCTTCCCATTGGCGTTGAAATCAGTCTGGGATGAGGTTCGTGAAACCAGCATTGAAACGCGGGGTTGCCCACCAGAGGCGTCATAGGACCCGGTTCTCCTGTCAATCTATATCGTCTATTGGCTGTCCTCCACGCTGTAGCCAGGGACAAGAGGATCGGGGAAACTCCCAGGGTCCCAAGGTTAGTTCTAGATGACAACCAGAAGATTCCGTGTGCCATATTCGGGCCTAGTTCACATTCAATCTCCACCCACAATTTTCTGTCTTTACTGTGCAGGAGATCCAATATGCAACCACTCACCGCTGCTGCGTGATAAGCTTTAAGATCCGGGAGCCCCGCCCCTCCGTCCCAGCGAGATTTAATCAGCATTGAGTATTTCAGTCGGGGTTTGGTGCCACGCCATATAAAATTGCTGATCATCTTCTTCAACTTGAGGAAGACATTTTCTCCTAGGTTCAGTGGGATAGTTTGAAACAGGTATAGTATTTTAGGTAGGACATCCATTTTAATTGTATTGACCCTGCCGAACCAGGAAATGGGGAGGTTATGCCATGCTATGAGGTCTTTGTGGATATTTTTTAAAAGGTCTGGGAAATTGTAATTATATAGATCTTGGTGGTTGGGAGAAACCCTGATCCCCAGATATTTAATGTAATTGCTGGCCCACTTAAAGGGGAAGGCGGGTTTGAGAGTATTCTCTTCTATGGATGGTAGCGATACATTTAAGATCTCTGTTTTTTGTAGGTTTACTTTAAAATTGGAGAGTCTGCCAAAGATCTCAAACTCCTGCAGTATGTTGGGCAAACTAGTCTTCGGCTGTGTCACATATATCAAGAGATCATCCGCGAATAGTGCTAATTTATGAGATGTTTGTCCTATCTGTATCCCTTTTATCGAAGGGTTTTCCCTGAGTGCATTTGCTAGGGATTCCATTACCAGGATGTATAGGTATGGCGATAGGGGGCATCCCTGTCTGGTACCGTTTCTAATATTAAATGGAGCTGACAGGCGTCCGTTCACGCCCACTTGTGCCATTGGTTCGTGATATAATGCTTTTATCCATTGTAGTAAGCGCGAACGGACGCCGATTGCCTGCATCGTGGCTTCTAAAAAAAACCAATGGACTCTGTCAAATGCCTTTTCGGCATCTACTGTCAAGAGGCACATTGGGATTTGACGCTGACGTTCCTGGGCCACTAGGGACAGGGTTCTAATAGTGTTGTCCCGTGCCTCCCTCCCTGGGACAAATCCCACCTGGTCTTTGTGGATTAGTTTGGGTATGAGGGGGCCTAGTCTCAGGGCTATCATTTTAGAGTACAATTTAATATCCACATTTATTAGTGAGATAGGTCTGTAATTAGAGCAGGTCAGTGGGTCCCTGCCAGGCTTGGGGATTACAGTTATTCGGGCTTGGAGTGTCTGTTTAGGGAACTGGCATGTGTTGGTTATGGAATTGAAGGCTTTCAGCATTATAGGGCTGCAGGCCCCTCCACATATTTTGTAAAACCGGGGGGTGAACCCATCAGGACCAGGGCTTTTACCCACTTTAAGGGTTTTAATGGCATCACTTAGCTCTGTGTCTGAGAAATCCTCGTCTATGTCTTCAGCTACCGCATCTTCAAGGGGGTCTGGGGCATATTTGTTTAAGTATTCCCAAATGTCGCGATGTCTCGCATCAGGTGATGGGGTATGTGGGGATGGGATGTTATAAAGTTTTGTATAGTAGTTTCTGAATTCTTCTAATATGTCAGGGGTGGAATGTATCTGGGTACCTGTCTGTGAGTTTAACGCTAATATTGGGGTTTGTGCCTGTCTGGGGTGAAGGGTCCTGGCTAACAATCGTCCACTTTTATCTCCAAACTCAAAGATATTCCTACGAAATTTATCTCTGATACACAGTGATTTTCGGTCAAGGATAGATAATATTTGGTGGCGGATAGTAGAAATTTCCGTTTTAATGGTGTCACTGGATTTGGTTTTGTTTATCGTTTCTTTATGGCCTAGTTGTGCTAACAGTTCTTTTAGTTCCCTTGCACTTTCTTTTTTAATTCTGGATCCATGGGATATGCAGACCCCCCTGATCATACATTTCAACGCTTCCCATTTGACCGGGGCAGGTGTGGGATCTGCCATATGATCTATTTTGAAGTTTGCAATGGTTTTATGAATATCCTCCAGGCATTGCTCATTCTTGAGCAGGTTGTCGTTCAGTCTCCATGTGTGTCCCACCCCCCCCATATCTCTCACCCCAATTTCCCCATATACTGGTGCGTGGTCCAACCAGAGAAAAACATCCATTGAACAACCCGGGGATTTGTCTAGCAGGTCGTGGGATATGAAAATGTGGTCTAGTCTGGTGTAGCTATTATGAACTGTGGAATGAAAACTGTAGTCTCTGACTCCGGGATGTAAGACCCTCCAAAGATCGACTAGTTTAAGGGATGTTAGTTCTCGTTTTAATCTGCGTAGTGCCGAGGAGGGGATTGCAGACCTACCAGAGGACGAATCCATGGCTGGATCCAGCACAAGGTTGAAGTCTCCTCCCAAGATGATACAGGTGCCACCCGCAAACTCTGCCAGCTTCTCCAGAGTCTCCACTCCAAAGGATACCTGGTCCTGATTTGGGAAATAGATGTTAGCGATTGTATAAGTATTATTCAGGAAAGATATTTTAAGAAATAGCCAGCGTCCCTCCGGGCTAGTGAGCGTGTTGAGAACTGTTGGCTGGAATGTCTTGTGAAAAGCAATGGAAACCCCACATGCCTTCTTGTTGGGGTGTGGGCCATGGAACCATGTCGGGTAATTCTTGGTTTTACAGTTGGGAGTGTTGGAGGCTATGAAGTGTGTCTCTTGAAATAGGGCTATTTTAACTCCCTTCCTGTGCAGGCGATATAGGATCTGACTTCTCTTTTCGGGTTTATTTAAGCCTTTAGTATTGTAAGTGCAAAAGGTGAGGTGCGACATCACAGAAAAGGGTAGGCAGGGTATAGGGAAAACCAAGGGGAGAAGAGAAAGAGCAGAGATAAGATAGTGGTGAAAGGTAAAATTAGATAAGCTAAGTAGGACTAGGGTGCCTACTGATCTTAGGTATCTACTGGTAGACTATTGTCTAATGTGGCACTCTGCCACGTCCCTAATAGAGGTGCGGGAAAGCTTACGGTCTTTCAGGAACTCCCCTCTGCGGCGAACGCCCACAAGTAATATGAATAACAATCAACGTATACAGTCTAGTAGTGATTAATCACTTTTCCATTCCCCTCCCCCACACCCCCAATTACTTGGTGTGTTTTGGGTATGGATCGCACATCGGGAGGAGAACACGAGGCTATCAACTCAATATAAAATGCCATTAAACCAGAGCTCAGTATCAGATCCAGATGTAAAGAATGAAAGGGGGAGCAACAGATTGAGTGAGACAATAAAAAAAAAAAAAAAAAAAATATGAAGTGGTGTAGGGCAAAAGACCAGGGGGGAGGACGTGGGGAGAAGTGGGAGGACGGAGTGTAGGAGACGTATGGAGTGGTGTATGTAGAGAGCATGTCTAAGAGGGGAGGAGAGGAAGGGGGTAGAAATTAGTGTAGGGCATGTGTCCTTTGTAAGTATGTGTGCTGGGGAGGGAAGATGGGTTGAGTAGAGTTAGTTTGTAGGAAGTAGTGCGCTCATAGAAGGTGTGTGAAGAGGAAGACGCAAGGTGGGAATGATACGAAGGAAGAGGTATAAGGGGAGGGGAGAGGGGGCGAGTGGAGGGGAGTAGGGAGAGAGAGAAGGAAAGAGAAGAAAAGAAGAAAAAAAAAAAAAAAAAAAAAAAAAGGGGGGGACTAGGAAAGTAAGCGTGAGGAGAGAAGATACTGATACATGACGCTCTATGAACAGGTAAGCAGTCCAATACAATCAATTTATATCTCGCCTCCTGGTTTTCCAAGAAGTTTTTGTCCTTTTCTTTGGATGGTCAGCGATATTCAGCGGTGTATATCACGGGGGGATCCTCCACCCCTTCTCTTCTGGACTTGTCGCCAGTGCTCTCTTGGTGGTAAGGGTGCAGGGCCTCCCGGGGTTGGCCAATCTGGCAGGCTGATCATAGGCAGTTCAAAAGTCCCTAGGAAGTTGGGGAGGTCTCCCAAGGACCGGAAGACCGCCGACTTCCCATTTTTCTTTGCTGTGAGTTGGAACGGATATCCCCAGCGATATGGAACATCCTTATCTTTGAGGGATTGGAGTAGTGGTCTTAAGGCCTTGCGTAGTTGCAGTGTCCTCCGTGCTAGGTCTGGTAGGACAATCAGAGGTGTCCCTTTATATGTACCCTCTCCTTTCTCTCTGCATCTTTGTAGTATGGCCTCCTTTTCTTTATAGAAGTGGACACGACATATCACATCTCTTGGTCTGGCCGGATCAGGAGATTTGGGGCCTAGGGATCTGTGGATGCGGTCCAGTTCTATGCGTTGTTCTGGGTCACGTTGGAGGAGACGGGTAAAGAATTTTTGTGCCCATTCATCCAGCTGTGGTGGTGCCACTGCTTCTGTGAGGCCTCTAATCCTTAAGTTATTACGGCGATGTCTGTTTTCAATATCGTCTAAGTGGGTCAGAATGTCCTGTATCTGGGCCGTGTGCTCTGATAGGACTTGTTGATGTGATTCTATATGGGAAAATACCTGTTCCTGCACCTCTTCTGTAGCTGCTACACGCTGGCCAATTTGTTTGATCTCTGATTGTATAGAGGCCATGTCTTGCTTATGGGATTCCCTCAGTTTCCCCAGCAAAGAGTCCATTTCCTGCCTGGTTGGAATTGATCTGATATGTGCTTTCCAATCCCAATCTTCTTCTTGCTCCTGTGTCTGGTCTGATTTATTCTTCTCTCCCTTGTTTCTGCGGGTGGAGGTGTTGGAGGGGGGGGGATCTTTGTTCTTTAGGTGATGTGTGCTGTTGTTGTGGTATTACAGGCTCCTCTCCGGGTGTCACAGATCTGCTTCCCATGGCTGCTGGGGTCTGCTGTATCACAGAGCTGGGGCCCTGCTCTGCCTGCAGTTTATCTGGCAGTCGCTTTTGTGGCTGGGACAGGGGGTTTTCAACACTCCCTTCTGTAGTGTCCTGCTGTGCCTTATCTATGTTTATAGCTGAGCTGGCTGCTGTTATGTGAGGAGACAGTGAGGTCGCTCCACTGCATGTTTGCTGAGCGTTATCTCCTGCCTCAGTGTCTGCCAGCGCCATGTTGGAGAGAGCAGAGGTGTCAGGCTGGGAGGCTGAGGTCCCGAAATAGCGGGTGATATCTGTACCTTCCCCCTCTGGAGTCCGTACACTCGTCGCCCGTCCTCTCCTGCGTGCCATTACTGATCCTGGACCCGGTGAGTGCCTTTGAAGTGTGAGAATTCACCGCTGGTATGTGGGAGCTCCTTCTTACAGCATCTCAGTGTGCCATCGGCTAGCTCCGCCCCCCAAACACAGGGATTTTGACAAATTTTCCGCAACTAAAATGCAGCGTTTGTAAATGCATCGTGCGCACAAGAAAGCCCTATTTTCCATAGACTTTCCCTGGAAAGCAAAACGCATGCAATTTTGCATTAAATCGCTGCAGCTCAAAACGCCGTTGACACGCATGAAAAAAAGCAAAGTGCGCACATGGCCTTATAGACAAACACAGCTCCACTACATGCATGTATAGACAAACAGCTCTACTACATGCACCTATAGACACAAACAGCTCTGCTAGATGCACAATACATGCACTCATAGACAAACACAACTCTGGTACATGCACACTACATGCACCCATAGACAAACACAGCTTTGCTACATGCTCCTATAAGACACACACAGTTCTGTTACATGCTCCACAGGCACACAACTATGCTACATGCTTTATAGACACACATACAGCTCTGCTGTATGCTCCTATAGACATGCACAGCCCTACAACAGACACATTTACTTACACACTATAGATTACCTCATCTTGCAGTTCCTGATCTGTGCAGAGCAGGAGAGGAGCCACTGGGACATGCATGGAGGCCAGGGCTGGACTGGGACTAAAATTCAGCCCTGGCATTTGGGGGTACACAGGCCCACTTTTCGCGTGGTGAATGTGTAATTTATTTCTGCACTTGTATATGTGAGTACTGTATGGCATTGTGAACACTGTATGGCACTATGTGACACTGTATGGCACTATGTGAGTACTGTATGGCACTATGTGACACTGTATGGCACTATGTGACATTATCACTCTGTCACACTGTATGGCGCTTTGTGACACTGTATGGCATTATGTGACACTGTATGGCACTATTTGAGTACTGTATGGCATTATGTGAGTTCTGTATGGCACTATGTGAGTACTGTATGGTACTATGTGAGTACTGTATGGTACTATGTGAGTACTGTATGGCACTATGTGACACATTTTTTCAGTGTGTAGCAGACCTCGATGTATTTTCTGCTCTTTGCTTCCCTGATTTGTGGATTGTTCCGCCACACACCTGTGTCCTAATCACTCTACAAGCGCTGCAGTCACTACAGGGGATTGTACCTGTGCAGACAGGTCCAGGACTAATATCACTGATATCACACTAATTAGTCCTTGATTAATGACTCCGCGCCCCTCCCCACACACACACACACACACACACACACACAATACAATGCACCCCCATTACCCCTCCCCACACACACACAATACACCCCCATCACCCCTCCCCACAAACACACATAAACAATACAATGAAAACCCATTACCACTACACACACACACACACACACACACAAATACAATGCACCCCCATTACCACTCCCCCTCACACACACACATATACAATATAATGCACCCCCATTACCCACACACACACACACACACGCACACACACACGCACACACAATACAATGCACCCCCATTACCCCTCCACACACACAATACAATGCACCCCCATTACCCTCTCACACACACACACACACACACACTCTCACATACAATACAATGCACCCCCATTACCCCCTCCCCACACACACAATACAATGCACCCCCATTACCCCTCCTCCCACACACAATACAATGCACCCTCCATTACCCCTCCTCCCACACACAATACAATGTACCCTCCATTACCCCCTCCCCAGACATAATACAATGCACCCCCCATCATCCCTTACACACACAAATTATACTACCCCATCACTACACACTCCTGGCTCCCCCCCTCGGAATACAGTACTCCCCGTCTGCCTGTCACAAAGCTGTGTTCCTTCACAAATGTTCCCTGTTATGTGTCCTCAGCCCTTCCCCACTCATCCCCATTAATTACACCTGTCTCTTCGGCTCCTCCATGGAGTGCTTACCGCTTCCTGATGTCTCCTTTGTGGCGCCCGCAGCACTGTGATGACGTCAGCAAGGTGCTGATCTCACCATGTTCCTGCACGTCAGGGGCAGTGCCCAGTCCCGACGCACTGTTCAAATGTATTTACATCTTAAAGACGCAAATACATTTGCATAGGAAAGAGGAAGCTGCGGTCACCGGCACCGCCGCACTCTTCAGCAGTGTGTGCATGCCGGGCACACAGCAGGGCCGGCACAGCGCAGCGCTGCCTCCTGGTCCTGCTGCAGCTAGTGTGCCCAACATGCACACACTGCTGAGGAGCGCAGCGGTGACTGCAGATACAGCGGCCCACTACAGCCACTGGCCCACTACAGGGACAGGCCCATATGGCATTTGCCAGAATTGCCCTATGGTCAGTCCGGGCCTTATGGAGGTTGCAGCAGTTGAACAGCTACAGTACATTCCATTAACCTTTCTGGTCATGTGATCAGGCACATGATTAGTCAGATCACCTGAAAGGTCTTGAGTTTACTCAGGCAGCAGGTCCTTCATTTTCTCAGCTTCTGCAGCCGCCATTCTCGTCCAGTAAGTTTCCTTTGCTGTTCTGCACCGATCACACAGATCAGTGTAAAGCAGGAAGAGAGAGGTCAGCTCTCTATGAGCGGTCTGGGCCCCCCTTATTGCCCTGAATTGTGGTGATGTGAACCACCCCACCCCCTGGGGCCCGGTGGGTAGAGGAATGAAAGGGGAGGGGCCAGGGCTGTGAGCAGTCGGGCCTCATACAGGAGTCACCGTTGTAATGCCTGGATTGTGTCCCTGATTGCAAACACACCTTTTTGTTCTTTGTGTTTGCTAAGCAATTTGGCTTTTATCAGCCTTCACTAATGTCAAATTACACACTGAGGCCTGCTGACTGTGCCCTTGTGATCTGGCAGGTGTTTATGTTTGAAGAGCAGCAAAGAAGGCAAGAGAAAGAAAAGGAGGAGAAAATTATGGACTGGATTTATTAAGACTGGTGTTTTGGGAGCCTTTTGAGTTAAATACGTATAATTCATAAATATCCAGACAAAGAGCTGCATGGTCTCACCTTAAGGTCTCAGAAGTGTTATACTGAAAAAAGGGCCTGGGCAAGCCCCCAGAATGACCAAGTGACAGCACACTCCAATTACAATTGACAAAGAACAAAAGGGAGCTTATAAGTGTAATAAGAATTATTTTATTGAATATAAAAATATAGTGAAAGGGACATCAAGAAAGCAAGGATGGAGAACAGACACAAAGATCTGATGAACCACAGGGTAAATAGCAACATAGACAATAAGTATATTAATTACTAGCTGTACTACCCGGCTTCGCCCGGGTTAATAACTGCTGTTAACAAAATAGAATGTATTAACAAAAATGTATTCTGCACACAAAAACCATAAAACAAATAGATAGAAATGTAATTAAATTGTTGCCTATATTAACCAATCAGAGCTCAGATTAATTAACTGTAGCAAAATAGAAGCTAAGCTGTGATTGGTTGCTATTGGCAGCCTGATAAATCTCCAGGCAACAGAAAGCCCTCCCCCCTGACAGTATATATTAGCTCACACATACACATAATAGACAGGTCATGTGACTGACAGCTGCCGTATTTCCTATATGGTACATTTGTTGTTCTTGTAGTTTGGCTGCTTATTAATCAGATTTTTATTTTTGAAGGATAATACCAGACTTGTGTGTGTTTTAGGGCGATTATGTGGCGAGGTTGGTGTATGTGTGGTGAAATGTGTGCTGAGGGTGGTATATGTGTTCAAGCACGTGGTAGTGTGTGGCGCATTTTGTGTGTGTGTTCATATCCCCGAGTCCGGTGAGTATCCCATGTCGGGGCCCCACCTTAGCAACTGTACGGTATATACTCTTTGGCGCCATCGCTCTCATTCTTTAAGTCCACCTTGTTCACATCTGGCAGCTGTCAATTTGCCCCCAACACTTTTCGTTTCACTTTTGCCCCATTATGTAGCTAGGGGCAAAATTGATTGGTAAATTGGAACGCGCGGGGTTAAAATTTCGCTTGATTGGTAAATTGGAACGTGCGGGGTTAAAATTTCGCCTCACAACGTAGCACCTGGCACTGCCCGGGATAGTAACTATCTCTCTCTGTTTCTCTCCCATTCTCTGTCTGTCTCCCCCTCTGTATATATCTCTCTGTCTCTCTATCTCTATCTATCTTGTCTGTCTGTTTCTTTCCCTGTCTGTCTCTTTCTCCGTCTGTCTCAATCTCTTTCTCAGTCTGTCTCAATCTCTTTCCCTGTCTGTCTATCTATCTCTGTCCCTTTCCCTGTCTGTCCCTTTCCTTGTCTGTCACTTTCCCTGTCTGTCACTTTCCCTGTCTGTCACTTTCCCTGTCTGTCACTTTCCCTGTCTGTCACTTTCCCTGTCTGTCACTTTCCCTGTCTGTCACTTTCCCTGTCTGTCACTTTCCCTGTCTGTCACTTTCCCTGTCTGTCACTTTCTCTCTCTTTCCCTGTCAGCCTGTTTCTTTCTCTTTGTGTCTGTCTCTTACCTTGTCTATGTCTGTTTCTTACTCTGTCTGTGTCTGCCTCTTTCCCTGTCTATGTCTGTCTGTTTCCCTGGCTGCATTGTTACACGCCAACATTCCATTTAAGGGCGTGGCTGTGCATTCTTTTGAAGTTCTGGCTGCACTGTGGTTCCCAGCTCCATTTGCTTTAATGGAGGCAGGTTTTTTGATGAATAACTGTAAAGCGCTGGGTTAACATTTCCCCTCAAAACATAGCCTATGATGCTCTCGGGGTCCAGAAGTGTGAGTGTGCAAAATTTTGTGGCTGTAGCTGCGACGGTGCAGATGCCAATCCCGGGCATACACACACACACACACACACACACACACACACACACACACACACACACACACACACACACATACATACATACATACACACACACACACATTCAGCCCTGTCTGTCTCTTTCCCTGTCAGTCTGTCTCTTTCCCTGTCAGTCTGTCTCTATGTGTCTGTTTCTTACCCTATGTCTGTTTCTTACCCTGTCTCTGTCTGCCTCTTTCCCTGTCTGTGTCTGTCTCTTTCCCTGGCTGCATTGTGATACGCCAACATTCCATATAAGGGCGTGGCTGCGCATTCTTCTGAAGTTCTGGCTGCACTGTGGCTCCCAGCTCCATTCGATTACCCGATGTGTACTCCAGCTACGTGTGCAGGGAGCAGGGAGCCAGCACTGGCAGTGTGAGAGCGGCGGACTCTGTTAACGAAGGTAAATATCGGGTAACCAAGGTAAGGGCTTCTTGGTTACCCGATGTTTACCGTGGTTACCAGCGTCCGCAGAAGCCGGCTCCCTGCTCACTGCACATTCAGTTGTTGCTCTCTCGCTGTCACACACAGCGATGTGTGCTTCACAGCGGGAGAGCAACAACTAAAAAATGGTCCAGGACATTCAGCAACAACCAACGACCTCACAGCAGGGGCCAGGTTGTTGCTGGATGTCACACACAGCAACATCGCTAGCAAGTTGTGCCTCAGCAGCGATGTTGCTAGCGATGTTGCTTAGTGTGACGGTACCTTTAGTCTTAGTTCACATGGCCATTAATCATCTGTTAGAACAGATTAAACAACAGTCCACTGAGAAAAAAGTTGTGGTGACAAAACTTTCTTGACCAGCTAAAAAACTGATTTTTAACTAGATCAGTTTTTTTTCACTGTTGTTGACGTCTATGGAAAATGGAACCATTAACCATCCGTTTTTCTTTCATTTGAAAAGGATCCTTTTTTTTGCTTATTGGATTAATTTCAAATAGAGAAAACGGATGGCTATTTAATGGATCCATTTGTCAGAGATTTCATTGTAAAAAAAAATAAATAAAAAAATGGATTCAGGGTGAATACGCGGCACTTGGCAGGAGCAGACATGTGATCTCCACACCCTGGATGGTTAAAACCAGGGTTTTTAAGCTCCTAACTACGTCTGACCTATAATTGCTGTCCTGACCACCTGAGCAGACGGTTCTGGAGATTATAATGTTGAAACGAAGAAAACTGAAGACGACTACAATCCATCCTATCTCAGGTCTCCCCTCAAGGCACAGCACACAAACCAGGACTTCAGTAATGGCTGCTGCAACTCCACTTCCGGAGTCACAAGCCAACAACGCTGGCATCTCCATCCTTCAGCAAAGTCAGTTAGACTTTGTTATAGCAACAACAACTTTGCTTAAAAGTGTAACGCCGACATCTCTGCACTGTCCTTTCTTTCCCAATTGGCAGGGACGCCAATGCACTCACTGCCACTGCCGGTTTGCTCACTACCCTGCTTCTCCGCAGTCATCCACACGTTTCTCTTGCCACCACCAGCTTGCTGCCTCTGCACCACTCCCGGCTCTATGTCCCAGAACCTGTGCACACCACACAGGTCTCCAGGTAGGGCTCCTAGAGCATGAGCGCTATGCCTGTTTCGTAGAGGAGCACTATGCACATGCCAAACTTCTTTCCCAGTCTATTGCTAGGAACAGTAAGGTATTTAAGGCACTTTCCCCTTCAGGGAGGTGCCTGCGCAATGTGTATTTTCTGTCTCTGCAAGTTGCTAGTTGTCAGGTTCTTGTTATCCTGACCTAGTACTGTGTATCTGAACCTGTGTTCCTGTATTCAGTTCTTGCCCAATGTTCTCTAAGCCATGGTACAGAACCTGTCCGGTGGTCCAGCTGTCCTTGCACTACCTGCCACCCAACCTGTACTAACTATTCCATCTGTACAAGCTGTCCTGCTAGTACCTGCCATCCAGCATATACCAGTCATTTTGCCAGAACCTGCCCCCAGCCTGTATCTGCTGTCCTGCCAGTACCAGCCATCCAGCATTTACCTGTCATAATGACTGTGGGATAGTGGGGTTACCGGGGCCCCTAAGCTGTGCCTCAAGCTAGGAAGCCGTATGCTATCCCTATTCTCAGGGATACCCCTAATGGTGGGGATGCCTGAGAATCCTTCCTGTCCCTGCTCCTGACTAGATCTGTTTCCTCCTCCCCCTCCCCCTAGGGAGGGACGGAAAAGGAATGTAATGAATATCACAGATATAGACAGACAAGGGAAAAAACAAAACTCTGTCACACAGAGCACATACATGACAATAAGATATTCTGAAGGAAACACAAAAGAAGGAAGGAAGCTCACACAGAGCACACACATGACAATAAGATATTCTGAAGGAAACACAAAAGAAGGAAGGAAGCTACATAACAACAGGGGTAAACTTCCACCACAACCGGAACAAGCAAATAGCACAATTTTCACCAGACAATCTGGGACAGCACACCTTAGAGACCAACTTAGAATTTATAGTTGGGATGGGTAGAAGATTTCATCCAGTTTAAATCGAATGGTAGCAGATCTGATTTGCCTTCCTACCACATATGATCAAAGGAACCTAACAAGCTGACTAGCAGAGACTTACTTACTAGCCGGAATATGATTCAGCACACAGCAGGTTGATGCTCGAGTCTGCCTTTGTTGATCTCAGACAGCTGAGAAACCATAATGGAGTGTCAGAATCTGCAATTAGAAAATAGCCCGACACTGCCATGACAGCCAAGTTTGTGCAAAACGTCATGCGACAGTACCAGCCGTCTTGCCAGTACCTGCTGTCCAGTCTCTACCAGCCATCCTGCCAGTACCTGCCATCCAGTCTGTACAAGCTGTTTCATCCGACTGTACCAGCAATCCCATCAGTACCAGTTCAGTCTTGGTTCCTGTACCCGTCCTAAGTGTTTCGGTACCCATCCTGCCATTCTGTACCTGCATCTGTCCTGTGTCTCTATCTGCACCAAAACCAGTAACTGTTCTGCCTGTGTCAGTGATCCTGTCTGAACCTTTTCCTGAACCTTTCAATTCTGTGTTCCTACTTCTTCTCGCCTTCTGCCAGTTCTGACTCCAGAATCAAGAGAAAAAAATCCAGCTCCAAAATACTCGGATGAAAAATTATTAGGCTTTATTCCAAAATTTGCTCCTAAAATCCAAATGGCAAATAGCAAAAGGTGTAAAATTACATGGTATGACCCCAGGGGATAGAACCAAAATATAAAAGCAAATGGCAACAGACATGTTTCAGACACACGGTCCTTTGTCAGAGCTCAATTCATCCAGTGACTGGGCATCTTTTATAGGAGGTCCATCAGTAGACAGAAGTGGGAACAAGAATTTCTCCTAATGATCCATGTCTCCAATAGATTCCAATACACATTATTCCATATGTCTCATACTCAAACCCAGAATAAACTGGCAAAACAATTAATTATGAATATTTCAACAATTTAAATGTCTCCGCATTAGTACAAATTCAATGGAATGTATTCTCAAAATTTCATAGAAACATATGCAGAGACATTTTCACAAGAAACAAAAATCCCCATATACATTAAATACATAATATTTGATAGATCTTTTACAAAAAATAGTTAAAAAAATATATATTTAAAAAAAAAATTAAAAAATTCTTCATACTACAAAAAACAAAAGAAGCCCCGAAAGCCAAAAAACGGGTAGGAGAGGGGGAATCAAGTACCGAAAGAACCGTATGCTTACCAATTTTATTTTTTAAAAAAATCACAGCTGTCATCAAGTCCAAGGTTAGTAATGGGGTGGGATCTATGAGACTTCTAATTACTAATTGTGTAAGTAAAAAGAAATAAAACAGAGAAATTCTTTATTTAAAAAACACCCTCTTTCACTAATTTATTAACCCCCATAACACCCCTGCAGGTCCAAAGTAATCCATACCACGACATCCCATGATGATCTCGGCTTTGCTACATCTAAGGTTGCAGTGCGCAGTGACATTACAAAACTCAACCGAACACCATGTGGTATCAGGGACACACTGACAGAGCCACAGCTGTAAGCGGTAACGTCAGTGAGTTCACCTAAAGTCACAGCTGTTGGTTCCCATGGTACCCCAGCTGTGACCTCAGGTGAACTCAATGAATTCAGTGAACTCACCAGCACTTCCCGATTGCAGTGGTGTGGTGGGAATCAGGGTAATATTTTTGGGGGTTGATTGGGGGTTGGTGTCAGCTGGCATCAAGCCCAGGTGTTAGTGATGGAGAGAGGTCTATCAGATAGCCCCAATACTAACCTAGTAATAAAAAAAAACACAAGGAGGAAAAAATATTTTATTTGAGTAAAGACTCCTCCACACTATCCCTCATACACCAATTTATCATCAAAAATGTTCCCACAAAGCTCTTCCCTTATAGTCCACTATACCTGCATGAAGCTCCAGTGACTTTGAATAGCAGTAAAGTACAGCTATTTACAGACGTGGGTAGTGACGACAACTCTCAGCAGAACCACAGGCTCAATGCTGCACTCAGCGAGACTGAGATGCAACACTTCTGGGGTTGGCTGCAGACTGGTACTTTTAGGCTAGGAAGAGCCAAATGATCATAGACCTTTCCAGCTTGACAGTATCAGCCCTCAGCTGTCTGCTTTACCTTGGCTGGTTATCAAATATGGGAGGAATCCCACATCATTTTTTTTTATTATTATTTATTTATATACTTCCCAGCAGTGACCTGGGAGTCAGAGATGCTTCCAAGCATCTACCACATGCATTTCCCATTCCATTAAAGCAATGTTTCCAACCATTTTAGCTATTTTTCCAGCCCTTCTGTTATGGTCTTCTGGAAAAATGCTTGAGTTTCGCATTGACTTCCTATATACTCATTACTTGAGTCAAGCCCGTCCAAGCATCCGACCTGCTCGATTCAAGTACTGAGCACTTGATCATTTAATTATCTAAGTGACCATTAATCAAGTCTGTCTAGCTAATCTTTTCTCATGTCTCCATTATTTTGAGTTGATTTTGGGCTTTAAAATTAATATAGAAAAGTCAGAAGCATTGTTTATAATTACTCCGGTCACTACTCAGGATAATATTGTATCCTAGTTTCGATTTTCTAGAAAATATCACTTTTTGACCTATCTAAGTAATAATCTTACTGCCAATAGATCAACCCTATTTAAATGGAATTATTGATACAAAAAGTTCATAGCAACATTACCAATTGGTCAACTCCGTCTTCATCAAGGTTAAGTAGTATTCATTCCATAAAAATTGTGGCACTACCTTGCTTTCTCTACGTATTTAGATTCCCTACCCACGGCAATTCCCAATAAGATATTTCTCAACATTAATTCTATGATTTCAAAGTTTACAGTTAGGTCCAGAAATATTTGGACAGTGACACAAGTTTTGTTATTTTAGCTGTTTACAAAAACATGTTCAGAAATACAATTATATATATAATATGGGCTGAAAGTGCACACTCCCAGCTGCAATATGAGAGTTTTCACATCCAAATCGGAGAAAGGGTTTAGGAATCATAGCTCTGTAATGCATAGCCTCCTCTTTTTCAAGGGACCAAAAGTAATTGGACAAGGGACTCTAAGGGCTGCAATTAACTCTGAAGGCGTCTCCCTCGTTAACCTGTAATCAATGAAGTAGTTAAAAGGTCTGGGGTTGATTACAGGTGTGTGGTTTTGCATTTGGAAGCTGTTGCTGTGACCAGACAACATGCGGTCTAAGGAACTCTCAATTGAGGTGAAGCAGAACATCCTGAGGCTGAAAAAAAAGAACAAAATCCATCAGAGAGATAGCAGACATGCTTGGAGTAGCAAAATCAACAGTCGGGTACATTCTGAGAAAAAAGAAATTGACTGGTGAGCTTGGGAACTCAAAAAGGCCTGGGCACCAACGGATGACAACAGTGGTGGATGATCGCCGCATACTTTCTTTGGTGAAGAAGAACCCGTTCACAACATCAACTGAAGTCCAGAACACTCTCAGTGAAGTAGGTGTATCTGTCTCTAAGTCAACAGTAAAGAGAAGACTCCATGAAAGTAAATACAAAGGGTTCACATCTAGATGCAAACCATTCATCAATTCCAAAAATAGACAGGCCAGAGTTAAATTTGCTGAAAAACACCTCATGAAGCCAGCTCAGTTCTGGAAAAGTATTCTATGGACAGATGAGACAAAGATCAACCTGTACCAGAATGATGGGAAGAAAAAAGTTTGGAGAAGAAAGGGAACGGCACATGATCCAAGGCACACCACATCCTCTGTAAAACATGGTGGAGGCAACGTGATGGCATGGGCATGCATGGCTTTCAATGGCACTGGGTCACTTGTGTTTATTGATGACATAACAGCAGACAAGAGTAGCCGGATGAATTCTGAAGTGTACAGGGATATACTTTCAGCCCAGATTCAGCCAAATGCCGCAAAGTTGATCGGACGGCGCTTCATAGTACAGATGGACAATGACCCCAAGCATACAGCCAAAGCTACCCAGGAGTTCATGAGTGCAAAAAAGTGGAACATTCTGCAATGGCCAAGTCAATCACCAGATCTTAACCCAATTGAGCATGCATTTCACTTGCTCAAATCCAGACTTAAGACGGAAAGACCCACAAACAAGCAAGACCTGAAGGCTGCGGCTGTAAAGGCCTGGCAAAGCATTAAGAAGGAGGAAACCCAGCATTTGGTGATGTCCATGGGTTCCAGACTTAAGGCAGTGATTGCCTCCAAAGGATTCGCAATAAAATATTGAAAATAAAAATATTTTGTTTGGGTTTGGTTTATTTGTCCAATTACTTTTGACCTCCTAAAATGTGGAGTGTTTGTAAAGAAATGTGTACAATTCCTACAATTTCTATCAGATATTTTTGTTCAAACCTTCAAATTAAACGTTACAATCTGCACTTGAATTCTGTTGTAGAGGTTTCATTTCAAATCCAATGTGGTGGCATGCAGAGCCCAACTCGCGAAAATTGTGTCACTGTCCAAATATTTCTGGACCTAACTGTATATGGCAGGGTAAACGCAGTAGAATTGCTTAGTAAATTGTTTATTTATCAAAGGGAAGCCTTAGGTGTTTTAAACAAGGTTTGCAAGTTAATTAAGTATATAACTATGGTTTCATGGATACATATAGTCTCAAAATGGAAATTCTCAGTTTTATCCTTATCAGAAGTCAAAGGTAGGCACAATGCATTGATGTTGTATGAGCATATTGAATCTACGAGATCTGAAACTTAGAGCATTTCTTTAATGTGTGGACCCCTTGGATTGACCAGATCCCTGTTAAAACCAGGCATTAAAATTTTAAGCCCAGACCTTACTCCAGAAATTTAAATAGCCTGATTATCCTTTGGGATTGTGTTGATAACATATGATTTATCTGACTCTTGATTATATATATATATCTGTATGTTATTGTAACGCCTGCCTGGATCCACAGACTCAGATGAGCTGTAAAGGCTAGAGGGAAGCCACTCACCAAGCAGGACCCCCAGAACCCTGAAACCCTTTAACCCCTATACAGGGATTTGGAATTACGTAGGGCCCTGGAGATCACTACCTGTGGAAGGCTGCAGTCCGATGAGAGTAGTAGTCAGGCAGGGTAAAACCAGGAATTGCGGAACAGGGACAGAATCGGCAGGCAATGACGTAGTCAGCAAACGTAGCAGAGGTCAAATCCGAATCGGGCAGCGAGGTACAAAAACAGTAGGCAGGAGGGTAGTCAGAAAACACGCAGAAGTCAACACACAGGAATCACCAAACAGAATAGGACGTAACAGGAGCCAGGAAAATCAAAACTATCTCTGGCAGTGGTCATGTGACAGGAGGGGGAATAAGAAGGGTGTGGTGTCTTCCCATTGGCTGTAGCTGAACGCTGACAACTTCAGCTGGAAGACACATGCCACCCACAGTCAACCAACGGTACTGCAGATCCCAAGCTAACCCAGCCCAGTGAATGATCGGAGCCTGCGCCCACCGGTGCCGCTGGCATCGACTGCTCTCCCATCACCAGCACCATCCACAGCAGGAACACGGCGTCGCCTGGCGATCGGAGCAGAAGTCGCTGGAGCAGACTCTGGTGGTGATGTAACAGTACCCCCCCTCTCCACGAGGGGCCTCCGGACCCTCAAAACCCGGCTTCCCAGGAAATTGGAGGTGAAATTGCCGGACCAGACCCTTAGCATGAATATCGCTCCCAGGGACCCATGACCTCTCCTCAGGGCCGTAACCCCTCCAATGCACCAAATATTGTACCGCCCCTCTGACAATACGGGAATCAAGTTTTCTCTGCACCTCATACTCCAAGTTACCTTCAACCAAAACAGGAGGAGGAGGGTCACTGACTGGGTGACTGGGGACACGATATAACTTGAGGAGGGACTTATGGAACACATTCGATATCTTAAAGGATGGGGGAAGTTGCAGGCGGAAAGCTGTGGGATTAATTACCTCGATTATCTCGTAAGGTCCAATAAACCTCGGACCCAGCTTAGCAGAAGGGACCTTGAGTTTAATATTCCGTGTGTATAACCATACCTTGTCCCCAACTCCAAGGCTAGGGCCCTTGGAACGTCTCTTATTAGCAGAGGAGGCTTGACCAACCTTTGCCTTCTTCAGGTTCTCTTTCACCTCAGACAAGATAGCCTTCAATGTGTCCACATTTGATTCAGCCTCAGGAGTATAAACCACAGCGGAAGAAAAAGAACCAAAACGTGGATGCAACCCTAAATTGCAGAAAAAGGGGATAGTCTTGATGGATTCCTGATACTGATTATTGATAGCGAACTCAGCTAGCGGCAGATATTCCACCCAGTCAGACTGACGGTCAGACACAACACCGGAAATATTGTTCAAGGGTTTGATTGGAACGTTCGGTCTGACCATTGGTCTCTGGGTGGTTGGCAGATGAAAACGATAGCTCTATATTGATATTTTTACAAAACGCCCTCCAGAATTTCGAGACGAACTGTGTTCCTCGTCAGAAACAATGTTTTCCGGAACCCCGTGTAACCGCACAATATGCCTAATAAACAACGTGCTAAGAGTTTCAGAATTGGGTAATCCGGACAGAGGAACAAAATGACACTGTTTGCTGAATCTATCCACTACTACCCAGATACAGGTCTTCCCTTCTGAGGGTGGAAGGTCAGTGATGAAGTCCATGGAGAGATGTGTCCAAGGGCTTACTGGAGTAGGTAGGGACTGGAGAAATCCGGCAGGGCGGGTACGCGGTGCCTTGGCTCGAGCACAAGTTTCACAAGCCAGTACATATTCCTTACAATCTTACGCTACGGTTGGCCACCAAATATTCCTGGTTACTAATCGGAGGGTATTGCCGATACCAGGGTGACCTGCCAGCACATAATTGTGGGATTCCTGGAGTACCCGTAGTCGAAGTGAGGGGGCGACAAACAGTTTATGGACAGGAGTGGTTTCAGGAGCTTGGTCTTGGGTATTATGGACCTCTTCTATCAAATCTAAGGAAACAGATGACATAATAATGCCTTTAGCTAAAATAGGCACTGGTTCAGAGTTTTCAGACTGAGAGGGACAGAAGCTACGGGAAAGTGCATTAACTCTGGTGTTCTTGGTACCGGGCCGGAATGTTACCACAAAATCAAATCTGGAGAAGAACAATGCCCACCTAGCTTGCCTAGGATTGAGTCTCTTAGCAGATTCCAGATAAGTGAGGTTGTTATGGTCTGTGATGACTGTGACCTTATGTTTGGCGCCTTCGAGGAAGTGGCGCCATTCCTCGAAGGCCCATTTAATTGCCAACAGCTCACGATTACCAATGTCATAATTTCTCTCTGTGGGAGAAAACTTGCGGGAAAAGAAGGCACAAGGACAAAGCTGAGTGAGAGACGGAGTACCTTGTGATAGCACCGCTCCCACTCCAACCTCGAATGCATCGACTTCTGCAATAAACGGACGCATAAGGTCAGGCTGAACCAGAATCTGGTATGAGGCGAAACATTCTTTTAATTTTGAGAAGGCATGGATCGCCTATGGCTTCCAATTAATCACATCAGCCCCCTTTTTAGTCAAATCGGTGAGGGTTTTGGCAATTTTGGAAAAATCTCTAATAAATTTGCGGTAATAATTAGCAAACCCAAGGAAACGCTGCAAGGCTTTCAGAGACTTGGGTTGCACCCACTCCTTAATCGGTTGAAGCTTAGAGGGATCCATGCGGAAGCCTTCTGCAGACAATATATAACCCAGGAAATTAACCTCTGCGCGGTTCAGTCCCCCAGCACCTCTGACACATGCCGGTAGTTCGCCCGGACTCCCATCTTTCTCCTGGACCTTCTCCTTTACTTAACCATTGGAGCCATAGGCAACTACCAGGGTCAGATCCTACCTTCCTTTATATACCCTCTGACTACATTCTGCTCTTCAATCCCTGATATTGTATTGCTACTCGAGCTATAACCTGCTTTGAACAAAAGGATTCCTGAGCACCCAAGCATACCTGCAGTACATATGGATCATACGGACATATAATTATCCCATCACAACAAAGTATTCTACCTTAATACAGGTCCTGTGCCTTTTGATGGTACGTGGTGTCCCCACATATAATTCCCAGTCACCATATTGCAGGGGCCATAAGGACACCGTACCCTCTGTGCCCTCCTGACAAGAGAGTGACCCATTACCTGCAGTATAACCTCATTGATACTCCTGTATATACCACATTTATTCCAATATAAGCTTGTCCGACCTGAGGAAGGCCAACTGGCCGAAACGTCGGCGAACTTATTGGCGGACCTTTGTATAGCACCATTTTCACCTTTTCACCTTTTCACGAGCAAAATAAAGAGAAAAAGATTTTTTCAATTTACTATGTCTCCTTGGTCTTTACAGGAAATTAGTAGTGTGCCGGAGTTACCCCACTTTAATTAGAGGGAAGCCACTCACCAAGCAGGACTGCCAGAACCCTGAAACCCTTTAACCCCTATACAGGGATTTGGAATTACATAGGGCCCTGGAGATCACTACCTGTGGAAGGCTGCAGTCCGATGAGAGTAGTAGTCAGGCAGGGTCAAACCAGGAATTGCGGAACAGGGACAGAATCGGCAGGCAATGACGTAGTCAGCAAACGTAGCAGAGGTCAAATCCAGATCGGGCAGCGAGTTACAAAAACAGTAGGCTGGAGGGTAGTCAGAAACACGCAGAAGTCAACACACAGGAATCACCAAACAGAATAGGACGTAACAGGAGCCAGGAAAATCAGAACTATCTCTGGCAGTGGTCATGTGACAGGAGGGGGAATAAGAAGGGTGTGGTGTCTTCCCATTGGCTGTAGCTGAACGCTGGCAACTTCAGCTGGAAGACACATGCCACCCACAGTCAACCAGTGGTACTGCAGATCCCAAGCTAACCCAGCCCAGTGGATGATCGGAGCCTGCGCCCACCGGTGCCGCTGGCATCGACTCCTCTCCCATCACCAGTACCATCCACGGCAGGAACATGGCGTCGCCTGGCGATCGGAGCAGAAGTCGCTGGAGCAGACTCCGGCGGTGACGTAACAGTTATATTCTCACAATATATCTCGTACACTGTAAGTTTTACTTAATTCATTATGATGTTTGATGCTTAGTATGTATAAAGAAATTACCATGATTCTCAAAAAATAGGACAGGGTCTTATAATATTTTTGGCTTCAAAGGGCTTATTTTCAGGAGATGTCTTATATCTTTTATTGTGATAAGAACCAAATAACAAAAGGTAGATCTCGCACAGCTTAGGGTTATCTTTAGGATTCCGGTGGCAGTGGAAAGGTGGCTCCAGTCCGTCGTATAGCGCTGAGTCTGAGGAGGTGCATGCTCCGAAGGTAGCTCGTGTCCAAGGCAAATTCACATTTGAAGAAGAGAAAAATGAGTGGCTCCATGCACACTGGAGTGGAGCCGCTCATTTTTCTCTTCTTCAAATGTGATTATATGTTTTATTGGCATCAGTGATTTGTTTGCCCGTTAATGAAAATGAATATTCCCCCCCCCCCTTACCCCACTGACCGCTCTGGACTGGCATTAGTGATTGGAATGTGGGTTAATGGAAATTAATATTTATACCTTCCTCCACCCATGGTGCCACCTACCTTTCTGCACTGCCGTCAGTGATTAGCAGTTGTATTAATTGCAAATGAATATTCCCCTTCCATTTTCCCACCCACCTCTCGGTGCCAGCATCAGTGATTTAGTCAGATTGTCATGTTACTGCCCAAGGATCTCATCCCAATCCACGGACTAGCCGATGGCTCTTCTGACCCAAGCGTTTCAGTGTGTATGTCTATACAGCTGTTACAATATTCAAAAATAGCAGTTGCACTCAAGTAAAGGGAAGGAGAAAAATAAGAATGTAGATGGTGAATATTGGAATTTGAAGACGCATTACTGCTAAGAAAACATGAAAACATTTTTGAATTTTTTTTTTGAAAAATATGAGTAAAGCGGGCTTTACATGCTGCGACATCGCTAGCCAATGCTAGCGATGGCGAGCGTGATAGCACCCGCCCCTATCGTTATGCCGATATTTGGTGATCTCTGCCGCAGCGAACATTATTGCTACGGCAGCGTCACACACACTTACCTGGTCGTCGTCGTCGCTGTGACTGCCGAACAATCCCTCCCTCAAGGGGGAGGGACGTTCGGCATCACAGCGACGTCACCGCGACGTCACTAAGCAGCCGGCCAATCAAAGCGGAGGGGCGGAGATGAGCGGGACGAACATCCCGCCCACCTCCTTCCTTCCTCATTGCTGGCGTGTGACAGGTAAGGAGAGGTTCCTCGTTCCTGCGGCGTCACACGTAGCGATGTGTGCTGCCACAGGGACGAGGAACAACTTCGCCCCCGCAACAGCAGCGATATTTGAGAATGGACCCCCATGTCAACGAGGAGCGATTTTGGACGTTTTTGCAACGATCCAAAATCGCTCCTAGGAGTCACACACAACGAGATCGCTACAGCGGCCGGATGTGCGTCACAAAATCCGTGACCCCAACGAGATCGCTGTAGCGATCTCGTAGCGTGTAAAGCCCGCTTTAGGCTGGGGCCACACGGGGACTAATGTGATCCTCCCATGACATTCGGCTTGCGCTGGCAGCACAGCAGGAGCCGAGTGTCATACGAGTGTCACTGCAACTGAGGTCGAAGCTGCGGGGGACGGGCCGGCACTGAGGAGGGGCGGGCTGGCATGGAGGAGGAGAGGGAGGGATTTATCTCCCTCTCTCCTCCGTAGCCGGCTGTTGCGATTCTCGCAAGGAACTCGCGGTACACTGGTGTACCGCGAGTGCAGTGCAATCTTTTTCTCGCCCCATAGACTTGAATGGGTGGAAGGTAAAGAGTCTCACATTACAGTTGCAGCATGCTGCGATTGTTTTCTCGGTCTGATTGGGGGCGAGAAAATAATCGCTCATGGGTGCGGACACATAGGCTAATATTGGTCCGAGTGGAATGCGATGTTTTATCGCATTCCACTTGGTTCGATTTTTATGCTGTGTGTCTTAGGCCTTACTTAGCAAATAAAGGTGGTCAAATTTTTCTGTGCCCAGGTACCAACATCAAGGTGTAAAGGCCTCGTTACACGCAACGATATATCTAACGATATATCCACGCACATCTGGCATCATTAGCGACATCATTGCGTGTTACAGCAAGGAACGACTGTTAACGATGGAAAATACTCACCTTATCGTCCATCGTTGATACGTCGTTCCTTTTTAAAAAAAATCGTTGAATGTGGCAGGACGCAGGTTGTTCGTCGTTCCCGAGGCAGCACACATTGCTACGTGTGATGCCTCGGGAACGACGAACTGCAGCTTACCTGCGGCCGCTGGCAATGAGTAAGGAAGGAGGTGGGCGGGATGTTACGGCCGCTCATCTCCGCCCCTCCGCTTCTATTGGGCATCCGCTTAGTAACGCCGCTGTGACGCCGCACGAACTGCCCCCCTTAGATAGGAGGCAGTTCGCCGGCAACCGCAACGTCGCTTGCCAGGTAAGTACGTGTGACGAATCCAAACAATTTTGTGTGCCACGGGCAGCGATTTGCCCATGACGCACAAACAATGGGGGCGGGTGCTTTCACCAGTGATATCACTAGCGATATTGCTGCTTGTAACACCCCCTTAACTCTTATCTGGGTCCTACTGTATTATGGAGTCATATCCTTTGTCTGCATAGTAGCTGCAGGTTTGCTGCTCTGTGAATGTAGGGCCATTTTATTCATCTTTCCAGTAATACAATATTTTGGTATCTCACTGCGACTAAATAATGAGATTAAAAGTTTCTGTAGGTCAAACCCCTCAGGGCCCATATTCAGTAATGCATTCTTTCTATAATACAGGCATTTTCCCATATCTTAATGATTCCTATACATTTAGTAATTTAAGCATCAACAATTCTTTATGTCCGCTATGCATTGTTCAATGATACTTGCTTTTGTCATATATTATTAACATTACGGAACCAAGAAATACACAAGTTTCAAATTACTAATCCAATCCTTTCAAAACTTTGACAATTATGCTGAAATTATAGTGACAATAGATGTCTGGATTATTGAGTGCAATCTTCTACAACAAAAGATTATTTAAAAAAATAAAACAAATCACCATTCCATTTCGGATCTTGTTTGGTGAAGTTAATAGGGATCAACAATAGAACCTTGCACTTTGATTTCAGTTCAGGGATAGAATGCTAAGGAAATGCAGAATTCACAGGCTGCTGTCAATGTGCTCTTTGTATTGATGTCTTATAACAAACACTTCTAGCTGCACATTTTTCAAGGATTTAGCTTTTGTCTACAAAGGGTCTATTTGCACTTTAGTGGACATCTGGATTCCTTTCCTCCCTCTGGCATGGTATAGATACGTTGGAGGGAAAGAAATTACAAAACTGACTATATAGATTTCCATGAAATATATCCCCATTCTTCCATAGGATCAGTTGTAGTAAATTATGTCACTGTATTGGTATTTGTTGTCCCTTTTCACATTATTTTGCTTGTAATTCACTTAATTTCAACTGTAAGAGCAGAGTCAAGATGCAGCACACAGAGGAGGAGGATGCAGTAGTAACTCAACTTGATTTATTAATATACCAACAGGGGTTGGGAAAGAAAAGGTAAGGAAAGGTTATCACAAGGGAAAAATAGTACAGCTTCTGGTTACACTAGAAAGTAACAACACCGCAGCTCATCAAAACTCAGTCTAACAGAGGCAGGGAATAAACACGTTAATTCTTGTGGGAAGAGTATAGATTTGTCAGGGCCTCTGTCCGTAGTCCCCAGACCCTGTACCCTCCGACTCAATGGGTTACGGTCACTGAATTGCACAATACACTAAGCTTAAACTCCCATAAACACAGTCCCCCATCATCAAGTACTGCATAGCCAGGCAGGAAGCAATAACCCGGTGGATTCGGGTCTCTTGACTGGCGACGTCTGCAGCTTGACCATGTAGTCTGGGGGTCTCGAGGGTCTTGACAAGTGAAGTCAGGGTTTTGACAGGCGTAAAAGGGGTCTTGGGGGACTTGACAGGTGAAGTCAGTGTTTTGACAAGCGTAGCAGGGCTCTTGGGTGTCTTGACAGGTGCAGCCAGGGTTTTGATGGGCGTAGTTGGTGCTTGGGACTTGCGGGCTGTCTTCAGGGGCTTGCTGGGCAATGCGGGGGCTCGAGACTTGCGGGCCTTCTTCAGAGGCTTTATGGACAATGCGGGGGCTTGGGACTTGCAGACTACCTGTTTCAGTCTGCTCTGGAGCAGTCTCTCTGCCGCTTGAATCTCCTCCAGGGGAGGCTTCCTTCTTCCCCTCAGCCTGCACATCCTCGCGCTGATTCTCCTTCGCGCCAGACCTCCTCTTTCGGTCGGTTCTCTGTTCCTCTCTCATTCCCTCTTCCTGAACTCGCCCCTCTCTGAATCGCTTCCCTCCAGGAACAAGCTGCAAGGTTTTTATGTTATGTCCTAGGCAGAGGTGTATCTAGGCTTTCCAGCACCCGGGGCAAGAATTCAGTTTGGCGCCCCACCCCACCAAGCAATGTGGGTGGTGGCCATGTGACCAGTCACTCATATAAGATTTGCATACACAGTCATGTGGTAACAAGCTTCTCTTAATAATTCTCTCAATGTTCAATGAGAAACGTATGAAGAAAAGCTAATTGTCACATGCAAGTATGAAAATCACATATGAGTGGAGTGGCCATGTGGTGATCAGCGAGCAGAGCTGAATTGTGACAGTGGGTATATTACACGCTGTTAGAACTCAGGATACTACACTACTTAATTTTGTAATTAAAGGGATTGTCCAGATTAGAGATGAAAGTCTGCAGTGAATCTATTCGTGACGTCAGGCTTTTGAATTCTGCTCTGGTGCCAGTGACGAGAGTGGACGATCATGTGAGCAGAAGTATGAGATTTGTACACTTCTGGCCACATTCTGGTTTGATGTGTCGAGCCTCAGTCAATTTATTTTCATTGAGCATGTCTGTTCAGCACGTGACCACATCTATGTAAATCGCATACTTGCAGCTTTGTAAGCTCCCACTGTCACTGCCAGCATCAGACAATCCTGACAGCGGGCAGTATGCGCACTATGAGAATTCAGAAGTCTGCAGTCACATAGTGACACACAGAGTGACTGCAGGCTCATCACAAACTTGGACAACCCCTTTAATGCTCCTAACAACATAAATATAAACATAGTAACCCTTAACTTGTCAGACAGCACAAGACTTTATTAAAGAGATTGTCCACTACTTTTAACACTGAAGGCCTTTCCTTAGGATAGATCCCCAATGTCTGATTGGTCGGGATCCGGCACCTGGCACCCCCGCCAATCGCCTGTTCTAGGTGCCGTGCCGGTGGTGGCAGGTGGCCGGAAGTGCTCAGTTCTGGATCTGCTCCGTCTTCAAATAGTGGCAGCAGATTCCTATTAAAATCAATGAGGTGGACGTGCAGTACCCAGCCACGGACACCATCAGAGGACGGAGCAGATCCAGAAATAAGCATTCCCGCCACCTGCATCCAGAACAGCTGATCAGTGGGGGTCCCATTGCGCTCACATCAGAAGCAATGCGCAAGTGGGACCCAGGCCTAATGATGAGACATAGTATCACAAATAAACATTTACATTCAGGTACCTTATAGATGATGTTGTCTCTGAGTCATTTTTTTCTATTCACCTTGTCCTGATGCCATGATGACTTTTCACATTCACATCTCATCTCTGCAGATTTCCATCTTCTCCGGTCTTCTGCACATCCCATCACGATGCCCCTAAAATAGCAGAATAATTATAATACTTCTATTTAATACATATTATATTTTATAATTCATATATCCCCCCGCATCCTGCCTCTCCCCATACATCCCCCCGCATCTTCCCTCTCCCCATACATCCCCACGCATCTTTCCTCTCCCCATACATCCCCCCGCATCTTCCCTCTCCCCATACATCCCCCCGCATCTTCCCCCTCCCCATACATCCCCCCGCATCTTCCCTCTCCCCATACATACCCATGCATTTTCCTTCTCCCCATACATCCCCCCGCATCTTCCCTCTCCCCATACATCCCCCCGCATCTTCCCTCTCCCCACACATCCCCCCGCATCTTCCCTCTCCCCATACATCCCCCCGCATCTTCCCCCTCCCCATACATCCCCCCGCATCTTCCCTCTCCCCATACATCCCCCCGTATCTTCCCTCTCCCCATACATCCCCCCGCATCTTCCCTCTCCCCATACATCCCCCCGCATCTTCCCCCTCCCCATACATCCCCCCGCATCTTCCCTCTCCCCATACATCCCCCCGCATCTTCCCTCTCCCCATACATCCCCCCGCATCTTCCCTCTCCCCATACATCACCCCTCCTCTTCCCTCTCCCCATACATAATCCCTCATCATTTCTCTCCCCATACATAATTCCTCATCATTTCTCTCCCCCATACATCACCCCTCTTCTTCCCTCTCCCCATACATAATCCCTCATCATTTCTCTCCCCATACATAATCCTTCATCATTTCCTTGCTTCTCATATTGTATCCTTAAATCTATCCCTCCACTATCCATACTGCACACAAACTGAGCCTGCCCCCATCCCCCACTCACACTGTTTCCTCATGTATATCCTACTTCATCTCCCCCTTCCTTGCTTCTCCTATTGTGTCCTTAACTTAAATCCATCTCCCCATTTTGTGTCCACTCCACACCCATCACTCTAATCTTCCCCCATTCCCCTAATTACACTAAATCTTCAGCTCCACTGGAGCACTTTGAACCAACGCCGCACCGTGTGACGTCAGCAGTGTGACCAGCTGACCAGATCACGCTGCTCATGTGTCCTGACACGGAAGTGCCGGCGGGCAGGGACAACGCCGCGCCTTTACAGTGCCGCCGTGTGATGTCAGCAGCGTGATCAGCTGACCGGATCACGCTGCTCACGTGTCCTGACACGGAAGTGTTGGCGGCCCGGCACTTGCATAACAATGCATCACAGGCAGCTGGCGCACTGCAGCAGGGTGAGAAACAACTAGCTTCCGGTCCCGGGAGGCGGCATATGCTATCGCTGGGAGAAACCTCGGACCGCCGCCCGCATCAGTCAGTCTGACTGCGCCCCCCTGACACTTGCGCCCGGGGCAGATGCACCGCCAGCCCCCCCTAGTTACGCCCCTGGCCCTAGGTGACTTTTGATTCTCAGGCTATTGTTCTTTTTTTGACCAGCAGAGGGCAGTGTCCCATCACTAATTCTGCCAGGTCTCTCCAATTGCACAGACTGCTGGGTGCACATTCCTACACAACTGTAGGTTGATAATTTTGCAGGTTTTTAAAAGCTAACATTATTACCAGATCATCAGTGAAAAAACTAAATTATCACTGTTCTGAGATTATAACAACAATTTCATGCTGCTCTATATTTAATTTGCTACTATGAGATCCCACCTGTTCAAATATTTAGTGAATAAAGGGCCTAAATCCACCATACAATGTCCACATAATTTGTGACATTTTCATCCAAAATGTATCTTTAGTACATATTGTCCATACAGGTAAAAGTACTCGTGTGCACTAGAGTGAGAGCAATCCGGTGGTTTATCGAATTGCACTCGTCCGTACAAAACGCAAATGAAACAGTACCCTATGGATAATTGTGGTCTGGAAAAGTGTTGTGTTCTTGCTTCATGGATTGCCATGTGCTGGGCAGTTTACTTTCAAGTTTGAGGCTCTTTACACTGACCTCGGTAGGGTAAGAGGCACAACTAAAATGGTATAAAGTGTGTATGCGCTTTAAAAGGAACCTGTCGCATGGAAAAATGCTATTAAACAGCAGATATGGGGTTAATATGTAGGTAGGTGAACAGAATTCTGATCCTGCCTGGTGCCTGCAGATTAAGCCCCGCTGCCGGGAGGAAATTAACTTTATTCCCCCTGGCAGAGTAGCCACGCCCTCCTGCACTGACTGACAGCTGGTTCTAATGCAGAGCGGCTGTCATTCAATTCAGGGGGTGTGGTTTCAGCCTCCACTGTTCATATACAGAGCAGTGACTGAACCTGCACCAGCGCCGCCCCCTTAACTGAAACCTGAACACTCCTGAGGGGAATAAAATTATTTTTTCCTGGCAGCGGGGTTTAATGTGCAATGCTATTAACCCCAAATATGCAGAGTAATAGCATTTTTCCACATGACAGGTTCCCTTTAAAGAAGTTTTCTTAACATCATCAGTTATCACCTATTCTTAGGCTAGGGCAGGGGTGCACAACAATTTTTGGTCCAAGGGCCACATTGTCATACTGAACCAACCCAAAGGGCCGCCAAAAATATTAAAGGGGTATTTACATGAATACATCAGTACAAACACATTGGCAGTACATTAGTACATAATCAGAACCGAGTTTTGAGTATTTGAGAAGGATTTGGAGAGTTTCTGTTACAAAAAAATACTGTGAACTAAAACAGAGTGAGTTTTTGAAGCAAAAACTCAACTAAATCCTCCTCACAATCTCAAACTAAGTTTAAAGGATTTTTCAGTTTTAACATGAAGCACGTTCTGGATTGCTACATGATCAGGGCCTCCATCAGTACATGAATACAGAGTGCGAACCACTGTCAGTTAATGAATATAGAGTGTGAACCACTGTCTGTGCATGAATGCAGAGCCAGAACCACTTTCAGTACAAGATTGCATCACCAAACTTAGTACTGTGATCCGTTACAGGTTCATGTCAGTCCCTATATACACTTGTATCATGTGAACATGCAACAAGCTTGATTGCAATCTACTCCAATTATTGCCTATGGCACTGTTGGAGAAAGCAGAGTACAATGCTTTGCTATTTATAGCAGTCCTATTGACAATGATGGGGTGGAGATCAATCATGCATATCTCCATTCTGATAGCTATTTTTTATGGATAGAGGATATCTTGTAATTTTTAGAATTTTTGGGTGCTTGCTGGTTTGATGGGAGTGGTAATATTATTATTTTTATTATTTTTAGAGCAGCATTGAGTCCATGGTGCTGTACATGTGAAGGGGTTACATACAAAATAAAAAATCTAAATGATAATGAACAAACTAACAATGACAGACTCGTAAAGGAAGAAGAGGACCGTGCCCTTGCAGACTTATCATCTACAGGATAATGGCGAAAGAAACAGTAGTTTGGGGGGTGGCATCAGTTTTCATGATTGTGAGGTTGCAGCGGGGTCATTGCATGCTGTAAGCTTTCTTGAAGAAAGAGTTTTTCAAGTTCCGTCTGAAAGTTCAGAATTTGGTTGATATGTGTTGGGGCACAGAATTTTAGAGGATGGAGGATATTCAGGAGAAGTCTTAGAGGCGATTGGGTGAGGAGTATACAAGTGTGTAGCCGAGAAGGAGATCTTGAGAGGATCGGAGATTACGTATGGGAAAATATTTGGAGATTAGTTAGCAGGTATATGAAGGAGACAGATTATGGATGGCTTTGCAGGTTAATTGATATGTTGGGGAATTGGAAGCCAAAGAAAAGATTTTTAGAGGGCAGAAGCAGAGGAGTAGCAAGAAGAGAGGTGAATTCCTTGAACAGCAGAGTTAAGGACAGACTGGAGACTTTTAGTAGAAATGCCAAGGGGAAGAATCTTGAGGTAATCAAGGTGGGAGATGATGCTGAGTTGGAGGTGGTATGAGCTTGGATGTGTGGTTTGAAGGACAAGGCAGAATAGAGGTTTACTCCAAGGCAGCGGACGTCCAGTACATGGGAGAGCGTGATATCATTTATTGTGATATATAGATCATATAGGAGAGTTAAAAAACACCAAAAAAAACTGAGCTGTAGCAAATATACAGTAAACATGCAACATTACAAGCATGTGAATGGCAGCCTCAAGACAACAAAAAAAACAATGAAAAATTGTACGAAAAATACCCTGACTATAAAATATAGGAGAGTTAAGTAGGATGGAGGAAAGATAGTGAGATCAGTTTTGTCCACATTGAGCTTTAGGAAGCAGGATAAGAAGAAGGAGGATATGGCTTATAGACACTCTAGGATTCTAGGCAGCAGAATGATGAGATTGAGTCCAGTGATGTAGCTCAGCGGTAGCTCAGAGTATAATCAGTGTACAGATGGTATTGGAAGCCATGGGACTTTATGATTGGTCTCAGGCCAAAGGTATATATGGAGAAGAGTAGGAGGTCCAAGACAGTCTTGAGGGACACCAATAAAGAGAAGACAAAATGAGGAGGTAGTATAAGAATGGCAGGCACAATGTGGAGTTAGAAAAGCATGAGGAGATCCAAGAGAGGGCACAGTCTTTTGATGCCAAAGTAAGAGAGGATCAGTAGTAGTGTAGTAGTGGCCGATTGTGTTGAAGACCGAGGACTGGTGAGGACAGTAGTAGGCGACGTTAGTTTCTTCCCTAAAGAAAAAGTTTAAAAGCTAGAAAAGAGAAGCGCTGATAGGGTTTTACCACATTAAACACACGGTTAGCATATGGTAAATGCACTCACCGATTGAGGTTGTGAGAGGTCACAACCACCACAGATAGCATGAGATAATGGCGGCTGCTGCGGCCCCACGTGTTTCAGACTTCAAAGTGTAGAGGGAGAAGGGGTTAAACCCGCGCAATCCACCAGTAATCCAGAAGGAGATGTTGATAAATTAAACAATCTTTTATTCCATGGGTCTACGCGTTTCAAGGTCTAAGACCTCTTCTTCAGGACCAGTAAATCAACACTACATGTACAGAGAGATGAACCCTTTTATACATATGGTATCCACATAGTACCGCCTCCCGGCACTTTGAAAAAAGTCAGAAAGCAAAGAAAAAAACATCTGCATGCATGATGCAGTGCTTTCTACAGACATAACAATACTTTGTTAAATGTTCATAGACTGGTCATCATAACAGTTTACATAAAAGATAAACAATAATTGGATGAAAAATCCTAAAAAGAAAAGAAAAAAGGAAAAAGAGAGGAATAGTATGAAAATGTCAATTTTCGGGACAAGAACTCCAAAGTAGCAGTCCATAATTATAAGGTAACCATCGACTTTTAGTGGTGAACGCCACCAGTGATTTTAATATCTGTGTACCCATAAATATGTGCCACAGGCAAATTATATTGACATATAGGTGAAAGAAAAAAATATTTATATATAAATATATGTATGACAGAACATATTTTATAGAAAAACTATAAAAAATAATAAATAATAATAAATAATGAAAAATAAGTTACTGTGAAATGTTGAATAAAAATCGTAAAGGAATTTTTTGCCCAGGAATAAAAATATAAAATTATAAAATATGTATAAATGAATTAAAATGTGATGTGTATCTTTATTATTTGTTTGTGAGTTAAAAAAAACTCTTAAAATAGTTACTCCAAACAATTCAGAGGAGGAGGACACATTTGTACTACTTATTCCTGGAGAGGCCCAAGCAAAAAGGACTCTAGGTTATTATCGGGCATAAGCGTGGGAAAAGCATCTATATGCATGCTCTTGACCCTGCCGTGAGGACACATAGAGTAGCGGTACGGAGTAGTTGCCAGAACTGAGACCGTGGGAACAAAACTAAAACGCCTGCGCCAGGGGTAAACCTGGTTCAAGGGGCCATGTGTATGATTTTCAGAACAAGGAGAGAGAGATACAGATAGATGACAGATTAGTACAACAGTGTATAGGAATCATTAAAGCCCTTTTTCCGCAAGAGCACCAGACCATGATTAAAAATGAAACCTAAAGTTCTCACATACATAAAAGACTGATCAAAATGTGATGATAGAATTAAACACACAGTTCCTTAAAATCTATAAAAGATCTAAAAGGGATAATAAAGATATGATAAAATGAGGCAGGATCTGAAGGGGAAGAGAAAAAGTACTGCATAACCGGGAAGCACACCCAACTATCATATAAATAAATAGAATTTTATTGAATTGCATAAACAATTAAAACATACTTAAAAACATATACCCACACCAGGGTCTCTCCATAAATTACAGCAGTATTATAAATGGAATGTTCGCTGTGGTCAATAAGCATGCAAAATCATCATAGTTTACAACATTCCATACAATCGACTATAAATAGAGTTATGCCTGCTTTACACACTTCAATAAATCTTTCAATCCGTCGTCGGGGTCAAGTTGTAAGTGACGCACATCCTGCATCGTTCGTGACGTATTTGCGTGTGACACCTACGTGCGATCAAGATTGAACATAAATACGGTGATCGCATACACGTCGTTTATTCCTCATACATTGGACGTTTTGTTGTATGAACCTAGTCAATTGTAACGTGTGACATCCCTCATACGATTTCGGTGTCTGAGGCTATGTGCGCAGGTGTGCGCTCTGCACCGCAGCTTAAAAAAGGTCTGCTTCAGAGCGCAGCTGAAAAGCTGCGTTCTGAAGCGCCTCACAATGTCTGTCATTCACTAATCTCTGTCAGTCCGTCACTATCTCTGTCCCTCTCTCTCTGTCCATGTCAGTCTATCCCTCTTACCCCCTCTCTCATACTCACCGATCCCCGATCCCCGGCCCGGCTCTGCACGGCATTCACACTGCTCCGGCGGCTTTTACTGTTTTGAAAAAGCCGGCTGCCCATTAATCAATCTCGTATTCCCTGCTATCCCCGCCCACCGGCGCCTATGATTGGTTACAGTGAGACACGCCCCCACGCTGAGTGACAGGTGTCACACTGCACCCAATCACAGCAGCCGGTGGGGGTGTCTATACTGTGCAGTGAAATAAATAATTAAATAATTAAAAAAACCAGCGTGCGGTCCCCCCCAATTTTAAAACCAGCCAGATAAAGCCATACGGCTGAAGGCTGGTATTCTCAGGATGGGGAGCTCCACGTTATGGGGAGCCCCCCAGCCTAACAATATCAGTCAGCAGCCGCCCAGAATTGCCGCATACATTATATGCGACAGTTCTGGGACTGTACCCGGCTCTTCCCGATTTGCCCTGGTGCATTGGCAAATCGGGGTAATAAGGAGTTATTGGCAGCCCATAGCTGCCAATAAGTCCTAGATTAATCATGTCAGGCGTCTATCAGACACCCTCCATGATTAATCTGTAAATTACAGTAAATAAACACACACACACCCGAAAAATCATTTATTAGAAATAATAAACACACACATATACCCTGGTTCACCACTTTAATCAGCCCCAAAAAGCCCTCCATGTCCGGCGTACTCCAGGATGGTCCAGCGTCGCATCCAGCGCTGCTGCATGGAGGTGACCGGAGCTGCAGCAGACACAGCCGCTCCGGTCACCTCCACGCAGCTAATGAAGACAGCCGTGCGATCAGCTGATCTGTCACTGAGGTTACCCGCTGTCACTGGATCCAGCGGTGGATGCAGCGGTGGCCGCGGGTAACCTCAGTGACAGCTCAGCTGATCGCGCTACTCACCTCAGTTGCTGCCTGGAGGTGAGAGGAGTAGCGGTGAGTAGCGCGATCAGCTGAGCTGTCACTGTGGTTACCCGCGGCCACCGCTGCATCCACCGCTGGATCCAGTGACAGCGGGTAACCTCACTGACAGCTCAGCTGATCGCACGGCTGTCTTCATTTGCTGTGTGGAGGTGACCGGAGCGGCTGTGTCTGCTGCAGCTCCGGTCACCTCCATGCAGCAGCGCTGGAAGCGACGCTGCATCATCCTGGAGTACGCCGGACATGGAGGGCTTTTTGGGGCTGATTAAAGTGGTGAACCAGGGAATGTGTTTGTGTTTTTTATTTCTAATAAAGGATTTTTTCGGGTGTGTGTGTTTATTTACTGTAATTTACAGATTAATCATGGAAGGTGTCTCATAGACGCCTGACATGATTAATCTAGGACTTATTGGCAGCTATGGGCTGCCAATAACTCCTTATTACCCCGATTTGCCAACGCACCAGGGCAAATCGGGAAGAGCCGGGTACAGTCTCAGAACTGTCGCATCTAATGTATGCGGCAATTCTGGGCGGCTGTTGGCTGATATTGTTAGGCTGGGGGGCTCCCCATAACGTGGAGCTCCCCATCCTGAGAATACCAGCCTTCAGCCGTATGGCTTTATCTGGCTGGTTTTAAAATTGGGGGGGACCGCACGCCGTTTTTTTTAATTATTTATTTCACTACACAGTATAGACACGCCCACCGGCTCGTGTGATTGGGTGCAGTGTGACACCTGTCACTCAGCGTGGGGGGCGTGTCTCACTGTAACCAATCATAGGCGCCGGTGGGCGGGGAAAGCAGGGAATATGAGATTGTTTAATGGGCGGCCGGCTTTTTCAAAATAGTAAAAGCCGCCGGAGCAGTGTGAATGCCGTGCAGCGCCGGGGATCGGGGATCGGTGAGTATATGAGAGAGGGCTGCTCAATTCAGTTACTCAGGAGATTAGCGGTCACCGGTGAGTCCTTCACAGGTGACCGCTAATCGGGACGCGACACAGACAGAGCCGCAGCATGACCATGAAGTCGGGTGAGGTTCACCCGAGTTCATTCTGACAGTGCGGCTCTGTCTGTGTCTGCTGTGAACTAACATTCACCGCTGCTACATGGCTGTCTATGTCTGCTGTCAGCGGCCATGTAGCAGAGCTGAATGGCAGATGACATAGTAAAAACGCATCTCTACATTACACACGCTTGGCAAGTCAATAAATAAAAAAAAAAAAGGTGCCCAATGCATACGTCACAGAACACATGATCTAAAGGATCGCACATAAAATTGATCAATTTAACATAGACTACTAACGCTCGTGTGACAGCAAATGAACGACCTACGTGCAATCTCATTCAATCGCATATGCGACCTGGGCGTGTCACATCGCATACGAGATCGCATACCTAATTGTAAGATGTAAAGCTGGCTTAAGAGCAATCAGCATATCTGTTGGAGCCAGCCACAACCCATAACCTCCTAAGGTAAAAGGATCTCAAGCATAGAAGGAGGCTGAAAATACAAAGTGGCCCCAACCAAACATACAGACCAGTAGTAACCTGTCTACATGTATCAGCTGCAAGCTGTAGAGACCCTGGGATACACCCCACGCGTATCGCCAGTAGGCTTCATCAGGGACAAAAAGTGTCTCCCAGGGTCTCTACAGCTTGCAGCTGATACATGTAGACAGGTTACTACTGGTCTGTATGTTTGGTTGGGGCCACTTTGTATTTTCAGCCTCCTTCTATGCTTGAGATCCTTTTACCTTAGGAGGTTATGGGTTGTGGCTGGCTCCAACAGATATGCTGATTGCTCTTACTCTATTTATAGTCGATTATATGGAATGTTGTAAACTATGATGATTTTGCATGCTTATTGACCACAGCGAACATTCCATTTATAATACTGCTGTAATTTATGGAGAGACCCTGGTGTGGGTATATGTTTTTAAGTATGTTTTAATTGTTTATGCAATTCAATAAAATTCTATTTATTTATATGATAGTTGGGTGTGCTTCCCGGTTATGCAGTACTTTTTCTCTTCCCCTTCAGATGTTGTTAATACTGCTTGTGACAGCACCCCATTAATACTATAAGTTTATATAATATTGCTGTGCACCCAAACTCCTTAGTACTAAAATGAGGCAGGATGACCATCTCAAAAGGGTTATATAAAATCAGTAGAAAAGGTCTGTCACTTCATTAAGTCCTATCGGTTTTAATATATTTAATCTATAAATCCAGAATGTCTCTTTTTTATTGAGAGCCTCCATTCTGTTTGGAGTATCATTAGGGATTTGTTCAATTGGTGTTATAGATTTCATCAAGATATGTTGCCAGGTTTAATGTTAAGGAATCAATTCCCGAAATAATCGGTCGTCCCGGAGGGTTTTTAATATTTTTATGAATCTTGGGGAGGTGGTATAGAAAGGCCATTTTAGGATCTTTTATCATTAGGAATTTTTTATCAGTGCTGTTAAGAACGTTGCTTGCAATCGCTCTAGTGATAAAATCATTATATGCTAGGACAGCATTATCATAGTTCATTTTACTTATCTTACAGTATTGTGTGGTATTTGACAGGATACTATGGGCTTCTTTTATATAGTCAACCCTGTCCTGTATGACCACACCACCTCCTTTGTCAGCAGATCGTATAACTATATTCATATTCATTTTCAGGGCTTTTAGAGCTATTTTTTCACCCTTACTAAGATTGGACAATATCCTAGTATTACCAGGGTCAAGATGCTTAAAATCTTCTAAGACCATATCACAGAAATTACTTTGTTGTCTATCTTATTGATTGTGTATGTGGAAAAAAATATGTTGGGAGAACCAGACAGCCCCTACATACTAGATTAACCCCTTCACCCCGGCCACTAAAACACCCTAATGACCGGGCCATTTTTTGCAATTCTGACCAGTGTCACTTTGACAGGTTATAACTCTGGAACGCTTCAACGGATCCTGGCGATTCTGAGATTGTTTTTTCGTGACATATTGTACTTCATGTCAGTGGTAAATTTAGGCTGATATTTTTTGCGTTTATTTGTGAAAATTTAGGAAATTTTGCGAAAATTTTGAAAATTTCGCAATTTTCAAACTTTGAAAATTTATGCCCATAAATCTGAGAGATATGTCACACAAAATAGTTACTAAATAACATTTCCCACTTGTCTACTTTACATCAGCGCAATTTTCGAAACAAATTTTTTTTTCGTTAGGAAGTTAGAACGGGTCAAAGGTCATCAGCAATTTCTCATTTTTCCAACAAAATTTACAAAATAATTTTTTTTAGGGACCACATCACATTTGAAGTGACTTTGAGAGGCCAAGGTGACAGAAAATACCCAAAAGTGACCCCATTCTAAAAACTGCATCCCTCACACTGCTCAAAACCACATCCAATAAGTTTATTAACCCTTTAGGTGCTTCACAGGAACCAAAGCAATGTGGAAGGAAAAAATGAAAATTTTACTTTTTAACACAAAAATGTTACTTTAGCCATAAAATTTTCATTTTTACAAGGGAGAAAAGAGAAAGTGCACAATACAATTTATTGTGCATGTTCTCCTGAGTACGCTGATACCCCATATGTGGTAAAAATCAATTGTTTGGGCGCACGGCAGAGCTCGGAAGGGAAGGAGCGCCATTTGAATTTTTGAACGCAAAATTAGCTGCACTCATTAGCGGACGCCATGTCGGGTTTGAAGACCCCCTAAGGTGCCTAAACAATGGAGCTCCCCCACAAGTGACCCCATTTTGGAAACTAGAGCCCTCAAATAATTTTTCTAGATGTTTGGTGAGCACTTTGAACACCTGGGGGCTTCACAGAAGTTTATAGCGTTGAGCCGTGAAAAGAAAATTTTTTTTTTTTACCACAAACCGATTGCTTCAACTAGGTAGCTTTTTTTTACACAAGGGTAACAGGAAAAAATGCACCATAAAATGTATTGTGCATTTTCTCCTGAGTACGCAGATACCTTATATGTGGTGGAAATCAAATGTTTGGACACACGGCAGTGCTCGGAAGGCAAGGAGCGCCATTTGAATTTTTGAGTGCAAAATTAGCTTCACCTGTTAGCGGACGCCATTTCGGGTTTGAAGACCCCCTGAGGTGCCTAAACAATGGAGCTCCCCCACAAGTGACCCCATTTTGGAAACTAGAGCCCTCAAATAATTTTTCTAGATGTTTGGTGAGCACTTTGAACACCTGGGGGCCTCACAGAAGTTTATAGCGTTGAGCCGTGAAAAGAAAAAATTGTTTTTTACCACAAAACGGTTGCTTCAACTAGGTAGCTTTTTTTTTCACAAGGCTATCAGGAAAAAATGCACCATAAAATGTATTGTGCATTTTCTCCTGAGTACGCAGATACCTCATATGTGGTGGAAAGTAATTGTTTGGGTGCATGGCGGGGCTCAGAAGAGAAGGAGCGCCATTTGACAGCAAAATTGGTTGGAATCATTAGCGGACGCCATGTCACGTTTGGAGACCCCCTATGGTGCCTAAACAGTGGAGCTCCCCCACAAGTGACCCCATTTTGGAAACTAGAGCCCTCAAATAATTTTTCTAGATGTTTGGTGAGCACTTTGAACACCTGGGGGCTTCACAGAAGTTTATAGCGTTGAGTCGTGAAAAGAAAAAATTGTTTTTTTACCACAAAACGGTTGCTTCAACTAGGTAGCTTTTTTTTCCACAAGGCTATCAGGAAAAAATGCACCATAAAACGTATTGTGCAATTTTTCCTGAGTACGTAGATACCTCACATGTGGTGGGCAAATGGCGGGGCTCAGAAGAGAAGGAGCGCCATTTGACTTTTCAAACGCACAGACACAGTGCACTGATCGGCCGCTGCAGGACGCACGGTCGGATGCGATACAAAAAGCGTCGGGGATACGTAAAAAAAAAAGTCACGCCAAAAATTGACCATGGATGCAGATCCGTTATGTGCATCCCTGATCAACGCTTGGCGGGATGCAGGGACGGATGCGATACAAAAAGCGTTGCGGATACGGAAAAAAGTCACGCCAAAAATTGAGCAGGGATGCAGATACGTTATGTGCATCCCTGATCAGCGCTCGGCGGGACGCACGGACGGATGCGATACAAAAAGCGTCGGGGATACGGAAAAAAAAGTCCCGCCAAAAATTGAGCAGGGATGCAGATACGTTATCTGCATCCCTGATCAGCGCTTGGCGGGACGCACGGACAGATGCCATACAAAAAGCGTCGGGGATACGGAAAAAAAAAGTCACGCCAAAAATTGAGCAGGGATGCAGATACGTTATCTGCATCCCTGATCAGCGCTCAGCGGGACACACGGACAGATGAGGTGTAAAAATGGACAGGGGATACAGAAAAAAAAAAAAAGTTATACTCACAGTACCCAGAGGATCACTGACCAGAAGAGCTGCAGAGGAACAGATGGCAGAGAGATGGACAGCTTTACAGGAGCAGCAGGCAGATCAGCAGAATGCCCAGGAAGGACCCAGCGATGGAGGCAGATGTGATCGGGCCAGTGAAGACAGGTAAGAGGACGTCGGGGGAGAGCAGAGGGGGGGAGAGCAGAGGGGGAGAGGGGGGGGTGAGAGCAGGGTGGGGAGAGCAGAGGGGGAGGGGGGAGAGCAGAGGGGGAGACCGGAGAGGGAGCTGCAGAAGCAGAATAGAGATAATGGGGGAGGCAGTCAGATCGCGGGGGAAGCAGATCGGGATGTCGGGGAAAGGGGGGGGGAGCAGATCGGGATGTCGGGGGAGCAGATCGCAGGGGGGCATGGGCAGGGGCTAACACGGGAGCGCGCAGGGGCACCACGGGAGCGCGCACGGGCTGCAAGGTGAGCACAGTACTCACGTGCAGCAGGAGCGGTGACCTCAGCTACGGCGGCGGCGGCAGCAGCAGCGGTGGCGTGGTACCATAAGTACCAGCCACTGCACGCTGCAGACATGTTGGGGGAGGGCTCGCAGGCCAGCACAGGCCTGGGGAGGGCGGCCACCGGCAGATCAGACCGCCCCACTGCACACTGATTGGAGCGATTGCGCGTCATAGCACGATCGCTCCAATCAGTGCTGCAGGGGCTGGGGGCGACATGTTTGAGGTCCACCTATGATATGCTGCAGCAGCTGCGGCATATCATAGCTGAATCTCACAGTATCGCACTATTTTCGGCATTATTTTTGCCGAAATTAGTGCGAACGATGTGGTTGGCGGTTCAGATTTGAACAGCCAATCACATCGATCGTCGATAGGGGGTGGCGATGCCGCCCCCCCTGGGGTCAAGCAAAGGTCCCCTGCTGTAAGAAACAGCAGGGGACATCATTTGAAAGCCGTTGCTATGGCCACGGCAATCAAATGAAGTTTAGGCAGTAAAATTACGTCCCTGGTCGTTAAGTCACGTTAAAATAGGACGTAATTTTACTGCCCGCGGTCGTGAAGGGATTAAATTCCCACAGACACAATATTAAGAAAGGGTTCCTTTTGCATGGTCTGTCCCGACATTGCACGTTAATACATGGTTCACACCAATTGAACAAATCCCTAATGATACTCCAAACAGAATGGAGGCTCTCAATAAAAAAGAGACATTCTGGATTTATAGATTAAATACATTAAAACCGATAGGACTTAATGAAGTGACAGACCTTTTCTACTGATTTTATATACCCTTTTTGAGATGGTCATCCTGCCTCATTTTATCATATCTTTATTATCCCTTTTATATGTTTTATAGATTTTAAGGAACTGTGTGTTTAATTCTATCATCACATTTTGATCAGTCTTTTATGTATGTGAGAACTTTAGGTTTCATTTTCAATCATGGTCTGGTGCTCTTGCGGAAAAAGGGCTTTAATGATTTCTCTACACTGTTGTACTAATCTGTGTATGATCTGTCATCTGTCCGTATCTCTCTCTCCTTGTTCTGAAAAGCATACACATGGCCCCTTGAACCAGGTTTACCCCTGGCGCAGGCGTTTTAGTTTTGTTCCCACGGTCTCAGTTCTGGCAACTACTCCGTACCGCTACTCTATGTGTCCTCACAGCAGGGTCAAGAGCATGCGTATATGTGACGCCCTGGACAAGCCAGGGGTCACAGGTAATGACATCACCACACCCTACACCCCGGTTAGGTACATCAAAGCTAGACCAGAAATCCTTGTTGCCCTCCCCAGGGGCTGATGTCCACACCAGGGGGTGGAGCCAGGCGGTTGGTCTCCACCCACCAAGGAGTTCCCAGTCCTGGAGGAGGGAGAACACAGGCAGTTAGAGTGAAGCGAGGGAAGTGAGAGGAGAGACAGAGTTTGGAGGAGGAAGTGAAAAGAGGAAAGGACAGCTTAAGAGCCTGAAGTTTGTCCGGGTGTGTGCCCCGGACAGAGACAGCAAGGTTAGCAGACGGCGGTGACCGTCTGCAGGAGTGGCCTATCGGAGGTGCCGTGAAGACCGTGGACGGGTGGTGACCCGGTGGTACCGGACCGGTACACAAGGAGAGGCCAGCACCATTGGCAGGGGCCTTTCGGATCCCGGCAAGGCTAGGAGTCACCGTAAATTTGCCAAATCCGTCAGTGAAGGGGACCTCCGGGTTTCCAAACAACTAAGTCCCGATTGAAGGCAACCGTCCAACCATATGAGAGAGACACCGCCACCGCCAAGGCACCAGTTTCTCAGGGCCAGCGCCTGCGGGCAAAGAGGGGCTCCTCCGGCCCATATCCAAGTCGGGGAGCGGGTTACCGGTGGGAACCCATCGCTACCAACATTACACAAGGTGCAGGGAAAGAGACAGTCACCGTTAACTACCGGGGAAAAGCAACAGCAGCCGTCCGTGGGAACCGTCTTTCCAGCCGTGTATTTTACCGAGAACTGTGTCACCATCTCAGGCTGAGTGAGTACCACCGTGCCGTGAGCCACAGCGCTGCCCCCCCGCGACCCTGCACCTTACTAGGCCCCGCACCTGGCCTGCCATCCCTCATCCTCCATCCTATCACTGGGCCCCGGGACAACCAACCCCTACCCACGGAGGGGAGAACTAACAACTCTGCTGCTCCCTGTCACCGCTCCCGGGATCCCCATACAGAGCAGCTGTGGTGTTACCAAAAATCACCACAACCGTGGGTGGCGTCACGGACAATAAATCCCCAAAACCAAACCCCTTTTCACTCACGGGCGAGGAGCGCCGATCGAGTCCCCGGGATCCGGCCCATCGCTCGAGCCACCGAGTAGCAGCGGCCGCAGCAGCAGCCGGACCCGAGCAGTGGGAGAGCGCAGCGTCCCCTCCTCCGCCCGCGACAACTTGGCGTCACGAACAGGATCTTACCGCTCTGCCGTTGGGTAGAGGTGCGCCTTGTTACCGCCGGAGGTGTCCGGCCAGAAAATTTCAGAAGCCGCCATCTTTGGCGCGAAAAGTTCCCGCTCGAGCGTCTTCTCGAGTAGTGGAGGCGCGAAGGCCAAAACCCCGCCCCGATAGAGGAGGAGCCGAAAAGAGGCTAAGAGGGACGAAATGGCGACTGGTCGCATGTAGCCGCGGCTATAGAAGCAGGGACGCCAGGACCCTGCGGCCGTTGACTGGTTCCTGGAAGAGGCCGCTGCTAAAGATGCTGAGTCCGACCAGCAACACCGTGGTCCCCGCGCCTGGCACTGCAGCACGGGTGGAAGTCCGGACCGTCCAGCTAAGCAGCCGTCTGCAGGTCCGCATGCAGCTCCTCCTGGAGGAGTGGGAGGCCGACATGGCGGAAGTGGTGGTGGCCATACGCAGACGCGAGGTGGAGGGAGTCTTGGAAGGGAGGGTAAGTGACCCACGCCCCTGTACCCCTAGTGGGTCGGTCATTGCAGCTGAGGGACCCGGTCCATACCCGCTCGCCCTGCTACCTCCCCCGCTAACCATGTTGGCTGCTGCTGCCCCGCCACTAGGCCCGCTACCACCAACACCGGTAGCGGTACCCTGCCAATCCGCCCCGGCGGACCGACCTGCAGTCGAAGCCCGTGACCACCCTGATCCGCTTCCATGGAAGAAGCCGAAGGCTGAGCCCGTCAGCAAAGATGCACCGGAGGCACGACGGGGATGCAGCTGCCAGGAGGCAGAGCAGGCCATGTCACAGCGGGGTCCCTCATTACTGAAGGTGCCGGTCGTAGCCGACACGGAGGGACTCTGGCTGGGTCCGTCCCCCGCACACGCTGAACCGGAGCAAACAGAAAGTGCTCCCGGCTGGGAGCGGCGGAAACGGCAGCTGCGCAGGGAGATCAATGCCTGAGAGGGGTGTAGAGCGGATGTGCATGCCCGCATGAATATGGAGGAAGATCACCCGCAGCGAGCTACCATCGGGGTCCACAGCGGTGCACCATGTGAAGGTGGCACTAGAGCCCCGCGATTGAGGATGGACTGCTAAGCCGGCGGTCCTCCGCCCAAAAGTTGTCCCCGTTGGGACCACCAGTATGTGTGCTTAAAGTGTTAAAAGTTTTAAAGTTTTTGAAAATGAGTGATCAACCGAAGTTCACCTGATTGTCTGCTACTGTGATTTGAAACCGGTTGTTGCCGACACCGTTGTCCCCGAGGGGACCGTCTGAAGTTGCGTTAGGGACTCCTTACGGACAAGCCCGTGAACTTGCAGGGCAACCACAAACTTGTGGGATGTAAATAATGTTGTTGTTGCAGCTTCCACCGTTACCGCCTCCGGAGAGGCAGATTGGAGGGAGGGCCCGCAGTGGAGCAGGCTGGGGCCCAGCCACCACCTGAACTGGTGGCTACCCTCTGGGGGTTCCAGGGGTTCCCCATGGACGTGGGTCCCCTGGAAAGGACAGATCCTGCTTGGGTAACTTGGTGCAGGACTGGGGTCAAGGGGTGCTGCCTGTTTTCTTAGGGGCAGCATCAGGGCCAGGTTACTTGGGTGGGAGAGAGCGGAAGCCGTAACCGTTTAAAACCGTTTGAAACGTTTAAGAAAGTGCCTCCCGATGTGGGATGATGTTAATATGCATGTATGTCTGTTACCGTTTTTTATCTTTTACAGTTTAAAAATAGAAATAAAACCGTTGTTGGACGGGCAGCCCGCGGACGGTCTGCATTTTGCTAAGGGGGAATGTGACGCCCTGGACAAGCCAGGGGTCACAGGTAATGACATCACCACACCCTACACCTCGGTTAGGTACATCAAAGCTAGACCAGAAATCCTTGTTGGCCTCCCCAGGGGCTGATGTCCACACCAGGGGGTGGAGCCAGGCGGTTGGTCTCCACCCACCAAGGAGTTCCCAGTCCTGGAGGAGGGAGAACACAGGCAGTTAGAGTGAAGCGAGGGAAGTGAGAGGAGAGACAGAGTTTAGAGGAGGAAGTGAAAAGAGGAAAGGACAGCTTAAGAGCCTGAAGTTGGTCCGGGTGTGTGCCCCGGACAGAGACAGCAAGGTTAGCAGACGGCGGTGACCGTCTGCAGGAGTGGCCTATCGGAGGTGCCGTAAGGACCGTGGACGGGTGGTGACCCGGCGGTACCGGACCGGTACACAAGGAGAAGCCAGCACCATTGGCAGGGGCCTTTCGGATCCCGGCAAGGCTAGGAGTCGCCGTAAATTTGCCAAATCCGTCAGTGAAGAGGACCTCCGGGTTTCCAAACAACTAAGTCCCGAATGAACGCAACTGTCCAACCGTATGAAAGAGACACCGCCACCGCCAAGGCACCAGTTTCTCAGGGCCAACGCCTGCAGGCAAAGAGGGGCTCCTCCGGCCCATATCCAAGTCGGGGAGTGGGTTACCGGTGGGAACCCATCGCTACCAACATTACACAAGGTGCAGGGAAAGAGACAGTCACCGTTAACTACCGGGGAAAAGCAACAGCAGCCGTCCGTGGGAACCGTCTTTCCAGCCGTGTGTTTTACCGAGAACTGTGTCACCGTCTCAGGCTGAGTGAGTACCACCGTGCCGTGAGGCACAGTGCTGCCCCCCCGCGACCCTGCACCTTACCAGGCCCCGCACCTGGCCTGCCATCCCTCATCCTCCACCCCATCACTGGGCCCCGGGACAACCAACCCCTACCCACGGAGGGGAGAACTAACAACTCTGCTGCTGCCTGTCACCGCTCCCGGGATCCCCATACAGAGCAGCGGTGGTGTTACCAAAAATCACCACAACCGTGGGTGGCGTCACGGACAATAAATCCCCAAAACCAAACCCCTTTTCACTCACGGGTGAGGAGCGCCGCTCGAGTCCCCGGGATCCGGCCCATCGCTCGAGCCACCGAGCAGCAGCGGCCGCAGCAGCAGCGGCAGCCGGACCCGAGCAGTGGGAGAGCTCAGCGTCCCCTCCTCCGCCCGCGACATATATATGCTTTTCCCACGCTTATGCCCGATAATAACCTAGAGTCCTTTTTGCTTGGGCCTCTCCAGGAATAAGTAGTACAAATGTGTCCTCCTCCTCTGAATTGTTTGGAGTGACTATTTTAAGAGTTTTTTTTAACTCACAAACAAATAATAAAGATACACATCACATTTTAATTCATTTATACATATTTTATAATTTTATATTTTTATTCCTGGGCAAAAAATTCCTTTACGATTTTTATTCAACATTTCACAGTAACTTATTTTTTATTATTTATTATTATTTATTACTTTTTATAGTTTTTCTATAAAATATGTTCTGTCATACATAAATTTATATATATATATATATATTTTTCTTTCACCTATATGTCAATATAATTTGCCTGTGTCACATATTTATGGGTACACAGATATAAAAATCACTGGTGGCGTTCACCACTAAAAGTCGAAGGTTACCTTATAATTATGGACTGCTACTTTGGAGTTCTTGTCCCGAAAATTGACATTTTCATACTATTCCTCTCTTTTCCCTTTTTTCTTTTCTTTTTATGATTTTTCATCCAATTATTGTTTATCTTTTATGTAAACTGTTATGATGACCAGTCTATGAACATTTAACAAAGTATTGTTATGTCTGTAGAAAGCGCTGCATCATGCATGCAGATGTTTTTTTCTTTGCTTTCTGACTTTTTTCAAAGTGCCGGGAGGCGGTACTATGTGGATACCATATGTATAAAAGGGTTCATCTCTCTGTACATGTAGTGTTGATTTACTGGTCCTGAAGAAGAGGTCTTAGACCTTGAAACGCATAGACCCATGGAATAAAAGATTATTTAATTTATCAACATCTCCTTCTGCATTACTGGCGGATTGCGCGGCTTTAACCCCTTCTCCCTCTACACTTTGAAGTCTAAAGAAAAAGTTGAAATACCAATCTATAGTAATGCTATACAGACTCATGGTCATGTGTGGCGCCCCTGACCTGGTCAGGCACCACTGAGTACTGCACCCATGCTGGGTCAGTACAAACAGGTAATCCCAAAGGCTGAGTAGGGTGTGTACGCACAGATACGAAGTAACCAGGACACACACACAGCTTAGAGGGGACCCCTGGGCAGACCCAGGGAGGGGGCGTAGCCCTCGCATCCCAGCTAGTGGTGGGTAGTGGGACTGGAGACAGGAGTTGTGCAGTGGCAGTCAAAGGAGTAGGAGTGGAGCAGCCGTGTCTGAAGTGTAGAGCTGAAGAGCAGGACACTAGTCAGACCGTGCACATGTAGTGGCTGCTGGCGGGGGAGTTCAGTCACCACAAGTTGGACGGAAAGACGCTGGGGAAATCAGTTGGTTTGGAGGACAAAGGGAACCAGCTGGTCATGTACGGAGACTTCTGGAGGACTAGGCACGCAGGGGAAACAGGTTCCCGAAGTAGGCTCAAGTTTAACTACCTACTAAACCTGCCGGTAGGGTGGACAACAAGTCCCACACCAACCATCACAGAACCTGCAGCATCAACAACAACGAGGAGGCCCATAAGGAGGATCGAGCCTGGAGCCATCTTATCCTTGGTCCATGCTGTTAGCAAACGGGTCAGAAAGGGGAGAAAGGCAGTCGCGACTTCCTTGGGTGAATCCCGCAATACTTCAAGTTAGGGGTTATCCAAAACAAGAAGTGCTAGCAGTCACCCGCAGTCACCCCTATATCAGCCTGAGGGATACCCGGTTCATCATAGCATCGCCCGGGTTGTCTCACTCTACCAGCAAAAGTGAGTAAAAACCCTGAAAGACATTTCTGGACTGTGTGTGAGTTCTTCTGTGACCTGTGGTTCTATACGCACCTACATCCGAGCCCCTGGGGCCAGCCTCACTCTCGGGAGGCCATAACACCAGACTGCAAACACCATCAGCCCCAGACGCTCACTAAATTGCAGTGGCGGTCACCCCCTGTACGCAATTACCGAGAGTGGCGTCACGATTCCTATTGACGTTAACCTGACATACCTGTTGCCGGAAGATTCCCAGCACGTGAAGACCCTGAGGCAACCTGAAGGTGAGCGGGGGCTTCACACATGCGGTGCACAAATAGCAGTATCAAGCAATCTATATATATAATTGCCTTATTCTGTCTGTCTGTCTGTCTGTCTGTCATGCTTCAAAATTGTGTCCTTCCGGTGACATTGTGTCCTTACGGTGACACAAAGCTGATTGGCCGCTGGGCTCGCCATGGCCCCGCCCCCCCACACCGATTGGCCGCTCGCCCAGGCTGCGCCCCCACACGGATTGGCCAGCCGCTCGCCCAGGCTCCCCCCCCCCCACAGATTGGCTTCTCGCCCCGGCACCCTGCAGGCATTGGCAATTCGGCCCCGCCACGCCCCGCCCCCCTCACGCAACGCACGCTAGCTCTGGCCCCGCCCACCTCCCCCCGCGCATTCCCCGAACTGACACGGCTGTCACGGAGGTGAGTACTGTACTCTCCCCCCCTCTCCCCCCCCGCGCATTCCCCAAACTGACACGGCTGTCACGGAGGTGAGTACTGTACTCCCCCTCCCCGTCCCCCATCCCCCGCTCGCACGGGAGTGGTGTGGGCTCCCGTGCGAGCGGGGGACGGGATACGTTGGCATGGTTACAAGCGCATCAAGGTCCTGCAGCGGCGGAAGATCCACACGCACACACATAACAGCACACACATACACACACATCAGATCACACTCACTCTCACACACACACCTCACACACACATCACACACACATCACATCGCATCCACACACTCACAGCATCCGGCGATATCGCTTGCTTCTCGGCCTCGATACTGTGCTGTTGTGACCTTCCAGGACCTGACGGAGGATCACATGGCCAGAAGCATGTGGTATCACCGGATGTTGTGACTGTGAGCGCGTATGTGTGATATCGTCAGTGTCTGTGTGTGTGAGTGTATGCGATCGGGTGTGTGTGAGTGTCGGGATCGGGTGTGTGTGAGTGTCGGGATCGGGTGTGTGTGAGTGTCGGGATCGGGTGTGTGTGAGTGTATGCGATCGTGTGTGTAAGTGTCGGCAGAGGAGCACGGCGTGCTGGAGGAGGCTGGGAGCAGAGAGGCTGATCTTGGGGAAGGCTGGGAGGGGGAGGCTGCTGCTGGGGGAGACTGAGAGTGGAAGGCTGATGCTGAAGGAGGCTGGGAGGAGGAGGCTGGGAGGAAGGAGGCTGGGAGGAGAGAGGCTGATCCTGGGGAAGGCTGGGAAGGGGAGGCTGATGCTGAGGGAGGCTGGAAGGAGAGAGGCTGATGCTGGGGGAGGCTGGAAGGAGAGAGGCTGAAGCTGGGAGGAGAGAGGCTGATGCTGGGGAAGGCTGATGCTGAGGGAGGCTGGGAGGGTAAAGCTGATGCTGGGGAAGGCTGGGAGGACGGAGGCTGGGAGGAGAGAGGCTGATCCTGGGGAAGGCTGGAAGAGGGAGGCTGATGCTGGGGGAGGCTGGAAGGAGAGAGGCTGATGCTGGGAGAGGCTGGAAGAAGAGAGGCTGATGCTGGGGGAGGCTGATGCTGGGGGAGGCTGGGAGGAGAGAGGCTGATGCTGGGGAAGGCTGGGAGGAGAGAGGCTGATGCTGGGGACAGAGAGGAGAGGCTGATGCTGGGGACAGAGAGGCTGATGCTGGGGACAGAGAGGCTGATGCTGGGATGAGAGAGGCTGATGCTGGGAGAAGAGAGGCTGATGTTGGGGACAGAGAGGCTGATGCTGGGGACAGAGAGGCTGATGCTGGGGACAGAGAGGCTGATGCTGGGGACAGAGAGGCTGATGCTGCGGGCAGAGAGGCTGATGCTGCGGGTAGAGAGGCTGATGCTGGCGCAGCATGGCGGATGGAGCACGTTTGGGAGTGCGCAGCATGGCGGATGGAGCACGTTTGGAAGTGCGCAGCATGGCGGATGGAGCACGTTTGGGAGTGCGCAGCATGGCGGATGGAGCACGTTTGGGAGTGCGCAGCATGGCGGATGGAGCACGTTTGGGAGTGCGCAGCATGGCGGATGGAGCACGTTTGGGAGTGCGCAGCATGGCGGATGGAGCACGTTTGGGAGTGCGCAGCATGGCGGATGGAGCATGTTTGGGAGTGCGCAGCATGGGGGATTCAGCATGATGGGGAGTGCGGAGTATGGCAGATCGAGCACGTTTGGGAGTGCGCAGCATGGCGGATGGACCACGTTTGGGAGTGCGCAGCATGGCGGATGGAGCACGTTTGGGAGTGCGCAGCATGGGAGATGGAGCACGATGGGGGGTGCGCAGCATAGGGGATGGAGCACGATGGGGAGTGCGCTGCATGGGGGATGGAGCACGATGGGGAGTGCGGAGTATGGCGGATGAAGCACGTTTGGGAGTGCGCAGCATGGCGGATGGAGCACGTTTGGGAGTGCGCAGGATAGGAGATGGAGCACGATGGAGGGTGCGCAGCATAGGGGATGGAGCACGTTTGGGAGTGCGCAGCATGGCGGATGGAGCACGTTTGGGAGTGCACAGCATGGGAGATGGAGCACGATGGGGAGTGCGCAGCATGGCGGATGGAGCACGTTTGGGAGTGCGCAGCATGGGGGATGGAGCACGATGGGGAGTGCGCAGCATGGCGGATGGAGCACGTTTGGGAGTGCGCAGCATGGCGGATGGAGAACGTTTGGGAGTGCGCAGCATGGCGGATGGAGCACGTTTCGGAGTGCGCAGCATGGCGGATGGAGCACGTTTGGGAGTGCGCAGGATGGGAGATGGAGCACGATGGGGGGTGCGCAGCATAGGGGATGGAGCACGATAGGGAGTGCGCAGCATGGCGGATGGAGCACGTTTGGGAGTGCGCAGCATGGGGGATGGAGCACGATGGGGAGTGCGCAGCATGGCGGATGGAGCACGTTTGGGAGTGCGCAGCATGGCGGATGGAGCACGTTTGGGAGTGCGCAGCATGGCGGATGGAGCACGTTTCGGAGTGCGCAGCATGGCGGATGGAGCACGTTTGGGAGTGCGCAGGATGGGAGATGGAGCACGATGGGGGGTGCGCAGCATAGGGGATGGAGCACGATAGGGAGTGCACTGCATGGGGGATGGAGCACGATGGGGAGTGCGCTGCATGGGGGATGGAGCACGATGGGAAGTGCACACCTCCCCCCAACACACACACACACGCGCGCGCGCACTGCACAACACACCACACACACACACTGGGAACCACAAACAACTGCCCTACACAGACACCCACACACAGACAATGCTGCACACACAAATATACGCACATACCGCACAACACACACATTGCACAAAACATACCTCCGCCAAAACACACCACACACACACAAACCGCGCAACACACACACACAACGCTACACACACAGCGCTCCACAAACAACGCAACACACAAACAACACTGCTCTCACCCCCCATCACACCCAGACAACACCCAGAACATGTACAGCGCCCTACACAAACACTTGGTAACTACACACAACAACATCTATATATATATATATATATATATATAACAAAAATCATACATGAACTACACAATACGTAAATTCTAGAATACCCGATGCGTAGAATCGGGCCACCTTCTAGTGTTAAATAAGGATATATATACGAGAGACAAGTAATGCAGAAATAATAATGTCTGTCATACAGCGCCTGACTCATATGATGTATAAATAACAGGTATATAAAGTGTGTTAATATTATTACATACATTATACCTAGTGATGGGCCTAATAACTGGGACCAGCGGACGTAACCAGTTTAAAGAAAACCTCTCATTTTGTCCCGGTAGTGATCCCAGATATCTATGATAAGGTCAACCATCCTTGCTCACATAGTCTTTTACTAGGCAATGTCCCACTAGCCAGATTCCTACTCCACACTGATGAGGGGCAAATACCCCGAAACGGCTGTCTGTGGATGGATACCATGTTTGGCATAGGTGGTCTCCTTGACTGGAGACTGCCCTTCCCTTGGTTGTTCCTTCCCGGTGAAAGACCTGGCTAGTTTCTTGCCAGCGTTGAGAAACATGTGATGGTGTCTCCGCAGGCCTTCTTGCTTTGAATACATTATACCTAGTGATGGGCCTAATAACTGGGACCGGCGGATGTAACCAGGTTAAAGAAAACCTCTCATTTTGTCCCGGTAGTGATCCCAGATATCTATGATAAGGTCAACCATCCTTGCTCACATAGTCTTTTACTAGGCAATGTCCCACTAGCCAGATTCCTACTCCACACTGATGAGGGGCAAATACCCCGAAACGGCTGTCTGTGGATGGATACCATGTTTGGCATAGGTGGTCTCCTTGACTGGAGACTGCCCTTCCCGTGGTTGTTCCTTCCCGGTGAAAGACCTGGCTAGTTTCTTGCCAGCGTTGAGAAACATGTGATGGTGTCTCCGCAGGCCTTCTTGCTTTGAATACATTATACCTAGTGATGGGCCTAATAACTGGGACCGGCGGATGTAACCAGGTTAAAGAAAACCTCTCATTTTGTCCCGGTAGTGATCCCAGATATCTGGCCGGACGCCGGCCCCCATATGAGTCTATGGGGACCAGAATCTGGTGATTAAAAATGATAGTAGAAGTGTTAGGGGGATAGGAGCAAGCATTTCATACTTACTGAGTTTACGAAGCGGCTGTAACTGCTCCCGTGCTCATTCCATTCCAGGGATGCAAATTACCTTCCTTGCATATGCACTGCTTTCTGCACCCACTAGAGTTTGTGATTGGTTGCAGTTAAACGCTTCCCCACACTCAGTGTCAGCTGACTTCACCCAATCACAGACACTATGTGAGTCTATCTTGGTAAAAAAATAAATGAATAAAATATTTGGCGCAGGGTCCTCCCATGTTATGATACCCAGGACAGATAAAGCATATGGTAAAGGCTGCAGCCCCCAGTATAATTTAAAAAATTGCATGCGGTTCCCCCCAATTTTGGTACTTGGCCAAGGTAAAGCCTGACAGCTTTGTGCTGGTATTCTCAGGCTGGGGAGACCCATGCTTATTGGGCCTCCTCCAGCATAAAAATAGCAGCCTGCAGCAGCCCAAGATTGCCACATCCATTAGATGAGACAATCCCCGCACTTTACCCAGCTCTTCCTGATTGCCCTGGTGCGGTGGCAATCTGGGTAATAAGGGGTTAATGGCAACCCACAGCTGCCACTAAGCCCTAGATTAGTAATGGAAGGTGTCTATGAGACCAACCCATTACTAATAAGTAGGTTAAAGTAAATAAACACAAACACTGAAAAAATCCTTTATTTGAAATAAAAGACAAAAAAACAGCTTTTTTTCACTACTTTATTAACCCCCAAAAATACCCCATGCAAGTCTGATGTAATCCACACAAGGTCACGTGACGATTCCAGCTTCGCTACATCTGAAATCACAGCATGCGATCATGGAACATGAACGCCTGCTGCAGACTTCAGACAGAGACTGAGCAGCGATCAGCGGTGAGGTGACGTTAAAGTTGCGGGCACAGCTAGAAGTTCCCACAGTCCTCCATCTGTGACTGCAGATAACCTGACCTTAGGGGACCTCAATGAACTCAGTGACCCCACCTCAGGGAAAGTCACTGAGTTTAATAAAGTCACCTGAGGTCAAGTTACCTGCAATCACAGGTGGAGGACCATGGGAACCTATAACTGTGACCGCAACTAATCTAAATGACGTCACCGCTGACCGCTGTGGCTCAGTCTATGCCTGAAGTTATAGCGTGCAGTCTTGTTTTCTGGTCACACGCTGTTAGTTCAGATGTAGCAGAGCTGGAATCATCGTAGAACCTTGTGGATTACGTCAGAGCTGAAGGGGTGTTTTGGGGGTTAATAAAGGGGTGAAAGAGTGTTTTTTTGTATTTAATTTCAAATAATTTTTTTTTCAGTGTTTGTTTATTTACTTTTACTTACAGATTAGTAACAGGGGTCTAATAGATGCCTCCCGTTACCAATCTAGGACTTAGTGGCAGCTGTGAGCTGACATTAACCCCTTATTACCCAGATTGCCACCACAACGGGGCAATCGGGAAGAGCTGGGTAAAGTACTGGAATCTGGCAATCTTGGGCAGCTGCAGGCTGCTATTTTTAGGTTGGTGGACCCAATAACCATGGGTCTCCCAACCTGAGAATACCAGCCCCCAGCTATTGACTTTATCAAGGCTGGGTATCAAAATTGGGGGGAGACCGCATGCCGTTTTTTAAAATTAATAATTTTAACAATTTTTTAAAAAAAGCCGCATGCAGATCCTCTTAGTTTGATACATGGCCAAGCTAAACGCACAGCTGGTGACTGCAGTCTGTAGCCATATGCTGCATTTGTGCTAGGTATCATAATATGGGGGGGACCCTAAGCCAATTTTTTTATTTATTTTTTCCTGTATATAGACACACACAGGGTGTGTGATTGATAGCATCAGACTCACTGACACTCAGTATGGGGGCATGTCTGGCCGCACCAATCACAGATATCAGTGGGTGGGGGAAGCAGTGCATATGCAATGAAGGTGATGAGCAGCCTAGGAAGTGAGTGAGTGGCTATGGAAGCAGTTACAGCCGCACCTGAGACTCGGTAAGTAAAACCTGCTGGCTTCATTATTTTTGTCTTTATTTTTTTGTATTACCGAAATGCTGGATCCGGATCAATACCCGTAATTTCCTGAGAATTCTGGTCTGAGCACTCGGGTACCTTTTTAACCCTCGCGGGTCTGAACTTTTACATTCTGGGTCTGCCCATCACTTATTATACCCATTCAGAGATACAGTTAGGTCCAGAAATGTTTGAACAGTGACACACGTTTTGGTATTTTAGCTGTTTACCAAAACATTTTCAGGATACAGTTATATAATTGATATGGGCTTAAAGTGCAGACTCTCTGCTTTAATTTCAGGGTATTCACATTCTAATTGGAGTAAAGGTTTAGGAATTACAGCTGTTTGTTTAATATGTAACTGCCTCTTTTTCAATCAAAAGTAATTGGACAAGTATCTCAAAAACTCTTTAAGGGGCTACATGGGCTATTCCCTCATTAGTCCATCATCAGTTAAGCAAGTAAAAGGTTTGGAGCTGACTCCAGGTGTGGCATTTGCATTTGAAAGCTGTTGCTGTAAACCCACAACATGCGGTCAAAGCAAAGAATAAACAGACCATCATTAGGTTGTTAAAAAAAGAGAAGAGGAGGAAATCCATTGGAGAGATAGTACAAATGTTAGGAGTGGCCAAATCAACAGTCTGTTACAGTCTTTAAAGAAAACCCACACAAAAAAATGAGCTCACTGGTGAGCTTGGTAACTCAAAAATGCCTTGACTTTCACAACAGTGGTGGATGATCACTTAATCTTTTTCGTGGTGAAGAAAAACCCCTTCACAACATCCACCCAAGTGAAGAAAATTCTCCAGGAAGTTGGTGTTTCAGTATCTAAAGGGGGCTTTACACGCAGTGACATCGCTAGCGATGTCGCTGGTGAAAGCACCCGCCCCCGTCGGTTGTGCGTCACGGGTAAATCGCTGCCCGTGGCGCACAACATTGCATACACTTGTCACACATACTTACCTGCCTAGCGACGTCGCTGTGGCCTTTCTAAGGGGTGGTTCGTTCGGCGTCACAGCGGCGTCACTAAGCGGCCGCCCAATAGAAGTGGAGGGGCGGAGATGAGCGGGCCGAACATCCCGCCCACCTCCTTCCTTCTTATTGCGGGCGGCCACAGGTACGGTGATGTTCCTCGTTCCTGCGGTGTCACACATAGTGATGTGTGCTGCCGCAGGAACGACAAACAACCTGCGTCCTGCAACAGCAACGATAATCGGGAAAGGAACGACGTGTCTACGATCAACGATTAGGTAAGTAATTTTGATTGTTAACGGTCGTTCCTGCGTTTCACACGCAACAACGTCGCTAACGAGGCTGGATGTGCGGCACGAATTCCGTGACCCCAACATCTTGTTAGCGATGTTGTTGCGTGTAAAGCCCACTTAAGTCAACCATACAGAGAAGACTTCATGAGAGCAAATACAGACGGTTCACCACAAGGTGAAAACTTTTAATCAGCCTTAAAAATTGAAAGGCAAGATCAGATTTTGCAATGATTCATCGAAGCCAGCCCAGTTCTGGAAAAAAATTCTTTGGACAGATGAAACCAAGATCAACCTGTACCAGAATGATGGGAAGAAAAAAGTTTAGAGAAGGCTTGGAACGGCTCATGATCCAAAACATACCACACCCTCTTTAAAAGATGGTAGAGGCAGTGTGATGGCATGGGCATGTATTACTTCCAATGACACTGGGTCACTGATGTTTATTTATGATGTGATTTGAAGACAAAAGCAGTTGAATAAATTTTGAAGTGTTCAACATACCTCTCAACTTTTGAAGGATAGAAAGAGGGATAAATTATGTGGTGCGTGCAGTGGCAAATTTTGACCATTCCCCTAGCCACACCACAAGGCACACCACACATGTTCCCTGAGATGAATACTGTCCTTAAAATAGTTGCTACTACCCAGAATACCTAGGCATTTCCAATAATGCACTAGACCATGTTACAGAGATAATAATGAATACTGCGGCATGGTGGCTCAGTGGTTAGCACTGCAGTCTTGCAGTGCTGGGGTCCTGGATTCTAGTCCCACTAAGGACAACATCTGCAGGGAGTTTGTATGTTCTCCCCGTGTTTGTGTGGGTTTCCTCCAGGTTCTCCGGTTTCCTCCCACACTCCAAAAAAAACCATACTGATAGGGAAATTAGATTGTGAGCCCCAATGGGGACAGTGTTGCCAATGTATGTAAAGCACTATGGAATTAATAGAGCTATATAAAAGGAATAAATATTATATAAATATTATATATATACTGCAGATAACTGCCACTAGATGGTGCTCTAGCAACATTTAGACTCACTACAAAATGTATTAACAATTATGTGTGGCAATTATGAACTTTACATCTGCTTGCAAACCTGAATGGGCAGAACACTCCCCACTTGGTGTCAACTAATGCCACTGATCTTTTGGCGAAAACAACAGCAAAACAAGTTGTGCTACTGGCGTAAGGAATAGTTTACTCTCACCAAGCTTACATACTTTGACTTCAACTTTGCGTACATTCTCATCTTTCCTTGAGAATGTCTTGGTGACGAATTCAAGTGGCCACTCATTTTGGTGTGACTGGCTGTCTTTCATGAGTATAACATCACCAGGTCTGATGTTTGATTTGCTGTCCTACTATTTCATCCTAGTTTGTAAGGTGAAGAGGTACTGATTTCTCCATCTGTCTCAATAAACATTGGAGATATTTTGTACTTGCCTCCATTGTCATCAGTATAAGTCTTTTTCCCTGAACTCTCCATGTGGAGCACTCAGAATGCTGGTTTTCTGAGTGAGTAACATTGCAGGAGTGAGAATTGCCAGAGCTCCAGAATTGTCAGAAAGTGTAGTAAACAGCCTGGCATTCATGATAGCTGAAATGTCTGCCAAGAATGTAGTCAGACTTTTGTGTGTGAGCAAGTAATTGTCATGGCTGGGATAGATGCTATACCAGCCATATAGGACAACACAAAAGGAAGAGGAAATAAATACACTAATCACTAGTGAAAGGGGGAAGTGGGGACCCCTGACAAACAACCTCCAGCTCCTCACTGCCCTCACCAATCCTATACAGGTTCCACACCTGTCGCCAAGCAGGAATACATCAGCCCTAGGCAAACCCTGATCTTGATCCTAAATATGGATAGAGGGTATGAGCTCTTCATCAACACCACTATCATTAAAGGAAGACACAAGGGAACAATACAGGGGAAACACAACTGCACTTACCAGAACCCTAGTAGATAGCAAAACACAACACTTAACTGAGCTTCAGCAACCACAGAAGTATGGACCAACAGAAGACAACCTTTCCAGAGCTCAGGAAGAAACAAACTATAAACCGCACCCAAATCCCCCCAGGATGAGTTTTATAAAGGAAGTCAGAGGCTATCAACTGAGTAAAAGCTCACAATTTCTCAGGGTCCTAGAATCCACTGCTGCAGAAACAGGGAACTGTCAGAAAATTAGAAAACAATACGTGCTGTCAATCTCTGAGATTTTCTAACACTCGTTGCCACTGAATTGTCAGATGGCCGTGACACATCTGTGACAGTAGTGTCACTGTTTAGGACAAGTAGATCTCCTGGTCCTTTATACCCGACTGGTGACATAGACATAAAAGCAATGAGTAAATGTAGTCTAGTACTACCTTGGTGTCTGTGTGGAACTTGACATCCTTGATTTCTGGGTTCATTCCTGTCGAGATAAGTTCAGTCAACTCAACTGCAAGCATATCAGGGCACAGTTTCAGTGTGGCTATTGTGTGTTTGCGGAGTGGCGCCCGTTTTGTGCGGCTCATAACAAATCCTTCATGGCATCATTCTTTGACACCTATAGTTTTTAGGCATTGTACTGCTGCAATAGCTTTGACTGAGGCGTCACAGAAGATATAAAATCTTTGCATTTTGACTTCTATTCATGGCACGGGAGCATATGGGCGTTTCACACGAAGGCTAGTCAAAGCTTTGAGAGACTTCCTCCAATCTATCCACAGGTCTCTTTTCTCCATTGGAAGCCGGTCATCTCAATCGAATGTATCTTGGGTGAAGTCTCTTGACATAATTTTACCTTGGATGGTTATAGGAGCTACGACTCTCAGAGGATCATACAAGCTGTTTATAATAGACAGAACACCTCTACATGCGAAAGGCCTTTCTTCTTTGCATATTTTGAAAGTGAATGCATCCATCTTTAAATCCCAAAGTAAACCAAAGTTCCGCTGCATGGGAAGGGAATTGGTGCTTAGATCTAAATCCTTTAGATCACTTGAATAGTCTTTAGAGGGAAAAGTTTCTTGACTGTTGGAACAATTTTGTGCTTCCTCAATTACTATTGTATTTATTAATTATTCTTGTCTCTTTATCCTCTGTTGGGGATATATGGGCTTTTTTTATCAACTACCCTTGTCTTTTTGTCCTCTGAGAGGGATATATGTTTTTTTTCATGTAACATGTATCATACAGTGACTTGCGAAAGTATTCAGCTCCCTTGAATTTTTCAACCTTTTCCCACATTTCAGGTTTCAAACATAAAGATAAAAAATTTTATGTTATGGTGAAGAACTAACAAAAAGTGGGACACAAATGTGAAGTTGAATGAAATGTATTGCTTATTTTAAACTTTATAAAAAAAACCCCAAAAAACTGAAAAGTGGGGTGTGCGTTATTTGTCCCCTTTAGGCTGTGTGCACACGATGCGTTTTTTACCGCGGAAACGCTGCGTTTTGAACCGCAGCGTTTCAGTGGCAAATTGCATGCGTTCAGCTTTCCCAGCAAAGTGTATGGGAAAGCTGAAAAATCAGTGCACATGCTGCGTTTCTTTCCGCAGCGTTTTGGATGCCAAAAATCGGTGCGGAAAGAAAAGCAGCATGTCACTTCTTTTGTGCGTTGTGGCTGCGTTCTCTCCCCCATTGAAATCAATGATGTGGGGTCAGAACGCAGCCACAACGCATGGACCTGCTTTTTTGTTGCGGTCCGCGGCCTTTGTCGGCACGCCAGAACGCAGGCATTTACCTGGAAGTGAGGTCAAGAGGCTTCCTGTTGACCTCACTTCCTGGCAAAGCCCCCGGTGTCGCCAAAGTGCCCGCCCCGACCCCCCTCCCGAAAATCCAACATGGCCGCGCGCACAGTAGCGCACCGGCCGCCCTGCTCCTATGATTTCTGTCGCATGTGCAATAACACATGCGACAGAAAAATGCCCCCCAGGCCCTGCCCGTTCACCCCCTATTCCCCCCGGTGTCATACATACCTGTCCGGTCGCAGCGCTGATCCCCCGCGGCCCCCTCCTCCTCCTTCACAGTGCACGCTGGCCGGTCACATGAGCAGAGCAGCTGACAGCCAGCACTGTGTTCAGGGAGCTGTGCTGGCTGCTCGCACTCTGCAGCTGTGACCCGGGGAGAGTGGGTGCAGATTTTTGCACCCACTCTCCTCAAATGGAGGGTCTGCCCTCCTAGAAAATGGGGGATACGTTCCCTGAACGTGCCCCCATATTCTAGAAGGTCCAGAGGCGACGTGGGACATCCATATGGATTTCTGCGGACCCATTTTTTTTTATTAAATTGGAGAACAAGGGAATGATTTGGGGAGTGTTTTTTCTAATAAAACATTTTTTGTTGTCTTTTTTTGCTTTTGTTTACTGTCAATTAGTTATGTCGGGTGTCTGATAGACGCCGTGACATCACTAATTGCTGGGCTTGATGCCAGGTGACATTACACATCTGGTATCAACCCCATTTATTACCCCGTTAGCCAACGCACCAGGGCGCGGGATGAGTTGGGGCGAAGCGCCAGGATTGGCGCATCTAATGGATGCGCCACTTCTGGGGCGGCTGCGGCCTGCTATTTTTAGGCTGGGAAGAGTCCAATAACCATGGCTCTTCCCACCCTGAGAATACCAGACCCCAGCTGTCAGCTTCACCTTGGCTGGTGATCTAATTTGGGGGGACCCCACGTTATTTTTTTTTTTATTCTTTATTTATAATTAAAAAAAAAAACATGGGGAGCCCTCCAAATTGATCACCAGCCAAGATGAAGCTGCCAGCTGTGGTTTGCAGGCTACAGCTGTCTGCTTTACCCTGACTGGCTATCAAAAATAGGGGGGACCCCACGCCATTTTTTTCATTTTTTTTTTTTTTTTTATTGGATAAATACTAAGCTAGGCACCCTTTAGTGCCACATGAAAGGTACTAAAGGTGCCAGCTTAGAATATGCAGGCGGGGGTAGGACGTTCTATATATTTGACATCCCTTCATCCATTGACGCTTTTTAGGCTGTGTGTCCACAATCAGGGTTTGCAGCGTTATGGGCGCTGAGTGTTTTCCCTGCGTCCATAACGCTGCGTTGTGCAGTAGAAGCACAGTGGAAGGATTTTTGGAGATCCCATGCCCACTGTGCTTCTTTTCTCCGCAGCATAAACTGACCGGTAGCGTGGCTTCCCGAGCCTCAGCATGTCAATTTATGCTGCGGAGACGAGTGTTCTCTGCAGGTAGCATAGAGCTCCACAGCAGCCTGAACCCAAATCGTGGGCATGGGCAGCTGCAGGAAGGCTGGCACTGTGTACTAGACGCCGTGTCGCTGGATCATGGCCACATAGCCTTAGGCCCCTTTCACACGTCAGTGATTCTGGGACGTTTGTGCTTTTTTTTAAACGTACCAGGATCACTGACATACGCAGACCCATTATAATGAATGGGTCTGCTCACACGTCAGTGATTTTTCACTGCACGTGTCTCCATGCGGCGTACCCGCGTGTGCGTGATTGCCGCACGGAGACATGTCCATTTTTAAAAAACGTGCTTTTAAAATAAAAAACATTTTAACTCACCCGGCTCCAGCAATGTCCTCTGCAGCCCGTCCTCCCTGTTCCTTCTGTGCCGGCTCATTATTGTCGCGCATATTCATGATGCACGACACAGCCGACCCGGAAGCAGCTGCTGCGGGGGTCAGCGCCGGCCGGATGCTGCACCGCGGGAGCGATCAGCACCATGGAGAGCGGGAGCGGGTGCAGGTGAGTTAATCTCTAAGTGCAATCACGGGCCACGGAGAACGGAGCCCGGATTGCACTTAGACAACCCACGTGTGCCGTGATTCACGGCACACGGAGGGACATGTGCGTGTTTTACACGCCAGTGAAAAACGTCAGTGTTTTTCACTGACATGTGAAGCGGGCCTAAAAGTGAGAATATTGTTGCTACAGCAACATTTTGGGTGAAGTAGCTGTGGATTCAAAATGCTTAATATACTCCTGAATAAAATCCTTGATGGGTGCAGATTCCAAAATGGGGTCACTTGTGGGGGTTTTCTGACGTATAGGTACCTAAGGGGCTTGGTGCGCGAAGTTTATTTCAACTTTTCCAAAATTCAAATGGTGCTCCTTCCATTCCAAGCCCTCCCATTTATCCAAACAGAATGTGGAGAAGGAAATGACATCACAGGTTTTTTTTTCCAAAGGTCTGTGTTCAACCAACTTTATTATCACTGACAAGTCTTAAAAAACGCACCTAAAAAAACGCATGAAAAACGCATGAAAAACGCATGAAAAACGCATGAAAAACGCATGCGTTTTCGATGCGTTGTTTCTCAAAAAGCATTGTTTACAATTCTCCCCTCTGCCAGAGGGTGCGTTTTTTTCCGCGCGGAAAAAAAAGCAACGTGTGCACATACCCTTACTTTCAGTGCAGCAAACTCACTCCAGAAGTTCATTGAGGATCTCTGAATGATCCTATGTTGTCCTAAATGACAGATGATGATAAATATAAGCCACCTGTGTGTAATCAAGTCTCCGTATAAATGCACCTGCTCTGCGATAGTCTCAGTGTTCTGTTTAAAGCGCAGATAGCATCATGAAGACCAAGCAACACAACAGGCAGGTCCATGATACTGTTGTGGAGAAGTTTAAAGCCGGATTTTGTTACAAAAAGATTTCCAAAACTTTAAACATACCAAGGAGCACTGTGCAAGCAGGGGTGGGATTCAAATTTTTAACAACAGGTTCTCTGTAAACCCTGCCCATTTGAAAACCACACCCATTCTGTAACCACACCCATTTGTTTAGCCACACCCATTTTCACTTTCCTCAACCAAAAAAATACAAGTAATTTAAAGTATAATCTCTTTCCTCTTCTTCCCCTCCTCTACAGTCACTCTCTTGTCCAGCACCAGTTGTTCCAGTCACTGTCACTTTTATTGTATTAAACGATTTTTCTACAGTTTTTAAAAATTATTACTAAAGGAGCCCTGCTAAAATTGGAACGGATGACCTTCCCCATACAGATCTCATTCCATGTGGTCTCTTTCCCCTGCAGATCCCATCCCATGTGGTCTCTTGCCCCTGCAGATCCCATCCCATGTGGCCTCTTTCCCCTGCATATCCCATCCCATGTGGCCTCTTTCCCCAGCAGATCCTATCCCATTATGGCCCCTTTCCCCTGCAGATCCCGTCCCATTATGGCCTCTTTCCCTTGCAGATCCCATCCCATTATGGCCCCTTTCCCCTGCAGATCCCGTCCCATTATGGCCCCTTTCCCCCTACAGATCCCATCCCATTATGGCCCCTTTCCCCCTGCAGATCCCATCCCATTATGGCCCCTATCCCCCTGCAGATCCCATCCCATTATGGCCCCTATCCCCCTGCAGATCCCATCCCATTATGGCCCCTTTCTCCATGCAAAAACTATCCTTTTATGGCTTCCTCTCCCCATATAGCCACATATAGCTCCCCTCTTATGTGGCCCCTCTCCCCATATAGCCATATATAGCTCCCCTCTTATGTGGCCCCTCTCCCCGTATAGCCACATAGCTCCCCTCTAATGCGGCCCCTCTCCCCATATAGCGCTCCCCTCTTATGCGGCCCCTCTCCCCATATAGCGCTCCCCTCTTATGTGGCCCCTCTCCTCATATAGCGCTTCCCTCTTATGTGGCCCCTCTCCCCATATAGCGCTCCCCTCTTATGCGGCCCCTCTCCCTGCATCTTCGGCTGACTGAGCGCTTACCTGCAGCAGCGGCCTCTACTGTGTCTCCCGTCCTCCTCCGCGGCTCTCTGCACGCTGACAGATGTCAGGAGGAGGAGCTCCCTCCTCTCACTGCCGTGACCTCTGCAGCGTCATCGCGTCGCTGCACGCCGGGTCAGGGAGCCGACAGGCTCCACTGAACCAGGAAGTGTGGCGCGTAGGTACGGGCATTCATTTTTCCTAGTGTCTTAAAGAGACACTAACACAAGTGAATACAGGGAACCGGATCGCCGGAGCTGTTTATTGCCGGTTCTGGGAACCGGCTGCTATTTTAACAACCGGCTCTCCAGAGCCGTACAGAACCGGCTGAATCCCAACCCTGTGTGCAAGCGATCATATTGAAATGGAAAGAGTATCATACCACTGCAAATCTACCAAGACCCGGCCGTCCATCAAAACTTATCTCAAACAAGAAGACTGATCAGAGATGCAGCGAAGAGGCCCATGATCACTCTGGATGAACTGCAGAGATCTACAGCTGAGGTGGGAGAGTTTGTCCATAGGACAACAATCAGTCGTACACTGCACAAATCTGGCCTTTATGGAAGAGGAGCAAGGAAAAAGCCATTTCTCAAAGATTTCCATAAAAAGTGTCATTTAAAGTTTGCTACAAGCCACCTGGGAGACACACCAAACATGTGGAGGAAGGTGCTCTGGTCAGATGAAACCAAAATTGAACTATTTGGGCACAATGCCAAACAATATGTTTGGTGTAAAAGCAACACAGCTCATCACCCTGAACACACCATCCCCACTGTCAAACATGGTGGTGGCAGTATCATGGTTTGGGGCTGCTTTTCTTTAGCAGGGACAGGGAAGATGGTTAAAATTGATGGGAAAATGGATGGAGCCAAATACAGGAACATTCTTGAAGAAAACCTGTTGGAGTCTGCAAAAGACCTGAGACTGGGATGAAGATTTATCTTACAACAAGACAATGATCCCAAACATAAAGCAAAATCTACAATGGAATGGTTCACAAATAAAACGTATCCAGGTGTTAGAATGGCCAAGTCAAAGTCCAGACCTGAATCCAATCAAGAATCTGTGGAAAGAGCTGAAAATTGTTGTTCTCAAACGCTCTCCATCCAACCTCACTCAGCTCGAGATGTTTGCAAAGAAAGAATGGGCAAGAATTTCAGTCTCTCGATGTGCAAAACTGATAAGCTGGGTTTACACACTGCAACATCGCAAAGGACATCGCTGTAACGTCACCGGTTTTGTGACGTAACAGCGACCTCCCTAAGTCTCTGGTGAGTCGCTGGTGAGCAGTCAAACAGGCAAACCTGGCCAACAACGCAACAGCGATCCGGACCTGCAGAGCGACCTAGCTGGTTGTTGGGGACGTTGATAAGCAGCCTTTTGAAAGGGAAGTTGCTAACAAAGTCTCTGCAAAGTCTTTCACACACTGAAACTTTCCAGCGATGCTTGCTGCACAGCGGGAAACAAAGGACCTAGGAATGGTCCTGAACGATTTGTAACGATTACAACTTCACAGCAGGGGCCGGGTCGCTGATAGGTTTCACACACTGCAACATCGCAAACAACATCGCTATTGCGTCACAAAACCGGTGACGTTACAGCGATGTCGTTTGAGATGTTGCAGTGTGTAAACCCAGCTATAGAGACATGCCCCAAGTGACTTGCAGCTGTAATCACAGCAAAAGGTGGCTCTACAAAGTATGAACTTAAAGGGGAGGAATAATATTGCACGCCCCACTTTTCAGCTATTTATTTTTTAAAAAGTTTAAAATAAGCAATACATTTTATTCAACTTCACAATTGTGTCCCACTTGTTGTTGATTCTTCACCATAACATTACAATTTTTATCTTTATGTTTGAAGACTGAAATGTGGGAAAAGGTTGAAAAATTCAAGGGAGCTGAATACTTTCGCAAGGCACTGTATATCTGTGAATTGGACATACTGAGGTTTCAACCTAATGAATGTAGTTCTTGTCTGTTTACATGCACTTGCACTTTCTGAGGTTTTTGGTGGAAGGCACAAAATCTAGTGGTAGGCTAGGAGTTAATAGGGACAGCCGCCGAGGAAGCGCTGTATAAATTAGGGTGGTTCAACCTCCGTTCTTAGGCAGCGGAAAGTGTAGGGCTAAGTACATGACCTTATTATCCTGATTGGTTGGCCTATTTGATATTCCTCACAGGTACCACTGATCTCTACCCCTAATGCAGTTTGTTCACTGAGTTGCCCTTGTGTAGATTTTACACATCACTTGTTGTTTAGATTTGTTTGCTTGTGATTTTAGCATAATTCAATAAAGATTACTATTTTTTAAAGGCGTTTTTCTATGGTTTGCATAGTTATACCTCTAATATATCTATATTTTTTTGGTCAATTGGTTTTCGCAAAATAATAAATACTGCATATATCTGCCACTAGATGGTGCTCTAACAACATTTAGCATCACTATAAAAAGGTATTAACAATTGTAGCAATTATGAACTTTACATCTACTCCCAAACCTGAATGTAAAGCTGAGAAAACAGTGTATTATACTGTAAATATTTGTAATTCTGAATGTTATAAGTTACTGTGTCATGCTTGCCCACCAATTTTTGTTGTTTTTTTTTAACTTTCGGTAGGCAGTCTTTCTTTTCCATCACAAGTACAGTGCCTACAAGTAGTATTCAACCCCCTGCAGATTTAGCAGGTTTACACATTCGGAATTAACTTGGCATTGTGACATTTGGACTGTAGATCAGCCTGGAAGTGTGAAATGCACTGCAGCAAAAAAGAATGTTATTTCTTTTTTTTTTTTTCAAATTGAGAAAAGTTTATTCAGAGGGTCATTTATTATTCAACCCCTCAAACCACCAGAATTCTGTTTGGTTCCACTAAAGTATTAAGAAGTATTTCAGGCACAAAGAACAATGAGCTTCACATGTTTGGATTAATTATCTCTTTTTCCAGCCTTTTCTGACTAATTAAGACCCTCCCCAAACTTGTGAACAGCACTCATACATGGTCAACATGGGAAAGACAAAGGAGCATTCCAAGGCCATCAGAGACAAGATCATGGAGGGTCACAAGGCTGGCAAGGGGTACAAAACCCTTTCCAAGGAGTTGGGCCTACCTGTCTCCACTGTTGGGAGCATCATCCGGAAGTGGAAGGCTTATGGAACTACTGTTAGCCTTCCACGGCCTGGACAGCCTTTGAAAGTTTCCTCCCGTGCCGAGGCCAGGCTTGTCCGAAGAGTCAAGGATAACCCAAGGACAACAAGGAAGGAGCTCCGGGAAGATCTCATGGCAGTGGGGACATTGGTTTCAGTCAATACCATAAGTAACGTACTCCACCGCAATGGTCTCCGTTCCAGACGAGCCCGTAAGGTACCTTTACTTTCAAAGCGTCATGTCAAGGCTCGTCTACAGTTTGCTCATGATCACTTGGAGGACTCTGAGACAGACTGGTTCAAGATTCTCTGGTCTGATGAGACCAAGATCGAGATCTTTGGTGCCAACCACACACGTGACGTTTGGAGACTGGATGGCACTGCATACGACCCCAAAAATACCATCCCTACAGTCAAGCATGGTGGTGGCAGCATCATGCTGTGGGGCTGTTTCTCAGCCAAGGGGCCTGGCCATCTGGTCCGCATCCATGGGAAGATGGATAGCACGGCCTACCTGGAGATTTTGGCTAAGAACCTCCGCTCCTCCATCAAGGATCTTAAGATGGGTCGTCATTTCATCTTCCAACAGGACAACGACCCAAAGCACACAGCCAAGAAAACCAAGGCCTGGTTCAAGAGGGAAAAAATCAAGGTGTTGCAGTGGCCTAGTCAGTCTCCTGACCTTAACCCAATTGAAAACTTGTGGAAGGAGCTCAAGATTAAAGTCCACATGAGACACCCAAAGAACCTAGATAACTTGGAGAAGATCTGCATGGAGGGGTGGGCCAAGATAACTCCAGAGATCTGTGCCGGCCTGATCAGGTCTTATAAAAGACGATTATTAGCTGTAATTGCAAACAAGGGTTATTCCACAAAATATTAAACCTAGGGGTTGAATAATTATTGACCCACACTTTTATGTTTAAAATGTATTAAAATTTAACTGAGCAACATAACTTGTTGGTTTGTAAGATTTATGCATCTGTTAATAAATCCTGCTCTTGTTTGAAGTTTGCAGGCTCTAACTTATTTGCATCTTATCAAACCTGCTAAATCTGCAGGGGGTTGAATACTACTTGTAGGCACTGTATATAAGACTCAATCTCTGTATGTATTGTTGATTCCTCCTCTTGGTCCTGAAGAAGGGGACTTGAGCCCTGAAACGTGTAAAACTTTTCCCCATCAGCACCCAAACCTGAATAGGCAGAACACCCTGCTCATGAGGTAAGTGACATAGCGAATCAGAAGAACTATACTATATTTCTAATTGGAGATATTTGCTAATATTATTTTTACACCTACTATATATTGAGATAGGATCTTGGAGATGGGAATACCCCTTTAACACTAGAAGTCCCAGAGAGGGGTCATTTAACATTTCTACCATTGGAACCCTATGGAGCTTGAAATTCCTGGGTCTTCTAGTGTTAAGGCTGAAAAACCCACAAACAAGCAATAACTGAAGTCAGCTGTAATAAAAAACTGGCAAAGCATTACAATGGAGGAAACATAACGTTTGGTGATGACCATACCTTCCAGACTTTAGACAGCCATTGTCTTTAAAGAATTCTCTACAAACTATTAAAAATGAACATTTTATTCATGGTAATTCATTTGCCCAATTACTTTTGAGCCCCTGAAATGAGGAGGCTTTGTAGAAAAATGGTTACAATTCCTAAACATTTCAAAGGGTATTTTTGTTCAACACCTTAATTAAACCTGAAAGGCTACACTTAAATAACGTCTGAGATGTTTAATTTTACATAAAAATAATGGCGTGCGGAACCCAAATTACAAAGATTCGGTCAATGTCCCAATATTTCTGGACCTCACTATAGATGTGCTCTTTTTTTACTTTTCCAGACAATTGGAGACAGGATCTGTAAGGGCCCAGATGTTCCCTGACATCCACCCCCACACAGTATCCACAGCTGATGGACAGTACACAGACACGGTCTTGGGGATAACAGTTGCTTTAATATAGCAGGAACAAAGCAAATCAATACGGAATATATGTTTCACAGTCTCTCGTGGGTAGGCCACGGCAAATACAGCTTGGAGTTGAATGCTGAAGTGCAATTAGGGTACTGGAGCTTTAAGTGCACGATTTGTTTCAGAATTAATACTGGTATGCTTTAGGTTCAGAGTCTCTTGAGTTTAGAGGGTAGATATGATAAGATTGTACAGACCAGGAGTCCTGGGGTTAATTTCACTGCTAGTTCAGACATGTGCAGTACTTGTAAGCAAATGAAGACAGTTGCCCAGCGTGCTACGGGGAGCGGACGGCTGGTGCGTGGACAATGGCATGAAAGCCACTAATATTGCAGTGGGGCGGGAGACCCTCAAACTTCCCCAATCTGCGTGCAGTAGGGTCTGGTATATAGTCAGTATGCCCTACTTTCTGAAGAGATGCACAATGTCAGGATAGGAAGCCTTCAGCATATTGGCTGTAAAAATCAGGAAATGATGAAATTCTAGGCCTCGGGCCTAGGAGGAGTCTTGTGGTGAAGAGATTCTCCACATAATGTCTTCCCTCAGAGGAGACTCAGCCAGAACCAGCTCATTCCAGTTGTTTCTAGACAGAGGCTGGAGAATAGCTCCACCTATTGAGCCATGTGACCAAGAACTAGCCAATAGGATAACACCCAATGAACACTTCAGATTCTTACAGTTTTCACCAGTAGATGGTGCTAGAACACAACAAATGAAAAATGCTTTACTTCTAACATATAGCATAATATTACATATAAGTAAATGTACTTAAAGAAACAGACACAATCTGGACCGGGCCACTACAGATCTCTTTTATGGAGACACCTAGGACCTGATGTCTCTCATCCAGACATCTAGGATCTCAGAGATGGGATTGTACCTCTGAAATTAGCACTATTAGGACCATTGAGGTCCTACGCAGTCGCACTACAATACTTTGATCTGCCGTGCTCAAAGTGCGCCTGCGCAAGACCTCAATGCTGGCTAGTGTGGATGACGTAGGACGCGTCATGCACTCAGGTTTCAGAAGAAGGAGGACAAAGATGGCCGAATAAAGAGGCGCCGGCACCAGAGAATGGAGACACTCATCCGACCAGTCTGCACCGCAACGCCCCTTAGGTGAGTATGATAAAGTGATTTTTACGTTCTACACACCGGCCGGTGCTCTTATATACGGCATGTTAGAATGCTGTATATAAGAGCCCACTGTTGGTGACCACAGTTTATAGTTGCCAAATCTGGTAACAGGTTTCCTTTAAAGCAATATTGATATAAAATGTATGACTTTACGAATAGTTCATGTTAACAAATCACCAGCAGATGGCACTCAGGTAATTGCAACAAATTTTCTGAGAAGCTGACTTTGATTTGTACATGAATTATTCATTTGCATCTAAATATGGCTGATTCACGTATCGTACAAGAGGCAGTCTTGGGAAACAAAACTGTATATATACTGTACACGATATAACAGAATATAGGTATTCCTGTTCTAGCAGATCAAAGCCACCTAAGTATAGACGGTCATTCATCTGACCTATATGTAATTCTATGTTTCTGGTTATTTGTGTCCTTTGGCGATAGGAACATTTTGTTTAAAAATAGAACATGTTGTTGCTCAATGTACATAATAACAGCCTGAAACATTGTTTCTTCTGTTCTGACAATTATGTTAATAATCTAAAGTCAAGTTACCCAATGTACCACATACTGCATATAAATCATCCCGTGACATTGTTAATTATGTTAAGGTGTCAGAAATGTTCAAATACCTGCCATAAGTGGTGTCTTCAGGGCTGTATTTAAAAAAGGTGCTACCGTAAGCTCCGAGTCTGAATACATTCCATAACACACTGAAAAGGAGACTAAGCAAATTTTTTGGAACTGCTGTATATTCAAAACTGTGCAAAAGTTTTAGGCTGGTGTGGAAAAAATGTAAAAAATATTAAAGATTTAAAAAATAAAAGTCTTTATAGCTTGTTTTTATAAAATAAAATGTAAAGTGAATATGAGAAAAACTCAAATCATTATTTGGTATGGTCACCCTTTGCCTTCAAAATGGCATTCATTTTTCGAGGTCCTCTTGCACACAGTTTTTGAAGCAACTTGGCAGGGACTGTGTCAAAAACATCTTGGAGTACTAACAACACATCTTCTGTGGATGTAGGCTTGCGGAAATCCTTCTGTTTCTTCATGTAATCCAGAAAGACTTGATGAATTTGAGATCATAGCTCTATGGCGGCCAAATCATCATTTAGGTGAAGCCTTGTTCTTCTGTGCTCTGAAAATAATTTTTAAAATGGTTGTCCAGGATTTTTATATTGATGACCTATAGAGAAGAGAAAATCGAACAGTAAAACAAAAAATCAGTGTTCGAGTTTGGATGCTTTACATATGCAGATCACTTGATTGAGTATCGGGGTGCTCAGGAATGCTCGGTGGTCAGTCCAGTGAGAGCCGCTTCCAGTGTTCGAACGGCTCTCACTGGGGGTAGAAATAATGTTATCAGATGTATCCCCCAAGAAAATAAGTAAAACAACATGCCTGCCACTGGAAGTGATCTGTTCATCACTAGCTGTATATGGGCGGAGAGCCAAACTACGCAATCAGTGACTTACAATGGTGTTCAGGTGAAGTCTGGGTCCTGAACTGAACTTTATCTAAAGTCTGGCTGAATCCGCGAAACGCAATCTTCAATGGGTCTGCTCATTCCTAATAACCTATCTGTATCTGTAGGATAGGTAATTAATGTCTGATCGGTGGTGGTGCGACACCTGGCACCTCTGCTGATCAGCTGCTTCCCGTTCCCAGTAGCAACTAGATGTACTACCGTAGTTCTGTCAACTGTATAATGGCTGTCGCTGGGCACTGCACATCTGCCTCCTATTGAATTGGATCACTGTCAATAGGATTTCCTCAAGTCAACATGAACAGAAAATCTGTGGTTAGTTCTACAAGATGTTTGGAACAAGCTCTCAGCTGAGTTTCTTCAAAAACTTTGTGAAAGCATTGATGGTGTTTTGAAGGCAAAGGTTGGTCATGCGAAATATTGATTCAATTCAGATTTTTCTTTTGTTTATGTACATTACAATTTTTAAATAAAAGAAAATAAATTCTTAACTGCTAATTTTTAAAGTATTCTGACTATCCAGCATTTTTTCCACACTGGCCTAAAGCTTTTGCATAGTACTGTATATAGTACGAAGAACACAACACACATACATACAGTATATGGTCATTACACACATATTCAGATAAAAAATAAATGTTACTAAAATCTCTTCCATTCACAGGGAGCTTAAAGAGGATCTCTCACCATAATATCCTCTTTGCAACTAGCAGTTGACAAAGAAAACAGCAGACCCATACGTATGAACCAAGGCTGAATTGGTCATCAGGCAAATCTGGCAAATGCCAGATGCTTTGATCTGGCTGTGGCCCGCATTGAATTAGATACTGTTAACAGTATCGTCATCCTCAGGACACCAATACAGGTAACAGCTGTGTCGGAGCACGGAGCCAAAAGCTCCATTTTTGTCATTTACTCCAGCAGGCCGTGGGGTACTTCCAGCCTGTGGCCTGTTGGGGGCTGGTGCCGTACAGGGGACATCTTTGGCACAATGACATCACTGATTTGTGCCACCGTATCCACTGCAAGACACAGGATAGAAGAGAAGACATCGGCTGCGGTGGACGGAAAGGCTGGATTAAGTGAGTATAAGTTTTGGGGTTTTTAATTTGGCACTGGTGGCCGTAATAGTATATGGGGGTTGTGGTTACCATCATGATGTATAGGGGTTACTGGATACCATCATATTGTATTAGGGCTGTGATATTGCAGATAATAGTAGACAGCACTATGTTACTTACACCATTTTTCTATGACCTGACTGCAAAAATACCTTTTTCTCTACAGGGTGACATTTTGGCTGCCTAATCTTATCTTTTATGTGCAATACTGAATGTTTATACTGCAAGTTCATTCACCCTGTATTATCTCCAGATACAAATACTGTATAATTTGAAATAATAGCGTAATTTCTCCACAATTAAGTGGCTGGTATAAATAGATAATTGGGGATAGTAACAGACATTTCTGACCATATGTTATATCTGAATGCAGAGAGTGTAAAACTATTATTTTATTACCCTTACCATTTAGTATCAAAATAGAGTATCCAACAAAAATAGCGTATCACGATTAATAATGATAAAAACATTTTTTTATTAAATATTTGTCTTGCTAAATTCTACTAAAAAGGGGGCTGAAAGCCCGTACTTACGAAGCGCTCACTGATATCCTAATCAGGCACGGATACTAATATTCTTTATAGCAAGATACTATTTATTTTAATAGCACATGAATATATATAGTCAATGGTACATAGGCATAAGAACTATAGTCATAGAAACTTATACAATAACAGAAATATGCATCAACATTACCGTTTGTTGTAGCAATCCTTTCACATCGGAGGGAACTCGAGTTAATGATAAGGAATCAACATGGCATCTTGCATCACAGGAACAGTGCGTACGTACACTTCAATGTCCTGGAAGGCTTCCCTTAACATTAAACGAGTTCGGTGTATTTTTTTATAGGAAAACTTTGTAGGTTGGGTTTAAATGGTCACCAGCATGTGACAGCTGAGTCATGTTCATGTAACTTGACCACAAACTGTTGTGGGCACCGGCAGCTTCCTGCACATTTCCTGCACATCCTGCCAGTTGACAACTGGCTGACCACAGTTTAACCATAGTGTTAGTGAAATATTGCAATGAGCCGTAAATTTCATATGCAAGCTTCCTTAAACCTGTCTTTAAGCTAACCACAAGTTTCCGGTAAGTGGAACTGTAAATGTTACTTCCTTATTATCTAAAAACTGCTTCAAAACCTGGTTGACATGTATTCCTTGGTCATCATTATTGGCCATCCAAAGGACATCTTTTTGATACTGAATTATTGATAGGTCAAATAATATCTGGGATCACTCCTATCTTTTATGATTATGATTCCTATCTAATCACACATTCTTTCAGTCATATCACATTGGTATCACAATCGGTCCTTGATCCCAGGGATTATTTTCCATCATCAGTATTCCACTGGAGGAAGATCACTCGGAATATACCATACCATGACCAAGAAATATTGTTTGCCACAAATTTTGTTTTCTTGGTTTGCTTAGATAAACGTTGCACTTTCACTACTTTTGTACAGTATATTAAAACTAAAAGCAATATTATCTGAAAAGCTCCCTTGAATATCATGTGTTTTGGCATTTGCTCGATAGTCAAAGGAATCATTACACATTACATTTCCCGATATGTTACTACAAGTTTCACTAGACCCATTTATGAACATATTGGCATAAGGCCATAACATATCATGAATTGTCCTTTCCACTAAGCTGGGTTTAAAAGCATCTACAGTATTTATAGCTGTCCCAAAACTTATTTTTATATTCCCCATAGAGATGAATCCCAGGTTAGTCAGTCCAGTCTTATATCTTAGTACCCAAATTCCTCCCTTAAAAGCCAGATATTGCAAATTGGTGACTGTTGCATTCAAATTGCCTTGCCACCATGGAAGATTGATCCATCCCACTATGGAAATGGGTACTGTAGTATTCTATAGACGAACAGTTCGAGTGTCTTTATCAGCAAGATGATCAGAACAACTTGTCTACTTTAAGATTTCCTCCATCGATACCGGGACATCCAGATAAGGGATACTGGTGGCTGTAACCGAAGAATGTGTACAGATCCAGCAATCTGTGTGTTGAAAATGTGATGGTGCATCAGAAATTCATTCGCCACAGGTTCCTCCTGATGTAGACTTGTCCATCCAACGACCAGAGAGGCAAACATCAAACACAGGAATTTCTCCATCTCATCACTATCGAACTCTTCCCAGAAACCGATACCATGGATTCCGCTTATTTACCACACCTTCTGCAAATAAAGATACACTATTATTCTCGTAAATAACATTTTTCTTGTGGGACATATTCCCACTTCTCCACTCCTGATTTCATTATCAGGAGAGTACGATCTTTTCCGACCGCTATTACCTCTGCCTCTGAGGGCGGTCCTTGGAGGTTTTGAATCCATATTTTTGCTCCTACATTTGTAATATTAGAGGATCCAAAACCTTTAATACCCCGTATTGTTAATTCTGCCGGGGCAGTTCCTTCTCTTATTTCAGACAAGTTTATTGGAATTATCAACATCTGAGCCACCTTCTGGTGTTTCATCAAGATCAAAGGTTCATTTCCAAAATTTAGCATCAGTACCTTGATTTCTCCCTGATAATCTGCATCTATTACCCCTCCCACCCCTATGGCTCCTTTTAACACTAAACTAGCAGTGGCTATTTGACCATAATGATCCTTTGGTATCTGGCAACCCAATCCTGTTGAAATTGGTTTTACCTTACCTGGGGGTACCACGACAGTTTCCAATGTACTGAGGTCTAAACCTGCTGAATAAGGTGGCGCTCTTTCTGGTGTGCCCAAACAGCTGTACCTTGCCTTGTCAACTGTTGGACTGACTTGTCTGATGGTTGCTGCTTTATCTGCTTCTGAATTAAACAAACGTTCAAGTGAGTTAGTAGGGACATGAGCATCGACATGAAATACAGTGGTCTTGGTAGATTGAATAATCCCTTCAATGTCTTCATTTGTCCCAAATGAGGGATATGTTGTCTCCAAAAATCAAACAATCCAATATAAGACTGAGTCTCCTGTTTGGATTTAGGGACCGGAAAATTAATAATTTTCTGTCTGGCATTGGGCAAGATCCCTCTGTGCCCCTTGTTCCACTGAATCCCTAGAAATGTTACCACCTGAGACGGTCCTTGAACCTTGGCATCACTGATTTCCCATCCTTTACTCCACATATGAGCAACCAGTTTTGTCAATTGATCTTTCACACTTTGCTCATCTTGTCCTTGTATCATTATATCATTGATATAATGTGAAATCTGCATTTCCTTATGACAAGACATAACCCCAAAGGAGAATTTTCCTTTGGTTCGATTAAGAGTCATCCATTTTAGGATATCAATTCCCAAAATATATTCTGGTATAGGTACTACCAGTACCGTATACTGCTTGATAGGTAAATTACCTATCTTCAAAGCTACCTGTGTCTGAACCCCGGTGATCACTTGACCACCTAGTCCAGCAATTTTTACTCGAGGTCCTTTTATTTTTTCTGGGTTTCCATGAATTAAAGTAGCCTCTGCCCCGTGTCAATCAAAGCTGGGACTCTTTGAACATTTCCCCCTTTCCAATGTATGCTAAGATTGACGTAGGGACGTTCGTCCCTTTTTATCAATAGGGGGGCTTGGCTGGCTACCTATGGTAAATCACTTCCTTCTGAACTTTCATTTACACAGACTTCAGTCTGTGTATTAGCCCTTCCTTCCGTGACCTTTGTGGCCACGGCTGCAGCCAGTTCTTCCCATGGATAAACTGACTGAAAATCTTCCCAAGACACTTTCTTTGGAGGTTTTTCCCCTTTTTCCTCTGATTTCTTTACCTTGGGGGTTTTTGAGCCCCATTCCACATTTGTAGTGGTCACTTTCTTTGCAGATATAACTTTCTGTTTGTACAACTTCCATAATTCTCCTGTCTCCTTTCCATCAATCCTTTCCTTATTGATCCCGGCTTTAAGCAAAGCCTGGAACATGTCTTTGCGAGACACTCGTGGGGCCTCCCCTACTGATTTCTCTTTCCAATCAGGATTGTTTGGCTTACTGTTACCAACATGGCCTCCAGGGGACGGTTTATCCCACTGTCCCATATCCTGTAACTCCCTCATCCTCCCTAGAACTACACCGATTGATTCTCCAGTCAGCGCTACAGTTAAGGTTAAAATAACTGTTTTGTATGCTGGAGGAGCATGTTTAACCAGCCTATTTCTTATGCTGGCTGTCAATGGGTACTGGAGATAATCATCATCCATTCCCAAAAGAGGAAGAGCATTCCTCATTGCTTCTTCCTTCAGCCTTTCCATACCATCTTTTAAGGTATACCAAGGTTTATCATTGATAGGAAAGTCTGCTTCTGATGGGTATTTGTCCAGAAAAGCATGGGCTAAGATCATGATTAAGTTTTGAGTACCATGCTCATTATGATCAACAAAATAATTTTTTATTGATCTCTGAATTACTGGGTCCTGAGACATGGTGACAAATTTTGCCACGTCTCCGGCGTCAAAGTGCACTCCACCTCCTCCGAGATCGTGCACCCTGACCAACCAGGGAATTTCTCCTTCTCCTGGTTTTTGTCTAAACTGTGTTAAAATGCTATCAACTTCTCCCTGAGAGTAATCTTCAATGGTTACTCGATTTTTTACATGAGGAATCGTTCTCTCATTTGTGATGGCATTACCATCTTCGTCATATTGCAGATTCCCCTGACCATCCCGGACATGTTCCCGGATGATCTCATTCTCTGTCCTCTCTAGGCGCCTCCTTACGGGATTAGCCTGAATCTTCCCTTTATGGTAATCCTCCTCATCAGATGATGAAGATGAATCCCACACATCCCCATCCCAAGTATCGGGATCCCAGTTTATAGAAGCTGAGGCGATACTTTTATGTACTTTGGTTTTATTTACTTTTCCTCTTCTTTTCTTGTACTTATTTTGAGCAATTTTTATGGCAGCTTTTTCTGCCACATTCTGATAATGTTCCAATTTATCCTTCAACAGTCTGGTATTACATTCCAGAACTGTTTTCAGGCCACCTTATTCTATCATCTTTTGTTCCATCTGGGAACTTTTCTTCTGCATCTTTAGATTACGCTCATGCATTACACTATATGCACTTGCCAGAATCCAGATGTGCCGTGCTAAAGACACTACATCACCTGCTTTCACGGGGACACCACTGAGTACACTCACAACATCAGTAGCTTCACTACCCATAAGCTTGTCCTGCCATTGTTCTGCCAATCCACAAGACACTACATCACCTGTTTTCACAGGGTCACTACTGAGTACATTCACAACATCAGTAGCTTCACTACCCATAAGCTTGTCCTGCCATTGTTCTGCCAATCCACAAGACACTACATCACCTGTTTTCACAGGGGCACCACTGAGTACATTCACAACATCAGTAGCTTCAATACCCTTAAGCTTGTCCTGCCATTGTTCTGCCAATCCACAAGACACTACATCACCTGTTTTCACAGGGGCACCACTGAGTACATTCACAACATCAGTAGGTACACAACCCTTAAGCTTATTCTGCCGTTGTTCTGCCAATCCACAATTGACCAATTCATGTGCTATAAGATTGTAGGGAGCCTCAGTCCAGCATGGGATCTCCACAACAACCTCCTTAACATTATCCTTACGTTTTCTGAACATTTTGACACTATGCAAAAAGATTGAAAAATATCTGGAAATTTGCCAAATATATGTTTTTAACTTCTAAATTACAAAAATTCGTTAATTACTTCTTATAGAAGTAATCCTGCCGACTACGCCAATTTATGTCTTGCTAAATTCTACTAAAAAGGGGGCTGAAAGCCCGTACTTACGAAGCGCTCACTGATATCCTAATCAGGCACGAATACTAATATTCTTTATAGCAAGATACTATTTATTTTAATAGCACATGAATATATATAGTCAATGGTACATAGGCATAAGAACTATAGTCATAGAAACTTATACAATAACAGAAATATGCATCAACATTACCGTTTGTTGTAGCAATCCTTTCACATCGGAGGGAACTCGAGTTAATGATAAGGAATCAACATGGCATCTTGCATCACAGGAACAGTGCGTACGTACACTTCAATGTCCTGGAAGGCTTCCCTTAACATTAAACGAGTTCGGTGTATTTTTTTATAGGAAAACTTTGTAGGTTGGGTTTAAATGGTCACCAGCATGTGACAGCTGAGTCATGTTCATGTAACTTGACCACAAACTGTTGTGGGCACCGGCAGCTTCCTGCACATTTCCTGCACATCCTGCCAGTTGACAACTGGCTGACCACAGTTTAACCATAGTGTTAGTGAAATATTGCAATGAGCCGTAAATTTCATATGCAAGCTTCCTTAAACCTGTCTTTAAGCTAACCACAAGTTTCCGGTAAGTGGAACTGTAAATGTTACTTCCTTATTATCTAAAAACTGCTTCAAAACCTGGTTGACATGTATTCCTTGGTCATCATTATTGGCCATCCAAAGGACATCTTTTTGATACTGAATTATTGATAGGTCAAATAATATCTGGGATCACTCCTATCTTTTATGATTATGATTCCTATCTAATCACACATTCTTTCAGTCATATCACATTGGTATCACAATATTACATACATATAAAAATTATGTTCATATAATAATGTGGAAGGGACCCAACAGTGTTGTAAACAATAATACAAGGGGAAAAAAAATCAACCACAGCAATGTCAAGGTACGCATATAATTTTAAGAATACAGCAAGCAACTGGTCCAAGAATCACATAGCAATATAGAACAATTATTACAGATCCAACACAATTGAAATAGTGCAAAAGGTTATTGTATATATTAATAAGCTGGGATCAATTGATTAAATATAATACTTATGGGTGAAGAGTTAATAAAGTGATTATATTAAGTTGTAACCTATATGTAAAAATGTATGTCTAGTAATCTGTATACCAATCTAGAACACCACACAGTATTCTTGCACAACCCCAAAGCCTACGTAAATAAACACAGTAGCTGCCAAAGGTATGAATGATATGTATCAGGTTGAAAAATACCACTAATTGCACTATCCCAAATCAAGTAACAAAAAGCTGTCAACCAAGGTTTCAATGCTATATAGATTCCATGACAACAATAACGTAGTAACCACCAATGCTTGTTCCCTATTACATAATAAGCTTGGTACTCAGGTTGCCATTCACTCCACTTGCACATAAGCATATTCACTTTAACCACGTGTAGTGTAGCATGTGAATCAAATTGACAACACAGAACTACCAAGCAATGTATCACAACATGTATCAACCGCTACAATAATTTACATCATAGTAACCTTTACCTAACAATGCTGGGGAACCCCCGCTCTCCCAAAAATGGGAGAGCGGCAGATACGCTATTTTTGTTGGATATTCATGTCTTGGCATAGGTCTCTCTATGGTCCTTTATATGGGAAACAGCCAATTTAAATTTTGTTTGTTATTGGGGTTTTCTGATTTTTATGCTTGAAGCAGTGTATTATCAAAATAGTGTGTCTACAAAACTCACCGTGAGGGGCCCTAACTATTGTAGCTAGGGACATCTACACTAGGGCTGGCCATCAGGGGCACCATATGCAACCTCTAGAGCGCTGCAGCAAGGTGGTCTCACTAGGGATATGATAAGAATTTGTATGGAATATATTTAACAATTTTTAATCCATCTGACATTTTGTTTTTTTCTTTCCTTGATACCAAACTGTGTTAGCGATTGTCTTCTCTCTTCTCTATTTTAACTTATACAGTGCCATGAAAAAGTTTTGGCACCCCTGGAAAAAATTACTGTTATTGTAAACAATCAAAAAAGTTTCAAATGAAATGCTCTGTAAAACGTATAAAGTTAAAGATCACACATTACCTTTCTATTTTATGCAAAAAATTTTTTTTTTTTAATGTTTTACATTTTTTAAATTAACAAAAAAAGGAAAATGGATCGATGCATGGTTAGTACCTAGTAGCATGCCCTTTGGCAAGCATCACAGCTTGTAAATGCTTTTTGTAGCCAGCCAAGAGTCTTTCAATTCTCGTTTGAGGGATTTTTATCCATTCTTCCTTGGAAAAGCCTTTCAGTTCTGTGAGATTCCTGGGTCATCTTGAATGCACTGCTCTTTTGAGGTCTAGCCACAGATTTTCAGATTAGGGGACTGTGAAGGCCATTGTTAAACTTTCAGCTTGCACCTTTTGAGGTAGTCTATTGGGGATTTTGACTTGTGCTTAGGAACATTATTGATTTGTAGAAGCCATCCTTTTTTCAACTTGCTTGACTGTGGGCAAGACACACTCGTCTTTATATTCCACACGATTGACACCATCTGAACCAAATAAGTTTATCTTGGCTTCAAATGTTTCCAGTAATCCATGTCCGTAGTCTGCTTGTCTTCAGCAAACTATTTGTGGGTTTTCTTGTGCATCATCTTTAGAAATGGCTTCCTTCTGGGATGACCACAATGCAGACCAATTTGATGCAGTGTGCGGAGTATAATCTAAACACTGACGGGCTGAAACTCACCCCTTCAATTTCTCCAGCAATGCTGGCAGCATTCATGCATCTATTTTAAAAAGACAACCTCTGGATATGATGCTGATCATCTGCACTCAACTTCTTTGGTCGACCATGGTGGAGCCTGCTCAGAGTGCAACCTGTCTTGTTAAACGACTGTATGATCTTGGCAACCATGCTGCAGCTCAGTTTCACAGTGTCAGAAATTTTCTTCTAGCCTATAAGAAACCTTTATATAGAGCAACAGTAGTTTTACAGATCTTCAGAGAATTCTTTGCCATGAGGTGCCATGTCAAACTTCCAGTGACCAGCATGACGGAGTGTGTGAGTGATAACACATGACACCTGGGAGTTAAAATAGCTAATTAGGTACAATTTTGCCATTTTTATTAGGGGTGTATTAACTTTTAATTCTAGCAGTTTAGACATTAATGGCTGTGTGCTGAGTTATTTAGAGGTCACACCAAATATACACTGTTATAAAAGCTGTACACTGACTAATTTACATTGCATCAAACTGTCAAATTGTCAGTATTTTCCCATGGAAAGTTATAAAATATTTCCAGAAATGTGAGGGGTGAACTAGCATTTGTGCGGTGGCAGTTGGGGTAATATAAGGGGTTAATGACAGCTGTGATTTGTCAAAAAATCACAGCTATCATCAAGTTCAAAGTTAGTAATGGGTAGGGGGTCTATGAGACCCAACACTTCCTAATCTTGTAAGTAAAAAAAACAAAACACACAGAAAAAATCCTTTATTTAAAAAAACAAAAAAACAAAAACAAAAACCCCCACAAAAACAAAGCACCCTCTTTCTCCAATTTATTAACCACCAAAACACCCCTGCAGGTCTGATGTAATCCACACAACGATGTCCCACGGTGATCCTAGCTCTGCTACATCCTGAGGTCGCATACTGCGGGCACATTAGAAAATGCCACCAAGCACTGCAGCATCAGGGACACACTGACAGAGCCACAGCTGTGAGAGCAGTGACGTCAGAAAGTTCACCTTAGGTCACAGCTGGCAGTTCCCACTGTACCACAGTTGTGAATTCAGGTGAACCCACATGAGGTGAACTCATTGAACTCAGTGACCTCAACTTAGGTGAAATAATTGAACTCAATGTTGGATTACCGGAATAGGTGATGTGTGTATGTTAAGCATTTGATTGCAGACATTTATGCACCAAGTCTGCATCTCCTGGCAGAAAAAAAGCACTAATATCACATGCATATTTTTTGAGGTTTTGGTGTGTTTTTCTGTCAGGAGATGCAGATTTGGTACAAAACTGGCTGCAACCAAATACTTAACGTATAGCCTTATCCAGTAATCAGGCATTGAGTTCAATTACTTCACCTGAGGTCAGGTCACTGAGTCCGCCTCTCACACGGAGCTTTGCGCAAACTTTGCTGACTGTAATGGTGGCTTTGGACTCTATTCAAATTGCAGAGTCTGACACTCCACCTGATGGTTTCTCTAGTGTCTGAGAGCAACACAGGCAGACTCAGGCATTGACCTGCTGTGTGCTTTTTCATAGGCAGGCTAGTTAATCTCTGCTAGTCTGCTTGCTCCTTTAATCACATGTTATGGGGAGACCTATCACATCTGTTCCCCTTCTATTTATGCTGGTTGAATCCTTCTACCCATGCCAGCTATAATTTATTTTATGTTGGTCTGTGGGCTGTGGTGTTCCAGACTCTGTGGTGAAAGTTGTGCTTTAGTTGGGCCTATTGCTTGGAGGTTGTGGAGTTTACCCCTGTCATTTTGTACTTCCTTCCTGCTCTTGTTTTCCTCTTGAATCTCTTATTGTCTTTACCTTTGTGTGTGCTTGCTGTGTGACAGAGTTTTGATTTCCCCTTGTCTGTCTTTATCTGTGGGTTTCATCTCACTCCTGTCCCTTCCCTGCCATGGGGGAGGGAGAATGAAATTGTGACTGGTTAGGAGCAGGGTCAGGAAGGAGACTCACGTCGCTCCACCATCATGAGTATCGCTGAGGTAGTGATAGCTTAGGGCTCCCTAGCTTCAGGGTTAGCTTAGGAGCCCCAGTTGCCCACTATCCTATAGTTATCGTAACATCATTTGAGGTCAGTTCACCTGAGGTCACAGCTGGGATACCATAGGAACAGCTATCTGTGACTTCAGGTGAACTCACTGCGGTCACATTTCCTAATATGACCACGCACTGCGTAGCAGAGCCGGGATCGTCATGGGACATTGTGTCAATGCATTACATCACACCTGCAGGAGTGTTTTTTGGGTTAATAAATTGGAGAAAGAGGTTTTTTGTGTTGTGTTTTTTTTTTTTTTAATAAAGGATTTTTTTGTGTGTTTTGTGTTTATTTCTTTTTACTTACATGCTTAGTAATTGGGGGGGCTCATAGACTCCTACCTATTTCTAGCCTTGGGCTTAATGACAGTTGGGATTTTTTAACAATTCACAGATGTCAAAAAACCACTGTTATGTTCGCAGGGTGGGCACTGTGTTAGTGGGTCCACTGGACCAAAGGTACCGTTCACTTGCCTGATGGAGCGAACTGGACCGGCCGCTGAGTCTTCTCTACTACCACCAGAGGTGGCAGCAGGTGCACGCGCTTGGTTTGCAGCCGGTAGAGGGCATCCCCAGGGGATCTGCTGTACCACTGCAGCTGGCGCCATGGACAAAGTAAAGTCTCTGGTAGAAATGGCAGCTCCAGCAGGCAGAGTAGTGGATCCGTCCAGGGTGGATGGATGGCAGCAGTGGTCAGCGTGGACGATTGCGGCAGCTTGTATAGTAGACAGCCGGCGTGTATGCTCAGCTATAGCAACAAAGCAACAATATAGCGTGACAACACGATGTCAGTAAGAGCAGCACTTGGGACCTGAGAACTAGCAACTAAACTAACACATTGCCCAGGCACCTCCCATAGAGCAGAGGTGCCTGCCTTAAGTACCTGCAGCCTCTCAGATGACCTGAGAGGCACTTCTGGGTTATGGGATGCTGGCCCTTTAAGGAAGGGAGCGTGGCTGTGAGCGTGCTCTTAGAAGCAATCCAGGAAGTCTGCAAGATGTGCACAGCCTCCAGGAGACAGCAGCATGAGCTGGGGACGGCATAACCACCACAGGACGGCCAAATGGGTGAGAGAGCCGATGTCCCTGCCGGGGGAGGAGTGCAGGACAGTGCAAGGACGTCAGTGTTGGCGTTACAGTACCCCCTTACGCCCCCCCCTTTTCTAGGAATCTCTTAAGGAGAAGAGGGGCATTAATATTCTCCCTAGGCTCCCATGACCTTTGCTCAGGACCGAACCCCTTCCAGTCCACCAGGTAGTAGGTTTTACCTCTTACCTCCTTCATCACAAGGATGGCTTTTACCTCATAGATGTCTTCATCCCTGACTGGAGGGGGTGAGGTACCAAGATCCCTGTAAATACGGCTCAGGACAACAGGTTTGAGGAGGGACACATGGGACGACTTTGGGATGCGTATACGGGCTGGGATCTTCAGCTTTTTGGACACCTCGTTAATTCGCTGGAGCATCTCGAAGGGACCGATAAAGCGGGGACCCAATTTGTAAGAAGGCAACTTGAGACAAACGTTTCTGGAAGAGAGCGATACCTTGTCTCCGGGCCAGAATGAAGTAGAGTCTGAGCGTCTCTTGTTCAAATGCCTCTTCATATGGATGGAGGACTACTCCAAGGAGGACTTGGTATCCGCCCAGATGTCAGAGAATGTCCTGACAAGGGAATCGGCCGCAGGATTGCTGGAGGGGAGCAACAGGATTCTGAGTCGTTGTCCACACAGAATCTGAAAAGGAAACTTAGCGGAAGACCCACTCACGTGATTGTTATAGGAGAACTTCACCCACAGTCACTGTGATGCTCGTTGACGAAATGACGCAGGAAGTTTTTCAGGATCTGGTTTACCCATTCCATTTGTCCATTGGACTGCAGATGGTAGGCCGACGAGAAGTCCAAGGTGACAACCAGCAACTTGCATGTGGCCCTCCAGAATCGAGACATAAACTGAATGCCTCTATCGAATACAATATGGAGTGGTAGACCATGCAGCCAGAAGATTTGCTGGATGAACTGCTCAGCGAGCACTGGCACGGAGGACAATCCAGACAGGCGCATGAAATGGGCCATTTTAGAGAATCTGTCCAACATTACCCACATCATGGTGCAACTGGAGGATTTTCGTTTAATATTTCTTTATTATTTCAAAAGTTTTCATATAACAGAAGATAAGAAATGTATAAGGGTCTTTCATGTTACCCAATGTTACAGCATATGAAGATTATAAAATAACCTATGTCTATAAGTCTCGTAAAACGTATGGTACTATGAAATGTATCGCAAATCATGTGGAAAGTAAAATCTGTATAACATCCTATAGAACATCTTAATTTTAACGTGTTATAATCTTCTATCTTTATATTTATTCCGTGTAAAGTGTTAAAGGCAACTTCCTTCTGTATAGTCTGGTTCAATAGGTATGAAAACATGACCCTATGTATATCAATTAGGTGAGAAAGAGATATAGAGAGAGGGAGAGAAAGATAGGTAGAGAAAAAGGGAAGGAGGGGAAGACATGGGGAAATGGGGGGGGAGGAGAAGATCTGTATTGTGATGCCGCGCCACTCATGTGTCCGGGAGCCCATCCCGGCTTCTTGAATATTTATTGTGATAGAGCGCCTGTGAGTAACCAGGTTTGGAATTGCTGTGTTTCTCTATACTGAAGCCACGGATACCAAACCGAGAAACACAAGGAGTCTTTCCCTTCGTCAAACGCTCTCAACTCCTCCAGACGCCGCAGGCCATCCATAGCCTCTACCCAGTCTGCTCTCCTCAATGTACAGGGGGATCTCCAATGCCTCGGTATGATTTGCCTTATTGAAATCATACAGTACGAGAGCAAGCCTTTCTTCGCCTTGGAGACTGGCCCTGTATACATTGATAAGAGGGCCACTTCCGGTGAGGGTGTCACTTCCGTGTGATGTAAATGGTTATAGAGAGCAAAGACATCTTTCCAAAGACCCTGTATCCCTGGGCAGGTCCACCAGATATGTAGCATTGTGCCCACTGAGGTCTGGCACCTCCAACAGGCGTCCGATACCTCTGGGAACATTTTATGTAGTCTGGCGGGTGTCCTATACCACCGTGAGAGGATTTTATAATTGAGTTCCTGCATTCTACAAGAAATGGTGGATTTATGTGTTAGGTTAAATGACTTACACCATTGTGCCTTGGGAAAAGTCTGGCACAATTCTGTTTGCCAATGTCTAACGTAGTCAGGCAAGTCGTCTCCTCCACCCCCCTCCAGCACTGCTATGTTGTAGATTATTGAGACTATGTGAGGGGGTGTTTCTCTAAGGAAGCATAGTTTTTCAAATGGAGTCAGATCCTTATGTATCTCAGATCCCGGAGCCAGAGAATCTATGAAACTACGTAGTTGTAGATATTGGAATCAGTAACCTGGTTCCCGTGGCCGGTCTCCAAGCAGGGATATCAGTGGTTTGCATCCCTGTTGGGTAATTACGTCTTTAACTCGTGGAATCCTTCCCATTGGCATTGAAATCAGTCTGGGATGAGGTTCGTGAAACCAGCATTGAAACGCGGGGTTGCCCACCAGAGGCGTCATAGGACCCGGTTCTCCTGTCAATCTATATCGTCTATTGGCTGTCCTCCATACTGTAGCCAGGGACAAGAGGATCGGGGAAACTCCCAGGGTCCCAAGGTGGGTTCTAGATGACAACCAGAAGATTCCGTGTGCCGTATTCGGGCATAGGTCACATTCAATCTCCACCCACAATTTTCTGTCTTTACTGTGCAGGAGATCCAATATGCAACTACCCACCGCTGCTGCGTGATAAGCTTTAAGACCCGGGAGCCTCGCCCCTCCGTCCCAGCGAGATTTAGTCAGCATTGAGTATTTCAGTCGGGGTTTGGTGCCACGCCATATAAAATTGCTGATCATCTTCTTTAACTTGAGGAAGACATTTTCTCCTAGGTTCAGTGGGATAGTTTGAAACAGGTATAGTATTTTAGGTAGGACATCCATTTTAATTGTATTGACCCTGCCGAACCAGGAAAAGGGGAGGTTATGCCATGCTATGAGGTCTTTGTGGATATTTTTTAAAAGGTCTGGGAAATTGTAATTATATAGATCTTGGTGGTTGGGAGAAACCCTAATCCCCAGATATTTAATGTAATTGCTGGCCCACTTAAAGGGGAAGGTGGGTTTGAGAGTATTCTCTTCTACGGATGGTAGCGATACATTTAAGATCTCTGTTTTTTGTAGGTTTACTTTAAAATTGGAGAGTCTGCCAAAGAATCTCAAACTCCTGCAGTATGTTGGGCAAACTAGTCTTCGGCTGTGTCACATATATCAAGAGATCGTCCGCAAATAGTGCTAATTTATGAGATGTTTGTCCTATCTGTATCCCTTTTATCGAAGGGTTTTCCCTGAGTGCATTTGCTAGGGATTCCATTACCAGGATGTATAGGTATGGCGATAGGGGGCATCCCTGTCTGGTACCGTTTCTAATATTAAATGGAGCTGACAGGCGTCCGTTCACGCCCACTTGTGCCGTTGGTTCGTGATATAATGCTTTTATCCATTGTAGTAAGCGCGAACGGACGCCGATTGCCTGCATCGTGGCTTCTATAAAAACCCAATGGACTCTGTCAAATGCCTTTTCGGCATCTACTGTCAAGAGGCACATTGGGATTTGACGCTGACGTGCCTGGGCCACTAGGGACAGGGTTCTAATAGTGTTGTCCCGTGCCTCCTTCCCTGGGACAAATCCCACCTGGTCTTTGTGGATTAGTTTGGGTATGAGGGGGCCTAGCCTAGTATTTTAGAGTACAATTTAATATCCACATTTATTAGTGAGATAGGTCTGTAATTAGAGCAGGTCAGTGGGTCCCTGCCAGGCTTGGGGATTACAGTTATTCGGGCTTGGAGTGTCTGTTTAGGGAACTGGCATGTTTTGGTTATGGAATTGAAGGCTTTCAGCATTATAGGGCTGCAGGCCCCTCCACATATTTTGTAAAACCGGGGGGTGAACCCATCAGGACCAGGGCTTTTACCCACTTTAAGGGTTTTAATGGCATCACTTAGCTCTATGTCTGAGAAATCCTCGTCTATGTCTTCAGCTACCGCATCTTCAAGGGGGTCTAGGGCATATTTGTTTAAGTATTCCCAAATGTCGCGATGTCTCGCATCAGGTGATGGGGTATGTGGGGATGGGATGTTATAAAGTTTTGTATAGTAGTTTCTGAATTCTTCTAATATGTCAGGGGTGGAATGTATCTGGGTACCTGTCTGTGAGTTTAATGCGAGTATTGGGGTTTGTGCCTGTCTGGGGTGAAGGTTCCTGGCTAACAATCGTCCACTTTTATCTCCAAACTCAAAGATATTCCTACGAAATTTATCTCTGATACACAGTGATTTTCGGTCAAGGATAGATAATATTTGGTGGCGGATAGTAGAAATTTCCGTTTTAATGGTGTCACTGGATTTGGTTTTGTTTATCGTTTCTTTATGGCCTAGTTGTGCTAACAGTTCTTTTAGTTCCCTTGCACTTTCTTTTTTAATTCTGGATCCATGGGATATGCAGACCCCCCTGATCATACATTTCAACACTTCCCATTTGACCGGGGCAGGTGTGGGATCTGCCATATGATCTATTTTGAAGTTTGCAATGGTTTTATGAATATCCTCCAGGCATTGCTCATTCTTGAGCAGGTTGTTGTTCAGTCTCCATGTATGTCCCCCCCCCATATCTCTCACCCCAATTCCCCCATATACTGGTGCGTGGTCCGACCAGAGAAAAACATCCATTGAACAACCCGGGAATTTGTCTAGCAGGTCGTGGGATATGAAAATGTGGTCTAGTCTGGTGTAGCTATTATGAACTGTGGAATGAAAACTGTAGTCTCTGACTCCGGGATGTAAGACCCTCCAAAGATCGACTAGTTTAAGGGATGTTAGTTCTCGTTTTAATCTGCGTAGTGCCGATGAGGGGATTGCAGACCTACCAGAGGACGAATCCATGGCTGAATCCAGCACAAGGTTGAAGTCTCCTCCCAAGATGATACAGGTACCACCCGCAAACTCTACCAGCTTCTCCAGAGTCTCCACTCCAAAGGATACCTGGTCCTGATTTGGGAAATAGATGTTAGCGATTGTATAAGTATTATTCAGGAAAGATATTTTAAGAAATAGCCAGCGTCCCTCTAGGCTAGTGAGCCTGTCGAGAACTGTTGGCTGGAATGTCTTTTGAAAAGCAATGGAAACCCCACATGCCTTCTTGTTGGGGTGTGGGCCATGGAACCATGTCGGGTAATTCTTTGTTTTACAGTTGGGAGTGTTGGAGGCTATGAAGTGTGTCTCTTGAAATAAGGCTATTTTAACTCCCTTCCTGTGCAGGCGATATAGGATCTGACTTCTCTTTTCGGGTTTATTTAAGCCTTTAGTATTGTAAGTGCAAAAGGTGAGGTGCGACATCACAGAAAAGGGTAGGCAGGGTATAGGGAAAACCAAGGAGAGAAGAGAGAGAGCAGAGATAAGATAGTGGTGAAAGGTAAAATTAGATAAGCTAAGTAGGACTATGGTGCCTACTGATCTTAGGTATCTACTGGTAGACTATTGTCTAATGTGGCACTCTGCCACGTCCCTAATAGAGGTGCGGGAAAGCCTACGGTTTTTCAGGAACTCCCCTCCGCGGCGAACGCCGACAAGCAATATGAATAACAATCAACGTATACAGTCTAGTAGTGATTAATCACTTTTCCATTCCCCTCCCCCACACCCTCAATTACTTGGTGTGTTTTGGGTATGGATCGCACATCGGGAGGAGAACACGAGGCTATCAACTCAATATAAAATGCCATTAAACCAGAGCTCAGTATCAGATCCAGATGTAAAGAATGAAAGGGGGAGGAATGAGGAAAGGAGAGGGGGGGGAGCAACAGATTGAGTGAGACTATAAAAAAAAAAAAAATGAAGTGGTGTAGGGCAAAGGACCAGGGGGGAGGACGTGGAGGGAAGTGGGAGGACGGAGTGTAGGAGGCGTATGGAGGGGTGTATGTAGAGAGCATGTCTAAGAGGGGGGGAGAGGAAGGGGGTAGAAATTAGTGTAGGGCATGTGTCCTTCGTAAGTATGTGTGCAGGGGAGGGGAAGATGGGTTGAGTAGTTAGTTTGTAGTGTGCTCATAGAAGGTGTGTGAAAAGGAAGACGCAAGGTGGGAATGATACGAAGGAAGAGGTATAAGGGGAGGGGAGAGGGGGCGAGTGGAGGGGAGTAGGGAGAGAGAGAGAGAGAAGGAAAGAAAAAAAAAAGGGGGGGGGAGTAGGAAAGTAAGCGTGAGGAGAGAGGATATGAACAGGTAAGCAGTCCAATACAATCAATTTATATCTCGCCTCCTGGTTTTCCAAGAAGTTTTGTCCTTTTCTTTGGATGGTCAGCGATGTTCAGCGGTGTATATCCCGGGGGGATCCTCCACCCCTTCTGTTCTGGACTTGTCGCCAGTGCTCTCTTGGTGGTAAGGGTGCAGGGCCTCTCGGGGTTGGCCAATCTGGCAGGCTGATCATAGGCAGTTCAAAAGTCCCTAGGAAGTTGGGGAGGTCTCCCAAGGACCGGAAGACCGCCGACTTCCCATTTTTCTTTGCTGTGCGTTGGAACGGATATCCCCAGCGATATGGAACATCCTTATCTTTGAGGGATTGGAGTAGTGGTCTTAAGGCCTTGCAAAGTGGCAGTGTCCTCCGTGCTAGGTCTGGTAGGACAATCAGAGGTGTCCCTTTATATGTACCCGCACCTTTCTCTCTGCATCTTTGTAGTATGGCCTCCTTTTCTTTATAGAAGTGGACCCGACATATCACATCTTTTGGTCTGGCCGGATCAGGAGATTTGGGGCCTAGGGATCTGTGGATGCGTTGGAGGAGATGGGTAAAGAATTTTTGTGCCCATTCATCCAGCTGTGGTGGTGCCACTGCTTCTGTGAGGCCTCTAATCCTTAAGTTATTACGGCGATGTCGGTTTTCAATATCGTCTAAGTGGGTCAGAATGTCCTGTATCTGGGCCGTGTGCTCTGATAGGACTTGTTGATGTGATTCTATATGGGAAAATATCTGTTCCTGCACCTCTTCTGTAGCTGCTACACGCTGGCCAATTTGTTTGATCTCGGATTGTATAGAGGCCATGTCTTGCTTATGGGATTCCCTCAATTTCCCCAGCAAAGAGTCCATTTCCTGCCTGGTTGGAATTGATCTGATATGTGCTTTCCAATCCCAATCTTCTTCTTGTTCTTGTGTCTGGTCTGATTTATTCTTCTCTCCCTTGTTTCTGCGGGTGGAGGTGTTGGAGGTGGGGAGTCTTTGTTCTTTAGGTGATGTGTGCTGATGTTGTGGTATTACAGGCTCTTCTCCGGGTGTCACAGATCTGCTTCCCATGGCTGCTGGGGTCTGCTGTATCATAGAGCTGGGGCCCTGCTCTGCCTGCAGTTCATCTGGGAGTTGCTTTTGTGGCTGGGACAGGGGGTTTTCAACACTCCCTTCTGTGGTGTCCTGCTGTGCGTTATCTATGTTTATGGCTGAGCTGGCTGCTGTTATGTGAGGAGGCAGTGAGGTCGCTCCCTGCATGTTTGCTGAGCGTTATCTCCTGCCTCAGTGTCTGCGGTGCCATGTTGGAGAGAGCAGAGGTGTCAGGCTGGGAGGCTGAGGTCCCGAAAAAGCGGGTGATATCTGTACCTTCCCCCTCTGGAGTCTGTACACTCGTCGCCCGTCCTCTCCTGCGTGCCATTACTGATCCTGGACCCGGTGAGTGCCTTTCAAGTGTGAGAATTCACCGCGGGTGTGTGGGAGCTCCTTTTTCCAGCGTCTCAGTGTGCCATCGGCTAGCTCTGCCCCCCGCAACTGGAGGATTTTGACAGATCTGTAATTATCATAGTATCATAGTATCATAGTTTTTAAGGTTGAAGGGAGACTCTAAAGGCCCTGTCACACACAGTGATAAATCTTTGGCAGATCTGTGGTTGCAGTGAAATCATGGACATATTGTTCCATTTGTACACAGCCACAAACCTGGCACTGATTGTCCACAATTTCACTGCAACCACAGATCTGCTGCAGATTTATCTCTGTGTGTGACAGGGCCTTAAGTCCATCTAGTTCAACCCGTAGCCTAACATGTTGATTCAGAGGAAGGCAAAAAACCCCCAATGTGGCAAACAAGTTCCAATGGGGAAAAAATTTCCTTCCTGACTCCACATCCGGCAATCAGACTAGTTCCCTGGATCAATACCCTGTCATAAAATCTAATATACATAACTGGTAATATTACATTTTTCAAGAAAGGCATCCAGGCTCTGCTTAAATGTTAGTAGGGAATCACTCATTACAACATCATGCGGCAGAGAGTTCCATAGTCTCACTGCTCGTACAGTAAAGAATCCTCGTCTGTGATTATGATTAAACCTTCTTTCCTCAAGACGTAGCGGATGCCCCCGTGTTCCAGTCGCAGGCCTAGGTGTAAAAAGATCTTTGGAAAGGTCTCTGTACTGTTCCTTCATATATTTATACATTGTGATTAGATCCCCCCTAAGCCTTCGTTTTTCCAAACTAACCCCAAGTTTAATAACCTGTCTTGGTATTGCAGCCCACCCATTCCTCTAATAATCTTGGTGGCTCTTCTCTGCACCCAAGTCCGTTCCAATGAGCTGCCAGGGGGAAGATGATACCAGAAATGGAAGCAGTGGACCAGCAGGAAGCTTCTTCGGTGTCTTATTAGGACACACGATGGACAGGCCAACACAAACTCTAGTACATCTTTTCGCAATGTAGGCAACCAATAATGCCGTGAAATCAACTGCAACGACTTCTTCTCTCCAGCATGATCGGCCAGCCAGAAGGACCCACAGAAGAACTCGCTTCCTGTTTGCTTCAGCAATGATTGTCTTACTGGGAGAAACCTGGAACACGTCTACGGGAGCCACTGTCACCATCCTGGAAGGCTTGATTATGTGTTGAGGCTCTTCCTCCTGATTGACTGACAGAAATGACGTTGACAGCGCATCAGCTTTGACTTTCTTTTCAGCAGGGCGGAAATGCGGCACAAAGTTAAAGCAGACAAAGAATAGCGACCACCAGGCTTGGCGTAGTTCAACCTCTGAGTAGACTGTAGGTAGGCCAAGTTGAACCCGATGTACAATTTTAAGGAAATGAACGACGTGTATGCGATGAACGATTTTATGTTCAATCGCAATCGCATGTAGCTGTCACATGCTACAACAACACTAACTATGCCGGATGTGCGTCACTTACGACGTGACCCCGCCGACACATGGTTAGATTTGTTGTAGCGTGTAAAGCCTGCTTTAGTCTTCTGTCTATGCAGCGCCAGAGCCAAATCAAAGGCCTGCTTGAGGGATATAAAAGCATCTTCTGTTTCTGGGGTCAATGCTTTCAGATTCTCCCCTTTGCGTGTCAAGGTCGAGATGGAGGAAGTTTTTGAATTAAACTTTTTGCAAGATTCTCCTTTATGTACTTGGATATAGCTTGGGTCTCAGCCTGTGACAGAGGAAAAATAAGACCCTGGTGAGGAGAAGACCCAGGGATTAGGTCGATAGAGTAGTCATATTGTCTGGTTGGCCGCAGAGTCTCGGCCTCTTTCTTGTCAAAGACGTTTGCATAGGCTCAGTAGGCGGACGGGAGACCCGGAAGATTAGAAGGTCTCACAGGTGGTCGAGGAGGTTGCATGGAAACAAGACAGCTTTCGTGGCAGGTGTGACCCCACCTGAGCACATCCCCAGATCTCCAGTCCAGAACTGGTTCATGCTTCCGAAGCCACGGTAGACCCAGCAACAACAGATGTGACCTTCCTGGAAAAACGTGGAAGGCGACTCTCTCCATATGTAGCATTCCCACACTTGAGACAACTTCCTCAGTGAAAAACTGGATAGCCTCAGGCAGAGGCTTTCTATCCATCGACAGCAGCGTAATGGAAGCTTGTAGCTGACGCACAGGGATCTGGTACCGTTCCACTATGGCCTGCTGTATAAAATTCCCGTCTGCGGCGGAGTCCACAAGGGCCACTTCGGCAACCGGGAGTTGCCACTAGTTATGGACACAGTCATATATAGAGATGAAAGTACTTGCAATCACCTAGGATAGCCTCTCCTACTGACCCTCGGCTGGGAAGTTTCCCGGCTTCTTGGGACAGAAGCGGATTAGGTGCATAGAGCTTCCGCAGTAGAAGCATCCTTCACCGGTGAAACAGGTGTCCCAATGAAGGCATGCTGGACGTACTTGATCTACCTCCATGGGCTCAAATGATACAGTGGGAGTTACCGGCATGATGGGCCTCTGAAAAGAAAGAGCCAGGCACCATGACCTCTTCTCATGGCTCGACTGTCTGGACCGTTCTTGGAACCAGAGGTCGATGCAGATAGCCAGTGATATTAGCTTGTCCAGAGAAGATGGCACATCCTGACCCGCCAGCTCATGGAGGACATGGTGCAGAATTAGACAGCGTATTGGCCTACGGTGAGTCTCCCTTGGGTGTGTCTGAGCAGCGAGGATGCAGCCGAAGAAACTCAACTTGGCTCATCAAACACCTTGCGGAATTTCTTCAAGAAGGCTGGTAGACTAAGTAATCGGATCGTTTCTTTCCCATAATGGGTTAATCAACACTTCGGTCAAGTGCGACATCATAAAGGCCACCTCCGATCTGATCCGAAGGGAACAAGTATGACAGCAGATCGAAGTACAGTGGTTTATGAAGCCTTAATATAATTGGGGCTTGCCGTTAAAGCGTGGAGGAGACAACAAGCAGAAGCTGGTACTTGGAGCCGGGATAGCTGCCAGGATAGGAACCATGGCCTGTACCGCATTAGACAGAGACATGGCTTAAAAGAGGGAATCCAGAGACTGAAGATGAGTCAGCCTCTGATCCTGTTGTACACATTGCCGGACCAACTCTTGTTACAGGTCGGTGAGTCGAGTGGAGCCAGGGCCAGCGGGCAAACTGTTATGCTCTCGGGACGAGCACTGTATTAGTTTTTCCACTCGAACGATGGTACCGTTCACTTGCCTGGGGGAGTGAACTGGACCCGCATACTGAGTCTTTTTTTACTATCACCAGAGGTGGCAGCCGGTACACACACTGCTAAACAGCCAGCAGAGGGTAGCCCCAGGGGATCTGCAGTACCCTGGCAGCTGGCGCCACGGACACAGTTTAGTCTCTGGTAGAAACAATAGCTCCAGCAGGCAGAGTAGTGGATCTGTCAAGGGTGGATGGATGGCAGCAGCGGTCGGCGTGGACGATTGCGGCAGCTTGTATAGTAGACAGCCGGCGTGTATCGTCACAGCAGCAGATAGGGGCACACTGCAACAGAGGTACAGGTCAGCAATAGCAACAAAGCAACCATATTGCGTGACAGTATGATGTCAGTAACAGCAGCACTGAGAACTAGCAACTAAACTCACACGTTGCCCAGGCACCTCCCATAGGGCAGAGGTGCCTTAAGTACCTGCAGCTGCAGATGACCTGAGGCAGTTCCGGGTTAGGAGACGCTGGCCCTTTAAGAAAGGGGGCATGGCCCCACGCGTGCCCTTAGAACAGATCCAGGAAGCCTGCAAGATGTGCACAGCCTCCAGGAGACAGCAGCATGAGCTGGGGATGAGGTAATCACCGCAGGACGGCCAGACAGGTGAAAGAGCCGATGTCCCCACCGGGAGAAGGGGGCAGGACAGGGCGAGGATGTCAGTGTGAGTGTTACACCCCTTATATTACCCTGATTGCAACTGCTCCATGGCAATTGTCATGAGCCTGGTAAAGCGCCAGGATTTGAAAATCTAATGGATGCACCAATTCTGGGGCGGATGCAGGCTGCTATTTTTAGGCTGGAGGGGGCCAATAACCATGGGCCTCCCCAGCCTGAGAACTTTATCTTGGCTGGGTATCAAAATTGGGTGGGACCGCACACCATTTTTTAAAATTATTCATTTAAATAATAAAAGAAAGCCGCATGGGGTCCCCCGTATTTTGATACACAGCCAAGATAACACACACAGCTGGAGTCCACAGCCTCCAGCTCTCTGCTTTATCTGCGCTGGGTATCAAAATACGGGGAACCGTACGCCACTTTTTCCAATATTTTTTTTTTTTTACACTCCACTTCCAGGACCCAGGCAGTTACTCTTAGGGCAACGAATCACAGATGCCGGCAGTCTGACTGCAACCAATAACAGATGCTGTCATAGAAGGTGGGCGCAGAAACTCGGTAAGTATATCTGTCCTGCTTTAATCCCAATTTTGCTCCCTTTTATGGGCCCCAGCCCTTACTAACACCATTTTATAACACTAAAGTTCTGGTTCTGCTTCTATTTAACTGATCTCTGGGAAAAGGTAGGCAACTTGATAGAGTATTCAATGTCAATATACACTTGAGCCCAAAATTGGGTATCTTGGGAGTAGTAGGAGAGGAGGTAGGTCCTACTGCTACACAACTCGGAATATCGCAAATTGTGTATCAGACCAGGAAAATGATTGCTAGACACTGGTTGGCTGTTAGCTCACCTGGGATAGTAATACCAATTTAATGGAGATAAGAGTATACAGTGATACCTTTGTTTTCGTTAATGGTTTGTCCGAAAACAATAGATAAAATCCGAAACCAACAGAAACCGAAGCAATTATTTCCATAGGAATCAATGTACTGTGAGTCCAATTAATTTGTCTTAGACACTCCAAAATATAGACCAAAGCACATTTTATAGAAAATAAAGATAGTGTTTAATAGTAAAAACAATAACAAGTGGAATAGCCTGAATATAAAAGACTAATGCTAATCTTTAACATGGCATTTACAGATACTGTACTGTACTGCATTATTGTTTGGAAAAGGAATCCCCCTCCATAAAGACTATAGGCAAGGCATGATCTGAGGTCACTTCCCTTTCTGCTCTTTTGACATTTGGACCAGGTTCAGAGTCAGTGGAGCCATGACGCACAAGAAAGCTATCCAAGGAATTCTGTCTCTGCTGCCTCTTTAAGATTTGTCTTATTGCTCTTAAGATTTGTCTAAAATTGGACAAGACATTATCATTAAACAAGTTGTAGACACGGCCTGCAACATCTTTGTCTGGGTGATTATTCTCCACAAACCCCTGTACTTTACTCGACAGGGAGAAGATGTCCTTAACCTCTGAAGAAGGCACATTTTACCCCATCTCTCCTGATACATCTGAAGCAACTTCTTGATCTGCTGTCTGTTGCACTTCTAGATGAAGGTCTTGCCGCTCTTCAGTGGTGAGTTCTTCACTGTAGTCATCCACTAACTCTTCCACATCACCATTCACCTCCAAACCCATGGATTTCCCCAAATCGACAACTAACTGAATTATATGTGTAGGGTTATCAGATGAAGGCACAAACCCTTTAAAATCTCTCTCAAGGAAATATCCTGACCAGAATTTCTTCCAGGCAGATGTCAAAGTCCTGGATGTCACTCACTGCCAAGCCTTATCTATGAGGCTAATGCAGTTCAGAATGTTGAAATGTTCTTTCCAGAACTCTCTTAAGGACAATTCTGTATCTGATGTCACCTCAAAGCAGCTTTGAAACATTGCTTTTGTCTACAGTTTCTTGAAATTTGAAATTATATTCTGGTCCATGGGCTGGATGAGAGGTGTGGTATTAGGGGGCAAGATCTTCACTGTGATGAAACTAAACTCCTCCAACAATGTGTCTTCCAAACCAGGAGAATGTGCAGGAGCATTGTCAATTAGCAGGAGTATTGTCCATTAGCAGGAGTCACTTAAGGGTCAACTAATTATCCTGGAGGTATTTTTTCAAATTTGGGCCAAACACTTCATTCATACACTCAATGAAAATTGCCCTTGTGACCCATGCCTTCTTATTTGCCCTCCACAACACACACAATTTACTTTTACTCACATTGTTTCTACTAAACACTCTAGGAGTTTCTGAATGGTGCACCAGTAATGGCTTCAATTTGCAATCACCACTAGCATTAGCACAAAACAAAAGTGTTAGCCTATCTTTCATAGACTTATGCCCTGGCAGTGCTTTTTCCTCCTGTGTAATAAACGTCCTCTTTGGCATTTTTTTCCAGAAGAGGCCAGTTTCATCACAGTTGAAGACTTCTTTAGGGATGAATCCTTCAGCCTCTACATAATCTTTGAATTCAGTCACAAATTTTTCTGCCCCACACTTGTCCGAAATGGCACCTTAGCCATGCTTAGTAACACTGTGTATGCCAGTGCTCCTCTTGAATTCATCGAACCAGCCTCTGCTGGCCTTAAACTCACTAAGTGCACTAGCACTTGTCCCAGGTTTTTTCTTAATGAGATCACCATACAACAATCTGGCCTTTTCACATATGATGGCCTCCGAAACAGAATCGCCATATAACTGTTTTTGTTTGATCCAAATAAATGATAACAGTTCAACATCTTCAAATGTTTGCGATCTCTGTTTTGTTAGCATAGGCACGCCATTCGCTACATTAGCCTCCTTTATCGCTTCCTTCTTCACCACAATGGAACTTAGGCTATGTGCGCACTAGGCTTTTTTACCGCGTTTTTGTGCTGAAAACGCAGTGACATTGCTTCCCCAGCAATGTCAATGGGTTTTCAGAAGTGCTGTCCTCACACAGTGTTTTTTTTTAGCTGCGTTTTTGTGGTGACCACAAAAACGCAGCATGTCAATTATTTCTGCGTTTTCCACTGCGTTTTTCACTCATTGAATTCAATGAGATGTTAAAAACGCAATGAATAACGCATATAGCCGCGTTTCTATGACTAAAAACGCAGCTATAAACGCAAGGGGTGGGTACTACAGTGACGTGTACAGGAAGAGGATTCCTTCTGTTGGTAAACACAGAAGCATGAATCCTCCCGGTACCGTCACCGCTGCCTCCACCTCCCGTCCTGTGCATGTCAGCTCCGTGCGGCGCCATGTCTGGGCGGGAGGTGGAGGCAGCGGCGAAAACCAAAGTGAACAGTAGAAAAAAAAAAATGTCATATACTCACCTGTCCGCAGGGTCCCGGTGCCATGCCCGCTCCCAGCTCCTCCCGGTACCGCCGCTCTGGCTGTGTGCAGTCTCCCCGGGGCAGGACCTTGCTTGCAGGACCTGGCGGTGGATCACCTGATGCAGTCACCTGACGCATCAGCTGATCGCGGTGTCGCCGGCTTTTTCGCGCCCGGCCGGCTATCAGCTGATCCTGCCGTCAGGGGACTTCATCAGCTGATTACCGGCAGCTCCGGCAGCGATCGTATAGGATCAGACTCCTGTCCAATCGATCGCTCCAGGAGCTGCCGGTAATCAGCACAGCACATAAGTGAGTATTATTTTTTTTTTTTTTTCTACTGATGCATCTGCTGATTGTATAATCGGCTTTTATACAATCAGCTGATGTGTGATGGGATTCAGGCACTTGATCCTGACACATCATCTGATCGCTTTGCCTTCCAGCAAACCGATCAGATGATATTGGATCCGGATTGGACGGCGCGGGACCCTGACCCAGGATTACTGCGGAGGGGGGTTTATTTCAATAAAGATGGAGTCACTAATTGTGTTGTGTTTTATTTCTAATAAAAATATTTTTCTGTGTTGTGGTTTTTTTTTATCATTACTAGAAATTCATGGTGGCCATGTCTAATATTGGCGTGACACCATGAATTTCGGGCTTAGGGCCAGCTATACAGCTAGCCCTAACCCCATTATTACCTAGCTAGCCACCCGGCTTCAGGGCAGCTGGAAGAGTTGGATACAGCGCCAGAAGATGGCGCTTCTATGAAAGCGCCATTTTCTGGGGTGGCTGCGGACTGCAATTCGCAGTGGGGGTGCCCAGAAAGCATGGGCACCCTGCACTGTGGATTCCAATCCCCAGCTGCCTAGTTGTACCCGGCTGGACTCAAAAATTAGGCGAAGCCCACGTCATTTTTTTTTTTAATTATTTCATGAAATAATTAAAAAAAAAGGGCTTCTCTATATTTTTGGTTCCCAGCCGGGTACAAATAGGCAGCTGGGGGTTGGGGGCAGCCCGTACCTGCCTGCTGTACCCGGCTAGCATACAAAAATATGGCGAAGCCCACGTCATTTTTTTTTTCTTTTTGGGCAAAAAACTGCATACAGTCCTGGATGGAGGATGCTGAGACTTGTAGTTCTGCAGCTGCTGTCTGCTCTCCTGCATACACTAGTGAATGGAGGATGCTGAGACTTGTAGTTCTGCAGCTGCTGTCTGCTCTCCTGCATACACTAGTGAATGGAGGATGCTGAGACTTGTAGTTCTGCAGCTGCTGTCTGCTCTCCTCCATACACTAGTGAATGGAGGATGCTGAGACTTGTAGTTCTGCAGCTGCTGTCTGCTCTCCTGCATACACTAGTTCTGCAGCTGTCTGCTCTCCTGCATACAATGAACATTTTGAAGAAGGAAATGACATCAGACCTTTTTTTTTTTTTTTTCATCAACAATCTTTAATGGCATTGTGCACTGATTAAAAACGCAGTGAGCAAAAACGCAGCAAAAAACGCACCAAATCGCGGCAAAAACGCATGCGTTTTTGCCGCGTTTTTTTTAGCCGCGGGTGCGTTTTTTAGACAAAAACGCACATAAAAACGCAGCGTGAAAAAAACGCCTAGTGCGCACATAGCCTTACTGTGGATGGCGACTTCCTGTACATGTAGCATATTTAAGCAATCTTAATGCCGCTCTCGTATTTTCCAATAATTTCCTTCTTCAACTCTATTGTTTTCCTGGCCTTCTTCTTCAAATGGCTACTGGCCCTGGAAACTTTCTGTGTTCCCATGATGGAGCTAAAAGGAAGGGGTTAATTAATTAGCAAATTGATTAGCAAGGGACACACCTACATGGACGTTACTTACATTTTGAAACGAGGGGGGTGATGTTCACACAACGCCACACTGAGCACGAGAACGTGTGGTTCACACTTTGCGATCGCAAAATTAGCAGCTTGGTCATGTGGGCATACAGATGAAGTGAGCTGAAATCTGAAGCAGCCGACGATAACCGAGACAAATGTTCCTCTGAAAAAGTCAATGAAATCCGAAACAGGCGAGAAGTAATGTCATTAAAAGGACTGAGTCAGTGTGATACGCTGCCAATTCAGGCACTCACGGCTGACAGAGCCTCCCTTTGACTGCACTGCTGAATGGAGAGGATGCATCGTTCCATAACCAGCATCTGAAAGGGTTGTCCAGGACACAAATTGGACCTATTTAGGGGAAAGAGAACATGATCCAACCCTTTTCCAGGACATGAACTATTTTGAGGAGATTGATGGCCTAAATTAAATTGAGACATCTCAAAATACACTCATCCCCTGATGAACCCCGTGAAATCGGGGGGAAACGCGTCGGGATCAAGAACAGTCCTGGCAAGATGAGTACTGGGACATTCGGGCCCATCATATATTTAATAAGACTCATTTTTCATATATTTCCCTAGTTGTTATAACCGTATAGGTAATTATATAACTAGGTATTAAGATTCTTGAATACTTATATGAGATCTGAGTTGTAATTAATGACCTATGACACATGACAATTTAATCACCCCAGCACACGGCACCTGGTGGTGGGTTTAGGTCTGAAATAAGAGACAGGGACTTAGAGGGCAAGCCGCCGAGGAACAGGGGGGAACCCAAAAAATTAAGGTGTTTTACCTCCGTTGTAAAGGTAGGGACAACTATTAGGGAATATTAGATCCCCCTATCTTACTATCAGCATATTCATTAGCATCAACAGGTGGTACACACCCCTTGCCCACTATTTCCCTCTTCTCTTCCCCTTTCAGGACCTCACATTATATATTACGACTTGGTAGTGACATAGACATTTGAGTATTAATTCAGTGTTTTCTATAAATTGACAATTTTAAACGAATTTAATAAATGTGACGTTTTAGAGGTTTTTTTCTTTTTTTTTTATTAGAGAAGTAATGTCATTAAAAACCAAGGCACCACTGTGCATCAAAAGAGGCACCATTTTTAAGTTTGGCAAACAATGGGGTGAGTGGATTTGAAGCACTTCTGTGGTTTCTGATGATCTTGCCAGCGATGTGCTCTTTAATTGTTTGCTTTTATGATCTTGTATTTGGTATAATTTATATTGCAAATTTTTCTCACGTGAGAAGGTAGTTAAAGGGATAGTGGGACGGAGGGAAGGGGTAAGGGTGTAAAAGGGATGGGCTATTTTTAGTTATATAAAGAATATTGTGAACCTTGATATATATATTTTATTCAAATGTTGCCATGATCTGTTATGACTATTGTGCCTAATAAAACTTGTTTGATTTAAAAAAAAGTTTGGGTCCCCATAGACTTTTACGGGGTTTGGCATTTGGGGTCAAGTGTAGTTCCAAACTGGACTTTTTTTTTAAAGTCCAGTCAGACCCGTCGAACTCAAACATCCGTAGGTTCACCCATCTCTAATTAGGATCAGTGAGAATGTCACTAGTGGTAACCTGTACAATAATCACCCACATGGTGTGCAGAGCATTGGTGTAAAACTGATATTACCATTATGTTGTCACTGTACACTCTAACAACCTCTTCCCAATCAGTAGGTTCCCCCTTAACAGCTAAACTCACGTTTTGTTGCGCAGCCTCTCCAGTGGTGTCGGCACTGGCTCTTCTGGAGCCCGCAGCTAGTTAGCATCCACTTTACTTTCCCCTCCTTCAGGCAAGTTATACATCCAGAGGAAATGACAGAGGAGATGTCTGATTTGTCCAAAAAAAGGAGAGTAATGGTGCCAATAACGCAGGGGTAGGCAGTGCTATAACAATATCATATGCGCCCCGTGAAAGCCACTGCCAACATTGTTGCAATGGCAGCAACAAGGGAGATGAGAAAGGATGCTATGGTTTTACAAGGGGGAACATAGTGATTGAGATGGGGTTATCTGAGTAGTGGACGTTATAATTGGGGTATTTTTTTTTTTTTTTTATGATAGAGTGCCCAAGTGCATTTAGCATGACAGAAAATGCCTTATACAAAAATTATAGATGTTGTAGGAGTAGTAATAATAACTAACATTAGCAAATATCTCAGATTAGAAATGTAGTATAGTTCTCCTGATTAGTGATATCACTTAACTCACGCGCAGGATATTGTAACAGCTTAGGTATCCATGGTTCCGAGCTCTTGCAACTAACTGTCACTATATGAGTGTCACACATGGTTTAGCTCAGAACTCACCGGGTGTCAGGGCGGCATCTGACCCTGTTCACACAACAGAGTCTAACACTACACGCTAGGTCTCTTGTTTGGCTTCTGTGTTTCTCAGAAACACTCAGCTGTCGACTAAGCTGGGTTCTCTTTGGTTCAGGCTTGCCTGGTGATTATCTCTGGAGTCACATGTTGTGAAAGACCGATCACAGACCTGCCCTTTTTAACCCCTTCACCCCAGGGTGATTTTCCGTTTTTCGTTTTTTAATCCCCTTTTTCCAAGAGCCGTAACTTTTTTTATTTTTCCCATCAATTTTGCCATATGAGGGCTTGTTTTTTGCAGGACGAGTTGTACTTTAAAATGAAATCATGAGTTCTACCATATTGTGTACTGGTAAACGTAAAAAAATTCCAAGTGCAGAAAAAATTGCAAAAAAGTGCGCTTGCACGATGGTTTTTGGAGTATTTTATTCACCATGTTCACTATATGGTAAAACTGAGGGGTCAGTGTGATGCCTCAGGTCAGTACAAGCTTGTAGACACCAAACATGTGTACGTTTGCTGTTATCAAAGGAGTTAAAAAAAATTCAGAAGTTTGTCCAAAAAAAGTGGCGCACTTTTTGTACCATATTCCACAACCCGTAGCGTTCTCACTTTTCATGATATGTGGCTCACTGATGGCTTACTTTTTGCATCTCAAGCTGATGTTTTTAATGGTACCATTTTTGCACAGATGCTACATTTTCATCGTCTGATATTGAATTTTGCGCAAAATTTGTGGCAACCAAAAAACATAATTTTACCGTTTGGAATTTTCTTGCCCCTATGCTTTTTACCTATTTTGAAAAATTGGGCATTTCTGAACGCGGTAATACCAAATGTGTGTATATTTTTTATTTTTTTAATCGTTTAATTTTCAATGAGGCGAATAGGGGGGTGATTTGAACTTTTATGTTTTTTTTAATTTTTTAAAACTTTATTACTTTTTTTATTTTACTAGTCCCCAAAGGTGACTATAAGGTTCAGTAGTCTGATCGCTGATTAATTTCTGTTGATCAGAGCTGTCGTCATGATAGCGACAGGAGTCATCACATGACCTGTTGCTACCATGGCAACCATTGGCTCCACGTGATCGCGTCATGGGACCTCCGATGGCGGCGGGGAAAGAGGATTTCCCCATCGCGGCTATTTAAATCGTGTTGTCACATTTTGACAGCACAATCTAAGGGGTTAACAGGAGCGGGTGGATTGCGGATCCACCTGTGCCTGTAAGCCACACATGTCTGCTGTTCAAATCAGCAGATATGTGCAGGGTTCCTCGCAGCAGCCATCGGTGATTACTTCTTCATGATTTAGAACATACCGGTATATCCTCAGTCGTGAAGGGGTTAAGATGGTGGATTTGATACTCTCACATCCATCATAGCTTGTTGCGATATCGGTCCTTGTGCTGTGGTGTTCCAGTTGCTGGATATCTTCTATGCATTATTTGTTGTGTTGTAGAAATATTCTTGTTGTCTGTTTATTTCCTCCCTGTTCTTTATTTCATCCTGAGCACGTATTGTCTATAGCCCTGTGGGGTGAGGGTATTGGAACAGGGCTGGCCAGGAGCATAGCTAGGATGGTGGTCCATACCTATTCACCATCAGCAGCACCTCTGGAATACGGGACTGTCTAGGAGCCATGATCCAAATTCAGCAGGACTGACCTGATGTGACTTACTCCCGCAGGCCCGCTGTTCACTGCTCTTGTCCTGGCTTCTCATCTCAGTGCAGTGAATAAATTCAATAAGTTCAGTGCATAAATTAAATTTGCATCTGCTCTGGTTTCACAGGATAGGACTAAAACTCATGAGAAAACTTTCTCTATAGGTAGCAGATCTACCACTGAGCCACTGCCTGAATTGGCTTAAGAGGATTTGGTAAACTTGAGCTGTATTGCAGGCAGAAAAGCCAGTAGTAAATTATTGCATTTACATAGGGATATAGATAGATAGATAGATATATACTGTATCTCTATGTAGCTGAAGGACATATCTGATTCTTTTGTTCCTATAAAACTACTATAAAAATGAGAAAAAAAATTACAAAAATATAAAAAATATTTTTCTATTTTCACCCCCCCTGGAATCAAATCAGCAACTTTCAAACATTTTCCAGCAGCCCTAGCTGTTGAGTAACAAGCTTTGATGATGTCAGAGGAATGATTTTATATAGATGAACCTGCATTGCATCCTCTGACTCCACAGCAGATTACACTGTACACAGTGCAGCTTCTCTGTGTCCTGTGTTCTAGAGAGAATAAACTAGATTTTTTTTTCTAGTAAAATTCCTAAAACTAATGAAAAAAATAGAACAATGTAATTTTTATTGCACTTTTTTATAAAATAATAAACATCAGAAATCAGCAAATAACATGGACATATTTTGTGTCCCTGTAATCATAACGACTCAAACAACACAGCAATCAGATTATTTATGGGGATCGGTAATTGGCGAAAAAAACATGGCACAATCTCTATGAGACCCATAAAAAAGTAATAAAAATGTAACACTTAGGCCACATTCACATGTAGCGTAAATGCTGTGTTTTTTCTCCAGGTGTCCGTGTGACGCCCTGGACTAGCCAGGTAGTCACAAACATACCAACATACACACCCCCCACCCTAGACAGTTACAACAGTCAGACAAAAACCCTTGTTGCCTCCCTCCAGAGTCTGATGTCCACACCAGGTGGGGCGGAGCCAGGCGGTTGGCCCCACCCACCGAGGAGTTCACAGGCCTGGAGGCGGGAAAAGCAGTCAGTTAGAGCTTGGAGGTGAAAGTGAGAGGTCACGTACTGCAAGTGTCTGGGTTGGAGCCTGGACACTGACAGCAAGGTTGGCACACGGTGGTGGCCGTCTGCAGGAGTTAGTGAACTCCACAGAGCCGTAAGGACCGGGGTCGGGCGTCGGCCCGCCGGTACTAGACCGGGGAAAGGAGTGAAGCTAAGCACACAGGCAGGGCCATCGGACCCCGACCAGGCTTGGAGCCGCCGTCAATAGTCAAATCCGAATGTGACAGGAACCCCAGGGGTTTCTCAACTACCAAGTCCCGATTGAAGTCAACTGTCCACCCAGAGAGGATATACAGCTACCGCCACAGGCTAGAGATCCAAGGGCCAGCGCCTGCGGCCAAAACGGGCTCCTACGGCACCTATACGCCGGGGAGCGGACTACCGGTGGGCAACCACAGGAGTCAAGAACATTTTCAAAGGTGCAGGGAAAGACAGCCACCATCAGCCGTCCGGGGAGAGCACAACAACAACACTGAAGCCGGCTGCGGGACCCGTCCATCCGGCCGTTTTGGTTTACCAGAGACTCTGTCAGTGATTGTCTGAGTGAGTACACCAGTGCCGTCTGGCACCGCGACGCGCAGTCCCTGCACCCCAGCCATCCAGCCTCCCCATCACCACCACCGGGCCCCGGGATCACCAACCCCTGGCCACGGAGGGGACAACATCTCAGCTGCACACTACCATCTCTCCCGGGATCCCCGTTACCAGCAGCGGTGGTGCCATTATCACCACGACCCGTGGGTGGCATCACTAACAATCTCCCTAAGCAAACCACCCCCCCTTTCACTTACGGGTGAGGAGCGCTGCTCGAGTCCCTGGGTCCGGTCCACCGCTCGAGCCACCGAGCAGCAGCAGCAGAAGCCCCGGACCCGAACGTGGCGAGCGCGTCCCCTCCGCCCGCGACATCCGCACCAAACAACGCAATAATAATCTTCTCTTATTAATGTGTGTATGCTGCAGTTTCCAAGATATTTTATACATGTTTGGTACCGATGTGAATCCGAGTTTTTAGCCTATTTTAACCCTACAGAAAAGCTTTGATTCTTCGTTGAAAAATACAACGGCACTTTTTTCGCTTGCATTTTTTTTCCAAGCTCCACAAAGAAGCCTATAGAGAAAACAAAAAACACAAACTGCACAGTTTAAATGTGTGTTTATATGCAACTGGGGCAGAGATTTTATGAAATCACATCCACTTGGCTTGGACATTTAGTTTGTGTTCATACATAGTGTAAATGTTGCGCTTTTTCTGCTAAACGCCCCTTACTGCCAAATAGGGGTGGCTTGGGGTGTGGCTAGGAGCAGGGCCAAAATGTCACTCTTTCTGGTCTTCAAAAGTTGGGAGGTATGTTACAATAATAATAATAATAACACCTACTACATACAGTCATATGAAAAAGTTTGGGCACCCCTATTAATGATAACCTTTTTTCTTTATAACAATATGGGTTTTTGCAACAGCTATTTCAGTTTCATATATCTAATAACTGATGGACTGAGTAATATTTCTGGATTTAAATGAGGTTTATTGTACTAACAGAAAATGTGCAATCTGCATTTAAACAAAATTTGACAGGTGCAAAAGTATGGGCACCCTTATCAATTTCTTGATTTGATCACTCCTAACTACTTTTTACTGACTTACTAAAGCACTAAATTGGTTTTGTAACCTCATTGAGCTTTGAACTTCATAGGCAGGTGTATCCACTCATGAGAAAATGTATTTAAGGTGGCCACTTGCAAGTTATTCTCCTATTTGAATCTCCTATGAAGAGTGGCATCATGGGCTCCTCAAACAAACTCTCAAATGATCTGAAAACAAAGATTATTCAACATAGTTGTTCAGGGGAAGGATACAAAAAGTTGTCTCAGAGATTTAAACTGTCAGTTTCCACTGTGAGGAACATAGTAAGGAAATGGAAGAACACAGGTACAGTTCTTGTTAAGCCCAGAAGTGGCAGGCCAAGAAAAATATCATAAAGGCAGAGAAGAAGAATGGTGAGAACAGTCAAGGACAATCCACAGACCACCTCCAAAGACCTGCAGCATCATCTTGCTGCAGATGGTGTCAATGTGCATCGGTCAACAATACAGTGCACTTTGCACAAGGAGAAGCTGTATGGGAGAGTGATGCGAAAGAAGCCGTTTCTGCAAGCATGCCACAAACAGAGTTGCCTGAGGTATGCAAAAGCACATTTGGACAAGCCAGTTACATTTTGGAAGAAGGTCCTGTGGACTGATGAAACAAAGATTGAGTTTTTTGGTCATAGAAAAAGGCGTTATGCATAGAGGCAAAAAAACACGGCATTCCAAGAAAAGCACTTGCTACCCACAGTAAAATTTGGTGGAGGTTCCATCATGCTTTGGGGCTGTGTGGCCAATGCCGGCATCGGGAATCTTGTTAAAGTTGAGGGTCACATGGATTCAACTCAGTATCAGCAGATTCTTGACAATAATGTGCAAGAATCAGTGACGAAGTTGAAGTTACGCAGGGGATGGATATTTCAGCAAGACAATGATCCAAATCTACTCAGGCATTCATGCAGAGGAACAATTACATTGTTCTGGAATGGCCATCCCAGTCCCCAGACCTGAATTTCATTGAAAATCTGTGGGATGATTTGGAGCGTGCTGTCCATGCTCGGCGACCATCAAACTTAACTGGAATTGTTTTGTAAACAGGAATGGTCAAATATACCTTCATCCAGGATCTAGGAACTCATTAAAAGCTACAGGAAGCGACTAGAGGCTGTAATTTGTGCAAAAGGAGGATCTACAAAATATTAATGTCACTTTTATGTTGAGGTGCCCATACTTTTGCACCGTTCAAATTTTGTTTAAATGCAGATTCCACATTTTTTGTTAGTACAATAAACCTCATTTCAATCCAGAAATATTACTCAGTCCATCAGTTATTGGATATATGAAACTGAAATAGCTGTTGCAAAAACCCAAATTGTTATAAAGAAAAAAAGTTAACATTAATAGGGGTGCCCAAACTTTTTCATATGACTGTATTGAGATAGGATCTTGGAGATGGGAATAACGCTTTCAAAACTTCTGTAATAGCATGCTAAAACATGTAAGTACATTTATATTAGCACGTGGCGCTCATACTTGATACTAAATAACGATATCTATCAATCCTATGATTTTCATAGCAACACAGATTTTACTTCTTGGTGTTGAAATTTCAGCTTTAATGAGTGTGTATATTAGATAACTAGCTAGATAGTGGAATAGATAGATAGATTAGACAGCTAGATAGATAGCTGGGCTGCTTAAAATCCGTGTCCTTGCCATCTGACCTTTGGAACCATGCCCAAAATAAACGGGGGCAGCAGTCCAAATTCAAATGATGAAAAAACGGATTTTAATTAGCTCATGTGATGTCAGGAAATTTTTATTTGGTTCATGATCCTGGGGTTCTTTGCATATATAAAACTTTACCTCTGTCAGAAAATTACATGTGGTACATCTTTAGCAGCGATACTAAAACTCCCAGATCTAAGAAGTGGGACAACAGGACTTTGTTTGTATAAACTGATTAAAGCAGTCTTACGCCAATTATGACGTGTGCCCTGCAGTATGCCAGATATCTGTAATAGTCTGCATTGGGCTTATAATTTTCTCAATGACGGAGGCAAAAATGTTGACTGAGCAATGAGCATATCTATGATGTGCGTGTGGATTTTTATGTGTATTTGTCCGTGCATAAAATGAAATTTTTGTTGAGACGCCGAAGAAGTGAAACATTATAGATTAACTCCCTCACGCCATGGCCAATTTATATTTTTTTGTGCTTTCATTTTTTTCCTCCCCTTCTTCAGAGAGCCATAATTCATGAACCTTTTACTTTTCCATTGATAAAAGTGTGCCGCCCCTGCAGCGGTCGAACCGCTCTCAGATCCAGGGTTTGCTGTGGCTCGAGGGTCTCCGGACCCGGGGGCTCGCGGCCACTTCAAAAGCAAAGGGGGTATTTACAGGGGATAAGAGTTTGTGACGCCACCCGTGATTTGCGGTAAGGGGACTACCGCCGCTGATGATGGGAGTACCCGGGGGCGATGGAGTGGGACAGCCAAATGACGTTCCCTCCACTGATAGGGGAGGCCTCGGGACTCTGGATGATGGAGGTGTGACGCCCTGGCAAAACCAGGTAGTCACAGATAGGCCCCCGCATAACACCTTCCCTCACTTAGGAAACACACAGCCGACCTGAAACCCTAGTCATCTCCCCTTAGGGAAAGATAGACACACCAGTGGCAGGACCAGGTGGTTGGACACGCCCACCCAGGGGTCTAGATAGCCCGGGGCAGGAAAACAGTAGTTAGTTCAGTTTGGAGTTCAAGTGGAGAGGAGTGTGGGCTGGAGCTAGGTGTAGCTCCAGCAGAGAAAGTTCAAGTTGAACGGTGCCAGGGTCGGAGCCCTGGTGCCTTGGCTAGAAGGCAGACGGTGGTCTCTGTCAGCAGGAGACGGGATGACGGCTCCGCAGTTTTCTCGCATACCGGAGACACGTACACACGTAGACCTATGTATTCCTATGGTTTTGGACACACGTAAGTATTTGCGAACGGAACGTGTGTCCGTACTTACCGGCATCACGGGTGTCACATGGAACGCAAATGTGTCACACGTAATGCAAATGGAGCACACGGATGTGTTCCGTGTGACACCATACCGGAGAGAAGACATGTGTCTGTGAGAAAAAAAACCCAAAACTTTACTCACCTTCTCCAGCCCTGCAGTCTCTGCCGCTGCTGTCACTTGCTGCCGACCGCCGCTCATTATGCTCATTGAATATTCACTTCACTGCGGCCGGAAGCAGCAGGGAGTCAGCAGGGCTGGAGACCGAAGCTCAGAACCACGGACAGCGACGCCAGGGACAGGTGAGTAGAAAGTTTCCGTTCTCCGTATGTTATCACGGATAATACACGGTGAACACACGTAGCCCATAAACACGGCTCACAGAGGGCAAAACGCACCTCTGACACGTCCGTGAAAAACGTGCGTGGTTTTTCACGAACGTGTGAAAGAGGCCTCAAGCAGTGTTGGTAGTGATGCGACCGCAAAGCAGACTCTGACACAAAGGTAAACCATGTCTCTGGGTGAAGCTGCCACTTCAGAGGAGCTCGTCCGGGAGTCCACTCCCTTTGGTATTGCTGATGGTCTGTACCTTGCCTCCATGCACTGTATTTTAGATGTTCCGAGTGACCCCCTATGCTTGAAGCTTTCAGGGTCCTGCTCTCCACTGTTAAGTAGGGAAGCTGTGCTCTCGATGGCTGACACTTGGGATTTCAGTGGGCCGCATAAGCGGAAAGCCCTATCCCCCGCGTTGTGTTGATGCCTTCGATCTCTGAGCTCTTGGGGAAAGTTCATAAAGAGACTATCCTCCACAGGTTAATTATCAGGTTGCGTGAAGCTACTCCCTGATCTAGGGTCCAGTACCCCGCCATGCTCGGTACCGGTTCGGTTACTAGGTACTCTGGTGCCAACCGTTCCCCAAAACTAAGCCTGGCACCTTTCGCCAATGCCCTGCAACCGTGTCTCTGACTTCTTCGGTCCCAGACCACCGTCTGCGACCTAGCCAACGTCTCCCAGGGAGCTCCAACTCCCAGCTCCTCACTCTCTGAGGGCTACCACTGAACTGACTGCCCCTCCCAGCAGTCTGTCTGACCCCTAGCCGGGTGGCCCTGTTCCAGCTAGACCACCCACTGGTGTGCCTGACAGGGTGTGGTGGGATGTGTAACTAGGATTTGCATGCTGATGGAGCAATACCAAAAGTTAGGATCCCAGAACCATGGGGGGTTGAGTCCTGCACCAGAAGGAAAGGGGTGCAGTACCCTGTGACACCCTGACTAGTTCAGGGGCGTCACATAAGCTTATCAGGGCTTGGTTTTTTTTTACAAGACGAGTTGTATTTTATTTTTTAATGAACTAGAAAAGTGAGTTGAAATTGTGACTTTGTTTTAGGTTGATTTTTACGTCTTACATTCCATGATAAACATATCTCTAAATCATGATTCTTGAGGTAGTGTTACCAAAATTGTTTGGTTTTTTTTTACTTAATTGGAGAAAAAAAAATTAAAAAATTTGTAAAAACATATTTTTGTGTCTCCATTTTCTAAGACCTGTAAAAGTTTAATGTATCTGTCAATTGAGCTATGTGAAGACTCGTTTTTTGGTGTGGCAAGCTAATGGTTTAATTTATACCAATTTGGGGTAGATACTCGTACAACATTTTGATAATTTTTTATTGCTTTTTTGTGGCAGAGTGGTGACAAAAAACTGCATTTCTAGCCTTTTGATTTTTTTGTTATTGTTACGGCATTTACTGATGGGATTAATTAAAATTATATTTTGATAGATCGGATGTTTACAAACGCAACAATACCAAATAGGTTAGTTTTTTTTTTAATTATAATTAAAGTATTTCTTTTTAATGATAGAAAAGGCAAGTGATTCAAATTTTCATATAATTTATAAAACTTTTTGTAAAATATTCATTAAGTTTTTTTCAAACTGATTGCTTGCACTATATACTGTAATACTGTTCCATACGAGTACCAAGATAGCAACCACTAAGACTTTCGGCTAGCTTCTTTGGCATCCCATCAGATGCCCGTGATCACGTTGCATGGGGCCAATGAGAACCAGTCAGTGGGAGCTCTGGCATGTGTTCCCCTTTTGTAATGCTGTCACAGCTATTAGAAACAGATTTCAGCTATGTAATATATGTGTAGTGAGAGCTCAGCTCATGAGCTGCCTCCTCACATGATCACCATTGCAATGCCGAAAAACTGGGTCATAATGCAGCAAGGGGTTAATGGTTTGTAGCAAGCTTAGTGACCATCATTGTGCACAAATTTTAAAAGTAGAGTAGAACCATCCCTATTGGGTACACCTTGATGTGATGTGACGGCTTTTACGCTTTTTACTTTTACTTTACTATAGTGTATATGCTCATTTTGTGTTTTTCTCTTAGGTTTTGTCTATGATATGGCCATAGTGTGAACGTGCCCCTATTGGCCACGACAGCGGTAGATAATGCTGCTATCCCATTGAGGCACCCATCCAGGCAGATCCACAGTTGGCAGCACATTAAACTGATGAAGGTCTGATTTAAGACCGAAAAATCTTTTATTGCACTGTATTGGACCTAATACACTGTTAAATAAATTAACTTTTCTCATACTATCGGGAGTGGCTCTATCTTTTTTATGTTACGGGTTTGGATCCTACCGTAGCACCCCTATCTACGCCAGAAGTGCCAGGATTACCTTTTCATGGGAGGGGCTTAAGTAAGTGCCTGCTGTGAGGTAGAACGCCAGGTGCCACTCCCAGGGCAGTAACTGGGACTGTGGCAACTGAGCGGAGCAGGGGGACAGCACGACAGAGGTCAGGTAATTGAAAGGACATGGAGCACGGGCACAGGCAGGACAAATGTGACTGGTAAGAAAAATATGGCAGAACAGGAACACAGTCTGGAAGGGAACATGCAGCATGGGTACAGGCAGGTGCAGAACTTACGGCATGGGTCATCAGGCTCAGGTCATCAGGCAAGGGACCTCAGGCACAGGACATCACACAAAGGTGCAGCTGGGAGAGGACATCTGGAGGAACCTCAGTCATTAGGGTCCAGGTCATCAGGCACGGATCACCAGGCACAGGTGCAATCGGGATGACTGAGGCGGACAGGATGACAGGTGCAGGTGGGTATGGACATAGGTGCAGGATACAGACTTGTATGGACAAAGGTGCAGAATACAGGCTGGTACAGACACAGGTGCAGGATACCGGCTGGTACCAGGGAACAGACAGAACAGGTTCAGTGAAACAGACAGGACAGACACAGCAGAGCAGAACTGGTTGCATGCAGGACTGGTGTTGGAGGTTGGTAGACCAGAACAGACAGGACCAACATACAGGCTAGGATGAACTCCTAGTGTATTGTTCTGACCCCTCCCATCAGGGGGAATAAGCCATAAGTATCTCGTGCCTCCCAGTGATAGGCTTTGGACACCTTAGCAAGGTGCGCATGCTTTCACTTCAAGAGACAGGAACCATGTGTGAGCGCCCCCTAGGCTGGAGACCAGGAAACCCTACGCAGCATGTGCAGGACCGCACTACACATGGACAGCAATGAAGAGACACAGAGGACCACGTGTAATAACCTGCAGGTAACGGGATACGCAAGGACTGCACGGAACCACGGGGGTTAATCAATGCAAATTTAATAACATATTGCACAACACAGGTGGAGGAATAGTGCGGGAACGGAGGGAGAGAAAAGCGAGAAGGTGCACAGCAGTAGATATAATGTAATATACACACAATCACTTTGAATAGCTTGTCGAGGGTGGGAAGCCTCAGATTGTACTCCCAAAAGCAAAACACAAAAATCCTTATTAAACAAAAAAAACGCAGAGTCCTTGTTATCTTACTCGTATAACACAGTGCAGAGTCTTTTCCTATCTGTCCCTAACTAAATGTAGTGTGCACACTTAACTGCAGGTTTCAGCGTGTGGTACCTCGTCACCGTTGGGGCCCGTATTCCGCCGCAGACACCTCTAAAGTTCAGTCTTTGTCCCGGATCTGTAATTTGCCCGTGCTGTCTGGCACCTCGCTCCACATCCAGCCTTTCTTGGATCTGTGTCTTGGGGAGATGTCACACAACACTCAGGTACTTGGACCTTGTTCAGCAGGGCAGAATGCGGCCTTGCCTTCTTCAGCACGTCCGAACACACACACCTCAGCATAAACAGCTACCAAACAAAACTAGCTCCTCTTCACATCCTGTTCAGACTGTACCAAGTAAATCAAGCAGCAGGGGGTTTGTGCCCGCTGTTCTTTGTTTTGACAGCAGGTGGCAGCATAACAAGGAAAAGTCCACAGTCTTCTAACCTATATATGTAACTGTTAACAGGTCTTACATTTCCCCCCCTCTTTAACCTCGGCCGTCCCGGTCGATACTCTCCTGAGGTGCTCTGCACAGGGGCACACGGTGGCAACTTCTGCCCTGCTTCACAACCTGTTGCTTGGGAGCCAATGTCTTAAAACAGGATCCAGTGACAGAACACACAAATTCATCTGCCAAGTACCGATCAGGGGGAATACCAGCATTAGCCCGCTCAGTCCGGCGTGGTACTACGGCTAAGTCACCAGACGTCGGCGCCGTATCAGGGAGTACAGTATTCTCGTCCCCATCTCTGGCGATTGGTGACTCCTGCTCTGCAGGGGTGGCACCTGTGTCTTGAACGGATGGGGGCGTGGATCTCTCCCAGTCTGCTGGGTTGGCCGGGGCCCGCCACCATTCTTCATCGTCAGAGCCCTCTTCGAGGGTAACAGGAACGGGCACGGGCACCGTCTCCGAGGTACTTTGTCTGGTCCTGTCTTCTGAATAGCAGGGCCTCAGCATATTACGATGCAGGATGAGGGTGTCGCCTCTTCGCTCACCTCTCACTTCGTATACTGATCCGTGGGGCGAGATTCTTCTTATCACAATGTACGGCTCTGTTTTCCAGCGCTCGCTCAACTTGTTTCTCGGGTGCTTCTCTGCAACTAGTACTCGGTCCCCTGGCAAGAACGGGGTTTCACACACAGGTTTCCGCTGTGGATGTGTCTTTTCTTGCAGTCGCTTGGTGACAATTCGATGGATAGTCTCCAGCCGTCGACGGTGACAGTCAACCCAGGAACCCACACTCTGACCTTCACTGATCTCGGGGGGAGCCAGGGTGAGCTCTTCTATGCCTCTTCCGGCTCTTCCAAACAGTAGTACGTACGGGGTGTACCCAGTGGTGGAGTGGACACGATTATTGTACGCCCACACGAGTTCTGCGGGATAGCCGGGCCAGTGATTCTTACGATCATCCTCTAACGTGCGTAGCATTTGTAGGAGGGTCCGGTTAAATCTCTCGCAGGCTCCGTTGCCCTGTGGATGATAAGGCGTAGTCCTTGACTTCTGCATTCCGTAAATCCTTTGCAGCTCTCTCATGACACTGCCCTGAAAGCAAGCCCCTTGGTCGGAATGTATTCTTTTGGGGCAGCCGTACACCCGGATAAAGTCATCACTGATGGCTCGAGCAGCTGATTCAGACGTCTGATCTCTGGTGGGCGTCACCACCGCAAATTTGGAGAAGTGATCTGTCATCACAAGGCAGAACTGATAGCCCCGGTGGGAGTGACCAATCTTCAGATAATCGATCATGAGTACTTCCAATGGCTCTTTGGTTGCAATAGTCTGTACTGGTGCTCGCTGTGGGGGAGCTTTACTTAACTCACAGGAACGGCACAGTTTACAGGCCTTCTCTACTGCCCGAAGCATCTGAGGACAGTATACTATTCTTTGCAACCACTGGTAAGTCTTGTCCGGTCCAAAATGGGCTCCCTTCTCATGCGCCTCTCGGGCCAATGGTACTGCCATCTTCTGGGGTATCACTACTTGCCACCGCACTTCCAACTCTGTAGCTAGGTGCACCTTCCGATACAGCATCCCTTCTTGCACCGACAGCTTATCCCACTGGCTGAGAATCTGAAGGGCCACGTGCGACAGCATGGCCCGTATTTCCTTTCTAGGCTTGCGCTGCTGGATCACCCACTCTTTCACTTGAAGCAGTTCTGGGTCAGATGAATGGATTTTCACCCATTCCTCTCTGGTTTGGCCAAGCAGGCGTGATGTCGTGCCCGACGTAATTTCCAGCATACGAGCCTCTACCAATTGAGCGGTGAATTTACTGAAGTCCGGAATTTCGTCTTCCTCCAACTGTTCATCTCTCTCCCCCACTGGGGCTTCGTTGGTAACACGAGAAATGGCATCCGCATTCTGATTTTCATGCTTGGAGCGGTACTGCACATGATAATTGTATCTGGAGAGTCGTGCCAGCCACCTCTGTTCCATTGCTCCCAGTTTGGCGGTGGAGATGTGAGCCAGGGGATTATTATCCGTATAGACTTCAATTTGGGCTCCCGTGAGATATTCCGAGAACCTTTCGGTTATTGCCCATACTAGTGCCAGTAACTCCAGCCGAAAGGAACTGTAATTCTCGGGGTTGCGCTCGGCTTCCCGTAACGTCCGACTTCCATATGCAATCACCCGTTCAGTACCATTCTGTACCTGGGCCAGTACTGCACCCAGGCCGTAGAGGCTTGCGTCTGTATACAACCGAAAAGGGAGGTTATAGTCTGCATAGGCAAGCACAGGGGCGCTAACCAAGGCCTCTTTCAATCGGTGTAAGGCTTCTGCTTGACTTGGTCCCCAGCAAATTTTCTGTGCTTTTGGTCCTTTCGCAGTCCCTCGGAGCAATTCGTGCAAAGGTTCTGCCTCCTTCGCGAAATCTTTGATAAAGCGACGGTAATATCCGGCTAGCCCCAGGAAAGCTCGAACCTCCCGCACTGTGCTGGGTGTGGGCCATTGTAGCACTGCTCTCACTTTCCCATCGGAGGGCTGTACGCCGGCTTCCGACACCTTGTGTCCGAGATATTCAATCTCTTCCTGAAAGATCCGGCATTTTTTTGGTTTCAGTTTAAGCCCATGGGCCCGTAACCGCTGAAACACTTGACCCAGGTTTTCTAGATGTTTTTCGAAGGTTGCAGAAAACACTACTATGTCATCCAGGTAAATCAACGTGGCCTCGAAGTTCATGTCTCCAAGGCAACTTTCCATGAGGCGCTGAAAAGTTCCTGGGGCATTATTTAGTCCAAGCGGCATGCGATTGAACTCGAAGAGTCCCATGGGTACAATAAATGCGGTCTTGGCCTTGTCTTTCTCTGCCACAGGGACCTGCCAATATCCGCTGGTCAGATCAAGGGAGGAGAAGTAACGTGCCTTTCCCAGCGCCGACAGGGACTCCTCTATCCGGGGCAGAAGGTAGGAATCACGAACCGTGCATCCATTAAGCTTGCGGTAGTCAACACAGAAGCGGGTAGACCCATCCTTTTTCTTGACCAGCACAATTGGGGCAGCCCATGGACTCTGACTTTCTCTTACCACCCCGCTCTTCAGCATCTGCGCCAAGCGCTCTTTCACCTCTTGGTAGTACTTTGGGGGTATTTGTCTGTACCTTTCCCTGATCGGTGGGGCATCTCCTGTGGGTATTTCATGCTGAATCTTGTCAGTACAGACAAAATCTTCTGCGTGACGGGAGAACGTGGCTTGATTCTCCCAAATAAAGTCTTCTATGGCTTGGGCTTGCTCCGAAGCGAAGGGGCTCAGGTCCTCTCCCATCTGCCCTAAGATGACGCGACTGTTCCACTGATCAGTGGGTTTCTCTTTTCTTTCCATAGAAACAGCCCAAGTCCAGGCTTCGCCTGCCATGGGCTGCAATTCAATCGATTCTGCAGTCGCCACCTCTTCAGGCGCCAGGTAGACATGGGCCAGAACAACTCCCGAGGTCAAGGTGTAGGCCTGTTCACCGGTGTTCACGCAACGGAAAGGGACTCTTCCATTTCTTACTGTTGCTAAAGTGCGAGCCACCAACGGTTCATCTCCGTTCTCTTCACCACGGTAAGGCTCCACCAACACCTCCATCCCCTCGAGTGTACGGTGGGCTCCGACTGGCAAGGTGAGGACTGTCTCATGATTTGGAGGTAGAGTAATTGTTGTCTGTCTTGGGACTCGAACCCTCCCCACCGGGTAGCGGCTCCCACCATTCCTCCACAGTCCTCGGACACGGATAAGGTGTTGGAAGACCTTTTGGGCGGGCCTGTTAGCAACTGTCGTTTTCCAGTAATCACAGCCCCCCTTGTTGAAGAGCAACTGGTCTAATTCTTTCAGGACGTTCATACCCACGATAGCCAGCACCTCTCTGTCGTACCTGCCCTCCGTTAACACAATCCCTTTTTTGCCTAAGTTCTGGCCACATGCACGTATGTTCATCCACACGACTCCTACAACCGGAATGGGAAGATTGTTTGCAGCTCTCAGTTTGATATGTGCCCCTTTGTCAATGGATACAGTTTGTCCAAAATGTTGGTAGAAGAACTGTTCTGGCATGGTGGTCACTTGGGACCCAGTATCCATCAAGCATCTTACTTCTTTCCCTTCAAATTCGGCCATGATCGTCGGCGTGCTGGCTGCTATATCTTCAGGGCGTTGGTTTTCTCTAAGCTCAGTTGGTCTCCCCGCCATGTGCCCATCCATGGAGGGAGGCACTAGTTTAACGGCGGTCTTTCTTGAGACGTCTTCCTCTCCGGACAGTGTCGGAAAAAATGGTTCTGATTTCCACAGTTCCAACACTGGTACTCTCCAGCGGGTCTCGATCGTCTCTGCTCGATCTGTCCCCTCTCTTCTTGATAGGTATGCGTGCGGGTATTTGGCCGCGGTGCTGTCGTTCTTACTTCTGATATGCCAATTGGAGAAAAAGACATGGATCGCACATCCCAAAAATACATTGATCTAAAGCCGCTAGGCAAAAATTTAAATAGAACGTGAGGTTCTTAGTTACCATTCTGATCAGACTGTATTAAGCCCACTGCCACGTCACGGCGAACCTCTAGAGTGCGTCCCTATCCTAAGCCTTTGTGGTGCGGCACTGTGCACCAACCACTGCTGCAGCGACAAAGCACCAGCAGGGCAGGCGACCCGGTGCCTCACAGCACCCATGCTGCAAGGCAAAGCCCCCAAGGCTCCAGGCCGCACTGCCCCACTGTCACGAAACCACCACAACAGCGGCCACTGCACAGCACCAACACACAATGAGAGGAGCTGCGCACTCACCTCCCACTGGCTCCCATAAGTAAACTGGGAGCAAAAAAGGCTGACCCCTTTTGCAGTCTCCTGCTAATTAAAAACACCTGTGCCGAATGGGGGGAGTGCAGATCCAAGCAAAAAAAGGAGGGGGATAAAACATATTAATATGCCAATTGGAGAAAAAGACATGGATCGCACATCCCAAAAATACATTGATCTAAAGCCGCTAGGCAAAAATTTAAATAGAACGTGAGGTTCTTAGTTACCATTCTGATTAGACTGTATTAAGCCCACTGCCACGTCACGGTGAACCTCTAGAGTGGGTCCCTATCCTAAGCCTTTGTGGTGCGGCACTGTGCACCAACCACTGCTGCAGCGACAAAGCACCAGCAGGGCAGGCGACCCGGTGCCTCACAGCACCCATGCTGCAAGGCAAAGCCCCCAAGGCTCCAGGCCGCACTGCCCCACTGTCACGACACCACCACAACAGCGGCCACTGCACAGCACCAACACACAGTGAGAGGAGCTGCACACTCACCTCCCACTGGCTCCCATAAGTAAACTGGGAGCAAAAAAGGCTGACCCCTTTTGCAGTCTCCTGCTAATTAAAATTAAAATTGCTTCTCTCACTGTGTGTTGGTGCTGTGCAGTGGCCGCTGTTGTGGTGATGTCGTGACAGTGGGGCAGTGCGGCCTGGAGCCTTGGGGGCTTTGCCTTGCAGCATGGGTGCTGTGAGGCGCCAGGTCGCCTGCCTTGCTGGTGCTTTGTCGCTGCGGCAGTGGTTGGTGCAGAGTGCCGCACCATAAAGGCTTTAGATTAGGGACCCACTCAAGAGGTTCGCCGTGACGTGGCAGTGGGCTTAATACAGTCTGATCAGAATGGTAACTAAGAACCTCATGTTCTATTTAAATTTTTGCCTAGCGGCTTTTAGATCAATGTATTTTTGGGATGTGTGATCCATGTCTTTTTCTCCATGGCTTGTTATATAACAGTCTATCCCCCTCTGTTTTTTGCTTGGATCTGCACTCCCCCCATTTGGCACAGGTGTTTTTAATCAGCAGGAGACTGCAAGAGGGGTCAGCCTTTTTTGCTCCCAGTTTACACATGGGAGCCGGTGGGAGGTGAGTGCGCAGCTTCTCTCACTGTGTGTGGGTGCTGTGCAGTGGCCGCTGTTGTGGTGATGTCGTGACAGTGGGGCAGTGCGGCCTGGAGCCTTGGGGGCTTTGCTTTGCAGCATGGGTGCTGTGAGGTGCCAGGTCGCCTGCCTTGCTGGTGCTTTGTCGCTGCGGCAGTGGTTGGTGCACAGTGCCGCACCATAAAGGCTTTAGATTAGGGACCCACTCAAGAGGTTCGCCGTGACGTGGCAGTGGGCTTAATACAGTCTGATCAGAATGGTAACTAAGAACCTCATGTTCTATTTAAATTTTTGCCTGGCGGCTTTTAGATCAATGTATTTTTGGGATGTGCGATCCATGTCTTTTTCTCCATGGCTTGTTATATAACAGTCTATCCCCCTCTGTTTTTTGCTTGGATCTGCACTCCCCCCCATTTGGCACAGGTGTTTTTAATCAGCAGGAGACTGCAAGAGGGGTCAGCCTTTTTTGCTCCCAGTTTACACATGGGAGCCGGTGGGAGGTGAGTGCGCAGCTTCTCTCACTGTGTGTTGGTGCTGTGCAGTGGCCGCTGTTGTGGTGATGTCGTGACAGTGGGGCAGTGCGGCCTGGAGCCTTGGGGGCTTTGCCTTGCAGCATGGGTGCTGTGAGGCGCCAGGTCGCCTGCCTTGCTGGTGCTTTGTCGCTGCGGCAGTGGTTGGTGCACAGTGCCGCACCATAAAGGCTTTAGATTAGGGACCCACTCAAGAGGTTCGCCGTGATGTGGCAGTGGGCTTAATACAGTCTGATCAGAATGGTAACTAAGAACCTCATGTTCTATTTAAATTTTTGCCTAGCGGCTTTTAGATCAATGTATTTTTGGGATGTGCGATCCATGTCTTTTTCTCCATGACTTGTTCTTACTTCTGACGCCGGGGCTTGCATATTCTTCAGCAACTCTTGTAGAGCAGTAACCTTCTCTTGTAACTGATCCACTTTAGCCTCAAGTTGGCTCGGTTCTCGGTTTTTCTCACCCGGGACTATCTTATGCATACAAGCTTCTCCCCAGGCGTTCTGCGGGTCGCAATTTTCAGTTTGTGCACGGGAGACTGCTTCTTCCAATATCTCCTGGAAAGTTAGTTTTTTTTCTACCCTGAGCCGTTCACGGAGGGCACCTTTGATCTTGGGGTTATGTAACCCACGGAGGAATTGATCTCGTAGGGTACGGTCAGCATAACCGGGGGTTTGTGCTAGCTCTGGCTCTGCTGTAAGCATTTGTCTCACTATTCTCTGGAGTGCAATTGCATACTGTGGCAGACCTTCTTCTTCACCCTGCAGCCTGTAGAACAGTTGCGCCTGTAAATCTCCTGCTTCTGGTTTCCCGCCATACACTCTCTCAAGAATCTTCACCACCTGCTCTAACGTCTTTCGTTCACTCTCAGGGCGCAATAAAATAGTCTCTTGAGCATGGCCTTCAAAGGCAATCAACAATATCTCCCCTTGATTTTCTGCAGTCACTCCTGCTACTCTCAACATGCCCCTCACTCTCTGCGCCCAGTCATGGAGAGGTACATTGTTGCCAGTAAATTTTGGTATATGGGTCAGCATAGCCCCCAGGGACAGCTGCCTTGCTGGTATTCCCCCATCAGGTTGTATTAGAACACCTCCATCAGCGACACCCCCCTGTCCATCCATGGGTCTGTACCAGCCTGCGTATCCTGCCGACTACGCCAAATGTAATAACCTGCAGGTAACGGGATACGCAAGGACTGCACGGAACCACGGGGGTTAATCAATGCAAATTTAATAACATATTGCACAACACAGGTGGAGGAATAGTGCGGTAACGGAGGGAGAGAAAAGCGAGAAGGTGCACAGCAGTAGATATAATGTAATATACATACAATCACTTTGAATAGCTTGTCAAGGGTGGGAAGCCTCAGATTGTACTCCCAAAAGCAAAACACAAAAATCCTTATTAAACAAAAAAAAACGCAGAGTCCTTGTTATCTTACTCGTATAACACAGTGCAGAGTCTTTTCCTATCTGTCCCTAACTAAAAGTAGTGTGCACACTTAACTGCAGGTTTCAGCGTGGGGTACCTCGTCACCGTTGGGGCCCGTATTCCGCCGCAGACACCTCTAAAGTTCAGTCTTTGTCCCGGATCTGTAATTTGCCCGTGCTGTCTGGCACCTCGCTCCACATCCAGCCTTTCTTGGATCTGTGTCTTGGGGAGATGTCACGCAACACTCAGGTACTTGGACCTTGTTCAGCAGGGCAGAATGCGGCCTTGCCTTCTTCAGCACGTTCGAACACACACACCTCAGCATAAACAGCTACCAAACAAAACTAGCTCCTCTTCACATCCTGTTCAAATTGAGAAACTGTGGAAAAAAGAAGCGCAATAGGGTCTTATCCGAGTAATGTTTGAGGTGAAATAATGAATATCACTCACCCAGAGAGTTGTGACAGTCACAACTACTATGTAGGCAAAAAATTCCCGGCCAAAGGCAGCAGCACCCCAAATGGCTGATAACAGAGAATGGTGAAGTAGGGCTTGCACGGCCGCGCCAGTGACCACTCTGACCATAGAGAGTTAATGTTCCTTTATTTCATCTTTAGGTCGACGCGTTTCTGGAGTCTCTGCTCCCTTCCTCAGGACACACAGGAAAAAAGTACATCAAATCTGCTAGACCACGAGGACTTTGACGGGCTACCCCTATAAGAAAGGAGAAAATATTCCTAGGGGTTCGAGGCCGCTTTGGAGTGGCACTTAAGTCATAGTGTTTTATTCCCGTACCTTATCTAATACACAGTAATCCACACAATTTTTAATCTCAGTAATCCGTTTATTCCAAATCTTTATTTTATTTCATTTTATGAGATAATATGGTGATATTATCATATGTAATTGTGTTCTTTTCTTGCTCACTTTTCGATACCATGTTATTTTCACTGTCATGTGTTTTTTGTTTTTTTGATGTGTCTTTCCCGCCGATTTTTTTAAGAAAGAGGTTGGTTTCTGACGTCATTATGACGGAATGTATATAGATCTTGCAGTCCTCGTGGTCTAGCAGATTTGATGTACTTTTTTCCTGTGTGTCCTGAGGAAGGGAGCAGAGACTCCAGAAACGCGTCGACCTAAAGATGAAATAAAGGAACATTAACTCTCTATGGTCAGAGTGGTCACTGGCACATCCTGTTCAGACTGTACCAAGTAAATCAAGCAGCAGGGGGTTTGTGCCCGCTGTTCTTTGTTTTGACAGCAGGTGGCAGCATAACAAGGAAAAGTCCACAGTCTTCTAACCTATATATGTAAATGTTAACAGGTCTTACACACGCAACCCGTGGGCGGCCATGCAGATAAGCAGAGGACCACGCAGTATGAGGATGGCCATTCAGGAAAGAGGAGGGAGCAGGGACATCATGTTAGGACACCTCAGAGAGTCGGCGCACTAGGGAAGCCAGCACTACACCGAGTGACTAATGAAACACAGCCTTTAATACCCGTGATGGCCACTATAAGTATTGGGTAATGCCATTCGGGCTCAGCAATGCTCCGGCGATCTTCCAGGAATTCATCAACAATATATTCAGAGATCTACTCTACTCATGCGTGCTGGTATACCTGGATGAAATTCTTATGTTCTCTCATAATCTCCCTAAACACAGGAAGCATATTTGCTAGGTACTACAGAGATTAAGGGAGCATAATCTATATGCCAAATTCTAGAAGTGCCTCTATGAACGGTCTTCCCTGCCTTTTCTGGGCTACATAATCTCTGACACTGCTTGAGAATGGATCCGGACAAGGTGTCATCTGTGCTTAAGTGTCCCCATCCTGATAAAGTAAAGGTGATTCAGCGATTCCTCGGTTTTGCCAATTACTACCATCAGTTCATCACTCAATTTTCGTACTTGATTCTTCCCATCATGGCTCTAACCGGCAAAGGGGCTAATCCTAACATGTGGACTCCTGAATCTTAGAGCACATTTATTGCCATCAAACAGGCCTTCTCTTCAGCTCTGACACTGCATAGACCAGAGATTAGTAAGAAGTTCCTCCTGGAAGTGGTTGCATCACACTGTATAAAGATGTAATGAAATTTGTCTCGGTCTGTCTCTCTTGTGCTCGTAACAAAACCCCAAGGAAGCTTCCCGCTGGGCGGCTAGTCCCTTTACCGCTGCTGTCCGCTCCTTGGCTAAAGATTTCAATGAACTTCATCACCGATTTGCCGAGATCTTCTGGTTGTACCATCATCTGGGTTAAAGCTGTAAAGTTTTCCAAGCTGGCCCATTTCCCTCCTCTGCCTGGGTTCCCTTCTGTGCCAGTGCTCGCTGAGCACCTCATCCAGCGCATCTTCTGTCTGCATGGCCATCCTCTCCACATTGTGTCCAGTTCATATCTCAATTCTGGAGGGCTACTTCTAAGCTGCTGGATGTCACATTGGACTTCTCGTTGGCCTACCTTCCACAGTCCAACTGTCAAGTGGCTTGAATCAATAGATACTGACGAATTTCTTGTGGTACTTTGTCAATGAGCACCACAGTGATTTGGTGAAGCGTCTTGCATGGGCAGAGTTCTCTTACAACAACCATGTCAGTCCTCTACTACTCTATTCTACTCTCTATTCCATATAGTGTATGGATAGCAGCCCAAAATCCCATTTCCTGTGGTAATCTCCTCTGGCAACCCAGCGGCAGATGCTCTCATCAAGAATGTTTGAAAAATCTGGAAGGCGACAAAGTCCTCCCTGGAGCAGCCCTCCATCCAAATGAAGAGACATGCATAAGAGATGCCTAGATCCTCCTTTGTTCGCACCTGGAAATAAGGTAAGGCTCTCTTCCAGATAGAATTTTATTTTATTGGTCCCTTTTGAGGTGCTCCAGCAGATCAATGGCGTGTCCAACAAGCTAAACCTTCCGGCCTCCTTGTGTATTCCCAACTCATTTGATGTATCTCTCCTCAAACCTGTCATCCTGAGCTGCTACTTCAAGGATCTAGGTACCTTGCCTCCCCCAGTCAGTGATGAAGACGTCTTTGAGATAAAATTCATTCTTGCTGTAAAAAGGGTTTGAGGTAAATCCCTCTTCTTAGTAGACTGGAAGCGGTTTAGTCCTGAGGAGAGGTCATAGGAGCCCAAGGAGAATATTAATACACCTCTTCTCCTTAAGAGATTCCTGGAAAAGGTAGAGTCTAAGGAGAGGGCAATGTAACGCCCATACTGGCGACCCTGTATTTTCTGGCACTTCTTCCCGGCGGGGATGCTGGGACACTCACAATCCCGGCCGCTTAGCAGTGGCTGCTTTGTCCCCGCTCCCTGCTGCCAACTCCTGGGACCTGGGCACGCCACACAACAGGCCTTCTGAGAGTACTCTTAGGGCAGGCTCACCTATTCTTAAAGGGCCAGCATGTTCTAATCAGAAGTGCCTCTCAGCCTATGGCTGAGAGGTACCAGGTATTTGAGGCACTCTTCCGTTATGGCAGGTGCCTGGGCAATATCATCTAATCCTAGAGAAGCATTGCTAATTGTTCAGGTCCCTTACCTATGTGCTGCTGGGTGGGTTACTTACACCTTTCTGCTTTGAAGTCCCGGCTGTTGTATTGCACCAGCCAAGTCTGCTGTACTGGCTAATGCTGCATCGTACCATATCGACCAAGCCTACTGTAGCGGCCACCGCTACATCGTGCCATATTGTCCAGACCTACTGTATCGGCTTCTCCTGCTGCATCGGCTTCTCCTGCTGCATCATCCTATAGTGGCCGAGCCTGCCGCATCAGCTGTCCCGGCTGCATCTGGCTTATCAGAAACTGTCAGTGTCAATACCCCTGGGGTCAGCTGCAGCAGAACTGAGTCTCCCTGAGTGGCAACTGGTTTCTACCTGCAGCCAATTTCACCCTCACCATCAGAGGCTCTGTGGAGTGGAGTGATTTTCTCGGAGGATGAAAATGTTTATAGTATAAGTTTTTTTTTTATTTTTTACATATAAAAGTGTATTAAAAAGTAACCATTGCTTATTTTGTACTTCTTAAATCAATAATACACATGAAAATAAACAACTTTGTAATATATCTCTTCAGAGAAATTTGATTCTTTGTCCTCCTGGACTGTTCTTTCACTCTCAATCTATGGGTAAGATCTGTAATATCTGTATTCAGTGAAGACAGATTTCCCTGTAACTGAGATAGGAGGTGATAGTTGGTGATTATAAGAATCTATTAGGGGGAGGTAGGGACAAATACAGACATTCTGCTGCAAGTTCTTCAGAAACAACTTTTATAGTTATTCATAGTACTCTCATCTCCTATCTCAGTAATGGGTTTTCACTGAAGACATATTTTACCCATGAATTGAGAATTTGGAGAATAAATGATTAGTAGTTGAGGCGAAAGAAGCAGATTTCTCTTATAAAATATATTACAATGTTTCTTAAGGCCCCGTTACACGCTAGCGAGTGTACCCGCCCCCGTCGTTTGTGCGTCACGGGCAAATCGTTGCCCGTGGTGCACAAAATCGTTTGGAGCCATCACACGGACTTACCTGCTTAGCGACGTAGCTGTTGTCAGCGAACCACCTCTTTTCTAAGGGGGCGGTTCGTGTGGCGTTACAGCGGCATCACTAAGCGGCCACCCAATAGAAACGGAGGGGCAGAGATGAGCGGCCGTAACAGCCTGCCCACCTCCTTCCTTCCTCATTGCCGGCGGCCACAGGTAAGTTGCAGTTCGTCGTTCCCGCAGTGTCACACGTAGTGATGTGTGCTGCCTCGGGAACGACGAACAACCTGTGACCTCAACAATCAACTATTTTTTGAAAGTGAACGACGTATCAACGATCAACGATTAGGTGAGTATATTGGATCATTAACGGCCGTTCGTTGGTGTCACACACAACAACGTCGCTAACGATGCCGGATGTGCGTCACGGAATCCGTGACCCTGGCGATATATCGTTGCGTATGATGGGGCCATTATTCTCAGTCATACTATTAATTTATAAAAAATAAATGAATTAAAATGATGGTTACTCTTTAAGTAATTATCAAGTCACTGCAACCTTATGTGTTCAACATACGGATAGTAACATAGAAAATGACTTACTGTGTTCATTTTTGCTAGCTCATTCATACATTCAGACATTATTGTAATCTTCAGCCTATTGTGTTAATAGAAAAGGCTCTTTAAATAGTTAAGCTGTGTACCCTCCCATTCCAGTACTTTAGACCCACCCCCAATATTCAGGAGCTTGTACCTGTCCACTCTACCATTAGACACAGTGCAGGAGAGCCGGCAGAAGGACAAGCGTCTCTGAAAGGTTAGAAATTCTGCAGATCTGTATATATAAGAAACATGTGCTGCTGAAAAGAAACCTGATTGCAAGCGACTCAGGAAAACTTTTATCTACTTTGGGTAAAACTTTGAATTATTTGTATATAATCTAATATTGAAGACTAGAATAGTCACACAATGGAATTCTAGTTGTATACGTAAACTGAAAACCTCAGAGTGGTCTGTTATAATGAACTACCTTTATAGACTTATTTTTCCTTTTCGCAGGCTAGCTCGTTCAATTTACCTTTTATTGTATCACATTCTATTTATATGATTTAGGCTGTATTGAGGTTGGGATAGTATATTTATATACAGTGGAGAGAACTCATATATATATATATATATATATATATATATATATATTATATATATATATATATATATATATATATATATATATATATATATTCATCAGGCAGTAAAGATTTCACTTCTGATAGAACCTAGTAAAAGAGAATCCTTCTGCTCATGAAGAGATCTGAACGTGTGCTGTTTAGTTCTTGTATAAATTGCACTATTTGGTTTTTTAGATTGTATTTACACCTTTATATGTTTTAAACCATACAGAAACAACATATGGGGATTGTCTGTATAACATTATATAATGCCTTCTCTTTCATACAGGGCACTTGTGACTGCCAGCGAGTACTAGTCTTCACCACTTCACCATGAGGTCCTGGATGGTTGTGTGCTGTATCAGCCTCTTGTGTGTGCAGCACCTGCACAGTTCTTCGGCTCTGCCCTCCCCCCTACTACCACAGTTACCCGCTCCCAGGTAAATGCTAATATATGACATAATACTGCACACTCAGACATATGATGGAATACAACACACCCGCCTTTCTGATTTCACACGCCCAGGATTCTTAATAATATGTTAACAATACCTATAGGAATGTCTTATTATTTTGTTGCAATTTACTTTTGTATCTTTTTTTTTGTAAATTACTTTTTCACATTGCAAAGGGTATTAAAATAGTTCAGTAGACAGTTGTAGAGATTGCTACAGAAGAAGATGCACATAGCATTGAACTTTAGATATACCGTATGTGCTATTTTACATGTACATGCAGTTTTATCCTTGAGTAACACACCAGGTCTGAGATGCCAGTATGTGGAGACTTAAACGCATTGCATGTTTCTCGGAGAAATTTAATATGCCTCTCACCTAGCCAAATCAGATCTCATACTTTGCGCTGACAAAGGGCAATACCCCAAAACACAGTGTCGGCAAATTGAGATTCTGGTTTGGCTTATATATCTTAAGTCATGTGAGAAGGCTCGTTAAAGGGTTGATATTGACTTTTAGGATTTCTACCTCCAATAGGTGGCACTAGAGTTCAAGTCCTCTTCCTCTCTCAAGAATCAATTTGCATTTTCAATTTCCCAGAGGAACATGCAAGGAATTTACCTCTCCTCATACTGGCGTGTCACTCTCCCATAAGGACAAAACTTACTCCTTAGATCTCAGTCTTATCCTTTAACCTAACCAAATCAGATCTCATACTTTGCACTGTTTTTTGTGAACTGTGTATCCACCAAAAAAATCATAAAGACTAGTGATAAGCAAGCACTACCATGCTCAGGTGCTTATTACTTGTTAAGAGCAGTTGGATGCTCGGATGGGTACGACTTGAGTACATGAGTATAATGGAAGTCAATGGGGAACTCAAGCATTTTTCCAGAAGATTTCCTATTTCTATTATACTCTAGTACTCGAGTTGCTCCCATCCAAGCATCCAACTGCTCTTAACGAGTACAGAGCACCCGAGCATGGTAGTGCTTGTTTATCACTAGTCTTTATGATTTTGTGAGTGGATACACAATTCACAAAAAAACATTAACATATGAGCAGCATGTGGATGGTCATGTGTTCTATCTGTGAAAATTATGAATAGAACATATTCATTATTCACGAACATCTAAATGAGACCCTAGTTGCAGTTTGTAATGAGAGAACACTACTATGCTCGGGTGCTCCGTACGTGTAACGAGCAATTGGATGGGCTTGATTCATGTACCCAAGTATTATGGAAGTCAGGCGGGAACGCAAGTATTTTTCCTAAAGAGTTCCCAGAAAAATGCTTGAGTTCCCCATTGACTTCCATAATACTTGGGTACTCGAGTCGCTCCCATCAGAGCATCCAACTGCTCTTTGTGAGTACCGGGCACCTAAGTATGGTGGTGCTGACTCATCCCTAGTTGCAGGGCAAGCCAAGCTTAGGAGTCCACTTAATACAGTGCATGCATTATGCAGTCTACCATGTTCATGGGTTAAAGGCTCCACCACCCATATGATACTGATTGACTTTGCTTCCTATGCACAACAATTTCAAGAAAGCTGTCGATTAGCTACAATTAAACAGTGGAAGTTGCTTGTCTCATGCAACACTTGGCTTGCACTACATCCATGTAATAGTTGGTGGCCTTAATACAGATTTTACACAGGTGTCCAGGAGCTTCTACTCTCAGTTTTGTAAAATCCCTACATGGGTGGGAAATTTTTAAGATTATTCTCCAAAGACAAAACTTCAATGGGCAAAATGTTCAATTTGTATACTGTCCAAGAAAACCAGTAATACCTGCCAATTTACTTATGCTTTTGAGCTACATGTGAATACATATATACAAGTTACATTTTGATATGTTGTATAATATACGTTCATATCGCACAGATCAGTACATGGAATATTGTTTTATGCTGCATTTTTATGTATTTTTAATATTTTGGTAAACAATCATAAATCATACAGCTTGGCACAGACACAATAGAAAGCAACAGAAGGTTTGGGTTTCCATCAAACTATGAAAGAGCATAATGAATAATGATCAGATAACCACAATCTAGTATAAACGGAAAAATATGCTTGTGTAACTTAATGGAGGCATTGGTAAATAAAACCATAGAAAAAGAAGTAGTCATACTTTACTAAGAAGAATTTGTGATTACGGAATTGGGCTTTCAAGACTATTACATAGAATTATAGCAAAGTGGAGCAGTATACAGAAAATATATTATATAAAGTATACCATGTAATATACATTCTAATAATATAGGGATATATATGTTCATGATGCTGAATTTTTTACTTTTAGGGATTTTCATGCTATTGCACAGTTAATTTGGTGGATTTCACCTTTGTCTATTTTGTAAAATACTTCACCCCCTATTTGTGAAGATTATGCTTCACCTATCCTATTCTGTAATTTTAACTCCCTTTACCGGATATATTTGGCAGGTACTGCTTGACACGTAAATTACGCACACTACATAACCGCCCCTCCTGCATTGATTCTTGAATGCTCGCCATCTTCAGCGTCTGATGCAACGTTGATGCAATGTTAAATCTTCTCTTAGTAAAGTCACAGCCCTCACCACAAAACTCATGACAAATTGACAGCGCATGTCTTGGCTTTAAGTGTTTCTACACATTCTGTAACTTGATAACATAAGGGAAAGTAAGGTGATTGAAATTTCCATTCACAAACTTGCTCAGTGGGATCAACAAGTATGTGAATGAATATTGTGAGCTGAAAAAACCTTATTCAGTTGTTTTTTTTTCAGTTATTGAGCCTTAACCTCTCCTCATTGATATATAGAAAACCAGTTACATATACAGACATTTATTTTAATTTTATTTGGATTGGTTAAGACCTTAAAAGGCTTGTCCGCTACTTTTAAAATTGATGGCCTATCTTTAGGACAGGTCATCGATGTCTGATCGGCTGGGGTCTGACACCCGACACCCTCGCCGATCAGCTGTACCAGGTGCCGGCAGCAGGGGGTCGGGAAATGCTCAAGTTCCAGATTTGCCCCGTCTTCTGAGAGGTCGCTGCCAGGTTCACATCTGCCTCCTATTGATTTTCAGGGGAGGTGGATGTGCAGTATCCAGCAATGGCTACTGTCAGGAGACAGAGCAGCTCCAAAACTGTGCATTTCTGGCCGACGTAGGCACAGAGAACAGCTGATCGGCTGGGGTGCCAGGTGTCATACCCCGGCCAATCAGACATTGATAACCTATCTTAATAGAAATTTTGGCACTGCATTATTTTTATTGGCAAAAATGGCATACTTGGTTTACAAGTTGGCCAATTCGTGTATGTCCGACAGCCGATGACAAGGCATATGTTGTGGGCAGGGGGACAGACCGTGGCAGGGGGGCTGCTCGAGACGCTCGGATCCGGGGTCATTGCGGTGGCTCGAGGGGAAGCCGGACCTGGGCCTGAGCACTGGTCTGTCGCCCACAAGTGAAAAAGGGGTGATTATAAATATAGGGGAGGTTTGTCAGTGACGCCACCCGTGGTATGCGGTGGTTTTGATGGCACCGCCGCTGCGGCTAGAGGGGGTGCCCGGGGCTGATTGAGTGGGGCAGCTGGATGATTTCCCCTCCACGGGTAGGGGAGGTGTTGTCCCGGGACCCCGGTGCAGTCTGCAGGGTTGGACCGGATGGTGCCGGTGTACTCACAGTTCTGAAATAACTTGACATACAGTCCAGATGGTAAACCAAATTACCTGTAACCAGTAGCCTCCGGAGGGTGTGTTTTAATCCCGCACCCTGATACAGTAGAACAGGGGCCCTTCCACGTGCATTGTATGTTTGAGTCCTTTGTATTAAGTACTCCATGTGAAACGGGGAAGTCTGCTCCCGGTGTTCCTGTCTTTTGGGAGCTGTGGCCCGCGAGAACTGACCCGTGGGATCTTAGCAGGCAATTGCGGAGCCCTATCCCCCTCGTTGGGCTTCCATCTCGCTCTATCTGGGTCTCCTGTGGGACAAGACCTGAAATCTTGTCCCTGGCTGGTCAAATGGTAAGGGACTTGAAGCTGCTCCTCACCCTAGGGTCCAGGTACCCTGTCTGTGTACGGCTCCGGACCGGATTCCCGCTGTAGGTACCGGTGGGCTACGACCCTGCCCCGGTCCACTTAAGGTTTCCCATGACCGGATCTCTGTCACCTGTGGCCCTGTCTACCTACTGCCACCTAGTCAGTTGTCAAGTCGTACGATAGCTCAGGAGCTCCAACTCCTGACTACTCTGTTCACCATCTCTCACTCTCCTCACAACTTTCTTTCTCCACTCAACTGTCAACTCTCAACTGTCACTGTCCCCTCCCATCACACCTCAGAACCCCTAGGTGGGCGTCACCATCCGCTTGGCCCGCCCACTGGTGTGTCCCTATTGTCATGGGGGGGTGACTAGGGTTTTTATGGCTGATGGTGTGTACCAGTATGGGGATTGTGATGGAGGACCAAAGAGGAGAGAATCCTGCACCTAGAAGAGGGGTTTAGTCTTCTGTGACACCCTGATTTTGTCAGGGCGTCACACATACCTCTCTTTGTTGGGACCCTATCCTAATATACCTCTATCCAGGTTAAAAAAACCTATAAGTAATGGGCAGGTAGGATCCAGTTAAATTAAAGTGCTCTGGCTAAAGGGCGGAGTGCTCAGTCAGAAAGAAATGGAATACTAATATAAAAAGACTGACCAGCACATCCACTAGCTGAGAACAGGTGCACACTGAAAGTTCAACAAAGTTACAACAATATGTACAGCAACTTTCTGAAAAGCTAAAATATATAAACTAGAAATATAGGAATCTTGGCGCTGCATTACTGCTATTGGAAAAAATGAGATACTTGGGTTTACAAATTGCCCAATTTGTGTAAGCCCGAAGCCAACGACAAGGTGTACCTCTCTTTGTCGGGACTGTTCACACCTAGTGGATATGCTGGTCAGTCTTTTTATATTCCTATCCTAAGGATAGGCCATCAATGTTAAAGTAGTTGACCACCCCTTTAATTGAGTTCATTTTGTTTAGCTTCACATGTCTAGCCTGAAGAAAGAATAAAGAAGACATACTTATGACCTGATTTTGATCCCCGATCCTGTGCTGCTGTTTCTATAGTCTATGTTGGACTAATATGAGCAATGATATGATGACCACTAATGTTCTGACCATTGTGGCCACTGATTGAGTGACCATGCAGTCAATGGTGAGGACGTCATTGCTTTTGGTCCTGTGGAGACTGTCATACTGGCAGCACTGGAACAGAGAGCAAGTTTTAAAACAGGCAATAAAATGTTTTTTTATTACAGAAAGAATCAGCTGCGATCCCCTGTGATGTCTGTATACTCTCTTTTACTTCCTCCTGTGCCCAGGAGATCTGGGGCATTGCAGCTATAAGTCCCCTTACCTGGCAGCCAGACTGGCTTGCAAAGTCTCCTTAAGGAGAATAGTGTTCCCCCGTGGTCCCCACATAGCTTTCTCATGAGCCAGATCAGACACCCCCATACTTTGCACTGACGAGGGGCAAGCACCCCGAAACACCGTGTCTGCAAATTGGGATTCTGATCTGGCTTATATATCCTGAGTCATATTGCAAAGGATTGTAGAAAATCCACTTGTGACTTTTAGGATCGCTACTTCCAATAGGTGGCGCTGTGCTAGAGTTTGTCTCCTTTACTGGAGAGACAATTTGAACTGTTCCTGCATAGTCGTACACATCAAGTACATAGGGACACATACTGTATATAAGAATATCTCCGGACAGGAACATTTTTTTTAACACATCCAATTGTGGAATTTATTTTTATTCTAAGATCTATTAATTAAACAATTACAATGTACAATTACAATGCACAATTGTTCGTGACACACCTTTAAAGTCTACATCTAATCACTGTCCCAGTGGATAAAAACTAAGAAAAAAACATGGTAACTCAGTGGTTAGCACGGTTACTTTGAAGAACTGAGATCCTGGGGTTAAATCCATGATAGACCATGCTATTAGTGAAGGATGATAGGAACCAGGGAGGTAGAAGAACCCACTGCAGAGTCTTCAGGGAAAGGGCAAACAATGACTATCAGCACCTGGGAGAGAAGACAATAATGGGCAAAAAAAGTCTGAACAGGACAACCCCTTTAATCCTATCCTATATTACTTAAAAAAATATTGCTACAAATGCTCACGGAGGCAAAGAAAAAACAAACTGTGTTTTTACTCAACACTCTAAGACCCCCTTCACATATACGTATTTCTGGTATGTGTGGTATCTGTCTTTTACACGGATACCACGCGTACCTATTATAGAATATGGTGATCTACAAATGTCGTTATTTTCACATAGTCCGTGTGTTATGGGTGCCAGTTCCAAATAACTTAAATAATAATGCTTGAAACCGAAACCTGGGCTCCGCGATCCAGCTATAGGCTGCTGCTAAGATACCCACTGGGCTAGGCAGAACTAATAGATTAATGTAGGTATTCCACTCAGACCTGTATTACTCCACACACCCTGAGAGTAGCGGAACAGCGATACTCCTTGTTACGTCACAAGGAAGATGCAAAATAAAACTAACTCGCCGTAACCTCTGTTGACAGCACAGAGGAACGAACCAAAGATAACGAATGTGAGGAGGTGTTACAACTGCACACTCTGTGTGTCTGCTCAGGTGGCCTACCTGGACAACCGCTTCTGCTGCAGCAACCCCTCTTCCTCGCTTTGCGTTGCCAGAGACATTTTCTGGTGACAGCAAGACCAACAGAATATCCACTGCACCCTTAGGGAGAACTAAGAAAGAAATGGTCTCCCTATGCCCAGATGGCATGGCAAGAGTGTCGGGGGCGTGGCTTAGCCTTTAAATAACACGGCCGCGAGCATGGCGGCGTGCTCTGATCATTCTGATTATGTTGGTGATTGTGTGTGGATGTCCACCATCTTGGCTCCACATGTTACATCCGCCATTAGCTTCACACAATCTGCGACCTGTGCGCAGCGAGAGGGTTACTCCGCAGTTATGACAGGTCGTTTAGGTAGGTGCTGTGCTTACTGCTACCTGTTGTCCGGCGAGAAGGTTACTCCGCCTCTAGAACGAGTAGCTTAGGCAGGTACGCTACAGGATTGCAGTCTGGCTACAGCGAGAGGGTTACTCCGCAGCTACAGCAGACTGCTAGGCAGGTACCGCACACACCATGGCCCGGATAGTGAGAGGGTTACTCCACTTCCCAGTGGGCCACCTAAGTGGGAACGCTAATAGCACGGTGTGCAATCACCACTTAGTTGCTTTTCTTTTTGTGTAGCCTCTGTGGAAGCTAACAGAGGTTCTGGCGACTTAGTTTTATTTGTATAATCCCTGTGATGTTAACGGGGGTTATCGACATTTTTCCTACACTCCTGGGTGGCGTAACACAGGTAGTGATAGTGCACCTCAGCAACTGAGTTTAAGTCGCTGAGTTCTGCCTTGCCCTTTGGGTTATTTAGCAGCAGCATATCTAACTGCACCGTGGACCCCGGGCTACATTTGCAAATTCGTTATATATTATTTGCAAACAGTCAGCCCTCATAACACTGTGTTTCCATGTGAACCACACAGAGATACATTTGTTTTTTTCCAGCAGCACAGATGGCAAGGGCCAATACAAGTCTATGGGTTTAAGGGTGAAAAACACCTACAGCACATGGATGGGATCAGTGCCGTACATGTCTAACATTGCAAAGTATAGGAGAAACTTTGTAATTTCACTCTTTATGCTTACTGGAAAAACATGGATGGCCCATGGGTGACACACTGATGACACACAGATAACACACAGATAACACACTGATGACACACTGATGACACCGATACCGTTTTTTCACGTATGTGTTTCATACGCACAAGTGAAGGGCGCATAACACTGCCTCTGGCTGCTGCTCTAAACTTCATTGATCGTCTGCAGTGATGATGCCATCTTAACAGCATTGCTGCCAATAACTGGGCTCAGTGGGTTTGCCGATGTAGTTAGCACAAGTCACTAAGTTCAGTGACAAGTTCAGTGATCGACAATAGCATTGTTGACGAGACATTACAGCTACAGCCAATCAACAGAGGTGAGAGGCAGTGCTAGACTGCGAAGATGTGATGAAATGGTTCGTTTGTTTTAGGCCTCTGCCACACTCACGTGTCTCTGGAACGTGTGTGCCTTTTTTTCCACGTACCGGAGACACGTGCACACGGGGACCTAGGTAATCATAATGATTAGGACACACGTAAGTATTTCGGAACGGAACGTGTGTCCGTTCCGTACTTACGTGTGTCCATTTTTTCAAAACGGCAGCATGTCAGTTTTTTTCCGGGACCACGGGTGTCACACGGCCCGCACCCGTACCACTCGGATGTAGTGTGGATGCGGGTCAGTGTGACACGCGCCGGAGAAAGTCACGTGACATGTTAAAAATTAAATAAACACATACTCACCTCCACGAGTCCTGCTGTCTCTGCCGCGGCTGTCCCCTGCATCCGTCCCCCAGTGAATTTGAACAGCGCTTCTCCTTCACTGGGGGCCGGAAGTAGCGTCAGCGGGGCATGGCCTGGGGCGGAGACTGACATTCAGCACCGCAGACAGCACCGGAAGAAGTAGGTAAGTCGGGGCTTTCCGTTCTCCGTGTGTTATTACGTATAACACACGGAGAACACGTGCGTGCCACAAACACGGCACACACGGATCAAACCACCCCTTTAACACGTACGTGACAAAAATGGTACGTTTTGTCACGTAAGTGTGGCAGAGGCCTTATTTTGCATTCCTGATTCTTTGAAGTCATATTTTTGAAAAAGGACTTCCATATTTAGGCAATATTAGTGCATAAAAGCTAGTAATGGCAGCAGTTTTCCGGATTCTCAAACTAGGAGCAGATTGCAAACTGCATATAAAAAAATCTAATTCATACACCAAATTTAGAAAGGATTGGAGATTGTAGTTTAAAAATTAGCGCAATATTCTTTTTTTTTTTTTTATCAATGGAACCTTTAGTAGATGCAAAAATAGGTTAAAGGCCAAATAGGTCCACAGCCTTTAAATCTCTAATAATTGTGAAAGTGAAGAGCGCAACTTAACGATGTGTCTGTAATTGGGATGTATCAGTTTGCTAAGGGGCAAACATGCAATTTTGTGGGTTACATCATAATAACTCTTCTATTCTCCCCATAATTATACACTTGCATATGTTTGTGATAATTATTACACTATAACAAGCATCTACACAGTTTACAAACACTTATTCTGACAGCTATGTGTCGTAATAGGCCACAAATGATGATTTAAACTATGGGAAATGCCAAAAATGTATAGGTCAATGTCAGTAAAGTTATATTATTGATAAGTTGATTATGCCAAATTTGATTAATAATCTTTACCATAATCATCAAGATAAAAGCATAATTATTAATAACTAATAATCCTTATAGTGGAAGTCCATTTGCTCCAGAATTGGTCACTAAACTGATTTGTGAAAACATTAGAAAACTGGTGTTTTGTATGCCAGTCTTAATGATAGGTGTATAGCAATAAGATGCGCAGAATTTATTAAAAAGTGGCGTCAATTAATGAATTTGATGCATCTCATTACTGGCATGTACCTCCATGCGTCTTGCCAGAAATGTTACTCCAGTCCGAGACTGGGAGAAAATATCTGGCGTAAGTTACGCAGCAATGTTTACAGAATTTGTCGAGCAACTATTTGGCACCGATTTATCCAGACTGATATTTTGTATGCAGGTCTTGATAAAGAATCCATTAGAGTAATGTCCCAAGTAAATTAATTAACAAATTTGGCTCCTCCTTCAGTTGCCATGAACCACCGCAAGAAACATACTCCAGTTAGGTGGTAGACTATGTAACGCCCTGGAAAACCAGGTAGATGTACACATAGGCTCCCGCATAACACCTATCCCACAAAGGGTTAAATCAGCAGACCTGAAACCCTAGTCACCCCCCCAGGGAAGGACAGACACACCAGTGGGTGGGACCAGGTGGTTAGGAAACGCCCACCTAGGGGTCTGGAGAGCCCAGGCGGGAAAGCAGTCAGTTAACATTCAAGTTCCAGTTGGAGTGGAGGTGCCAAGCTGACAGGTTCCAGGGTCAGAGCCCTGACACCTTGGCTAGGTGGAAGACGGTAGCAGAGTCTGCAGGAGACGGGAAGACGGCTGCCGGAGATCCGAGGTGGACCGGGTTGTAGCCCACCGGTACCGACACCGGAGAACCGACCCAGAAACCGTGTGCACAGAGGGGGTACTTGGACCCTGAAGCCAGGACCGGCACCAACGGCCTAGCTAATTAACCAATTGAGGGCAGGATTTTAGGTCCTGTCCCAACCTAAGTCCCGAAAAAGTAGACAACCACCCACTGAGAGGGATAGGGCAACCACCAGGGCCCGTAGATCCCAAGGGTCAGCGTCAGATGGGCATGGCTCCCAACCAAAGGACCGGAAGCGGACTCCCATGTTTCAAACCGGAAAGGCCTACTTACAACACACTGAGTGCAGAGGAGAGAGACTTTGACTACCAGCCCTGGTGTGGGAGCCGGCCACCATCACCTTGGTTTACCATAGGACTTGTGTGCTTTATTCGACCGTGAGTAACATCCCTGGCCTGGCCGGGGGCACCGGCCCCTGCAATCACCATCCTCAGCATAGAGACACTGGGCCATGAGACATCCATCCCTACCCACGGAGGGGTTAACATCCAGCTGCCAGCCCAACATCCCCGGGAGCCCCGCAACGGCAGCGGTGGTGCTTCATCTCACCACACACCTTGGGTGGCGTCACAGACATTCTACAACCAATACCGTATAAATACGTCCCCCTTTATTCGGAGTGTCCGCGCAACCCCCGGGTCCGGAGAACCCCTCGAGCTGTACCGTAGATCCGGATCCGAACAGCACCAGCTACTGGCACAGGGGCGGCACAACTACATTTCTTTTGGAATGTATGCCACCTTTATGGCCAGCTACAATGAATTTGTTGGCCGTGCTTGGCCTCAGACGCTTCTGACTAAAATCTGCCCACTTTTCAAAATATAGACATAGCTGCATGTGCGTGGTGGAAAAATGCCAAAGGTTGCTCACCTTTTGCTGATTTTTTTTTTGCTGTATTTTATATCAGACGTCTGATGTTTTGGCTTCTGTATTAATATCTTCAAGATTCTATCCCAGTATGTAGTAGGCGTAATAATATTAGAAAATACCTCCAATGAGAAATGTAGTATACTACTCCTGATTCACCATGGCACTTACCTCCTGTGCAGGGCAGTGCAGGACCTTAGGTATCCATGGTTTTGACCACTAGCAACTAGCTAACTGTCATTATATGTGTGATCGTAGCCATGGATACCTAAGGCCCTGCACATGAGATAAGCAACATAGTAAATCAGGAGAACTATACTACATTTCTAATTGGAGCTGTTTGCTAATATTATTATTATTACACCTACTACATATTGAGATAGGATCTTGAAGATGGGAATACCCCTTTAGGCCTGCGACAAACATCCGTGCCTCCGATACGTGTGTTGTTTTTTTTTCACGTACCGGAGACACGGGCCCATGTGGTCCTATGTATTGTTATTGTTTTGGACACACGTAAGTATTCAGGAACGGAACGTGTGTCCGTTCCGTACTTACGTGTGTCCGTTTTTTAAAACCGCTGACATGCTCCGGCAGCACGGGTGTCACACGACCCGCACCCGTACCACACGGATGTAGTGTGGATGCGGGCTTGTGTGACACGCGCCGGAGAAAGACACGTGTCAGTGTAAAAATAATAAAAACACATACTCACCTCCACCATACCTGCAGTCTGTGCCGCGGCTGTCCCCTGCATCCGTCCCCCACTGATTTTGAACAACGCTTCTCCTTCACTGGGGGCCGGACGCAGCGTCAGCGAGGCGTGGCTTTGGCCGGACGCTGTCATTCAGCACCACAGACAGCGCCGGATGATGCAGGTAAGGTGGGGCTTTCCGTTCTCCGTGTGTTATAACGTATAACACACGGAGAACACGTACGTGCCACAACAACGGCACACGGGGAGCAAACCACCCCTTTAACACGTACGTGACAAACACGTAACGTTTTGTCATGTAAGTGTGGCAGAGGCCTTAAATGCAGCAGATTCTGTGCTTGCATAAATCCATACATCTCAACAGTGTTATTTCTGTAAGCCTCATTCAGATAAATGGGACAGTCATTTGTTAGCTTTAGTTCCTTATGTTTTTCCAAGATATATTACATTTTTGTGGAAAAAACTCCTTTTAGCTTTTTTTCCATGTTTAAACTTTGCTCACACTTAGCATCTTTTGGACATAACAAAATATGTGGCTTTAGGCTAAGGACACACAGCGAGTAAAACGGAGTGAGTGGAATGCGATAAAAAGTTGCATTCCACTCGGACCAATATTACTCTATGGGGCAGCTCCCATGAACTATTTTTTTAATCCCAGTCCTAATCAGACCGAGAAAACAAACGCAGCATGCTGTGGGTGGAATCTGATTGTTTTCTCTTGCACCCATACAACTTTATGGGTGCGAGAGAAACATCGCACTGCACTCGGATGAGACCGGAGTGCAGTGCAACAATTGTACCAGCTGATAGTGGAGGAGATGGGGAGATTCGTCCCTCCGTCTCCTCCGCAGCTGTGCTGCAATCACAGTGGCATAACACTAGGCTTACAATCCAGCAGAGAGGGAGCCGAGTGTCATGCGATGCACTCGTACTAGTGCTTGTGTGACCCCAGCCTTACCATGACTGAAGCGAACAAACAATCTAAGGCACAACCTATGAATGCAGCCTCAATGTTTCTCCTCAAATTCAAATAATCATAAAGTATAAAGATTCCCATCGATTGAAGGTTAAAGATGACAATTGTTAGCATAGCATCACTTTTACAGATGTGTACTTTATAAACTGTGATGGAAAACACCTTTTAGTTCTTCCCTGTATACAAATTTAGTACTATTATTACCTTGAAATGATAACGATAGCTATATTTGTGCCCTTTCAAGTACTGCATTTTGCAACATCTTTCCCATCGTGTTTATTTAAGCAGATAATGAAGTGCAAACATTGATTTTCATATCTTATTGCAGCCTAGAGTCATCCCAGCCATAAATGACCCGGAAGGTCTAAGTTTACTAAAGTCCAGGCGTTCGTGTTATCAATGTGAGAAATTAACTTGCTTGACACTAACATAATTTGTTAAGCAATCTCCTCATTAGGTCAATAATTTCCCAAATGCAAAACTACAGTAGAAATGATTTGAAGTTTCCTTTACTTCATGATACCTTTTGATCAAATCTGATTTTAACATCTTTACCAGATCAGCACCAGTCCTGGAGCTTAGGTAGACCACTGCCCTACAGGTACACAATTATTTCATGTGTACAGATGGTTAATTACCATTCACATTAAAGGAAACCTCTCAGTCGATTCATGCTGCCCAAATCCAGGGTAAAAATGCTAAAATGACATACTATATTAAGTAGTTGTATTGAAGGTTCCATTAATGGAAGAACAAATACAGCAGCCTTGTCTCTATTCACAATACGTGTGACCATATATTTTACAATAAATAGGTCTGGAAAAAAATGTTAAATGTATACTGGATACTATATAGAAATTGGGCAGATGTACTGTATATCAAATGTCTTCCACTTAGTGTATGTCTGGGTGGTTCACTATATGTGGGCTTCTAAAAACAAAATGTCCAAAATACTGCTCAAATACTGTAGATTTTATTATACTAGAAGTCAAAGGTTGATGCATCCAATCGTGAAGATTGCATTTTCTTATGTTACAGAGGAAGCATTCGGCCACATCTGACACTAGTTCCTAAGTGCAATTCCAACCTCTGTACCTTCTATACTTAGTAAACTGATATATCTTTACAGGAAAAATACAGGTAGTGATGTTAGAGTACAGGGGGTTAACTAGAGTGAGTGACAATACCAGACTAATAGCTGGAGTGATGTCACTGTGCAGGAACAATGTACACACTGTTGTCACAGTATATAGAACATAAACACTGCGAGGTCACAGAAAAAGTTCATTGCACATGTAGTGTGGCACGATGCGGTAGTTAAGGGCAAGGGACTAACTCCAGATACCCCGGCACGCTACGTGAAATACCTGGTCATGGCTGGGTGCGTGGGCTTCGGCTGGGGGGGCTGGGAACTCCTGCAGGCCACATACTGATGTTGGTGTTGGCTGGCCAAGAACGGATGACAACAGAACATGCAGAAGGAGGCCAACTGTTCACTTAAAACCACAACTCTTTACTATACAGTTCATTGTAGTTCACAACTTTACACTCCAGATAGCTGGCATATTTCTTCCAGAATGTTCCATTTTCACTTTGCATTAACAAACACAGTTCAGCTTCCTGCTTGGTTGTGTCCAATCTAATTGGGCCTGTGAGTCCTAGTGCAACCCAGTCCAGCGTTAGTGTACACCGTAATGGTCACCTTCCCTTCCTGCAGTCCCATGTCCAGTCTCCTCAGGGGTCCCATAATGAGCAGAGTAAAGCTTTGCCTAATGGAACACAAATAGGTTGACTATGCCACACGTCAATTGAGGTTCACCCGGTACCTTGACGATGAAGGGGCCTGGCAACTACTGAACCAGTAGAATTTACCCAGTATCTTGACTGTTAATGGGCCTGAATGTAAGGATTGCTTCCTCTGGCTCCTATGACCTAGAGTTTCTCAGTTTGAGGATCAGCCTAGTAACAACCCTGTTACAACTCTATTCCACCCTCTCTCTCTCTCTCTCTCTCTCTCCAATCACGCCTTTTTGCCTTTTGCACCCATTGTATGCAACCTTCACTACTGACTGATCTGTCACCTTTGCTCACTAGGCCTTCACTGACTACTTATAGAATGAACTATCCTTGCCATGTCATCTGAACCCTCCCAGGATGAGCTAGTCTCAAAACTAAACTGTTTCTGTCCTTGCGGTCTGTTGCTGGGCAGATTTTACCTTTCACTCACATAACATTTTCATATAAATTCTTAGATATTACATACCACATTAGCAACACTGCTATACATTATCATTACATGTTACACTTTATACCTTACATTATGTAGGAAATGATCACATCACATTACAATACAATACATCACACTTCACATAGCACATCATATCACAGTATTTAAAAAAACACAAGACATAATTCACATTACACAACAATACAATACATTGACAAGATTGGTGTTTTCAGAGGAAGAAAAGTGACCTCCATTGTCCACCACTCTTTTACACACACACACACACACACACACACACACACACACACACAATAAGAATATTATGTACGGTTATGTCAAAGAACAAGGAAAATCTAGCAAAAGATGCGTTTAATGACAAGGGATGTGAGTAATTTATGGCACAGACAGAGGACAAGGAAAATCTGGCAAAGAATACGGTTAATGGCAAAGGATATGAGTAATTTATGGCATAGACATAAGAAAGACTGATATTCCCTTGTTGGACTTCCTCAATCCCTAAGGCACAGGTACATTTACAACCCTTGCCCCTCTATAGTTATGCCCCCCAATATTAGTCATAGAAATAGAGTAAAACAAACAGGGTTTATTTGAAGATTTAATCTCAGCAGTTTTACATTTTAAATGCAACCATGACTAAAGTTATAAATCTGCCTGATTGTGGGAGCTGTATAAGATAAAATATAATATATCCATTTAATATAATAATCCCAATAATCCCATTCAGTGATTGACAGTCTTCCCTGTATGACTGTGTATGCAGAGACTATCAATTACTGACTAGGCCCACACACTGGACTCATATGTGTACAAACGCCAGAGATTTCAATGAATAAAATACAAGCTATACTGACTTTGTCCCACACTTACAGGGTGTTCACAGGATAGGTAATAAGAGTCTGATCACTAGGTTCCCACCATAGGAACCCTCACCGATCATGTGCTGCATCTCCATTTATCACTGATTGAGATAGCCAAGTACATTGCCTCACTATGTTAGTTAACTTTCAGCGTGTCTGTGACAAAGAGATGGCTCAACAAATTACTCAATGAAGTTGCAAAATTTTTATTGAATAGCATCTATTACTTTTCATGCCTTCACAGCAGATATGCATTTTTTCATCTGTAATTATAATACTTATAATATATTAATGAATTTATCTCTGTAAGTATATATTTACAGCGCTTTTTTTGTAAAAAAATATTTGCCGGTATGCATCTGTGAGGCGAGGAGGGGCGGGTTTGGTGCTGTCAGGTGCCGGCGGCCGAGATTGAGGAGCAGGGAGGGGAACTGTCAGCCGGCGGACGAGATTGAGGAGCAGGCAGGGGGTGTGGTCGGGAGATCCAGCAGAGAACCGACCCCCCCCTGATCCCAGCACTGACCACCATCCCCAGAAGAGAACCGACCCCCTCACGATCCCAGCACTGACCACCATCCCCAGCAGAGAACCGCCCCCCCATCTTCGCACTGACCACCATCCCCAGCAGAGAACCGCCCCCACCCCCCATCTCCGCACTGACCACCATCCCCAGCAGAGAACCGAACCCCCTGATCCCAGCAGCACTGGCCCCCACCACAGATGGCCCACAGTGGCACTGAGCCCCCCCAAAAAATTCCAGAACAGGCACACAGCATGAAGCTTCCCACACAGTAAATGAAAGAACTCCCATTTTCAACTATGAAGACACTGACCTTGGTCTGTGCAGGAAAGAGTGTCATCCATAGCGTGGTGTTCTGAAGTAGAACGCTGCATCAGAAACCAGCGTCCACAAATGGCGAGATGCAGGAGACAATGGCGTCGCCTCGTGCATTGTGCAATTAGACCACGCCCCTAACACGTGATGATAGTGACGTCATGCCGGAAAGGAGCCTGTACACTCTTGCAGCTAACCTTGTGCCTCCGCTCCACACATGGCTAATTTGAATAGTTTACAAATTAGCCATGTGGACAGAGCCAGAGGTGCTGCCTTTCAGTGCTCTTCAGATTTTCCAGTACCCCGTGCCGGCATGTACTGCCGCAAAAAAAGCACTGTATATTTATATAATCTATGTACAGTGCCTTGAATAGGTATTCACATCCCAAGAATGTTTCCACATTTTTTCACGTTACACCCACAAACTTAAATGTATTTTACCGGGATTTTATGTGAAATACCAACTAAGTAGCAAATATTTGTGAAGTGTAAACAAAAAGATACATGGTTTTCTAACTATTTTTAAAAAATAAATTGTGTATTTGTACTCCGCCCCCTGTAGTCTGATACCCCTAAAAAAAATCCTGAGTGACCAATTGCTTCCAGAAGTTACCTAATTATTAAATTGAGTCCACTTGTGTGTAATTTATTCTTATTATAATTACAGCTGTTCTGTGAAGGCCTCAGAGATTTGTTTCAGAACATTAGGAATCAAAGAACATCATGAAAACCAAGGAACACACCAGTTAGGTCAGGGATAAAGTTGTGGAGAAAAGTAAAGAAGGGCTAGGTCATAAAAATAAAAAGACCAAGCTCTGAATATTTCACAGAGCACTGTTAAATCCCATATCCAAAAATGGAAGGAGTATGGCAAAACTGAAAAACTACCAAGACATGGCCATCCATCTAAATTGACATCCCAAGCAAATGGAGGACTAATTAAAAAATCAGCCAAAGCCTATAGTCACTCTGGAGGAGCTGTAGAGATCCACAGTTCATGTGGGAGAATCTGTCCACAGGACAACTATTAAGTGTAAACTCCTCAAATCTGACCTGTATGGAAGAGACTAGCAAGAATAAAGCCATTTTTGAAAATGAGCCATAAGAAGTCCCATTTGCAGTTTGTAGAAAGTCATGTAAGGGACACAGTTAACATGTGGAAGAAGGTGCTTTAGTCAGATGAGACCAAATTAGAACTTTTTGGGCTAAATGCAAAATGCTATGTGTGATAGAAAATTAACACTGCATATTGCCCTGAAAACACCATCCCCACCGTCAAACATTATGGTGGCAGCATCATGTGGTGGGGATGCTTTTCTTTAGCAGGGACAAGGAAGCTGTTCAGAATCATGTGCAGTGTTAGTTTTCCATGACACATAGCATTTTGTGTTTCACCCCAAAACTTCTACTTTGGTCTCATCTGACCGGAGCACCTTCTTCCACCTGCTAACTGTGCCCTCTGCATGGCATCTGGAAAAAGGTGCTCATTATGATTTATATTTTTTAAATATTTATAAAACTATGTAACATTCCATTACACTTCACAAATATTTGCTACTTTGTGTTGCTATATCACATAAAATACCAATAAAATACCTTTACGCTGAGGGTGTAACGTGATAGTTTGTAGAAAAGTTCAAAGGGTGAGAATACTTTTTCAAGCCACTAATATATAAATATATATATATATATATATATATATATAAAAAAAAAAAAGTTTTTGTAAGTTGTTAAAAAAATGTGTCAGATTAACATGGCTTTCAACCAAAGAAGTGTTAATTGTTTACTTTTAGCAAAATGCAAAGTTAATGAACAAAAGGGAAATCTAAATCAAATAAATATTCAGTGTGGCCACCCTATGCCTTTTAAAACTGCATCAAAGCATCACATCCTCTAGGTACACTGGCTCACAGTTATTGAAGGAATTTGGCAGGGAGATTGTTCCAAACATCTTGGAGAGCTAACCGCAGAACCAACTGTTGGCTTGTTGAAATTCTTTTTGTCTCTGTGTAATTCCAAATAGACTGGATGATGTTCAGATCAGGGCTCTATGGGAGCTATATCATCACTTCCAGGACTGATTGTTCTTCTTCACTCTGAAGATAGGTCTTTATGAAATTGGTTGTATGATTGGGGTCTGTTTGTTGCTGCAGAGTAAACTTCGAGGCAGACGCATCATTTATTGTACAAACTGTAAGGCAAGTGCATAAAAAAGATACAAAACAATAAAATGTTGTAAATTGATCATTTTATCAGACATAAACCCATATCTGTAAAAATAGTAACATCTAAATTAACATGTTTTGTAATGTAATAAGAATGCTCATCAATCAAGGGCCATAAAGACACATGGAATTACTGTGAAGGAGAAGCTAGTTGCGCAGACTCACCAGTCGACACGTCATAGATGACCACTGACGCTCTGGAAATAGGTTATTTTCATTTTTGACATTTTTCAACTTTTCACTGTCTTTCTGTTCTAATAAGAATATTCATCATTTTCTTTCCTGTTAAATATTGGGAATATCACTTGCACTTATCTGTTATGGTTTCTGGGGATACTAGAACTGAGAACGAATGCTGGTAGTCAAATAATCGCCGGGCATTTATAATATTACCTTTTTACGCTAACAGGTAATATGTCCCTGTTGGGCTCTCCACTTATAGCATACGGTTATACATTTTCTATCCTACAGGCTTTACATATAATCATTTTCAGTTAGTCAATGTGTTTGTTTTGGTCTCAATCCACTCTCTTGGCAAGTGTAGACAGATGAGCAAATAACTGAGAGGTCAGCACTTTATCTCCATGAAGTACCCTGCATACAAATTGTCCCTGGTCACCTATGAGACTTTGAATGGTGAATCTGAGCACTAGCAGCTCTCCACACTAACATCCATAGAAGATCTGTGGTTATATTTCCAAGATGTTTGGAACATGCCGAGCATCTTCAGAAACTGCTTTTAAGTGTACCTGGCAGAATTGATGCTGTATTGATGATAAACCAAATATTGTTGTGATTTAGATTTCTCTTTTGTTCATTAACTTAGCATTTTGTGAATTGATAAAAATAACCTATTAACCCTTGTATTTCCGGAAGCATTTTTACTTTGCAGCAGCTTTTCCACACCTGCATAGTACTCAACAGTAACGTAGCTAGAGTTTGATGGGCCCCAGTGCAACGTTTGTACTTGACCCCCCCAATCATACACCAACACTTGGGGCACAGGATAATGATGCTGACACTTGGGGTACAGGATAGTGTGGCTGACACTGGGCTCTTTCCCTCACCACCCAGGTTTCCCATGATCCGAAAACACTTTTTCTATTAGCACCCAGCTTTCTTATGCTCTGATATCTTGTCCTCAGCACCCACCTTCACCCTGATCTGCTAAACAGCTTTCCCTCACCACCCAACTTTCCCATGATATCACAGCATGAGAAAGCTGGGTGCTGAGGGAAAGATGTGTAGCAGAGCATGGGAAAGCTGGGTGCTGAGGGAAAGAGCCTCAAAACTTTACCATATCATGCTTGTATCTTTGTCCCCCCTCATATATAGCTCTCCAAATACTATAATGGCCCACACATACCATTCCATATAGTATAATGCGTCCCGCATAACACTTCATATATTAGAATGCACCCCCATAGGCCTCCATGTATTATAATGCACCCCCAAAGTATGTATAAGCTGTCTTTAATATTGTATTATGCAGCCCCCATACCGTTTAATGCACCCCCATAGGCCTCTGGCCACTGTGTACTCACTGATTTAAAAAAAACCCCCAAACAAATCCTCCAAGGGTGGACGCGGACACTGAGAGCATAGGGTCCCTGTGCAAGAATTGATCATGGGCCCCCCTCCCGAACCTCTCCCCTGCCTCTTGGGGTCTTCCATTTTACCATTTTCGGTTTCGTTGTTCTCATCATCTTGCACTGGGAAAAAATAATATAATCAGAGTTACTCATTTTCACCTGGTCCAGTCGTGTCTCTCTGCTGCTCAGTCTATGTTTACAGGCTGCAGTAAAAATGTCACACATGATCACTTTAGCTAATCTCAGGGCTCCGCTACTGACGCCATCTACCTTGGCATGACAGCTGAGCTCAGTGATTGGCTCCAGCAGTCACATGATTTAGTCATGACATCACTGCTGAAAACATAGACCAGAGCAGTAGCAAAGAGGAATTGCTAGTTCTGAGGAAGATAAATACACACACACACACACACACACACACACACACACTCATATACACATATAGACATACACACACAGTCACATACTATTTATGCACAGAGGTACATATACTATATAAACACACAAATACTATATATACACACAAGAACATATACTATACACACAGGCACATACACACATACAATTTATGCGCAGAGATACATATACTGTATGCACCCATACACACACACACACACACACATACTATATATATATATATATATATATATATATATATATATATATATATATATATATATACACAGTTAGGTCCAGAAATATTTGGACAGTGACACAAGTTTTGTTATTTTAGCTGTTTACAAAAACATGTTCAGAAATACAATTATATATATATAATATGGGCTGAAAGTGCACACTCCCAGCTGCAATATGAGAGTTTTCACATCCAAATCGGAGAATGGGTTTAGGAATCATAGCTCTGTAATGCATAGCCTCCTCTTTTTAAAGGGACCAAAAGTAATTGGACAAGGGACTCTAAGGGCTGCAATTAACTCTGAAGGCGTCTCCCTCGTTAACCTGTAATCAATGAAGTAGTTAAAAGGTCTGGGGTTGATTACAGGTGTGTGGTTTTGCATTTGGAAGCTGTTGCTGTGACCAGACAACATGCGGTCTAAGGAACTCTCAATTGAGGTGAAGCAGAACATCCTGAGGCTGAAAAAAAAGAAAAAATCCATCAGAGAGATAGCAGACATGCTTGGAGTAGCAAAATCAACAGTCGGGTACATTCTGAGAAAAAAGGAATTGACTGATGAGCTTGGGAACTCAAAAAGGCCTGGGCGTCCACGGATGACAACAGTGGTGGATGATCGCCGCATACTTTCTTTGGTGAAGAAGAACCCGTTCACAACATCAACTGAAGTCCAGAACACTCTCAGTGAAGTAGGTGTATGTGTCTCTAAGTCAACAGTAAAGAGAAGACTCCATGAAAGTAAATACAAAGGGTTCACATCTAGATGCAAACTATTCATCAATTCCAAAAATAGACAGGCCAGAGTTAAATTTGCTGAAAAACACCTCATGAAGCCAGCTCAGTTCTGGAAAAGTATTCTATTGACAGATAAGACAAAGATCAACCTGTACCAGAATGATGGGAAGAAAAAAGTTTGGAGAAGAATGGGAATGGCACATGATCCAAGGCACACCACATCCTCTGTAAAACATGGTGGAGGCAACGTGATGGCATGGGCATGCATGGTTTTCAATGGCACTGGGTCACTTGTGTTTATTGATGACATAACAGCAGACAAGAGTAGCCGGATGAATTCTGAAGTGTACCGGGATATACTTTCAGCCCAGATTCAGCCAAATGCCGCAAAGTTGATCGGACGGCGCTTCATAGTACAGATGGACAATGACCCCAAGCATACAGCCAAAGCTACCCAGGAGTTCATGAGTGCCAAAAAGTGGAACATTCTGCAATGGCCAAGTCAATCACCAGATCTTAACCCAATTGAGCATGCATTTCACTTGCTCAAATCCAGACTTAAGACGGAAAGACCCACAAACAAGCAAGACCTGAAGGCTGCGGCTGTAAAGGCCTGGCAAAGCATTAAGAAGGAGGAAACCCAGCGTTTGGTGATGTCCATGGGTTCCAGACTTAAGGCAGTGATTGCCTCCAAAGGATTCGCAACAAAATATTGAAAATAAAAATATTTTGTTTGGGTTTGGTTTATTTGTCCAATTACTTTTGACCTCCTAAACTGTGGAGTGTTTGTAAAGAAATGTGTACAATTCCTACAATTTCTATCAGATATTTTTGTTCAAACCTTCAAATTAAACGTTACAATCTGCACTTGAATTCTGTTGTAGAGGTTTCATTTCAAATCCAATGTGGTGGCATGCAGAGCCCAACTCGCGAAAATTGTGTCACTGTCCAAATATTTCTGGACCTAACTGTATATATATATATACACACACACAGGTACATATACTCACAAACACATATACTATACATACAAACACACAGGTACATACACACATACTGTTAATGCACAAAGATACATAAACTATGCACACATGCACATACCTACATCATATGTACATTCACATACACACACATATATAGACAGACACATGCACAATTATATACAGTACAAGCAACATTGGTATGTATGTAAAAGAAAACAGACGCAATAAGTATATACTCACCTCTCTGTTTCTTCATAAGTTGCTGATGACCTGTTCCTGCTCTTCCTCTCCTGCTGTGGATGTGGAGCTGTGCAGCCTCCATCTTCCTGCTGCCCCCCAGCTCTGCACTCCACTACTGTAGAAATCAGCTCCACACCCAGAACTTTAGGAATCAGCTGCTCCTCTTTGGCTGCGGCCTCCATCCTCTCCTGAGCTGTGAGTCCCGACATTTTCTCCCCTCGCTCTCAGCCGAGGGAGGGGCAGAGTGTCCTGCAGAGCACTGAGCAGAGCTGCACAGAACATAGAAAAGGCCTCTTACTGGTTTCAGGGCTCATTGGCACTCAGCAGTTTCCTGGTGAGGGAGTGGGACTCTGGAAATATATTATACTTATTACAGTGCATGGCCCTCCTTTAGTTGTGAGTGCCCACCTCCCCTCTGTGCGCTGGTACAACAATTGCACAGGGTATATGCCAGCCATTGAAGTCCTCACGCTGCTCTGGTCCGTGTTCTCCCGTCCTGCCCTCTGTTGTCTCAGCTCAGCAGCATGATGATGTCACCACGCTCTGCAAGCGCAGGCACAGGGGGAGAATGAAGAAGAATCAAGCGGAGCACTCCTCTCCATTCTTCATCATTGCTGTGTGCAATGACAGATGAAGGGGGCCCAGTGCCGCCGCTGACACTGGACCCCCCTGACTCATGGCACATAGTGGCTGTGTGGTCTGCCACTGAACAGTGCAGCTCCGTGGTGGCGACCTCTGAGACCGCGGTAGTTACGCCCCTGCTACTCAATATATACATATGCATGCATACAGTTACCGTTCCTTTATATAAATTTATATGTTCACATTACAAGATTTGTAAGGCGCTGCAGAATATGTTGGCACTATTTAAGCAGTTATAATAAATAATATATAAAAGCAGTGAAACATCTTTTGAGCAGGAGACTGATATATGGAATATGTACTTCTGCACTCTTCTGCACACATAGACATGAATCACTAGCCAAGCACAAGGAGTACGTGTGAAACTGCAGGCAGCCACCTCTCCCCTCCTCCACATCTCTTCAATCCCTTTTCACTCGGACCCTTTCACCTTTTCCCGTCTTTCATTTCCCTTCTAAGTGTTATATTTTATACTTTGTAATAAAACCAACTGATATTTTATTTCTGCTTCATGATTAATGGCAGTTATATTTTAGATATATCTTGTAACATAACAGTATCTCATACATCATAGGACTGCACGGGAATAATCCTGGTCACAATGACCTTTAGATTGTTAGTCTGGTATATTTGTGGTTTGTCGCTTTTTAAATAACCATTTACTCTTTGCACTATTAATTGCAGAGATAGGAAGGCGGCCACACAAATGATCCTCTAGACAAAATGAGGAATATTGGCATTTTATAAGGAGGCTGTAGTGCTCAGGTATTGATAGTTTATTAGCAATTAGTTACTTTATTGGTAAATATTAGAACAATTCCCACAAGAGAGAAAATATTTTGATGTTTTATCTTGGAGGGGCGTTGGGATCTTCCTGTACCGTCTGAGATCTGAACCTTATTCACATGCGGATTCTCTCCTTCAAGAAGCCAGAAATTTGCTGGTTACTATTTTTCTGTCCAGACCTGGCCAAAACTGACCACGTAGTGTTTCGGCTGAGAGGGTCTCAGACCATATGCAAGTCTATGGGGAAATTCCGCCCAGAACACTCAGTGTACCCACTGGGGAAATTGACATGCTGCAAAATTGAAAAAAGCTCATGACTCTTAATCATTTTATCATTAGGGTGGTAAAAAGAGATGGGGAAAATCGATTTGCAGGAGTCTGTGATCACTGGACAGGAGACCTATAAATCTCCTTACATCACAGCATTGCCGGCTCGTCTTTTGATTGGCTCAATATGATCATTCTGGCATTACCAGAGTGAGACATGTAATGGCTGCTCTCTGCTGTCCTGACTGACATGTCTCACACTGGTAAGGCTTTAATTTAAAATAATCCCTGGTGGCAGATTCCCAGGGAGATCTATGTCCAGCCCATAGTACTGAAAACCTCATTTCCATCTAAGAAAAATGTGGCTTAGGCTGGGGTCACACTAACATATAAAATCTGGTGCAGTATGCTAATGACACTCGCACAATTTCTGCTGTGAGCGTGAGCCGGGTGTCATTTACTGTGATCATATTCTCTTGTATGGGTGAATCAGAGCACAGGTGCAGAGGACAAGGAGAGATTAACATCTCCATCTTCTCCATCGTCTGTCTCTGGGTATATAGGACCACACTCTGATCACATCAGTGCAGTTCAATTTTTTTTTTTTTTAGGCACATAGATGCAATTTTTTTATTTACTTCTTTTTGCACATACATTGTTTTTTCTTAAATCCTATAGGTGTTACCCAGGAAACACACCTGAGAAAATACCATACTCAAGATATTCTCCATGAAGAAAACTTCACTCATTCAAAAAAAACAAAACAAAGGCGTACCGCATTGCAATAAACCAAAATAAACTTATTATATAATATTATATAGTAACGTGAACAATTAATATGTAGCTGCAAAAACAAACCACTTTGATGAACTAACAAATATATTTACCAATGGATTCACAGACCGCAATTATGTGATTAAAGGGAACCTGTCATGTGAAAAGCACTATTAACCTGCAGATATGGGCCTAATCTGCAGGTTAATAGCGTTCTGAATCTGCCTGGCACCCACACTTAGAGCCCCACTGCCGGGAGGAAATTAACTTTACAGTGGAACCACGCTTAACGAGTAACCCAGTTAGCGAGTATTTTGCCTAATGAGCAAAGCTTGCTGTAAATTTGTAACTCGGTTTACAAGCAAGCTTTGCTGTACGAGCAAATACTCACCGCACACACTTCCGGTTCCGTACATCCACCGCGATCTAACCCGCACTTTCAGTCCACAGAAACGCACGCACAAAACACACACACACACACAAACAAACACACATGCACACACATACAGTATTATGCTCACCTTATCTTCCGTTTCATCGCCGGCCTCATGGTTCTTGTAGTTCGCCGGTACATCGCGACGAGGGAGGAATCCTAGCGGCGAACTACAAGAACCATGACGCCGGTGATGGAACGGAAGGTAAGGTGCGCATAATATGTGTACCTTCCGTTCCATCGCCGGCCTCCTGGGTACTGTAGTTCGCCGGTATAGGATGTGTATCGGCATTCGGCAAGTATCGCGACGAGGCAGGAACTTCCCCTGTCAGCCGCTACTCAAAGGCAGCGCGCTGTCCAATCAGAGGCAAGCGGCTCCTGCCTTTGACATCAGCGCTCTGGCAGCGGAAGTTCCTCCCTTGTCGTGATGGTTACCTGATACACATCCCGTACCAGCGAACAGCAAGTCTCATGAGACCGGCGATGAAACGGAAGGTAAGGTGAGCATAATATGTGTGTGTGTGTGTGTGTTTGTGCATGTTCGTGTGTGTGTAGAATGGCACAATAGGGGACCAGGATGGGACATTTAACAAATTGTGGAACGGATTGTCTGCATTGCAATGATTTCCTATGGGAAATCTTGCTTTGATGAATGAGTAACTTGGTTAACAAGCACACTCCCAGAACGGATTGTTCTCGTTAACCAAGGTTCCACTGTATTTCTTCCAGCAGTCTACAGCTTTCAGTCACTTGGCTAGCGCCAATGCAAATTCATTCACCACTCAGTGTACGGTTAAGAACGCTAATAACCTGCAGCTTAGCCCCATATCTGCAGGTTAATAGCGCTCTGAACCTGCTCTGCACCCCCCCTCCCCGCATTTAGAGCTCCGCTGCTGAGAGGAAATTATCTTTATTCCTCCCGGCAGTATTCAGCTTTCAGTCATAGAGGTAGCACCCTTGCAAATAAATTCACTGCTCGGTGTACGGTTAACAACACTATTATCTAACCCATATCTGCAGGTTAATAGCATTTTTACAGGACAGTTTCCCTTTAAATAAAGAGATTACAGTCAGGTAATGGTGCAGCCTTCACTTCTCACCTTGCCTTGGATGGAGATTACCTGTTATTTACATTCTATTTGCCCAACAACAGATGAAGTAGATCCCAATGCATTTCCAATTAATGTTTACTGTACATAATAAGCCTTAAATGTTAGATGCCATTCAGCTGGGCTTAAAGTAGTTTTAATGTTCTATATGGCACAAATGAATAATAAAACACAATGTGCAGAGGGCAAATGTAATCTTTTCTTCATGGTCTATTAACTAATTAACATTACATTCGTAGATATCACAGCGCCACTGTGTGGATAATAATTAGAACTGCCAACGCATTCCAGGCCAACTTTTCACTGAATTCAAAAGCCAAACAGCTATATTAAAACTTGTAAAAACTTACAATACGTAAAAAAAGGGATAAAGTGATTTTTAGTACAGAGTTTATTTATTCTAACAAAATAAAAGATTTTTGCACAGATCCTAAATAATAATCCTGATTTACCCAAGTTTCATTATTTTGGTCTTATGGAAATAACATAATAGTAAATTAAATTATTTCTGTGCCCCAAACACAGTCCTAAATGTAATTTGTAAGTTCTTAGTATTTGTTTCAGTTTTACTGAAAAATGGAAAATAGTTTTTTCTTGTCCGTGTTCTGACCTCATTGTCAGTATTTGCTCATATTTGATTTCATCATACACAACAAAGTTTACCAGAAATCAAATAACCTTTCCTGACCATCATGGGGAGGAGGTACTACATTTTCCTCTTTACTTTGTTTCCTACATTCACCTAATGTTCACCGAGAGCTATCTCCCCCCATAAACAGCGTTGCCGAGCAATTGTGCTCCCTATGGGTAGAGCAGAGAAAGACAATACCAGACTCATCTCACTGGAGAACTGATGGATTGCGAGGGAAAAAAAAGTAAAACCAATCCTTATCTTGCCCAATATAATCTGTGCAGGCATTGGGTTGAAACCGTATTTAAATGTAGTTTAATTTCCTTTGGGACCCAAGCAGTTAATGTCAGATTTTGTTGCCAGCAGCTCCCAGCAGAGAACTTCAGCTGCAGGTGCTTGGTAGCCAGGCCTCTCCAGGTATAAGTAGTAGTGTTTTTCCAGCAGTCCTTGCTGAAGATACAAATCCATTGTATTCTGGCCGCCTTGGTGGAAGGTCCTGTTAAGGAGTGTTCCAGAAGCCGGATTTTATTCTTTTCTGTTGCTGTTTTCCCCTGTTTGTCTTACCTTTCCTTGTGGAATATTAGTGCAGTGGTGGGGCTAGAGGCTCCCACCTGCCAACGTAATAGCCAGGGCATCTATAGGGTTTTCTCAGGGTCTCAGGTTCCTGCTCGGCTACAGTTGAGGAGACTATATAGGGCCTGATTAGTAGAGTAGGGACAACTGCAGGTGAGGATAGGAGATCTCCCATATACCCCTCACACTAGAGCTAGGGCCCACCGTAGTTATTGTTTCTCCGGTGTCCCCCCTTACTTGTTGTACTGTTTGTGGTATTGTTTTCGTGCGTCAGGTCCCCCTTGATCTGAACGCATGTGCCACACTTGTCATTCCCGGCAGCTTGACAATTACGCAGCCAGGCTGTGATTAATGATGCTGTAGTTCTGGCAGTATGAATCTAATGACATGTCACCTTTCAACACACATAAAAAATTGTTAAAAGATTTCATAGAGTGATTACTATAGCCACTTTCCATTCTCTCACTAATTATTTTCATGACGGTATTTTTATTATTTCATTTTTAGATTTTTTTATTTTTTTTTAAGAAGAATTATTGCATATAGGAGTCTTACAATTGCAGAATATAGTGAATAGTCCAGACAGAGCAGGGGAACTATTTGGTCTGCAAATGTAATTACAACCAATATTTGGAGCTTATGAGAAAAATATAATATATCAAGGAGCAGATTAATGTAATCTAATTTGTCATTTGCTGACCCTGGTTTTATTTATTAATATTCCTAGTTAATAAGACTATTACAAAGCTCAACATCATACCTGATTTCAGATTCATTTTTATTGAGCACATCATCACTGCTTGTACCTCTAGGATAGGGAGTAGTAGATTTCTAAAATGACAAGCATATGAGTGTGTGGTATGAGAGTATGTACTGGATAAAATCCCTGTGGTGGAGAATTTGGCTTTAGGAATGTGAACGTGTAGACTTGCACACTCTCATGTCTTGAAGACTGTAACAGATCTCAGGCTTTTAGAAAATAAGACATCTGGTCTTTACAGAAACATAAGAGTCTTATTGTGCATACACTACCTGTCTGCCTAAGCAAAGATTAGTCTAAGCACACACCCTATGCTTCATAATCACAGACATTTCTATTGACTCCAAAGCCGAGCACGGCATTCCCAAAACTCTGCGAACAGGACACTCTATTGGTGGGCTGTATGTATAAGGCTGGTTACATATACATTGTTTTTCTGACAAATGCCACTTTTCATTGCATTGATAAGGCTCAAAGCACACAGATGATATGCACGGCATTACTAATGCTAAGTATACAAAGCGGAAGGCCAACGACTTGCATTAGAAATTTTATATAGTGATGAGCAAGCACTACTGTGCTCAGATGCTCAGTACTCATAACGAGCAGTTGGATGCTTGGATAGGCTCGACTCATGTAATGAGTATCTTGAGTTTCCTATTGACTTTCATTATATTTGAGTTGAGCCTGCCCGAGCATCCAACCGCTCGTTACGAGTACCAAGAACCCTAGCATGGTAGTGCTCGCTCATCACTATTTATATGGGATCCCATTTGAATATAAAATACCTTACATACAATTAATGTGCTGTTTGGCTACATTTGCGGGGGTCAATATTGTAACCTGGTATCATAATAAGGAAGCCATATAGAACCTTTTGCATTACAGATTTTTTTCATGGACAGCTCTGTACTAAACTGTGTGCAGACGTATTAGGCAAATGAGTATTTTGATCGCATGATAATTTTTATACATGTTGTCCTACTCCAAGCTGTATAGCCTTGAGAGCCAACTACCAATTAAATAAATCAGGTGATGTGCATCTCTGTAATGAGGAGGGGTGTGGTGTAATGACATCAACACCCTATATAAGGTGTGCTTAATTATTAGACAGCTTCCTTTCATTTGGCAAAATGGGTCAGAAGAGAGATTTCACGGGCTCTGAAAAGTCCAAAATTGTGAGATGTCTTGCAGAGGGATGCAGCAGTCTTGAAATTGACAAACTTTTGAAGCGTAATCACCAAACATTCAAGTGTTTCATGGCAAATAGCCAACAGGGTCGCAAGAAGTGTGTTGAGCAAAAAAAGCGCAAAATAACTGCCCATGAATTGAGAAAATCAAGCGTGAAGCTGACAAGATGCCATTTGCCACCGGTTTGACCATATTTCAGAGCTGCAACGTTACTGGAGTATCAAAAAGCACAAGGTGTGCCATACTCAGGCACATGGCCAAGGTAAGGAAGACTGAAAAACGATCACCTTTGAACAAGAAATATAAGATAAAACGTCAAGACTGGGCCAAGAAATATCTTAAGACTGCTTTTTCAAAGGTTTTATGGACTGATGAAATGAGAGTGACTCTTGATGGGCCAGATGGATGGGCCAGAGACTGGATCAGTAAAGGGCAGAGAGCTCCACTCCAACTCAGACGCCAGGAAGGTGGACGTGGGGTACTGGTATAGGCTGGTATCATCAAAGATGAACTTGTGGGACCTTTTCGGGTTGAGGATGGAGTGAAGCTCAACTCCCAGACCTACTGCCAGTTTCTGGAAGACAACTTCTTCAAGCAGTGGTACAGGAAGAAATCAGTATCGTTCAAGAAAAACATGATTTTCATGCAAGACAATGCTCCATCACATGCATCCAACTACTCCACAGCGTGGCTGGCCGGTAAAGGTCTAAAAGATGAAAAAATAATGACATGGCCCCCTTGTTCACCTGATCTGAACCCCATAGAGAACCTGTGGTCCCTCATAAAATGTGAGATCTACAGGGAGGGAAAACAGTACACCTCTCGGAACAGTGTCTGGGAGGCTGTGGTGGCTGCTGCACGCAATGTTGATAATAAACAGATCAAGCAATTGACAGAATCTATGGATGGTAGGCTGTTGAGTCTCATCATAAAGAAAGGAGGCTATATTGGTCACTAAGTTTTTTGGGGTTTTGTTTTTGCATGTCAGAAATGTTTATTTCCAAATTTTGTGCAGTTATGTTGGTTTACCTGGTGAAAATAAACAAGTGAGATGGGAATATATTTGTTTTTTATTAAGTTGCCTAATAATTCTGCACAGTAATAGTTACCTACACAAACAGCCTCCTAAGATAGCCAAATCTAAAAGAAACCCACTCCAACTTCCAAAAATATTAAGCTTTGATATTTATGAGTCTTTTGAGTTGATTGAAAACATAGTTGCTAATCAATAATAAAAAAAATCCCCTAAAATACAACTTGCCTAATAATTCGGCACACAGTGTAGTCCATTAGTGGTCAATCACTTGTAATTCTCTATCCGTCTCTTGCCAATTTCAGGGCCAAGAAGGATTGGACATGTAGGATTTTAACATGCTCTAGCCTTTGTTCGAGTGGGAGATAAGCCATAACCAAAGTTTTACTGTGGGGAAATAAAAAGCTGTTGGAAGAACTAGAGTTAATTCAACAGTTATATAGATTATTACCCAAAGGTTTTTAAATATCAGACACAAGGAAAAGATAATGTAATGCAATTATTGATTTATTTTCCTAGTTATGGCCTATGGAGAATATTTTGATGGCTAAAGATGCTGTTTTCCTTATTTACTCAATGACTGTACACAAATACAACCTGGGAAGTAGATAAGATTTACTATTTCCACTTGTATCCCATAGAAGTGAACCACTCATTGTCAAATGTAAAGAAAAACAGAAGCAATTGTCAAATATTTCTTCACTGTCGAAAACAACTCTTGCTTAGTTCTTTGCAGGTTGTAATAAACCTTCACTAATTACTGCTGTCACTGGTCAGTACAGAATGTCTTGGCAGTCACATTATGAGAACACAGTATCGACGTCTGTGATGTAACACTCCAGGGAGAAAAGCCTTTGTGGCCTAGGCAGTATGTCTTCTTTGTCTGCATGCAGTACTGGTCTGCGCAGTCCACATGATAAAGGGACTCTCACGGCCCAAGGGCATGCTTACTAGAGTTAGGTATTTCTTTTTCTGAAGGAAAATCCATTGAGTATCTCAGCACCAGTTTTGTAGAAGAGGTTTTCATATGCAAAAAATCGATATCGTAAATCAACCTGCCCGTAGATTAGACATGTGCAGCACACATGTCGCGGGCGGAGGAGGGGACGCCGCGCTCTCCCACTGCTCGGGTCCGGCTGCCGCTGCGGCTGCTGCGGCCTGCTGCTGCTCGGTGGCTCGAGCGATGGGCCGAATCCCGGGGACTCGAGCGGCGCTCCTCGCCCGTGAGTGAAAGGGGATTGGGTTTTGGGATAGTTTATTGTCCGTGACGCCACCCACGGTTGTGGTGATTAAGTGGACACCACCGCTGCTCTGTCTGGGGAGCCCGGGAGTGATGGTATGGAGCAGCCAGTTGTTGATTTGCCCCTCCGTGGGTAGGGGGTTTGGTGGTCCCGGGGCCCAGTGATGGGGTTGATATGGTGGACAGGCGGGTATGGGGCCTGTGGAGGTGCAGGGGCGCAGGGACAGCGCTGTGCCGCACGGTACGGAGGTACTCACTCAGCCAGTAAACACGACACAGTTCTCGGTAAACAAACGGCTGGTTGGACGGGTCCCTCGGACGGTTACGGTGCTGATGTTCCCTGCAGTTAGCGGTGACGGTCTCTTCCCTGCACCTATGTAAAGTCTTTTTGGTAGCGATGGGTTCCCACCGGTTACCCACTCCCCGACCTGGACATGAGCCGGAGGAGCCCCTCTCTTGCCCGCAGGCGCTGGCCCTGGGAAACTGGTGCCTTGGCGGTGGCGGTGTCTCCCCTTAACGGTCGGACTGTTGCCTTCAATCGGTACTTGGTTGTTAGGAGACAGAGATCCCCTTCACTGACGGATTTAGCAAATTATGGCGACTCCTAGCCTTGCCGGGATCCGAAAGGCCCCTGCCCTGGTGCTGACTGTTCTTCGTATACTGCTCCAGTACCGCCGGGTCACCACCCGTCCGCGGTCCTTCCAGCAACCTCCAAGCAGTCCCCCTGCAGACAGTCACCGCCGTTTGCTGACCTTGCTGTCTCAGTCCGGGGCACACACCCGGACCAACCTCAGGCTTTCTTAACTGTCACTTTCCTTTTTCTTCAGCTTCTCTCCTTTGCTCCTCTACCACTTCACCTCCTTCTACTTCCTCCTCCCTAGCTTGACTGCCTGGTTCTCCCGCCTTCAGGGCTGTGAACTCCTCGGTGGGCGGAGCCAACCGCCTGGCCCACCCCCTGGTGTGGACATCAGCCCCTGGAGGAAGGCAACAAGGATTTTAGGTTAGCCTAGGTGTACCTGCCGGGAATGTGGGGTGCATGTGATGTTGTGACCTGTGACCCCTGGCTTGCCCAGGGCGTCACACACACACTGTGTATATTCAACAAAGAAACAACAAAGAGCCAGCACCAATGTGCACTAAGGCATCAAATATTCCAAATTGCATTATAAAAATTTTTTTTTTGAGATTTTTGGCAAAAAATTGCAATTTCTTGAGCTGCTTCGCCACGTCACGGCAAATCTCATTTGAAGCAGTCCTACACTAAAATATTTTTATAAAATGTGCCATGCGGCCTCACATATAAATAGCAGAACTGCTCTCAGCAGCACTCACCTGGTCTATTGCAGTCCCGTACCCATGACTGAGTCATGGCTGTGGGCGGGACAGGTCCAAGCAAATGCTGCATGAAGTATATATATAGCCTGTGGACAAAGCCTGATGACCCAATGTGAACAGTCACCAAACGCCAAAATCTATACAGATGGAATACATCCCAAATTGGGGTGCATAGCAAGGTGGAGGTCAACCACCGACCAATTCAACAAAGAAACAACAAAGAGCCAGCACCAATGTGCACTAAGGCATCAAATATTCCAAACTGCATTATAAAAATTTTTTTTGAGATTTTTGGCAAAAAATTGCAATTTCTTGAGCTGCTTCGCCACGTCACGGCAAATCTCATTTGAAGCAGTCCTACACTAAAATATTTTTATAAAATGTGCCATGCGGCCTCACATATAAATAGCAGAACTGCTCTCAGCAGCACTCACCTGGTCTATTGCAGTCCCGTACCCATGACTGAGTCATGGCTGTGGGCGGGACAGGTCCAAGCAAATGCTGCATGAAGTATATATATAGCCTGTGGACAAAGCCTGATGACCCAATGTGAACAGTCACCAAACGCCAAAATCTATACAGATGGAATACATCCCAAATTGGGGTGCATAGCAAGGTGGAGGTCAACCACCGACCAATTCAACAAAGAAACAACAAAGAGCCAGCACCAATGTGCACTAAGGCATCAAATATTCCAAACTGCATTATAAAAATTTTTTTTGAGATTTTTGGCAAAAAATTGCAATTTCTTGAGCTGCTTCGCCACGTCACGGCAAATCTCATTTGAAGCAGTCCTACACTAAAATATTTTTATAAAATGTGCCATGCGGCCTCACATATAAATAGCAGAACTGCTCTCAGCAGCACTCACCTGGTCTATTGCAGTCCCGTACCCATGACTGAGTCATGGCTGTGGGCGGGACAGGTCCAAGCAAATGCTGCATGAAGTATATATATAGCCTGTGGACAAAGCCTGATGACCCAATGTGAACAGTCACCAAACGCCAAAATCTATACAGATGGAATACATCCCAAATTGGGGTGCATAGCAAGGTGGAGGTCAACCACCGACCAATTCAACAAAGAAACAACAAAGAGCCAGCACCAATGTGCACTAAGGCATCAAATATTCCAAACTGCATTATAAAAATTTTTTTTTTTGAGATTTTTGGCAAAAAATTGCAATTTCTTGAGCTGCTTCGCCACGTCACGGCAAATCTCATTTGAAGCAGTCCTACACTAAAATATTTTTATAAAATGTGCCATGCGGCCTCACATATAAATAGCAGAACTGCTCTCAGCAGCACTCACCTGGTCTATTGCAGTCCCGTACCCATGACTGAGTCATGGCTGTGGGCGGGACAGGTCCAAGCAAATGCTGCATGAAGTATATATATAGCCTGTGGACAAAGCCTGATGACCCAATGTGAACAGTCACCAAACGCCAAAATCTATACAGATGGAATACATCCCAAATTGGGGTGCATAGCAAGGTGGAGGTCAACCACCGACCAATTCAACAAAGAAACAACAAAGAGCCAGCACCAATGTGCACTAAGGCATCAAATATTCCAAACTGCATTATAAAAATTTTTTTTGAGATTTTTGGCAAAAAATTGCAATTTCTTGAGCTGCTTCGCCACGTCACGGCAAATCTCATTTGAAGCAGTCCTACACTAAAATATTTTTATAAAATGTGCCATGCGGCCTCACATATAAATAGCAGAACTGCTCTCAGCAGCACTCACCTGGTCTATTGCAGTCCCGTACCCATGACTGAGTCATGGCTGTGGGCGGGACAGGTCCAAGCAAATGCTGCATGAAGTATATATATAGCCTGTGGACAAAGCCTGATGACCCAATGTGAACAGTCACCAAACGCCAAAATCTATACAGATGGAATACATCCCAAATTGGGGTGCATAGCAAGGTGGAGGTCAACCACCGACCAATTCAACAAAGAAACAACAAAGAGCCAGCACCAATGTGCACTAAGGCATCAAATATTCCAAACTGCATTATAAAAATTTTTTTTGAGATTTTTGGCAAAAAATTGCAATTTCTTGAGCTGCTTCGCCACGTCACGGCAAATCTCATTTGAAGCAGTCCTACACTAAAATATTTTTATAAAATGTGCCATGCGGCCTCACATATAAATAGCAGAACTGCTCTCAGCAGCACTCACCTGGTCTATTGCAGTCCCGTACCCATGACTGAGTCATGGCTGTGGGCGGGACAGGTCCAAGCAAATGCTGCATGAAGTATATATATAGCCTGTGGACAAAGCCTGATGACCCAATGTGAACAGTCACCAAACGCCAAAATCTATACAGATGGAATACATCCCAAATTGGGGTGCATAGCAAGGTGGAGGTCAACCACCGACCAATTCAACAAAGAAACAACAAAGAGCCAGCACCAATGTGCACTAAGGCATCAAATATTCCAAACTGCATTATAAAAATTTTTTTTTGAGATTTTTGGCAAAAAATTGCAATTTCTTGAGCTGCTTCGCCACGTCACGGCAAATCTCATTTGAAGCAGTCCTACACCAAAATATTTTTATAAAATGTGCCATGCGGCCTCACATATAAATAGCAGAACTGCTCTCAGCAGCACTCACCTGGTCTATTGCAGTCCCGTACCCATGACTGAGTCATGGCTGTGGGCGGGACAGGTCCAAGCAAATGCTGCATGAAGTATATATATAGCCTGTGGACAAAGCCTGATGACCCAATGTGAACAGTCACCAAACGCCAAAATCTATACAGATGGAATACATCCCAAATTGGGGTGCATAGCAAGGTGGAGGTCAACCACCGACCAATTCAACAAAGAAACAACAAAGAGCCAGCACCAATGTGCACTAAGGCATCAAATATTCCAAACTGCATTATAAAAATTTTTTTTGAGATTTTTGGCAAAAAATTGCAATTTCTTGAGCTGCTTCGCCACGTCACGGCAAATCTCATTTGAAGCAGTCCTACACTAAAATATTTTTATAAAATGTGCCATGCGGCCTCACATATAAATAGCAGAACTGCTCTCAGCAGCACTCACCTGGTCTATTGCAGTCCCGTACCCATGACTGAGTCATGGCTGTGGGCGGGACAGGTCCAAGCAAATGCTGCATGAAGTATATATATAGCCTGTGGACAAAGCCTGATGACCCAATGTGAACAGTCACCAAACGCCAAAATCTATACAGATGGAATACATCCCAAATTGGGGTGCATAGCAAGGTGGAGGTCAACCACCGACCAATTCAACAAAGAAACAACAAAGAGCCAGCACCAATGTGCACTAAGGCATCAAATATTCCAAACTGCATTATAAAAATTTTTTTTGAGATTTTTGGCAAAAAATTGCAATTTCTTGAGCTGCTTCGCCACGTCACGGCAAATCTCATTTGAAGCAGTCCTACACTAAAATATTTTTATAAAATGTGCCATGCGGCCTCACATATAAATAGCAGAACTGCTCTCAGCAGCACTCACCTGGTCTATTGCAGTCCCGTACCCATGACTGAGTCATGGCTGTGGGCGGGACAGGTCCAAGCAAATGCTGCATGAAGTATATATATAGCCTGTGGACAAAGCCTGATGACCCAATGTGAACAGTCACCAAACGCCAAAATCTATACAGATGGAATACATCCCAAATTGGGGTGCATAGCAAGGTGGAGGTCAACCACCGACCAATTCAACAAAGAAACAACAAAGAGCCAGCACCAATGTGCACTAAGGCATCAAATATTCCAAACTGCATTATAAAAATTTTTTTTGAGATTTTTGGCAAAAAATTGCAATTTCTTGAGCTGCTTCGCCACGTCACGGCAAATCTCATTTGAAGCAGTCCTACACTAAAATATTTTTATAAAATGTGCCATGCGGCCTCACATATAAATAGCAGAACTGCTCTCAGCAGCACTCACCTGGTCTATTGCAGTCCCGTACCCATGACTGAGTCATGGCTGTGGGCGGGACAGGTCCAAGCAAATGCTGCATGAAGTATATATATAGCCTGTGGACAAAGCCTGATGACCCAATGTGAACAGTCACCAAACGCCAAAATCTATACAGATGGAATACATCCCAAATTGGGGTGCATAGCAAGGTGGAGGTCAACCACCGACCAATTCAACAAAGAAACAACAAAGAGCCAGCACCAATGTGCACTAAGGCATCAAATATTCCAAACTGCATTATAAAAATTTTTTTTGAGATTTTTGGCAAAAAATTGCAATTTCTTGAGCTGCTTCGCCACGTCACGGCAAATCTCATTTGAAGCAGTCCTACACTAAAATATTTTTATAAAATGTGCCATGCGGCCTCACATATAAATAGCAGAACTGCTCTCAGCAGCACTCACCTGGTCTATTGCAGTCCCGTACCCATGACTGAGTCATGGCTGTGGGCGGGACAGGTCCAAGCAAATGCTGCATGAAGTATATATATAGCCTGTGGACAAAGCCTGATGACCCAATGTGAACAGTCACCAAACGCCAAAATCTATACAGATGGAATACATCCCAAATTGGGGTGCATAGCAAGGTGGAGGTCAACCACCGACCAATTCAACAAAGAAACAACAAAGAGCCAGCACCAATGTGCACTAAGGCATCAAATATTCCAAACTGCATTATAAAAATTTTTTTTGAGATTTTTGGCAAAAAATTGCAATTTCTTGAGCTGCTTCGCCACGTCACGGCAAATCTCATTTGAAGCAGTCCTACACTAAAATATTTTTATAAAATGTGCCATGCGGCCTCACATATAAATAGCAGAACTGCTCTCAGCAGCACTCACCTGGTCTATTGCAGTCCCGTACCCATGACTGAGTCATGGCTGTGGGCGGGACAGGTCCAAGCAAATGCTGCATGAAGTATATATATAGCCTGTGGACAAAGCCTGATGACCCAATGTGAACAGTCACCAAACGCCAAAATCTATACAGATGGAATACATCCCAAATTGGGGTGCATAGCAAGGTGGAGGTCAACCACCGACCAATTCAACAAAGAAACAACAAAGAGCCAGCACCAATGTGCACTAAGGCATCAAATATTCCAAACTGCATTATAAAAATTTTTTTTGAGATTTTTGGCAAAAAATTGCAATTTCTTGAGCTGCTTCGCCACGTCACGGCAAATCTCATTTGAAGCAGTCCTACACTAAAATATTTTTATAAAATGTGCCATGCGGCCTCACATATAAATAGCAGAACTGCTCTCAGCAGCACTCACCTGGTCTATTGCAGTCCCGTACCCATGACTGAGTCATGGCTGTGGGCGGGACAGGTCCAAGCAAATGCTGCATGAAGTATATATATAGCCTGTGGACAAAGCCTGATGACCCAATGTGAACAGTCACCAAACGCCAAAATCTATACAGATGGAATACATCCCAAATTGGGGTGCATAGCAAGGTGGAGGTCAACCACCGACCAATTCAACAAAGAAACAACAAAGAGCCAGCACCAATGTGCACTAAGGCATCAAATATTCCAAACTGCATTATAAAAATTTTTTTTTTGAGATTTTTGGCAAAAAATTGCAATTTCAAAAAAAAAAAAAAAAAAAAAAAAAAAAAAAAAATTTTTATAATGCAGTTTGGAATATTTGATGCCTTAGTGCACACTGGTGCTGGCTCTTTGTTGTTTCTTTGTTGAATTGGTCGGTGGTTGACCTCCACCTTGCTATGCACCCCAATTTGGGATGTATTCCATCTGTATAGATTTTGGCGTTTGGTGACTGTTCACATTGGGTCATCAGGCTTTGTCCACAGGCTATATATATACTTCATGCAGCATTTGCTTGGACCTGTCCCGCCCATAGCCATGACTCAGTCATGGGTACGGGACTGCAATAGACCAGGTGAGTGCTGCTGAGAGCAGTTCTGCTATTTATATGTGAGGCCGCATGGCACATTTTATAAAAATATTTTAGTGTAGGACTGCTTCAAATGAGATTTGCCGTGACGTGGCGAAGCAGCTCAAGAAATTGCAATTTTTTGCCAAAAATCTCAAAAAAAAAAAAAAAAAATTTTTATAATGCAGTTTGGAATATTTGATGCCTTAGTGCACACTGGTGCTGGCTCTTTGTTGTTACTGTGTATATTCACCCTGGAGTTGATCCTTTATTATGCAAAAAGTGATAGCTGCATAAAACCCTCGGTGTCTCTGAAGAGTAATCCAAATCCATCTCAAAATACACACACATTAGAGCGGTATTTACTGCTGTGAATTTTCTGAGGCATTCCCACTGCATAAATTCTGCAGCAAAAATGTCCCATGATGATGTGCCATAAAACTCTGTATGCCACTTAGCCTATCTTCTCCTAAAGCTGTACTCCCCACATAAAGACTGCCTTAAGATGAAGGCTGAAGGTGTAATGACACCAAGATCTACTATACTCTCCCCACAGACTGGCTTGAGAAGAAAGATGAAGGTGTTAGTAATCACGCCCTGTACGCTATACTACAGAGTAGCTGCAGAGATTATGGCTGAGAGCAGGTTTGTCTATCTTTATAGCACAGGAGAAAGTATGCTCTTCTGACCTTATGTGTCATGATCTAGGACCGGTATTCCCCACTCCAGAGCTTCCCAGACCTGGCCTAGTCCTGTCAGGATATAACTCCCATCAACCTCGTTTTGGTTTCAGGAGACACTATATCTGGGCGCTGCACCAGCATTCCAGTGCTGGTTATAGTTTTGCTCTGCAGCCTGTGTCTGGCTCTGTTGAGATTTCCTGTTTGATCTGACTACCATGTCTTTGCCTGTACCCTCCCCCATTCGTTCATCTGTCCCAGTCCCTGACTTCCCTCTCCTGTCATTTGTTTACCCATCCTGGTTCATCCTACTTCCCGTGTTTTTGTCTCATCACCCTCCAGACTGTCTTCTGTTCCCTGTGCCCTTTGTGTTTCTCTCTGCATACCTGATCTCCTGTTTCTGTTTTCTGACCTGATCTTGATCCTCCCTCTGCAGTGACTTGACTTCCCAGCTAGACCCTGACTGCTTGACTGCTCTATTGCCCCCTGGTGGTTCGCCTCTGAACTGTCTGCTGAAGTTACTCTGTTGTATTTCAGCCTCCTTTCTGTCACAGTGTTACTTTGATGTTCCTTCACTACTCTGTTGCCACTTAGTGGGGAATACGCTGTACTATTTCTTACCATCCCTTTGTACAGTGTGAGATTTTGGGGGTGTGTTCTTTTTTCCCCTCATGAGCCTGCTGCTTATGATTGGTCAATCTCATGCAGATGAAAAGTACACACCCCTAGAGAAGAATCTCTGCTAATGTCCCGTTAGGTTTATCATAAATTATAACCTAAACTTTACAAACTAATATCTGTGAATAGAGATAGGAAATGAAAAATAAAACTACATTGTATTCACCTCTCCAGCCACATTCCCATAAGAGAAATTAAGGGACACATGTCAACTACCACTTGGGGGGTATTTCTTTGACTCCACACTATGACATACAGTGCCTACAAGTAGTATTCAACCCCCTGCAGATTTAGCAGGTTTGATAAGATGCAAATAAGTTAGAGCCTGGAAACTTCAAACAAGAGCAGGATTTATTAACAGATGCATAAATCTTACAAACCAACAAGTTATGTTGCTCAGTTAAATTTTAATAAATTTTCAACATATAAGTGTGGGTCAATTATTATTCAACCCCTAGGTTTAATATTTTGTGGAATAACCCTTGTTTGCTATTACAGCTAATAATCATCTTTTATAAGACCTGATCAGGCCGGCACAGGTCTCTGGAGTTATCTTGGCCCACTCCTCCATGCAGATCTTCTCCAAGTTATCTAGGTTCTTTGGGTGTCTCATGCGGACTTTAATCTTGAGCTCCTTCCACAAGTTTTCAATTGGGTTAAGGTCAGGAGACTGAGTAGGCCACTGCAACACCTTGATTTTTTCCCTCTTGAACCAGGCCTTGGTTTTCTTGGCTGTGTGCTTTGGGTCGTTGTCTTGTTGGAAGATGAAATGATGACCCATCTTAAGATCCTTGATGAAGGAGCGGAGGTTCTTGGCCAAAATCTCCAGGTAGGCCGTGCTATCCATCTTCCCATGGATGCGGACCAGATGGCCAGGCCCCTTGGCTGAGAAACAGCCCCACAGCATGATGCTGCCACCACCATGCTTGACTGTAGGGATGGTATTCTTGGGGTCGTATACAGTGCCATCCAGTCTCCAAACGTCACGTGTGTGGTTGGCACCAAAGATCTCAATCTTGGTCTCATCAGAGCAGAGAACCTTGAACCAGTCTGTCTCAGAGTCCTCCAAGTGATCATGAGCAAACTGTAGACGAGCCTTGACATGACACTTTGAAAGTAAAGGTACCTTACGGGCTCGTCTGGAACGGAGACCATTGCGGTGGAGTACGTTACTTATGGTATTGACTGAAACCAATGTCCCCACTGCCATGAGATCTTCCCGGAGCTCCTTCCTTGTTGCCCTTGGGTTAGCCTTGACTCTTCGGACAAGCCTGGCCTCGGCACGGGTGAAAACGTTCAAAGGCTGTCCAGGCCGTGGAAGGCTAACAGTAGTTCCATAAGCCTTCCACTTCCGGATGATGCTCCCAACAGTGGAGACAGGTAGGCCCAACTCCTTGGAAAGGGTTTTGTACCCCTTGCCAGCCTTGTGACCCTCCACGATCTTGTCTCTGATGGCCTTGGAATGCTCCTTTGTCTTTTCCATGTTGACCAAGTATGAGTGCTGTTCACAAGTTTGGGAAGGGTCTTAATTAGTCAAAAAAAGCTGGAAAAAGAGATAATGAATCCAAACATGTGAAGCTCATTGTTCTTTGTGCCTGAAATACTTCTTAATACTTTAGGGGAACCAAACAGAATTCTTGTGGTTTGAGGGTTTGAATAATAAATGACCCTCTGAATAAACTTTTCACAATTTAAAAGAAAAAAAAAAAAAAGAAATAACATTCTTTTTTGCTGCAGTACATTTCACACTTCGAGGCTGATCTACAGTCCAAATGTCACAATGACAAGTTAATTCCGAATGTGTAAACCTGCTAAATCTGCAGGGGGTTGAATACTACTTGTAGGCACTGTATCTCTATATATAGGTGGTGATATGATTTAAGTAGCATGGTATTATGGTAATGTTTCATTATATTTCTGTCACTATATGTCCAAGTTAAAGGGAATCTGTCATCAGATTTTTGCTACTCCATCTAAGAGAAACATAATGTAGAGACAAAGACTCTGATTCCAGCGATGTGTCACTTATTGGGCTACTTGCTGTTATTTTGATAAAATAACTGTTTCGCTGCTGAAAATCTAGCAGTTATTTGGATCTAGAGTAGGGTTATAATGAGCTTATGCAGTTACTCGACTACCTGGCAGCACAGCAAGTAGTCCTCTAACGATAATCTCCTGCTAATTAAACATTGATTTTATAAAATCTACACTATGCAGCCCAATAAGTGAAACATCACTGGAATCAGGGTCTCTTTTTCTTCATCATGTTGCTCTCAGATTAGGTGGAAAAAAAATCTAGTGACAGAGTCCCTTTAAAATGAGTGTGCTATTAGCATTACAGTATAACTGTTGTATTCATTGCTCTGTCTTAAGGGAAATGATTTCCACTAGGTATAGACTACAATAAATAGAGGGTTTTGTTCATGTATTAACATACTGTATGTGTTAACATAAGTTTAGTAAATGTTTTCTTTTGTGGAACAAATATATTTTTACGCACATGGGTGATCAGCAATGTGTTACTGACTGCTTAATATCAGAGTTGGACCTTGGACCCGCAGTCATCCATGAATAAATGTCCTGATGTGCTCTCAAGGTCACAAACATGTTCATGCAAAACGTTACGTTGCAAAACACTTATGCATCCCCATGTAAATTTCTGCTAATGACAGTGAAGGACAAATTATTTTCTGATACAGTCGATAGCAAATATTTATGTGGGTAGCCTACGCTCTCCCCCACCTCCTTATGTGTCCAATCGAAACATGGGTGGCAAAATGATGTTTCCTAATCCTGGTGATTCATTTTTTAAGTTGTGTCATTTTATTAATGTTTAATAGTAAATTTTGCTTATACCAAGTGTTCTGTTGAAAATTCAGTATACAAAATAATTGAGAAATCTACTCATTAAAACAAAATCTGAATAAATACATCTATCATCTGTCTATCTTTCTGTCTATTTATCCATTATCTATCTATCTATCTATCCATGTATCTATATATCCATCCATCCATCCATCCATCTATCTATCTATCTATCTATCTATCTATCTATCTATTTCTCTATCGTGTATCTATAATTATCGATCATCTAGCTATCTCTTTAAATTATACACATAACTAAAATAGCAAATTAAAGGGGTTGGTGACTACTTCTTTATTGATAAACTGTTAGGGGTACTTTACACGCTGCGACATCGCTACCGATATATCGTCGGGGTCATGTCGTTAGTGACGCACATCCGGCGCTGGTAGCGACATCGCAGGGTGTAACACTAAAGAGCAACGATCAACGATCTCAAAATCGTTCCAAAACGGTGATCGTTGACACGTCGTTCATTTTCTTAATATCGCTGCTGCCACCGGTACGATGTTGTTCATTGTTCCTGCGGCAGCACACATCGCTATGTGTGACACCGCAGGAGCGACAAACATCTCCTTACCTGCGTCCACTGGCAATGCGGAAGGGAGGAGGTGGGTGGGATGTTACGTCCCACTCATCTCCGCCCCTCCGCTTCTATTGGCCGGCCGCTTAGTGACGCCGCAGTGACGTCGCTATGACGCCGAACGCACCTCCCACTTGAGGGAGGAATTGTTCGGCGGTCACAGCGACATCGCTGCACAGGTATGTGCGTGTGACGCTGCCGTAGCGATAATGTTCGCTACGGCAGCGATCACCACATATCACAAGAACGTCGGGGGCTGGTGCTATCTCACGCGACATCACTAGCAATCACTAGCGATGTCGCAGCGTGTAAAGTACCCCTTACTGGTGCCATCAGCAACCAGAAGTTCTCAGATGTTCCATCATTCCTAAAATGACCGCTGAGGATACTGCAGATGCACCGCCAATTAATTTGTATACATTGGTATAAGTGCAATGTGTAGGTCCATGTTCAGACTATGGCCATTTACAGACGTAACCTAAGATAAAAACAAGTAAATCAGTAAATAGTACAAGTACATATAAATAACATAGGGTACTTAGTTGACATTATTTTGATCAAAAAAGCGTAAAAATGTCTTAGAGAGGTTTAGCCAAGGGATAGGACTGTCCTGATTAAGTACAGTAACTAAGTGCCATATGTTATTTACATGTACTATTACTATTTATTTACTGCAGGGTATTTGTTGATTTTAGTTTTATCCTAGGGTAATTTGAATAGGGGTTGGTTCTACAGCACTCAACTGTGGCCACAATTGAAATAATGGAGCTGCTGTGTTCCGGCAGCATCCGGAATCTTCCAGGGGGTGCGGTAATGGTTGATCGACTATGGTTTCCCACCCTCACCTATCAAATATTGATAGGCCATAAATAGAAAAATAGTATCCAACCTCTTTAAATCGTATAAGGATGTGATAGAGACAGAACCAGTCTTTCTAGCTAGTATAACTATTATTGTATAGCAAGTAATGAGGACAGATGAGTATAGGACACATTTGCTTATTTATAATGTATTTATCTTCAGGCCGATTAACAGTATTTAATATGTCTTGCAGAGAATCTTCTGATGGGGAAGACCATTTAAAGGAACTGACCACAATGAACCAACCTATATTGTCTACGCCAATGACAGACTTAATAACACATCTTCAGTCCCTACGGAGGAAAAGACGACGTGCTCGACGGCTTCATCAACCACGTTTAATGCGTGTTGGTTGTTCCCTGGGAACTTGCCAAGTGCAGAATCTGAACCATCGACTGTGGCAACTGATGGGACAAATTGGGAAGGAGGACTCTCCAATCCAGCTGAGCAATCCTCATAGCTACGGCTGAATATTGTGGACTACAAGACCAGAAAATCATTGAATATAGTTTACCCAACGTGTGACTTGTTAGTAAATAGACGGCTTCTGATTCATAGTGTGTCTGGTCATTTATACTGTGATCGCAGCATAACACACGTAGATCACATAGTGGTTGTGCTACAATTCACAGCCTACAACCGGTCAGAGTGTTTCCACTGTGAATATGTTAGGAAACTATTCTAAGCAAGTTGAAGCATATTTGTCATATGGGCCTTAGGCGGGACAGTCATATAAATATATATTGCAGAAACAGCATAATCATTGTAGAAATCAAAGAGTCACATCAAGTAGCGTGTCAGTCATAATGACACATACCCTACCGTAGTTTACTTAGGACTTAGGCATTGATATTATAATCTTAAAGCATTATACCATATAATATAGTGTTAATGCTGTATGTGGGAACCTGCTGCCTCACACAATGTTTAGTATTTTATTATTTTAACAGTGATAGTTCTTGATTTTTCCTAAACTATTGCATGTTTAAATGGGCTGACTATTCTAGTGCGTTTCTTAAAGAGGTATTATCAAATTAGGAAGTTATCACCTATCAATGAGATATTGGATAATTTCCTGATCGCCATTAAGACCCCCACCATTCATGGAGCTCTGAAGAGCCTCATGTCAAAGGAGCAGTGGGCAATGTCAATCTGTTCGTTCTTAATCGGACTGCCAGAGATAGCTGAGTGCTACACTTGACTGGTCTTTGGCACTCCCATAAGAATGAATGGAGTGGCAGGGATTACTCACCACTCCATTAACTTGGGGCTCTTGGGAATCTTGCTTTTCATGATTGGTGGAGGTCCCAGAGATAGGACATCCAGCCATCTAGAAGATATAAGATATCACCTATCCAAGGGATAACTTCTAAATTTGAGAATACCCCTTTAAAACTGCATTAGATAGCCATATTCATCTTATGTCAATAAGTGGAAATAAAGGAAAGGCAGACATAAAAAGCAAAGGGCCCATGTGTTAAGTAGTTCCACTTTATTTGCTTAATAGGAAATCTTTTTCTGGAAGACAAAATTCTTTGTTGGATCACAGTCTACTAGTGATGAGCGACCATGCTCGGGTGCTCGCTACTCGTTAAGAGCAGTTGGATGCTTGGATGGGCATGACTCGAGTACCCGAGTATAATGGAAGTCAATGGGAACTCAAGTTCTTAATGAGTACCGAACACCCAGGCAAGGTAGTGCTCGCTCATCATTGCAATCTGCCAGAAATGATTAGCTATATGAATCATTAACCCAGCCCTTGACATGCAGTGTAGATGAAACTAGAAGATGACCTTTCACCAAATGTTTCATGCTGAGCTGGACACTCGATGCAATAGTGTCTGCAAAGCGGAATAAAACATCTTTTTTTATTTTATTTTTATCTTTTTATTTCACCTCTCCATTGCAATGACGTTAGCAATCAAAGCATTTGACACCTAATGATGTAGCTTTGGTTAAGTCGATGTGGGCATATTTTTCACTGGGGTTTATACTCCTTGTATAAGTTACTATCTGACAATATCCACTTGGACTGAACAAACATTAACTTATTAGATGCCATCATCAGCTATGCAGCCACTATTACATTTTGTGTCCAGTTCACCATGAAATTTTCACCATAGTCCTCTTTAAGGTGGTGGTGGTGGGTCCTATTGTAGAGGTCACACATACAGCATCAATTTCTACATGTACTGTAAGATATGTCAGCATCGAAAATAAACCTTTCAGAAATTAAATTCTTAAAGACAAAGAGTACCAGAGCACTTATTGTGTATCACTAGGCTTTATTCATGTGTGTCTATTTTGCATCTACAAAACATTGATCACTTTTCATCTGTTTGAGATCTGTGTGTTGGTCTTTTATGATCCGTGAGTGTACCGTATTTTGCAAATGCTAAAAAAATTGGAGGCCCAAGAGGTGGTCTTCCCAGCATCTCCCAATAACTAGACTATGAATAATGTCCAGCAGATGGATGAAATCCATGTGGTGTCTGTTGCTTTTACCGTCTGTTTCACTTAATGTGTTCATCCGGCAAATTGTTGGACATGACTCCGATTTTTCACGTTGGCCATAGGACATATGATTAGCGCCATAGAATTTAATGGGTCCATGTGCTGACAGGGGCTAAGGCAAAGTGACAGACTTGGAGCCATCCCTATCACACTTCAGTAAGTGCATATATATATATATATATATATATATATATATATATTAATATATATATATATATATATATAGGTTTATATATACTGTATATAATATAAAATGTGTGTGTGTGATTGTGCATGCGTGCATTGCAGATTATCTGAATGTTCAGACTTCATGTCCACCCATTTTGTATTCCCTTTTCACAGAAGAATGACACTGTAACATACTTTGCACCTAATAATTTATTATTTATTATTTGTGTATTTATTATTCTTCTGTTAATATTGTTTCATGTTTTTCCCTTATTGTATTTATTCTATTCTACAGTATCTAATAATAAATGCAGTATGACCTTAAGGAGATTTTGAGATAATTTTTTTAAATCATTTTGCCAGGGATTCTGTAGGTTATCGTCAAAAAAGGCTAGAGACTGTGAAGCTGCTGAGATAGGGGTAGGTGGTAGAGGTAGGAGGTTCCCCTGCAAGGAAAGAGAAGGGACATTCTGACCATAGATGCAACAACATATCCATGAAGATATCATAAGATATTTAAGGGCTCATGTGCACGTTGCGTAATTGCATGCATTTACGCTGCGTATTGTACTGTAGCGTAAATGCATGCGTCCTGCGTCCCCTGCACAATCTATGTAGAATGTGCATGAGACGTGCGCACGATGCTTTTATGAACGCAGCGATTTGGGTGCTAAAATTTTGACCCAAATCTGTGCGTTCATAAAATGAGCTTAACAATTATTCCGTGCACTTTAGATGCAGCTCCCACACTGTCTATGGTGGGGGCAGCAGCCAGAGCGCTTGAAATCAGCTTTTTTTGTACAGAAAAACTGCATCCATTACGCAGTGTTTCTGCAGCGATTTGACATGTGCTGTCAAATCGCTGCAGAAAATTCAGCAGTTACGTGCGCATGAGCCCTAACAGTGTTATATAAATTTTTATTTTTTTTCTAAAGAAACCTACATACTGTGACCTAATGTTAATTTTATCTAACAGGGCCAAGTATCTTTAAAGGGAACTTGTCACCAGTTTTTTAGTGTATGAGCTAATACCACCACCTTCCTTAGCACCTATGTTGCATTCTAAAAAGTGGTATATTATGCCCCGACCCCCCCTGCTCACCCCCAAATATAAGCTTTTTAATTGCTACTGTGCTGTATGGAAATTTGTCCGGTCCAATGGGTATCATTGCAGCGGCTCATGTCCCTCTTCTCTGCCGGTAATCACCATCTTCCCAATGTGATTGATTTTGATGACGCATCCGGTGTTATCCACATAGCCAGACAAAATCTCGCTCCTGAGAAGGAAGATCGCGGTTTGTGCCGGCGCAATTTGCTATAAGCTCATACACTAAAAAACTGGTGAAAGGTTCCCTTTAAAGGGGTCATGTGATTGCAGACTTATGAACTATGAAAAGTGTGTTGCAAAGGCTCTTAAGATTCACTGATATTGTTGGTGACAGCTGGTGGTCACGTGAATGCAAGTATGCAAATTGCATACATACATGCTGTCATGTGCCAACTAGGCAAGCTCGACTTCTTTCAGTCACATGTATTGAGAAAAACAAAGCACATCTAGTCGGAAAGTATGCAAGTGACCACCTGGTCTCACCGGCCGTGCCAGCGAATCCTGACAGTATGCTCACTGCACACTGTCAGGATTCAAAAGTCTGCAATGACATAAAGTGACTATGTACTTTTATGAGAAGACCAGACAACCCCTTAAGGCTATATGAGCACGCTGCAGTTTTTTTTGCTTTTTTTAGTTGCTTTTTTTGGGACACTTTGTTGTCAGATAGTTCTGACTTTTGACTTCACAGCAAAGTTTATGAGAATTCAGATTTTCTGTGCGCACATTGCAGTTTTTTTGTCTGCAGTTTATTTGTCATAAACCTCTAACAAAAAAAATGCAGCATGTTCATTCTTCTTACTTTTTTGTCAGTTTTATCACACTTTCTATACTGACAAACACATTAAGGGCTCATGTGCATGTAACTGCTGAATATTCTGCAGCGATTTGACAGCACATGTGCGCGTCAAATCGCTGCAGCATAACGGATGCAGTTTTTTGTACAAAAAAAAGCCGATTTCATGTGCTATGGCTGCTGCACCCACCATAGACAGAGTGGGAGCTGCATCCATAGCGCACGGAATAATTGACATGCTCATTTTATGAACGCATGGATTTGGGTCAAAATGTTAGCACCCAAATCGCTGCGTTCATAAAATCATCATGCGCACATATCAAGCACAATCTACATAGATTGTGCAGGGGACGCAGGACGCATGCATTTATGCTGCAGCGCAATATGCAGCGTAAATGCATGCAATTACGCAATGCGCGCATGAGCCCTAAATCAGAATTGGCAAAAAAGCACCAAAAATTCACCTGTGCTGCCCTGGCCTATCAGGTTGTCACAGGGTATTTTGCAATCTGCCCTTCTGTGCAATATCCACCTCCTCCTTGGTTATGGGTCCCCAACTAATAGTGTTGCCAACATCAGCCAATCAAAATCCTAGGAACACTCTGCACCACACCCACCAGACACACCAGTGGACAGCCTGAGTGGAATAGGGGGATTGGTAAGGGGAGGTCAGGAGTGTCAGGAGTAGGCCAGTGGGTCGGTAGGAGAGAAGAAGTGTAGGAGTGAAGGAGAGAGGAGGTCAGGAGCCGGGCTCCTTGGAAGTCACTAGGTAGCAGACGGTGGTCTGGGCCTAGTAGGAGCTGGACCCCCGGGTGCAGGGGATCGTGACAAGAGGCACGGAACTGTCGAGGAGGACAGCCGGCGGCCTTGTACCATCACCGGGCTGGGACCAGGGCACGACGGGGTACGTGCACCCTAGGTCAGGGAGTAGCTTCAGGCAACCTGACAATTTACCAGACGAGAATGGAGCCTTCAAGATCCGCTCTCCACCCGCTCCAAAATCGGGGTACTAGCACAACGAGGGGGATAGGACTTTCCACTAAAACGTTCCAGGAAATCCCAAGCGTGAACCCTGAGAGAAAGCTCCCTCAGTTAGCCACACTGGGGAGCGGGACCCAACTAATTCTACACTACCGGGACCAACTGACAAGTGAACTTAGTGCCAGGAGGAAGGTCATGGATCACCAGGCAACACCAGTGGGGACGGGACCCAAACTAGCTCCCCTCAGTGACAGTGGTGTCCAGAACTTTGGTTTACCAAGTTGTCCGTGTCAGCTTTATGGACTGAGTGAGTACGCAAGTGACCCTTTCACCCCCAACGGCACTCCCCAACACCATCGAGTCCTGGGGCATGCCCCCTAGCCGTGAAGGGGTTAAAACACCTAGCTGCCCACTCCATTGTCACCGGGTACTCCCAGCTGCAGCAGTGGTACTCCACCTTATCACACACCACGGGTGGCGTTACAAACTTTAAATATACAATCCCCTGTAAATACCCCCTTTATATGAGTGGCCGCACGACCCCCCCGGGTCCAGACGCCCCTTGAGCCACCACGGATCCAGATCCGAGTAGCCTGGCTGCTGACGTGGGGGCTGCACACCTCAAATTCCTGGCGTCACGAACAGGATACGAGCAGGACCCACTTACCTGGGTGACGTGTGCCTTGAAGACCAAAACCGCAAGTCAAAAGCCCTGTTTCCCGCCAATTCCGACATCTTCCGCCATCTTTTGACGCCAAAACGCCATCTTCTCCACAAAAGTGCGCGAATCAGAAGCCCCGCGCTTCGTGCTAAGAGTGAGGCCAGAACCGGAAGTTCCCAGAGGGCCACAGCATCGAGGAGAGTGCTGAGTGAAAACCGAGGGGGGCGCGACGGCATGTGGCAGCAGCGGAAGAGAAGCAGGGACTCCAGGACTCTGCGATAACGTTCCTAGACAGCACAGAAACAAGATGGTGGAGCGGAGCTGGTCACCGGAACATGCTGTTCCCGGAACCGCGACCTGGATTGAGGAAGAGACGGAGCAGCTGTGCAGGAGAATACAGACGCAATTCCTGTTTATATTGGACCACTGGAGAAAAGAGATGAGGAGCCTGGCGATGGCGGTGCGAGCCCATGAGATCGAAATCCCATATGAAGAGAGGGTAAGCGGTTACCCAGTCCCTGATGATTGCCCTAATCCGGCCGATGCGGCTGAGGGATCCGGACCGCCCCCGCTCCCGGTGAGCACTCCGCCGCCACCAACCCCGTCCTCGGCGGACGCCGAGCTGCCTACTCCCACCATGGCAGCGGAACCTTCAGCCCCTCTGTACGAAGATACAGCTGCAGAACCCCCGGTTTCGTCCCTCGACCCGGTCATGACAGCGGTCACCCCGACACCGGCCAGACCAGACCCAGTCGCATCCCCGTGGCCGTCCTTAGAGGCGGAGCATCCGGACTGTGCAACCCCGGCTGCGGAGCAGTTGGTACATCTACCCGATGTAGCGGAGGTGGAGCCTGAAGAGCTGCCGGTTCCACCGCTGCGCGGCATCCCAACAGCTGTTGAGGCGCCAACAGCATACTTAAAGCCAGAGCCAGCTAGGGAGCCGAGGCTGGATGCTGACGCCCCCTACTGGGAATGACAACACCCAAAGCTTAAACCGAAGATGACGAATCAAGATCAGAGGTAACGGGAGATGGTTGTCCGTGCACAGAGAGAAAAGGAGCACTTGAGGAGGGCCACCTTCCATGTCAGAGGGCCGTGGCGCAGGGGCCATGTAAGGCGGTTTAACCCCGACAAAGGGTGGGGCTTCCTCTGAGAAGCGAACCTCTCTGAAGAAGTGTTTGTTGCTCGGAGAGATAGAGAGCAACACCTCCCGAAAGACCACCTGGGCCGTAACCTGGAGCCAGGAGAGGTGGTTATCTACACTCTGCATTGGAGTGAGCGGGGCTGGTACGACCTAGATGTGAAGCGGCTCGCTATGGTTGATGAGCGGGTTGTGCCAGCCACCACTATTGATTACCAGCCTTCCAGTGAGCAGTACCAGTAATGTATAATGTTGTAGCAGAACTGTTAGGTATCGGTGTTTCGTTTGTTATTTTCCCAAGTTTATTTTCCATATAGAGAATGTTAGAAAATAAGTGTCTAATCAACAGGGTCTGAATGAAAAGAGTAAAAGTTACCTGATTTGCGAGAAGATTTTCATAGTGTATACACCCGGTACATGGACTTCGTTATATAATTAGTAGTAAAAATGGACCATAGTCACATGACTGGTTGTGACCTACACAGACTTGTGTTCTTGTAAATAATTACACCACCTGTGCCCACCGGAGTTGTCTATTGCAACACCCGGGACTTTAACCTGGTCACGGACCCACCATAGGTATGCAGCGGGTCAGGTTTTTTGGGTGGCGGGTTCAGGTGATCCGGGACACTGGGACTGAACTCTTGCAGGAAGAGGCTTCAACGGAGCAGGTTGAGCCTCCGCTACTAACTAAATTGGTAGAGTTCCATCGATGGAACGATGAACTCTAAAAATTGCGTAACGTTCAAGTGTCCAACCTCCCTAATGTGGGAAGTATTTGTAAACAAAAATGTTTCTTTTTCTATTTTCCACTTTTGCAGTTTCACAAAAAAAATCTCTGATGTCCTGTAGCTCGAGGACGAGCTACGTTTAACCAAGGGGGAATGTGACGCCCTGGCCTATCAGGTCATCACAGGGTATTGTGCAATCTGCCCTTCTGTGCAATATCCACAACCTCCTTGGTTACTGGTCCCCAACTAATGGTGTTCAATAAGCATCATGCGCACATATCAAGCACAATCTACATAGATTGTGCAGGGGACGCAGGACGCATGCATTTATGCTGCAGTGCAATATGCAGCGTAAATGCATGCAATTACGCAATGCGCGCATGAGCCCTAAATCAGAATTGGCAAAAAAGCACCAAAAATTCACCTGTGCTGCCCTGGCCTATCAGGTTGTCACAGGGTATTTTGCAATCTGCCCTTCTGTGCAATATCCACCTCCTCCTTGGTTATGGGTCCCCAACTAATAGTGTTGCCAACATCAGCCAATCAAAATCCTAGGAACACTCTGCACCACACCCACCAAACACACCAGTGGACAGCCTGAGTGGAATAGGGTCGCCCACTTGGGGGGGTTGGTAAGGGGAGGTCAGGAGTGTCAGGAGTAGGCCAGTAGGTCGGTAGGAGAGAAGAAGTGTAGGAGGGAAGGAGAGAGGAGGTCAGGAGCCGGGCTCCTTGGAAGTCGCTAGGTAGCAGATGGTGGTCTGGGCCTAGTAGGAGCTGGACCCCCGGTCACAGGGGATCATGACAAGGGGCATAGAACTGTCGAGGAGGACAGCCGGCGGCCTTGTACCATCACCGGGCTGGGACCAGGGCACGACGGGGTACGTGCACCCTAGGTCAGGGAGTAGCTTCAGGCAACCTGACAATTTACCAGACGAGAACGGAGCCATCAAGATCCGCTCTCCGCCCACTCCAAAATTTGGGTACTAGCGCAACAAGGGGGATAGGACTTTCCACTAAAACGGCCTAGGAAATTCCAAAAATCCTCAGTTAGCCACATTGGGGAGCGGGACCTGACTAGTTCTACACTACCGGGACCAACTGACAAGTGAACTTAGTATACTAGGAGGAAGGTCACGGATCACCAGGCAACACCAGTGGGGACGGGACACAAACTAGCTCCCCTCAGTGGCAGAGGTGTCCAGAACTTTCGTTTACCATGTTGTCGGTGTCAGCTTTATGGACTGAGTGAGTACGCAAGTGACCCTTTCACCCCCAACGGCACTCCCCAACACCATCATCGAGTCCCGGGGCATCCCCCCTACCCGTGGAGGGGTTAAAATCCCTAGCTGCCTTCTCCATCGCGCCCGGGTACTCCCAGCTGCAGCGGTGGTACTCCACCTTACCACACACCACGGGTGGCATCACAAACTTTAAATATACAATCCCCTGTAAATACCCCTTTTATTTGAGTGGACGCATGACCCTCCCCGGGTCCGGACGCCCCTCGAGCCACCGCGGATCCGAATCCGAGTAGCCCGGATGCTGACGTGGGGGCGGCACACACCATCATTGCAAGCATATTTTTTTTATATTTCCAGGCTCTGTGACAAGGTGCAGTTTGGGTGCAGTTTTGGTTGCAGTTAAACTGCATCATGCGCATATAGCCTCAAGCTATGACTCTGCATTAATACTGTGATTCAGGCAATATTATGACTGATGTGGATTTTAGGACTTCTATGTGTACACAAGGACTTAGATAAATGATAAATGAGACATTGGTTTACTAAGTGCCTCAGAGTGGAGAATATCAGTACATTCCAACCATGCAAAACATCTATGAGTAATGTACTTTTTAAAAACAAAGAAAGTAGTGGAAACCACTGAAAAACAGAATGAAAACTAATACGTAAACGTTAATAAATCAATTGTAAAAAGACAAGGGCAGATAAAGAGAACAAAAATTGCATCACAACCAATAAATTACTGCAATAGTACGAAGCTACAAAACCATCCAGAGCACAATATCAGAAGTAGACCATGTCCCTGTACGGTCAGACACGGCCATTATACAGTACATAGCCACACATACAGGGGCGTAACGATTGTGGTTGCAGATATCAGGGTTAGGAGCTCAGCGCCCACCCTGCAGAGAAGCAGCAGGCTCCTCTCAGTGAGAGAGGAGCTGCACTGTTAAGTGGCATAACACCAATGGCAGCAGACCATGCAACCGCTATGGGGCCCATGAGTCAGGGGGGTCCAGTGCCAGCAGTGGCACCGGGCCCCACTTGCCCATGGGCCCCCGCCAGTCATCACACAAAGCAATGATGAAAGAGGGAGCAGAGTGCTCCGCTCAATTTTTCATAATTCTCCCCCTGTGACTATGCTCGATGTCTCAGCGCAGCAGAGCACGGTGACATAATTGCTCACTGCTGTGCTGAGTCATGCAGGACACTCTGACCGGAGCAGTGGAGGAATGAGGAGAGGTGAGAACTTCTTTAATTTTTTATTTTTTTATTTTAATCAGTGAGTACACGATGACCAGAAGCCTATGGCGTTGCATTAAACGGTATGGGGGCTGCATAATACAATATGAAGAACATAATACAATATGAAGAAATATGGGGATACCTTATACATGGACTATGGGGGTGTATTATAATAAATGGAGGACTATGGGGTACATTATATGTTATGAGGGCTTCATAATACAATATGAAGGACTCTGGGGGCTGCATTATAATACATATAGGACTATGGGGGCTGCATTATAATACATATAGGACTATGGGGGCTGCATTGTAATACATATAAGATAATGGGGGCTGCATTATAATACATGGAGGACTATGGGGAATGCATTATACAGTAATACATGGAGGACTATGGGGGTGCATTATAATATATGGAGAATTATGGGGGCTACTTCATACATGTACTATGGGGGTGCGTTATAAAGCATGAAGGACTATGGGGGCTGCAGTATAATATATGGAGGACTATGGAGTGAATTATAATATATGGAGGGCTATGGGGGGGTGCATTATCATACATGCAGGACTATGGAGGCTGCATTATAATATTTGAAGGACTATGGGGTGAATTGTAATACATGGAGGACTATCGGAAGTGCATGATAATAATTGGAGGACTATGAGGGCTACCTTATACAGTTAGGTCCAGAAATATTTGGACAGTGACACAATTTTCGCGAGTTGGGCTCTGCATGCCACCACATTGGATTTGAAATGAAACCTCTACAACAGAATTCAAGTGCAGATTGTAACGTTTAATTTGAAGGTTTGAACAAAAATATCTGATAGAAATTGTAGGAATTGTACACATTTCTTTACTCCACATTTTAGGAGGTCAAAAGTAACTGGACAAATAAACCAAACCCAAACAAAATATTTTTATTTTCAATATTTTGTTGCGAATCCTTTGGAGGCAATCACTGCCTTAAGTCTGGAACCCATGTACATCACCAAACGCTGGGTTTCCTCCTTCTTAATGCTTTGCCAGGCCTTTCCAGCCGCAGCCTTCAGGTCTTGCTTGTTTGTGGGTCTTTCCGTCTTAAGTCTGGATTTGAGCAAGTGAAATGCATGCTCAATTGGGTTAAGATCTGGTGATTGACTTGGCCATTGCAGAATGTTCCACTTTTTAGCACTCATGAACTCCTGGGTAGCTTTGGCTGTATGCTTGGGGTCATTGTCCATCTGTACTATGAAGCGCCGTCCGATCAACTTTGCGGCATTTGGCTGAATCTGGGCTGAAAGTATATCCCGGTACACTTCAGAATTCATCCGGCTACTCTTGTCTGCTGTTATGTCATCAATAAACACAAGTGACCCAGTGCCATTGAAAGCCATGCATGCCCATGCCATCACGTTGCCTCCACCATGTTTTACAGAGGATGGGGTGTGCCTTGGATCATGTGCCGTTCCCTTTCTTCTCCAAACTTTTTTCTTCCCATCATTCTGGTACAGGTTGATCTTTGTCTCATCTGTCCATAGAATACTTTTCCAGAACTGAGCTGGCTTCATGAGGTGTTTTTCAGCAAATTTAACTCTGGCCTGTCTATTTTTGGAATTGATGAATGGTTTGCATCTAGATGTGAACCCTTTGTATTTACTTTCATGGAGTCTTCTCTTTACTGTTGACTTAGAGACAGATACACCTACTTCACTGAGAGTGTTCTGGACTTCAGTTGATGTTGTGAACGGGTTCTTCTTCACCAAAGAAAGTATGCGGCGATCATCCACCACTGTTGTCATCCGTGGACGCCCAGGCCTTTTTGAGTTCCCAAGCTCACCAGTCAATTCCTTTTTTCTCAGAATGTACCCGACTGTTGATTTTGCTACTCCAAGCATGTCTGCTATCTCTCTGATGGATTTTTTCTTTTTTTTCAGCCTCAGGATGTTCTGCTTCACCTCAATTGAGAGTTCCTTAGACCGCATGTTGTCTGGTCACAGCAACAGCTTCCAAATGCAAAACCACACACCTGTAATCAACCCCAGACCTTTTAACTACTTCACTGATTACAGGTTAACGAGGGAGACGCCTTCAGAGTTAATTGCAGCCCTTAGAGTCCCTTGTCCAATTACTTTTGGTCCCTTGAAAAAGAGGAGGCTATGCATTACAGAGCTATGATTCCTAAACCCTTTCTCCAATTTGGATGTGAAAACTCTCATATTGCAGCTGGGAGTGTGCACTTTCAGCCCATATTATATATATAATTGTATTTCTGAACATGTTTTTGTAAACAGCTAAAATAACAAAACTTGTGTCACTGTCCAAATATTTCTGGCCCTGACTGTACATGAAGGACTATGGGAGGTGCATTATAATACATGAACGACTATGGGGGTGCATTGTAATATATGAAGGGTTATGTGGGACCCATTATACTATGCAGAAGGCTATGTGGGGGCCATTATAGCACATAGAGAGCTATGAGGGAGCCTTTATACTTTTATGGAGGGCCATTATACTGTATGCAAGCAATTTTGCAGTGTGAAAATGTGTGCTGAGAGAACGATGTATAACAGAGAATGGGGAAGCTGCATGCTGAGGGAAAGATGTATAGCAGAACATGGGGAAGCTGGGTTCTGAGGACAAGATGGATAACAAAACATAGGAAAGCAGGGTGCTCATAGAAAAAGAAATTTCAGATCATGGGAAACCTGGGTGCTGAGAGAGTATTGGTGTCATTATCCTGTACCCCAAGTGTCGGTATAAGGTTAGGGGGGACCCAGGTCCAAACTTTGCACCATGGCCCATCAAACTCTAGTTACGCCGCTTGACACATATATAACATTATCCCTGCACAGGAACTTTTTTTTAAACACATCCAATTGTGGAGAATGGCCACTATACAATGTACAGAGCCGTGTTGTTGCGGCTCCCTGCATTATGTATGTGCAGTAGCTATTTGAAGGTGCTGGGTGTCTGCCCTTTCCCCTGGTAATAATGACCTATGCTATGAAAACAAATTATCAATATCATACTTCTTGACAACTTCTTTAAAACAAATTGAAAGTAAATAGAAAAACAATGCTCTGATAATGTCAGCAAAGAAATCATAGTGCATACCTCTCAAATTTGGAAGGATAGAAAGAAAGAGAAATTATGCTCTACATGCGCCACAGCCACTTTTGACCACGCTGCATACCCCACCCAAAGACCACACACATCTGCCATTTTTCTCTACCCTTGTAGGAGGAGATGTCAGAAGGGAGGTGGCAGTGAGGAACATTTAGCAGATGCCAGAGACTACAGGGTGTAGACACAAATCCATTACTGTCCTGTTGTATCCTGGACGCTTGGGATTAGACATGAACGGGCCAATTCATAGGAGTCAGGTTCAGAATCCAGGTCTGTAATACCTCGTGGCTGGATGGGAGGCCAAGAATCTCTTAGGCGGGCTTTACACGTTGCGACATCGCTAGCAATTGCTAGCGATGTTGAGCGCGATAGCACCCGCCCCACATAACAACCCCCCCACCTCCTTCCTTCCGCATTGCTGGTGGAGGCAGGTAAGGAGATGATTGTCGTTCATACGGTGTCACACACAGCGATGTGTGGTGCCGCAGGAACGACAAGCAACATCGTACCAGCAGCAGTAATGATATTATGAAAAGGAGCGACGTGTCACCGGTCAACGATTTTTGACGTTTTTGCGATCGGTGATCGTTGCTCCTAGGGTTTACACGCTGCGATGTCGGTAACGGCGCCAGATGTACGTCACTAACGACGTGACCCCGACGATATATCGTTACCGATGTCGCAATATGTAAAGCCCGCCTTACCTTCCAGCGCAGCTTTTGACTATCCATGGCTGGCGTGAGTCATCTGTGCATCATGCTCAGCTTCACGTGGGACCTATAGATTTATTATTTGTTCATTCATTCATTCATAGTTGTAGCAACAAGAACTTTCTAAGTTTTATGTGGCATCACTATATGACATCTGCCTTTTTTGTGTCTGTAAGGCCATGTTCGCATATTGAATAAATACTATGGGAGGTTTTTTGTGCACCAAACTACACAATAACTATCTATCTGGTTATTGCATTTCTGCTGCATTTTTTATGCCTTTTCCCCTTTATTTGATGTGTTTTTGGTGCAGATGTGAAGCTGCTATTTTAAGTGGGTTTTTTTATAGTTCAAGAAAGCTTAAATTCTGTACCTAAAAAAATAACTGCAGTCTTTCTTAGTGCGATTTTTTTTAGGCTCCACATAAAAGTCTCTAAATGGAAAAAAAAGAACAAAAACTGCATAGTTCAGCCACATATTTAGACTCACAATGGGTGAAGAATTCATTATATCACATCCACTTTGCTTGAACAGTTATACACAGTAGAATTTCTGTGCAAAAAAGCAGCAGAAAAAAAAGTTTCATTTACGCTACATAAGACCAGAGAAGTGCATTTTTTATTTAACTTATATGCAGAGTAATGTCAGCCCTGTCCTCTGAGGAGCTATGGAACCGACGAGATTTGAGAGAAAGTCGGGACAAATTCCCTGACTGCCGGGACAATTCCCTGACTGCCGGGACAATTCCCTGACTGCCGGGACAGCGGGACTGAATCTGGAGCTATGTAGAGTGATCAGAAATAGGAGCAAGAAGTGACCAAACAACATTATGAATAAATAGATAGTCCCTGGCAAATAATACTGAAATCCCTACATGTATCGTTTGCTATAAGAGAAAGTCTTAACAGCAGCTGCTCTAAGGTAACTCATGCATTGAAGTGGAAATAAAAAGAAAGCATAGAAAGGACACACACTTAGGCCAGAATCACACTTGCCAGTGCCTTGCGTGTAACTCGCGCGAGTCTCTCATGGTAGAAGCCGGCATGGCCGCACACTATGCGTACAGGAGCGTCTGAGCTGCATAGAGATACATGCAACTGACCCGCTCCTGTCAGGGGAGTGTGCGGCCATGCCGGGTTCTACCATGAGAGACTCGCGCAAGGCACTAGCAAGTGTGATTCTGGCCTAAAGGGAATCTGTCACACTTTTGAGGTTTTTTATTAGTTTGGGACTGCAGGTTGTATACAGCTGAAATTAGTCACACCTGTATGCCTCCTGGATGATGGCTCGTTCAGTAAAAATCATCTTTTATAGCTTTGATCTTCCAGGCTATGGGGTGTACACTGCCCAGGAGATCAGGCTGCCTCCGGTCCTCATTATACAAGATTTCTCCTCCCCTTCTGTTCAGTCTGTCTTTGATGTCAGGTGTGAGGCTGGAAATCCTGCGCATTGTCTTCTGTTTTCGCCGGAGTTTTAAATGCTGTATTAGAAATAACAGAAGGGTGAAACACTGCAGGAGAGAAAAGCAGGCAGAATGTGTTTTTATGACCTTAAATGAACATACATTTTATTAAAACTTTTCAGAAGGAAAGCGTTTGCAAAGTCTTGTATTACAACATGTCTGATGTATAAAATACAAGGGTTGCTATTTGGCAGCTTAGCACACAAACAATAGAATAGAACAAACAGTGCAAAGGTAAAAGAAACAACAAAGATCAATACTTACTATATTTGAACAAATACAATAAAAAATGGACGTATATCACCACAACAGGATCTTCACCCTGGAGATTAATTTAACACATATTTTGAAATTTAGTTATATTACCTTGTCTACCAGCTGGCAATTGTTGCATGGTAGCATTATACTGTGTATTAATAATCTCTAAATTTATAGGGTGTTTTGATTCCTTTCAGTGTCTATCAGTATGAGATCAAGTCACAGTTGAGATATAGGAGTGAAGAGTTGTGGAAAGAAAGCGCAATAGGGTCTTACCCCAATATATGCGGGGTGAGGTCTGGGAGCAATAATACTCACCAGATGGAGATATGAAAGTCACAACTACTGTAAACGCATGGAAAACTTGATCACGGCAGCAGCAACCCAAGCGGCAGATAACAGAGAGAGGTAGAGAAGGGTTTTCATATGCCGCGCCAATGATCACTGTTCAAATGATATGATTAATGTATCTTTATTTTGCACAGGTCTACGCATTTCAGGAGGCTCAGCTCCCTTCCTCAGGACCGTCAGGCACAAGAAAACATCAAATCTTTGATATTATCCCATCCTTTAGCCTTAAAGGAGATTTCATGGAATCATACAATGGTAGAGTTTGAAGGGACCTCCACGGTCATCTGGTCCAACCCCCTTCTCATTGCAGGATTGACCCCCACACAGATGTCTGTCCAGCCACTGTTTGAAGACTTCCATTGAAGAGAAACTCACTTCCCCTTGTGGGAGCCTGTTCCACTTGTTGATCAACCTTCTAATATCTTATCTGTGTCTCCTCCCAATCAATTTCATCCCATTGCTTCTAGTCATTCCTTGTGCAAATGAGAATAGGGCTGATCCCTCTACAGTGTGACAGCCCTTGAGGGCAAATTTTGTCCCTATCTTCATAAAGGGGAAGATTAGGGCTAAACAATAGCAACTGTAAAAAAGACTTTACCTGTTGGGGGGAGGGGACAGTATTGTGAAGTACTATTTGACTTTACTGTGTGGACTAATGAAGTTAAAGGGAACCTGTCACCACTTTTTTCACTATTAAACTAAAAGTATCACCTTTTGCAGCTCCTGGGCTGCATTCTATGAAGGTGCACCTGTGGCGCCCTGGACAAGCCAGGTCGTCACAGAACAACACCAACACACCCCACACCCTGGTTAGGCACACCAAAGCCAAACACAAAATCCTTGTTGCCTTCCTCCAGGGGCTGATGTCCACACCAGGGGGTGGGCCAGGTGGTTGGTCCCACCCACCGAGGAGTTCACAGTCCTGGAGGCGGGAAAAAGGATCAGTTTCAGTTTTAGTGGAGGAGAGTGAAGTGGCAAGAGAGCAACTGTCTGACGGCGTCCGGGTGTGGGGCCCGAACGGTACAGCAAGGTTGGCCGATGGTGGTGACCATCTGCAGGAGAGGCCGATTGGAGCAAACCGTAAGGACCGTGGACGGACGGTGGCCCGGCGGTACCGAACCGGCGAGCAAAGAGAAGCCAGCACCATCCGGCAGGGCTTACGGACCCCGACAAGGCTAGGAGTCGCCGTTGAATTTGTCAAATCTGTTAGCGAAGGGAACCTCCTCGGTTTCCCAGCAGTCAAGTCCCGATAGAAGGCGACAGCTCAAACCGTGAAGGGAAACACAGTCACCGCCAAGGCTAAAGTTCCCAGGGCCAGAGCCTGCGGGCAAAAGGGGCTCCTTCAGCACCCATCCAAGCTGGGGAGCGGGTTACCGGTGGGAATCCATTGGAACCGTACACACTACACAGGTGCAGGGAAAGGCAGTCACCATCAACCTACCAGGAGCAGGAACCACCGCAGCCGTCAGTGGGCCCCGTCCATCCAGCTGTGTGTTTTACCAAGGACTGTGTCTTCGTGATTGGCTGAGTGAATACTACCGTGCCATGCGGCACAGTGCTGCCCCCGCGACCCTGCACCTCGCCAGGCCCCGTAACCCACCTGCCATCCATCCCTACCTCCTTCACCGGGCCCCGGGACAACCAACCCCCTGCCCACGGAGGGGAGAACCAACATCCAAGCTGCTCCCAGTCATCGCTCCCGGGATCCTCGTCCAGAGCAGCGGTGGTGTCACAACCTCACCACAACCATGGGTGGCGTCACGGACAATAAATCCCCAAAACCATTCCCCTTTTCACTCACGGGCGAGGAATGCCGCTCGAGTCCCCGGCATCCGGCCCACCACTCGAGCCACCACCGAGCAGCAGTAGCAGCAGCAGCCGGACCTGAGCAGTGGGAGAGCGCAGCGTCCCTTCCTCCGCCCGCGACACACCTTTTTCCCTTAATCCCCTTGCAGATCCCAAAAATAACTTCATAAAACATGACCATTAGGTATGCTAATTACCTGTGTGGCTCAGATGGGCATGCTCATTTTCTGCTCCTGTCACCCCTCCTGCCGCTGTTCGCCGTTCTCCTTTCTTGATTGACGTGATGATGCCTCCGTCATCATCCACGTTGCTCTTTCAAATCTTGCGCCTGTGCAGTCATGTCTGCTCGTGCAGGCGCAGTTCGCTCTGCCATATTGTGGGCAGAGCAGAAAACATAGCTACCTGTAGATAGATAACATATTAGAAGGTTGATCGGCCTGTTCAGTCTGTTAGGAGTCGAGTGAGGAGAAGAGAAGGATAGTGAGGAAAGGAAGTGAAGGAGATAAGAGTTTAGAGTTGTAGTAGGAGGCGGGGTGCAGACCCTAGGACAGTGGGACACTTTATGGTCAACTGTTAAATCTGCCAGGCGAGAAGATCTCCAGGGTCCATCGCCAACCAAATAGTCTGAAGTATCAGCAGCAAAGAGGGGACCGGGGATTGACCTCCCTAAACAGTCCAGGCTGCCTGCAATAGGACCAAGACAGAAACGGAGGGGTTCCCAAGCAGCTCTAGGCCACGGGAGTCCATCAACAACAAGTGTGCACGGAGGACAGCCAACCCAGGTCACAGCTGGCACGGAGAACAATGGGTGTGGGAACACCTGGAACCGGCACCAGCGGGTCAACACACTCAAGTAAAAACAAGCCAAGTTAAAACTGCAATTCTGGTGTGGACTGTTTCCTTACCGCCTCCATACACATACACTGACTGTTCCCTATTATAACCTCCATCATCCACTGCTGGGTCAAGCCCTGCTTGTGGAGGGCCCAAAACACCTAAGCTGCACTGCTCCATCAGCCACAGCAAGTCCCTGCTGCGGCAGCTTCAATAACCTGGCCGCATACCACAAGTGGCGTAGTCAAAAAACTCTTTATTTTTATTTCTTCCTTTTCTTTTATTTTTACCCCTTTTTATTCGGACCATCTTCCAGGGTCACGGAACCGGGCATCGGCCACAACCACGACTGTTTCCCACCGCGCACCATGCGCCCGGGACCGAGCAGCCCATAACCCTGGGGCGTCACACAGTCTGCACCTAAATTGAAAGGTATTGTGAACTGTGCGGCCCGTGTAACATTAAAAAAGAGTGCCCGTAATATACCTGCTCTGCAAGTGTTACGTGATTTTACAAGTAAAGAACTGTTTGTTGAGAAACTGGACTACGTGTCTGAAATCTTCCTAAAGGAAGGTGCCAAAAATATATTCATTTGTACTGTGGAGGTGGCCGGGGCGCGGACTGACCATGCAGGGCTGCACAGCAGCCTAGGCTTGCCCTCGATAACTGCCCCGATCCATTTGTACAAATGATAGAATCATCACCTGTCCAAGGGATTAAATTATGACCTGTGTAATACTAAAGGCCCCGTTATACGCAACGACGTATCTAATGATATATCGCCGGGATCACGGATTCCGTGACGCACATCCAGCATCGTTAGCGATGTCGTTGCGTGTGACACCAACGAACGGCCATTGGTGGAAAATACTCACCAAATCGTCTATCGTTGACACGTCATTCATTTTCAAAAAATCGTTGATTGTTGAGGACGCAGGTTGTCTGTCGTTCCCGAGGCAGCACACATCGCTATGTGTGACACCTCGGGAACGATAAACTACAGTTTACCTGCGGCCGCCGGCAATGCGGAAGGAAGGAGGTGGCCGGGATGTTACGGCCGCTCATCTCCGCCCCTCCGCTTCTATTGGGTGGCCATTTAGTGACGCCGCTGTGACGCCACACGATCCGCCCCCTTAGAAAGGAGGCGGTTCGCCGGCAACAGCGACGTTGCTAGGCAGATAAGTCTGTATGATGGCTCCTAGCGATTTGCCCGTGGCACACAAGCGACGGGGGCGGGTGCTTTCACCAGCGATATTGCTAGCGATATCGCTGTGTATAAAGCCCCCTTAAGGAAATCCTGAAAACATGCACTGATGGTGGGCCTTGAGGACTAGAGTAGGGGAACACTGCATTACAGCATGGGATCATAGCTCATTCTTTTTGGGAGGTAAAACATTTTCCTGGCTGTTTTTAAAAAATGTTTTACCTCAAAGAAAGAATTATTTGTGATCCCATGCTGTATTGTCTTTATACTTTTTTACTTTCTCCCCAGGCCAGGAAATGTGGTATGATTAGACCATTTTCCTGCATGGTCAGAAACAGCCATTAAACAGTAAACAGTAGGGACACATATAAGATTATCTCAGCATAGGAAATTTTCATTTTACACACATCCAAATGTGTAACTTATTAGTATTTTGATTTATTGATTAAAGTTAACTTTGTAGGAAAACCCCGTTAACAGGCAAATAATAGTTTTATTTCTATAGCGCTGACATATTTCGTGGCACTTTATGATTCAGACAGGATATGTACAAACAATATCAGAAATTAGAGTAACACATAATTCAACAATTAACAAGAGTAGTGAGGGCCCTGCACACAACAGCTTACAATTGATAAGTAATGGCTCATTCAGATGTCTGTTTTTTGTGTGCTCATTTCTATAAGGGTATGTGCGCACGTTGCTTTTTACCTGCTTTTTACCTGCTTTTTTGCTGCTTTTTCTTCTGCGCTGTTTAATGCCAAAATGGATGTGTTCTTCTATTCAAGCAAAGTCTATGGGAATTTGGGTTTCTTGTTCACACTATGTTGTTCAAAATGCTGCCTTTTTGAGGCAGAACTTTGGTCAAAAACTCAGCTTTTCAAAGAAGCAACATGTCAATTGTTTTTGCCATTTGGGTTTTGCACTGCAAAGCTGAGTTTTTGACCAAAGTTCTGCCACAAAAAGGCAACATTTTGAACAACATAGTGTGAACAAGAAACCCAAATTCCCATAGACTTTGCTTGAATAGAAGAACACATCCATTTTGGCATTAAACAGCGCAGAAGAAAAAGCAGCAAAAAAGCAGGTAAAAAGCAGGTAAAAAGCAACGTGCGCACATACCCTAATAGTGAATGGGGCAATTCACATGTTCATGATTGTTCATGGACAGTAGCAAATATTTCCACTGCCCTGTAAGAGTGTACACTTTATTGGAACAATCAGTACAATTTGTAGATACTCAGTGTGCCTTTTCAATCTGGCACAGATTGAAAGGGAATAGGTATTCAATAGACAAAGACAAAGCTACAGGTTGCTATTTTTAGATTGGGGGTTGGTAATAACCAAGGGCATCCCCAGCCTGAGAATACCAGTCCCTAGCTGTTTACTTCATCATGGCTGGATATCCTCGCAAAATTTCAGGCAGAGGAGTGAAAATAATTATCAGAAGAGTTGTCAAAGAGCCAAGAACCACTTTTAGAGAGCTACAAAAAGATTTGGAATCAGGAAGTACAATTGTTTCAAAGAAAACAATAAGTAATGAACTTAAATTCCATGGTATGTATGCATGCTCATCAGGAAAGATTCAAAGCATGGTCAAGTGCATTTAAAGTTTTCTCAACAACATTTAAACAAGCTTGTCAAATATTGGGATATATAGTTTGGTCAGATGAGACCAAAATTGAACACTTTGGATACCATAATAAGTACTATGATTGGAGGTCAAAAAACACTGCATACCAACCCCAAAACACCATACAAATAACGAAGTTAGGAAGTGGGAACATCATGGTGTGGGGCTGTGTTTTTCAGCATATGGCAATGGCAAACTTCATAATTGAAGGAAGGATGAATGGCCAAATGTACCAAGACGTTCTTGATAAAAATCTGCCTCCATCTACCAGGATGATGAAGATGAAACAAGGGTGGACAATTCAGCAAGACAATGATCCCAAACTAACAGCCAAGGAAACGCTCAATTGGTTTCAGAGAAAGAAAATGAACCTGCTATAAAGGCCCAGCAAATCACTTGACCTGAATCCCATAGAAAATATATGGAAGGAACTAAAGCTCCAAGTTCTTAGCAGGAGAAGAAGAACCTTCAGGATTTGAAGAGTGTTTGTGTGTAAGAATGTGCCAAAACCACACCTGAGCAATGCATGCGATTAGTTTTTCCATTCAGGAGGCATCTTGAAGCTGTCATGACCAACAAAGGCTTTTGTACAAAGTAATAAATACATTTAGTAAGATTGTTCAATACTTTTTCACAATGAAATGTCTCATTATTACATATCACTCAATCTATGGACATCTATGGTTTGATTTATTTGACAGTGTAATTGGATGGGTTGTTACTAAAGATGGGTGGGTCCAATTCAGGACTGGACTTGAACCCGAACATCTGCCCACACACCAATTTTCATATGTCTATGGGGACCAGAACGTTGTGGTAGAAAGGGCTAGGGGGATTAGAGCAGAACTGTTAGACTTACTGAGTCTCCTTCACAGCTATAACACTATTTCTTGGGGCTGCTCATTAAACCTCATACATATTTATTGCTTCCCTTTCCCACCGGCAGCATCTTGCAGTCAGACTACACCCCCACCCTGTGTGACAGCATCTGTGATTGGTTGGAATTACACATTCTGTCTGCATAGCTATATTGTTAAAATAAATAAATTGATGTAGGGTCCCCCCACATTGTGATGCACAGCACATATAAAACATACGGCTACAGGCTGCAGCCCACAGCCATCTGCTTATCTTGGCTGTGTATCAAAATAAGAGGGACCCCATGTGGCTTTTTATTTTTTTTTTATTTTAAATAAATCATTTTAAAAACCGGTGTTCAGTCCCCCCAATATTGATACCCAGCCATGATAAAGCTGACATCTGTGGCTTGTTATTCTCAGGCTGAGAAGGCCTATGGTTATGGGGCCAAACCAGCCTAAAAATATCAGCCTGCAGCCGCCCGGAATTGTCGCATCTATTAGATGTGACAATTCCGGCACTTTACCCGGCTCATCCCTATTGCCCTGGTGTGGTGGCAATCGGGTTAAAATAAGGGGTTAATGACAGCTCAAATCTGCCACTAAGCCCTATTAGTAATGGGAGGCATCTATGGGACCAACCACCCCCATTACTAATACTGTAAGTAAAAAGAAATAAACACAAACACCGAACAAAATTCTCTATTTGAAATAAAATACAAAAAAAACACCCTCATTCTCCAATTTATTTACCCCAAACACCCAGTTCTGACGTAATCCACATAAGGTCCCATGACAATCCCGGCTCCACAACATACTGAAGTTACAGTGTGCGGGCACAGAACATAACCGCCTGCTGTGGCTTCAGACACAGACTGACTGAGCTGCAGCTGTGAGTGGTGACGTCACTCAGTTTATCTGCGGTCACAGCTGGAGGTCCCCACGGTACCTCACCTTTGACCGCTCGTAAACGGACCACAGATGACCTCATTGAACTCAATAACCTCATCTCACTTGGACTGAGTTCAATCAGACCTGCATTTCCTGGCAGAAAACAGTGTTTTTTTGCCAAGAGATGCAGATTTGGTGCTGAAATTTATACACCAAATTACTGCTTGAAATCTGGATCTTCTGGCAAAAAAAGCATCTAAACGCGATATAATTTTTTTTTACCAGAAAATGCAGACTCTGGTGTATATATTTCTGCACCAAAACTGCATCTCCTGGCAAAAAAATCGTATCAAAACTGGATCGCATTTTGATGCTTTTTCATTTTTTGCCAGGAGATGCAGATTTGGTGCAGGAATTTGGTGTATTCAGCATCAAATTTGCATCATTTGGCCAAAAAAATTCTCAAAAACGGTTTGATGCCATTTCGGTGTTGTTTTCTGCCAGGAGATGCAAATTTGGTGCTGAAATGTCTACACCAGATATCTGCATCAAATTTGCATCTCCTGTCATATATTTATTTCTTTGTAAATTATAGGTATGCAGATGTACCGCCCCGTGCTCGGCTGCAGCCGAGCCGCTCGGATCCGGGCTCGTTGGTGGGTGGCTCGAGCGCCTCTGGATCTGGGGTCACTTTGCTCTGAAAGGGGGTGCTGGCACTTTTGGTGGGGGTTAGGTAGGTGCACGGCCGAAGCCGCGCTTGAGTTCGTGACGCCAACCATGGGTCATGGTGAAGTTGGACACCACTGCTGCGATTACTGGGCACCCGGGGGAGATGGTGGTGCAGCAAGATGTTAATCCCTCCGTGGGTAGGTGTGATGGCTCCGGGACCCGTTGGGGATAGCTGGGCGGTGCAGGGCGGTGCGCGGCCGGATGGCACTGTTGTACGCATGATTATTGACACAAGTCTCTGGTAAACCAAGTTGATGGTGGTCGGTGCCCGCAGCCGGGTGCGTCTGGTTCCCCACCTGGTTCGATGGTCTTGGCCTTTCTCCTGCACCGTGTTGTGTATCTGTGGACTGCCTGCGCTTCGGCTTTGTGAATGTCGGGAGAGCCCTTTTGCCCGAAGATGCTGGCCCGTGGGATCTCTCTGCCTGTGCGGTGGCTTTCTATCCCCCTCGGTGGGCTGTTGTCTTCAGTTGGGACTTGGGTGGGAAAGGACCTAAAGTCCAGACCTCAATCAGTTAATTAACTCAGTCCAGTGGATTCTGGACCTCATTTCAGGGTCTGAGTACCCCCCTGTTTGCTCCGGTTTCCGAGTCGGTTCCCCGGGTCGGTACCAGCGGGCAACTACCCTGTCCCGGTCCACCACGGTTCCACCGAGCCGTCTTTCCGACTCCTGCAGGCTAAGGCTGTCGTGGGCGGGGAGGACGCCGCTGCGCTGCGCTCGCTAACGCTCGGGTCCGGCGCTGCCGCGATGGCTGCTCGGTGGCTCGAGCGGTGGGCCGGATCCGGGGACTCGAGTGGCGCTCCTCGCCCGTGAGTGAAAGGGGTGGTTGGTTTGGGGAATTTAGTCCGTGACGCCACCCACAGGTCGTGGTGAAGATAGGCACCACCGCTGCTGATGACGGGGATCCCGGGAGCAATGGTAAGGAGCAGCTGGGATGTTGTTTCCCCCCTCCGTGGGTAGGGGTCAGTGGTCCCGGGGCCCGATGATGTTGTGGGGAGGCAGGGTTGGTGAGGTGCAGGGTTACAGGGACAGCGCGGCGTGGTGCCGGATGGCACGGGTGTACTCACTCAGCAAGAAAGGTACAAAGTCCTCGGTAAACCAAACGGCTGGATGGACGGGTCCCGCAGCCGGCTGCAGTGTCTCTCCCCGGACAGGTGATGGCGGCTGTCTTTCCCTGCACCTTGATGTTCTCCTTTTGACTACTATGGATTCTCAACGGTAGTCCGCTCCCCGGTGTATGGGTACCGGAGGAGCCCGTTTGCCTGCAGGAGCTGGCCCTTGGGTCTCTAGCCTTAGGAGGTAGCTGTATACCCTCACGGTGTGGTCGGTTGCCTTCAATCAGGACTTTTGCTGTTAGGAAACCCCTGGGGTTCCGGTCACATTTGGATTTGACTATTGTCGGCGGCTCCAAGCCTGGTCGGGGTCCGATGGCCCTGCCTGTGTGTGCTGGCTTCACTTCGCTCCCTGGTCGGTACCGGCGGGCCATCGCCCGACCCCGGTCCTACGGTTCCGCGTTGCTCCACCTCTCCTGCAGACGGCCACCACTGTCTGCCAACCTTGCTGTCAGTGCCTGGTCTAATAGGGGTGGGGGTGTTTGTGTGTTATCTGTGACGACCTGGCTAGGCCAGGGCGCCACAAGGCCACCGTATGCCTCCTAGCCAAAGGTGCCCGGGCTCCAACCCTGGCACCTGTCAGACTGTCACAGGCCTGTCCTCCTCCTTTACTCCTGTCAACTCAACTCCTGACAACTCCTGTGTTTCCTGCCTCAGGCTCTCTGAACTCCTCGGGAGGCGTGGCCAACCACCTGGCTCCGCGGTGTGTCCATCAAGCACTGAGAAAGGTGACTAGGTTTTAAAGTTTGGCTGATGGTACCTTATTGGGGGACAGGTGTAGTGCGGGGGTCTATCTGTGACTACCTGGCTAGTCCAGGGTGTCACACAGACAGTGTGTGAGATTTCAGGGTGAGGCACCTGTGATTTCAGAGTGAGGAACGGTCTGACTGAAACCAATCACAGACACTAGGACTGCTGGGGGATGGAGGAAGCAGTGAATATGTATGAGAGTTAACCAGGAAGTAGTGTTACAGTCATGCGGGAGAATCAGTAAGTAAAATGCCCTTGCTTTATTCCCTATTTTCTTTAATTTTCCTTTTTTTTTAATTATCTGAGTGGCTGAATCCATTGGTATCTGGTATGGACCCAGAACTTTACAGTTTGGGCTCACCCATCACTTGTTGTTACCGACATCTGGTAAGAAATTTATGTGAATAGCTTCTTTGAAATACTTTTCAGACTATAAAACACACTTTTTTCCTCAAATTGGGAAGTAAAGTGGGGTGCATCTCATAGTCCGGATGTACCTGGTTCTTTCTGGTGGAGGGGCGGTGATGACTTTGAAGTGGATCACAGGAGTCAGAAGCAGCTGCAGAAAGACGGTGGCTGGGGCGAACACATGTGTCTGCTATTAAAGAAAATTAATATTTACGACTCCCTATGCTCATTATCCCACCCTCTTTTCAGCACTTTAATAGCGAAAACACATGATTGCCCAAGCTTTTTTATTATGTGTGCAGCATAATGGGAGGCATATGTAAGAGGATGGGTCCATGATGGGGGACATACATAACAGGATAGGAGACAAAAATACCGGGATAGGCTCAGGATGGGGATCATACATACCAGAATTGGGGACATATGTACCAGGATGAAGGACATAAACACCAAGATGGGGATATTAGTACAGAATTTGGGGATATTATCCCAATAACAGTGTCAGCAGCAGATCCCTCCAATAACAACGTTACATTTTTAAAAATATTTTCTTCCTCTAAAACTTAGGTGGGCCTTTTGGTCTGTTTTGTCTTATAGTCTAATAAATTTATTTACTTAAAAAATTGGTGAGGTGTTCAATACTTAATTCACCCACTGTAGGATACATTATTTGTCAGCACACTGCAAACAATGAATACATGAACTCTGCTATTGCTGTAAAGGATACAAATATAAGGCACTTAGCATTTTTGATCAGCCATCCAACCACGCAGAGGTGAATCTAGGCTTTCTGCCAACCCCCCTATGCGGGTTGAAAATGTGTCATGTGACCTTTCATTTATATGTGATTTGTACACTTACAGTCATGCCGACAAGCTGTCCTTCTAAATTTTCTCTATGTGCAGTGGAAAACTACTGCTGCTGCTTCATATAGAGAAGCAAGAAGAACAGCTAGATGTCATGTGGCCATAAGTATGAAAATTGCATATGAGTGGAGTGACCATGTGATGACTGCTGGAACCAGCATGCAGAGCTGAATCTTTACAGTGAGTCTATTAGACGCTGTTAGCATGGGCATGCTACTGTGCTTAATTTTAGAATTAAAGGGCTCTTCCAGGTTTGTGATAAAAGTCTGCAGCCACTCTAGATGACTTCAAACATTTGAATTCTCACAGCACTCGCACTGCACACTTTTCAGATTCTATTATACTTGCAGCAAAAGTGAACGGTCATGTAAGTAGAAGAATGCAATTTACATACTTCCGGCCAAATTCCGACTAGACATATCCAGCCTCACTCAATTCACTGCTATTGCTTGAGACCAGGCATGCCTAGTTGGCACATAAATGCATGTATATAAGTCATATAGGTGAGATTTTTATACCTCCCACTCTCACTGCCAGCACCAGAGAAACCTGACAGTGTGCAGTGCATGCGCTGTGAGAATTCAGAAGTTTGCAGTCTCATAGAGTGACTGCAGACATTCATCAAAAATGCAGAAACCCCTTTTAATGATCCTAATAGAAATAAAAATATAGTAACCCTTAACTTGTCAGACGGCACAATACTTTATTAACAAAGCCACGTATAACGTAATATTACAAGTTATGGATTGTTACATGTGTACAGGATCAGAACTAATAACAGCACAAGAATACACTACCATAAACACAGAATCACAACGCTCATTATAACAGAGATACATCACCAGAACCATCAGCAGTACATGTTACATATATTCTAATCAGGTCAGACCCATATACATTTGTATCCCATAAAGCCACAACTCTCAGTATGTTCTTAACAATGATAAGGAGAAACTGGGAGTTATCAGTTTTTATCCACGGCAGACCATACAGGAACCACTGTACTGATGAGACTTTGTCTGTATCACAAATAAACAGTTACATTCAGTAACCTTATAGATGACATTGTCTCTGATTGGAGTTTTCTCTTTCTTTTCTTCATCTTTTCCAGAGGCCATTATGACTTTTCACATTCATTGCTCAACTCTGCAGACTTCTACCTTCTCTGGTTTTCTGCAGCACATCCCAACACGGTGTCCTTAAAAATAGGAGCATGAATACAATGTTCTTAATGTTTATAAAAATATCTGCCATACATTGTGCCCCTTACCACACTCCCCCTCCTCGGCATATTATCTCCTCCTCGCTGTACCCTTACACTGTCCCTCCATGCTATTCCCTCTCTATACTAACCCCCACACACACACGCACACACACACACTATCCAGCTTCTGTTCTATGCTCCCTCATACCTTCTCCCCCCATGCTGTCTCCTCACACTATTTCCCTTAAAAGGTTCCTCACACATTTCCCCTCATACTGTCTCCTCTCACATTCCCCCACTCCACAAATTGCATCTGCAGCCATCCTTCCCTTGCTCGCTTTTCACCGTGTTCTCAAATTTCTCCCTTCCCACTCACTGCCCATACTGAACCTGCACTTATCCCTCCCTCGCTCTTCAACTTGTGTCCACTGGAGCACTTACCACCAACGCAATGTACACCTCTGTGGCGCCGCTGCTTTGACGTCATAGCACCAGGTGACCTGATTGTACTGCTGACGACACCCGGACCCAGAAGTGTTAGCAGTCAGGGCTTCAATTGTACTTCCATCTGAAAGACAACAATTAATCACTGAAAGATACAATTAATCACTGGGAGATGGTACGCTGCACCTTCACTGAGCTGGCTGTCAGCTTGACAGCCAGCTCAGAGATCAGCCAACTCCCACTACGGGGTGCGGCAAAATGCAGCCGTTGGGGAGACACCTCGGACTGCTGCATCAGGCAACCCGATGGCACCCCCCATGCCAGCTAGATTCCAGGGCAAATGCTCCTCCTGCCCCCCCTGGATGCACTACTGCAACCATGTCAAGGTGTACCTAAATATGGATGGTTCCCATCACTAATGTTCTATCTCTCCATGTGCCAAATCGGATCTCATCTAAATTAGTAAGTGAAAGTAAACCAGGTGTAGCTAAATACTAAAGGTGTGCGTGTCCTTTTTTTTGTAGTACATATTTGGGGGTGTGGCCCCCTCCAGGGCTCAGCACACTCATCTATACATCCTTGCTAGACAAGAGTAAAAATTGCGAGCTAAGCCTGCTTTTCTTTCACTTCCCCCTTTTCAGATGAAGCCTGGTTTAGCACATGGAGAGGTAGGACATTAAGCCATTGTTATGACTAAATTTCAATATTTTATTAAATCCATAGAAGTGTATACCACTGTGAAAGACATTAAGCACGAGTGAAGGGGAAACTTGAGATAGTATGGGGAAATAATATTACTTGTATTAAATAGCTTACATATGATATGCTTATATAAAATTAAAGTTAAACACTATATGTTAGTGACTGACTAGATATGTCATGGATTACTGCAATACGCCAAACAGAATTAATGATCACGCAGCTGTGATCCACTTAATGTTCCTACATGCAGTGGTCAGAAAATTAATTATTATGTCTGCACAAATGGGATAGTAGCCAAAGTACCTTAAATATGTATGTCTAACAAACAGGTCACTCATAAAGTACAATACAAGAATCTTAAATAAAACACACATAGGTGGACTCAATTTACTCATTAGGTGACTTCTGGAGGCAAGTAGTAACTCAGAATTGTATTAAGGGGTATCAGACGAAAGGGGGATGAATACAAAAGCATGCCACAACTTTCACATTTATATTTCTTAAGTATTTAGAAAACTTGCATACATTTAAGTATGTGTGTGTAATGTGAAAAAATGTGGAAATGTTTATGAGGTATACCGTAAATACTTTTTCAAGGCACAGTAGGTCTGAGTCTGATCAAAGAAAATACCAATGCTTATTTAGTATATTTTGCATTACTTTTCAGTTTTCCTGATAATACGTAATAAATCTTGTATAATTATCACATAATCTATTGTTCTTCTTTGGGATCAAAAGTTCTTCTCGATTATACCTAACGACAATATTATAGGCTTTTTTTAATCATTCTTTTGGAGCAGTTTCTCTACAATAGTCTTTCTGTTAATTCCAGGGTTTGTACTTTAATAGTCCCAAAAATGAAGCAGTTACAACATAGGCAGAGAAACCACCCTTCGGGATTGCTGTGGTGCTAATTACACTCTCATGTCTAGAATGCTAGTTGTTGCTGTTTATTTCCCTTTATAAGTCTGTCTGAATCTTATTATAAGAATCTCTTTAGACCATTATATCTAGGAAGGGAATAGAATCTTTGTGGAACAATAGTATTATCTTTAGATACAGGTAATTGTCGTTTAAGGTGCTCACAAATTCCCTAAATTCTTCTTCTGTATTGCCTCAGATGATCAGTATGTCATCAATGTAAGATTTCCACATCATGATTTTTCCAACAAATCTAGACATCTGTTCAGCGAACACTATTGCTTCCTTCCACCATGCCAACTAGATATGTGTTAAAATTGGCGTAACGTCCTCCCCCATCGCGGTACCATGATCTGCAGATAGAAGTGGTCATCAAATAGAAAATAATTGTATTTTAGTATGAATTTGATGAGTCAGTACAAATTCTTTATATGCTGGATTGTATTAATATACTTATTTCCTAATCTAGCCATCAATTGGCTTTCTCTGTCAGGTTTCTTCTACCTGAAGCAACTAGTTTCTCAGATGGGCTCTCCATAATTTTATGTCCCATCGGGAGCATGTAAAATGTGGCCACCCACAGATCCTTTACCAACAGGTACTTATTTTTTATTTATTGATCCCATCGCCCACACACGAGTAGAATGATTTCCTTATACTGCTCCAGAAATTGGTTAGTTGGGTTTATAACATTATTTATATTTTAGCCAATCAATTATATTGCCACTTTTATCCAATTGTTTAAAGACAAAATTGTCCCATTCGCTAATTTTCTTAATCTGCCTTTCATCCATATTAATACCCAATATCTTATTTTTGTCCAGTACAGTAAAAATATCCTGCGTTACCATTTCCAAAAATACTTTAACTGCTGGAAAGGTCTGGAATGATGACATTATATTAGACTTTGGTTCAATGGTTTTCTTTATCCATTGCAGTGATTTGGTATCATTTTATTCTGTCTAGCAATCTAAATTGATATAATTAGATTGTAGTCCTTCCATGATTTCTAATGTCATTTTTTCTTGGTTGGACAGTGTGGGCGATGCCCCTTTGATTTGTGGTGTCAAATTTTCTCGGCTTTGTTGAGCAAAAAAAAAAAAAATTATAGACAAGCTTACTGCCAAAAAGATGGTCTTTTTTTATACTGAATTTATTAAGATAGGTTGGGGGATAAAAGATAAGGTCTATTTATAAGTACTATCATTGAGCTTCAGTTATTGTATATGTAATAAATTAATTATCCTGAAAGAATCTAAATTGTAACTGTTTTTCAATAGTTTTGCATTCAGTATTGCCTTCTGTTTTGTTTTTTGGTTGAGTCTTTAAACCCCCACTTTCCCTGGTGCTGTAAAAAAAAGACAAGTGGTTGTCAGTAGTTGTCCGATATGTTCTCTAAAGGCCGCTTTACACGCTGCAACATCGCTCAAGCGATCTTGTTGGGGTCACGGAATTTGTGACGCACATCCGGTCGCTTTAGCGATGCCGTTGCATGTGACACCTTTGAGCGATTTTGCATCGTTGCAAAAACGTGCAAAATCGCTCATCGGTGACATGGGGGTCCATTCTCAAATATCGTTGCTGCAGCAGTAACGAAGTTGTTCCTCGTTCCTGTGGCAGCACACATCGGTAAGTGTGACACCGCAGGAACAAGGAACCTCTCCTTACCTGCCTCCCGCCCGCAATGCGGAAGGAAGAAGGTGGGCGGGATGTTCGTCCCGCTCATATCCTCCCCTCCGCTTCTATTGGGTGGCGGACGAACCGCCCCCTTAGAAAGGAGGCGTTTCGCCAATCACAGCGACGTTGCAGGGCAGGTAAGTAGTGTGACGGGTCTGGGCGATGTTGTGTGCCACGGGCAGCGATTTGCCCATGTCGCACAACCGATGGGGGCGGGTACCCATGCTAGCGATATCGGTCATGATATCGTAGCGTGTAAAGTGGCCTTTAGAATTCTATGTGAGGGTTGCACAGAGATACCTGTTGTTTCTGCTAAAATATCCGAGAACACCTATTTTTTATTCAGTGTTTTTATTATTATTATTATTATTATTATTATTATTATTATTAATATTATTATGACATTTCTTCAACTGTTGCAACTTATTTTTTCCTCAGACAGTTGTGCTCAAAAGTTTACATACCCCGGCAGATTTTTTGCTTTCTTGGCCTTTTTTCAGAGAATATGAATGATAACACAAAATCTTTTTTTCCAATCATGGTTAGTGGTTGGGTTAAGCCATTTATTGTCAAACTAATCTGTTTTCTCTTTTCAAATCATAATGACAACCAAAAACATCCAAATGACTCTGATCAAAAGCTCACATACCCTGGTGATTTTGGCCTGATAACATGCACAGACGTTGACACAAATGGGTTTGAATGGCTAATAAAGGTAACATCCTCAACTGTGACCTGTTTGTTGTAATCAGTATGTGTGCATAAAAGCTGAGTGACTTTCTGGGATCCAGATGGACTCTTGCATCTTTTATCCAGCCACTGACGTTTCTGGATTGTTAGTCATGGGGAAAGCAAAAGAATTGTCAATGGATCTACAGGAAAAGATAGTTGAACTGTATGAAACAATAAAGGGATACACAAATATATCCAATGAATTGAAATTGCCAGTCAGCAGTGTTCATACTGTGATTAACAAATGGAAAATCAGGGGCTCTGTAAAAACCAAACCACGATCAGGTAGACTAACAAAAATTTCAGCCACAACTGCCAGGAAAATTGTTCAGAATGCAAAGAAAAACACACAGACAACAGCTGAAATTCAGGACTCAATGAAAACAAGTGGTGTGGCTGTTTCAGATGCACAATAAGGAGGCACTTGAAAAAAAATGGGCTGCATGGTCGAGTTACCAGAAGAAAGCCATTACTGCGCAAATGCCACAAAGTATCTTGTCTACAATACACCAAACAGCATAGAGACACGCCTCCAAACTTCTGGAACAAAGGTAATTTGAAGTAATGAGACCAAAATCGAACTTTTTGTCCACAACCATAAATGTTACATTTGGAGAGGTGTCAACAAGGCCTATGATGAAAGGAACACCATTCCTACTGTAAAGCATGGAGGTGGATCGCTGATGATGTGGGGATGTCTCAGCTACAAAGGCACAGGAACTTGGTCAAAGTTAAAGGAAAGATGAATGCAGTACGTTATCAGCAAATATTTGAGGCAAATTTGCACTCATCAGCCCGGAAGCTGCGCATGGGATGTACTTGGACATTCCAATATGACAATAATCTAAAACACAAGGCCAAGTCAACCTGTCATTGGCTATAGCAGAACAATGTAAAGGTTCTAGAGTGGCCATCTCAGTCTCCTGACCTTAATATCATTGAGCCACTTTGGGGAGAACTCAAGCGTGCAGGTCATGAAAGAAAGTCCAGATAGTTACAGAAACTGGAGGTTTTTTGCCAAGAAGAATGGGCAGCTTTACCATCTGAGAAAATAAAGAGCCTCATCCACAACTACCATATAAGACTTCAAGCTGTCATTGATGTTAGCGGGGGCAATACACGGCATTAAGAACTGGGGTATGTGAACTTTTGATCAGGGTCATTTGGATGTTTTTTGTTGTCATTATGATTTAAAAAGAGAAAACACAGTAGTTTGACAATAAATGGCTTCACCCAACCACTAACCATGAGTGGAAAAAAAAGATTTTCTGTTCTCATTCATATTCTCTGAAAAAAAGGCCAAGAAAGCAAAAAATCTGTCGGGGTATGTAAACTTCGGAGCACAACTGTATTTGACCCCTGGAATAGTCTACTTTGCCTCTCAGATTTTTTCTCTTTTTTTGTTTTTACTTTAATTTTTACTTTGTCAATATGTTCTAAAATATTCTTCAAATCTGGTTCTCCCTCTAATTTCTCCATTTTTAGAGTAATTCGTAGTTCTTTCTCTAATTTCTGTATGATAAATGCTTCATAAGCTATTAAAATATTCATTAAATTACAACATTCTGAAAATGCAGTCTCCCATTTCTCCTTCAAATTGGGTTTGGTAAGATCATATGAAGGAAAGATGGAAATACGCAAGCCCCTGTAGATACGTCATTGTTCAAGATATTGCTCCAAGGTAGACTTAGTCCATATGGCCTGCATATGTTTTATTTCAGTATCCCTAAATTTCTTTGAGAGATCTCGCATTCCCCAGTCACCAAACAAGGTTCATTCACAAGTCTCAATAGAAAAAAGTTTCATGTCAGCTCACCGGTTATGTTATTACTTGAATAGTACAAATTGTGATCCATGCCCAGAAAGGTAGATGTCACCACCGATATAGTAAGGATAAAAAAAGTATTCCAGCAAAGAATCCACGTGGGGGAGTATATATAAAAAATAACTTTTATTACAATTTGATTAAAAGTTCCATATTCATAACTGGCAATGCATCTAGTGTAGTCCTATACAGATAACGCGTTTCGGCAGATACGCCTTCTTAATGCATATGGCAGTCCGCTGAAAGAAGACAGAGTTCACAAAGATGGCGGCGGAGATAGAACTATGTGCAGGCGTCAACTCTGATGCCATCTTAGTGAAGACTTTTATGTAATACTTCCAAATTTTAATTCCGGCGCCTTTGCACTAACGACTATGACGGTGACAAAGGGAAGAAGGCCAGTCAGACAGACGGGGGCAGGAATAGATAGCAAGACCCAACCCACATATTCCTGCCCCTCTTGCGCCTGTCAATCAAATAGCAGTGCATTGCTATAACTTTACTTGCACATATTTCTGAAATTAAACATCTAAATTCAGAATAAAAAGATATGCTTAGATTCAGCATCCCAGCACCAGTATAGCAGTTGGTTCTCTTTAACCCCTTCACTCCCCAGCCTGAAAACACCTTAAGACCAGGACATTTTTTGCATTTCTGGCTCGTGTTCCTTGGACAGGTTATAACTTTGGAAAGCTTTAACGGATCCCAGTGATTCTGACATTTGTTTTTTCATGGCATATTGTACTCCATGATAGTTGTAAATTTAGACTGATATTTCTTGCGTTTATTTGTGAAAAAATCAGACACACAATTTTTACAATTTTCAAACTTTGAAATTGTATGCCCATAAATCCAAAAGTTATGTCACAAAATAGTTACTAAATAACATTTCCCACATGTCTACGCTACATCAGCGCAATTTTGAAACATAATATTCTGTTGTTAGGAAGATAGAAGAATTCAAAGTTCATCAGCAATTTCTCATTTTCCCAACAAAATTCACAAAACCATTTTTTTAGGGACCACGTCACATTTCAAGTGTCTTTAAGAAGCTTAGGTGACAGAAAAAGCACAAAAGTGACACCATTTTGAAAACTGCACACCTCACACTGCTCGAAACCACATCCAAGAAGTTTATTAACTCTTTAGGTGCTTCACATGCACCAAAGCAATGTGGAAGGAAAAATGAAAATTTTACTTTTTTCCAAAAAATATTATTTTAGCCATAAAATTTAGCATGTTCACAAGGATAATAGGAGAAAATGCACTTTACAATTTTGTTGTTCAATTTCTCCTGAGTTCACAAATACCTTACATGTGTTGGAAAACAATTGTTTAGGCGCACAGCAGGGCTCAGAAGGTAAGGAGAGCCATTTGAATTTCTGAAAGCAAAATTAGCTGGAATCATTAGCAGACGCCATGTTGTGTTTGGAGACCCTTTGAGGTGCCTAAATAGTGGAGCTCCCCCACAAGTGATGCCATTTTGGAAACTAAACCCCTCAAGGAATTTATCTAGATGTTTGGTGAGCACTTTGAACCCCCGGGATCTTCAGAGAAGTTTATAACGTTGAGCCATGAGAATAAAAACAATACATTTTTACCACAAAATTGCTACTTCAACCAGGTAGCTTTTTTTTAACAAGGGCATCAGGATAAAATGCAGCATAAAATATATTGTGAAATTTCTCCTGAGTACACTGATACCTCTTATGTGGTGGAAATCAACTGTTTGGGCTCATGGTAGGGCTCGAAAGGGAATTTTTTAAATCAAAATTAGTTGGAATCATTAGCGGATGCCATGTCGCATTTGAAGACCCCTGAGGTGCCTAAACAGTGGAGCTCACCCACAAGTGACCCCATTTTGTAAACTAGACCTCTCATGGAAATACATTTTTAAACTCAGAAATGTTGTGTTAACTCCACAGATTTGTCAAGTTCACTAGGGTAACAGGAGATAATGAACCATACAATTTGTTGAGCAATTTCTCCTGAGTACACCAGAACCCCATATGTAGTTCGAAAACTAGTTTTGAGGCACAGAACAAAGTGAAAAAGGGAAGAAGTGCCATATTGGAGTGCAGATTTAGTTGGAATAGTTTGCGGGTACCATGTCACATTGACAGAGCCCCTGAGATGATATAACTGCAGAAGCCCCCTGCAAGTGACACCATTTTACAAACTGTTCCCCTCAATTAATTCATCTATGGGTGTAGTGGGCATATTGACACTACAGGTGTGTCACAAAATGTTATACTTTCAGGCGGTGAACAAAAAATAATTACATTTTTACAACTAGTGTTTTTTTAACCCCAGATTTCCAATTTGAACAATAGAAATAGGTAAAATAAAAACCCCATAATGTGTTACACAATTTCTACTGAACATGGCAATACCCCACATATGACTGTACAGTACTGTTTAAATGCACCAGAGGGTTTGGGAGGGAAGGAGCGCCATTTGACTTTTCGAGCACAGATTTTCATAGAACAGTTGGCGGACTCCATTTGCAGAACCCCTAAGTGCCAGACCAGAAGAAATTCCTCTCAAGTGACCAAATTACTCTCCTCTGGGAATTCATCTATGGGTGTAGTGACGATTTAGTCTCTGGAAAACACCCATGATGTCAAACGCAGTGAATGTTGCAGAATTAAAAATTTAAAATAAGTAATTATTGTATCCAGTACATTGTAGTGCCCATACATTGTGCCCAGCTCGTGTTCTGGAAAGCTGCACCCCGTACATTTAGGCGGGCTCTGCTCACTACAATAATGCCAAACATGTGGATGCTAAAGGTCCAGTCACACTAAGCAACTTACCAGCGATCCCAACAACGATAGGGATCGCTGGTAAGTTGCTAGGAGGTTGCTGGTGAGCTGTCACACTGCGACGCTCCAGCGATCCCACCAGCAACCTGACCTGGCAGGGATCGCTGGAGCGTGGCTACACGAGTTGCTGGTGAGCTCACCAGCAACCAGTGACCAGCCCCCAGTCTCCTAGTTACAGCACACATCAGGTTAATTAACCCGATGTGTGCTGCAGCTAAATGTGCAGAGAGCAGGGAGCAGCGCACAATGCTTAGCGCTGGCTCCTTGCTCTCCTAGTTACAGCACACATCGGGTTAATTACCTGATGTGTGCTGCAGCTAAATGTGCACAGAGCAGGAGCCGGCACTGACAGTGAGAGCGGCGGAGGCTGGTAACAAAGGTAAATATCGGGTAACCAAGGACAGGGCTTCTTGGTTACCCGATGTTTACATTGGTTACCAGCCTCCGCAGAAGCCGGCTCCTGCTCACTGCACATTAGTTGTTGCTGTCTCGCTGTCACACACAGCGATCTGTGCTTCACAGCGGGACAGCAACAACTAAAAAATGGCCCAGGACATTCAGCAACAACCAACGACCTCACAGCAGGGGCCAGGTTGTTGCTGGATGTCACACACAGCAACATCGCTAGCAACGTCACAAAAGTTGTTCGTTAGCAGCGATGTTGCTAGCGATGTTGCTTAGTGTGACGGGGCCTTAACTGTGGTTTAGGCTCATTGTGGGGCTCAGAAGAGGGGGGGGGGCATTTGGATTTGTGAGCACAGATTTTGCTGGATTTCTTTTTTGAGGTGGGGAGCCATAGCATTTTTCCAGAGCCTTTGTGCTACCAGTAATGAGGAAGCCCCCTATATTTCTGTTAATTAATGACGGATCTGAGTGGGGACTTACGTGTTTGTGGGTTCACTTGAATGCTCTTTGGTGGTGATTTTGGTCCAGAACATTTTGGATCAGTTCACATTTATCTTGTGCTCTATGCTCAGCGCTTACATCGGGGTTTCCATCTACATCTCCGAAATACGAGATTCAGGTGAAACCTGCGATGGATCCATTCACTAATGAGGTAGCAGAGTTACTCCAGACTCTGTTTGGCTTCTGTTCAGCGTTGCCCGTCTTTTCATAGCTGAACAAAACTGTTGACTTTTATGCACGCCTAAAATGAGGCATAAACAATGGACACCGCCGGACCACAGGCCAGACGTGAGGTCAAAGTGACTCTCTCACTACAGTGAATTTACCATTAGGAATTTTCTCTGAATCACGTTTTTCAGAGATTTAGGGTATGTGTCCACGATCCGAAGATGCTGTGTCCTGGACACAGAGTGTCTTACCCTGTGGAGACACAAGTGTTCTCCACAGGAGAACGCAATTGCCCGCACAGGGTTTGAGGCGCTCTGGACTTTCGATCTGTTTTTCCAGCTGAGCACACTCGCGTCTTCGCAGCATAAACTGACAGGATGAGAAGCTGCGCCGCATGTCAGTTTACGCTGCGGAGAAAGGAAGCACAACGGGCATGGGATTTCGATAAATCCATCCACTGTACTTCCACTGCACAACACAGCAGTGTGGATGCAGCAAAAACACACTGTGTCCAAAATGCTGCTGTTCCTGATTGTGGGCACGCACCCTTATCCCAGTGCAAGTGCTCAGTTTGAAGCACAGGCTAAATAGGAGCCACGCTGTACCGTGATCTTTTAGAGGCAAAATGACAATCAATAGTAATTGAAGAATTGGCTTAATTTATTTATTTTTTATTCTGTTCACTTTGCAGTATAAGTAATTAAGTGGCTTTATTCCTCGGATCAGTATGATTGCAGAGATATCAAGTTTATATCTTTTTTTAGGTTTGGCAACTATTACACTAAAAATGCTTTTTTACAAAATAAAGGTTTTTTGCATCACTGAATTTTGAAGGCTATAATTTTTTTATTTTTCTGCCGACAGAGTCATGTGAGGCCTTGTTTTTTGCAGGATGAATTGGAGTTTTTATTGGTACCATTTTGGGCTACATAATATTTTTTGATTGCTTTCTATTCCACTTTTGTGAGGCAGAATCATGAAGAAACAGAAATTGAGAAATAGGTTTTTGGGGGTATTTTTTGGGTTTTTTTTTAACGTTGTTTACCATGCTGTAAAAGTGACAAGACAGCTTTATTCTTCTGGTCACTAACAAAACAGAGATACCAAATTTATTTTTGCTTATACTTTGCCAATTTTACACCATAAAAACAATTTTATAAAAAAAGTTTTTGCATTGCATATTCTAAGAGCTATAACTTTTTTTTATTTTTCCTCTGATAGAGCTGGGTGGCAGCTTGTTTTTATTGACAAGATGACTTTTTCAGTAGTACCATTTTTATCTGTACATGACTTTTTGATCGTGTTTTAATCCACTTTTTTATCAGCTATGTGATGAAAACAGATAGGTTTTGCAACATTTTTATTTTTTTTTTTTTACTGTGTTCACTGAAGAGGTTAACCAGTGTGACAGTTTTGGAGATTGGGTTGTTATGGATGCGGCAATACCAAATAATTTTACTTTTTTAGTTTGAGGTTTATTTTTTACATACAATAACATATTTATTGGAATTTTTTTTGTTCTTTTTGATTTTTTAAAATATTTTTACTAATTTTTAATACTTTTTTTTAAACTTTTTTACTTAGTCCCTTTATTGGACACTTTCACTGATCTGATCACTGATATAATCCTTTGCAGTGCTCAATCACTGCAGAGGATTATAAGTGTCAGCGCTGCTCTCACAGCACTGACACTTCGCCTCATGCAGCATACATCCAGCATGGTCTGTGAGGCTCTCCGTAGCTGGAGGACCCAGGATTGTTATGGTGAGGATGCGGGGTTGCCATGGCAGTGATGGGGTCCCCGTAATTGCACTACAGGGACCCGATTGCCAGGGAGAGGTAAGACATTCCTCTCCCTGCCTCCTAAATGCTGCGATTTCACTGATTGCAGCATTTAGAGGGTTAATCTGCTGGGAGCGGCGTGGGAACCACTCCTGGCAGTGAGCTCCAGGTCCCAGCTGAAAGACCAGCCACTGACCCAGCAGCCATCGCGAGGGTACAGCGCAGGATCTCACGCAGTCGCTATGAAATAACTGTACGTCGTCGGTTGGGAACGCACCGATTTCCATGATGTACAATTATGTCAAGGGTTGTGAAGGGGTTAAAGAAGTTTTTCCTTCTCAAACATTTAGGGCCTGTGCGTATGTGACGCCCTGGTAAAACCAGGTAGTCACAGATAGGCCCCCGCATAACACCCTCCCCTCACTTAGGAAACACACAGCCGACCTGAAACACTAGTCACCCCCCCTTAGGGAAAGATAGACACACCAGTGGGCGGGACCAGGCAGTTGGACACGCCCACCCAGGGGTTTAGACAGCCCGGTGCGGGAAAACAAGCAGATGAAGTTTGTAGTTCAAGTTGAGAGGAGTGTCGGCTGGAGCTAGGTGGAGTGCCAAGGTAGGAGCCCTGGTGCCTTTGGATAGGTGGCAGACGGTGGTCTCCATCAGCAGGAGATGGGAAGACGGCTCGGCAGAACCAAGGTGGACCGGGACAGGGTTGTAGCCTGCCGGTACCAACACAGGGAACCGACCCGGAAACCGCAGCACAAAAAGGGCGTACTCGGACCCTGAACCCAGGACCGGAAACCAGCGGCTTGGTTAATTAACCAATTAAGGCCAGGATTATAGGTCTTGTCCCACCCAAAGTCCCTCATAGATGACAACAGCCCACCAACAGGGATAGGAGGCCACTGCCAAGGCCCATAGATCCCACGGGCCAGCGTCTGCGGACACGGCTCCTTAGGCCACATCCAGCTGGGAGCGGACTCCTGAGTTCCAGACCAGGCAGTCCACCATACACAAAGTCAGTGCAGAGGAAATGGACAGAGATCATCGGCCTGGGTGGGGACCTGAATGCAACCGGCCGCGGTGGCCGGCCACCAGCACCTTGGATTACCAAAGACTTGTGTGGTTCATTTACTGTGAGTAACCAAAACATTCCCCTGCTGTCGCCACACCCTGCACAAAGATACTGGGTCCCGGGGCAACCATCCCTACCCACGGAGGGGTTAACATCCAGCTGCCACTACATCTCCCCCGGGTGCCCCACAACAGCAGCGGTGGTGTCCCACCTCACCACACACCGTGGGTGGCGTCACAAACTTAATACGGCCTAGCCCGTACATCTAAATACCCTCTTTTATTCGGTGTGTCCGCGAGACCCCCGTGTCCTGAGATCCTCGAGCCACCCCCCTTAGGAGGTCCGAATCCGAGCAGCGGCGGCTGCTGGCATGGGGGCAGCACACGTATGGTACAGTTTGTGATGCATTTTTTGGTGCAGTTTGAGACCCAGATTGCATGTCTATCTTTATGCCAGTGTGACGCCCTGGGCAAGCCAGGGGTCACAGGTCACAACACCACCACACCCCACACCCCAGGTAGGCACATCACAGCTAAACTACAAATCCTTGTTGCCTTCCTCCAGAGGCTGATGATTCACACCAGGGGGTGGGCCAGGCGGTTGGCTCCGCCCACCAAGGAGGTCACAGCTCTGGAGGCGGGAAGAAACCAGGCAGATTAGCCCAGGCAGGGCTTGAGTTCAGTTCAAGATATAGCTCAGGGACGAGCTTGAGTAAACAGCTAAGTGAAAGTAGTGAAAGTAGAAGAAGTGGTAAAGGAGGAAAGCAAGTGAAGTGACAGTAAAGAAAGAAAGCCTGAAGGGTCCAGCTTTGTGGAGGGCCAGATCAGCAAGGTCAGCGACGGCGGTGACTGTCTGGAGGGGGACCGTTTGGAAGTTCCTGGAAGGACCCCATTGGCTGTGTGCCCGGTGGTCTGGAGCAGTGTTCCGAAGGACAGTCAGCACCAGCGCAGGGGCCTCTCGGACCCTGGCAAGGCTAGGAGTCGCCAAATTTGCCGAATCCGTCAGTGAAGGGGACGTAGATCCCCCAACAACCAAGTCCCGATTGAAGGCAACAGCCCAACCCGAATCGGAGAGACACCGCCACCGCCACGGCACCAGTTTCTCAGGGCCAGCGCCTGCGGGCAAAGTGTAGGGCTCCTCTGGCCCAGATTGAAGCCGGGGAGCGGGTAACCGGAGGGAATCCACCGCTACCACAAGTCAACCATAGGTGCAAGGAAGAGGGACATCACCGTCACCTACCGAGAGTGCAGGTGCAGCCGTCTGTGGGACCGTCCTACCAGCCGTTTGGTTTACCGTAAAACTGTGTCCACGTCTCAGGCTGAGTGAGTACCACAGTGCCGCAAGGCACAACGCTGCCCCCGCGTCCGTGCGCCCACCAGGCCCCGCACCTCACAAACCTTCACCGGGCCCCGGGATCACCAACCCCTGCCCACGGAGGGGCAACACAACACCTGGCTGCTCCGCATCACCATCCCCGGGATCCCCGTATTGAGCAGCGGTGGTGAAATCACCACAACCGTGGGTGGCGTCACGGACAATAATCATCCCCACACCCAACAACTCCCTTTCACTCACGGGCGAGGAGTGCCGCTCGAGAAACCCCCGGGATCCGGCCTACAGCTCGAGCCACCACTGAGCAGCGGCCGGACCCGAGCAGAAGGGGGTGAGCGTAGTGTGCCGACACCCTCCTCCCCGCCCGCGACAACTTGGCGTCACGAACAGGATCTTACCGCTCTGCCGTCTGGTAGAGGTGCGCCTGTTACCGCCGGAGGTATCCGGCAGGAAAATTTCAGAAGCCGCCATCTTTGGCGCGAAAAGTTCCCGCTCGAGCGTCTTCTCGAGCAGTAGAGGCGCGAAGGCCAAAACCCCGCCCCAAGAGAGGAGGGGCCGAAAAGAGCTAAGGGGGACGCGATGGCGGCTGGCTGCATGTAGCTGCAGCTATAGAAGCAGGGACGCCAGGACCCTGCAGCCATTTATTGGTTCCTGGAAGAGGCCGCTGCTAAAGATGCTGAGTCCGACCAACAACACCGTGGTCCCCGCGCCCGGCATGGCGGCGTGGGTGGAAGTCCGGACCGCCCAGCAAGCAGCCGTCTGCAGGTCCGCATGCAGCTCCTCCTGGAGGAGTGGGAGGCCGACATGGTGGAAGCGGTGGCTGCTATGCGGAGATGCGAGGTGGAGGAAGATTTGGAGGAACGGGTAAGAGACCCACGTCCCTGTATTCCCGAGGGATCGGCCGCTGCGGCTGAGGGGCCCGGCCTACACCCGTTCACCCTGCTGCCTCTCCCGCTACCCGCGTTAGCTGCTGCTGCCCCGCCACTAGGCCCACTACCACCACCATCGGTAGCGGTACCCTGCCAATCCGCCCCGGCGGACAGATCTGCAGCAGAAGATCGTGACCACCCTGATCCGCTTCAATGGAAGGAGCCGGAGGCTGAGGCCGTCAGCAAAGATGCACCGGAGGCACGGCGGGGATGCAGCTGCCAGGAGGCAGAGCAGGCCATGTCACAGCGGGGTCCCTTATTACTGAAGGTGCCGGTCGTAGCCGACATGGAGGGACTCTGGCTGGGCCCGTCCCCCGCACACGCTGAACCGGAGCAAACAGAAAGTGCTCCCGGCTGGGAGAGACGGCAACAGCAGCTGCGCAGGGAGATCGATGCCCGAGAGGGGTGTAGAGCGGATGTGCATGCCCGCATGAATATGGAGGAAGATGACCCGCAGCTAGCTACCATCGGGGTCCACGGCGGTGCACCATGTGAAGGTGGCACTAGAGCCCCGCGATTGAGGATGGACTGCTAAGCCGGCGGTCCTCCACCTAAAAGTTGTCCCCGTTGGGACCAGAAGTCAGTGTGGTTGTTTAAAAGTTGAAAATGAAAAATGATTGATCCAAGAAGAAGTTACCTGATTGTCTGTAGTGATTGGACCGGCCGGAGCCGGCACCGTTGTCCCCGAGGGGACCGTTTAAAAGTTGCATAAGGGACTCCTTATGGACAAGCCCGTGAACTTGCAGGGCACCACAAACGTTAAGTGGCTTGTAAATATGTTGTTTACCGTTACCATTTTCCGCAGTGCCGCCTCCGGAGAGGCAGGTTGGAGGGAGGGCCCTGAGCAGAGCAGGCTAGGGCCCAGCCACCAAAGGAACCGGTGGCCACCCTCTGGAGGGGAAGGACAGATCCCGCTCGGGTAACTTGTGCTGGACTGTGGGTCAAGGGGTGCTGCCTGGGCTTTAGGGGCAGCATCAGGGCCAGGTTGCTTGGGTGGGAGAGAGCGGAAACCGTAACCGTAAACCGTTTGCAACGTTAAAAGAAATGTGCCTCCCGTCTTGGGAAAAGTTATTAAAAATGTAAAAATGTTATCTTTATGTTATCTTTTTCAGAAAAAAATAAAACCGGTGTAGGACGGCAGCCCGCGGACGGTCTGCATTTTGCTAAGGGGGAATGTGACGCCCTGGGCAAGCCAGGGGTCACAGGTCACAACACCACCACACCCCACACCCCAGGTAGGCACATCACAGCTAAACTACAAATCCTTGTTGCCTTCCTCCAGAGGCTGATGATTCACACCAGGGGGTGGGCCAGGCGGTTGGCTCCGCCCACCAAGGAGGTCACAGCTCTGGAGGCGGGAAGAAACCAGGCAGATTAGCCCAGGCAGGGCTTGAGTTCAGTTCAAGATATAGCTCAGGGACGAGCTTGAGTAAACAGCTAAGTGAAAGTAGTGAAAGTAGAAGAAGTGGTAAAGGAGGAAAGCAAGTGAAGTGACAGTAAAGAAAGAAAGCCTGAAGGGTCCAGCTTTGTGGAGGGCCAGATCAGCAAGGTCAGCGACGGCGGTGACTGTCTGGAGGGGGACCGTTTGGAAGTTCCTCGAAGGACCCCGTTGGCTGTGTGCCCGGTGGTCTGGAGCAGTGTTCCGAAGGACAGTCAGCACCAGGGCAGGGGCCTCTCGGACCCTGGCAAGGCTAGGAGTCGCCAAATTTGCCGAATCCGTCAGTGAAGGGGACGTAGATCCCCCAACAACCAAGTCCCGATTGAAGGCAACAGCCCAACCCGAATCGGAGAGACACCGCCACCGCCACGGCACCAGTTTCTCAGGGCCAGCGCCTGTGGGCAAAGTGTAGGGCTCCTCCGGCCCAGATTGAAGCCGGGGAGCGGGTAACCGGAGGGAATCCACCGCTACCACAAGTCAACCATAGGTGCAAGGAAGAGGGACATCACCGTCACCTACCGGGAGTGCAGGTGCAGCCGTCTGTGGGACCGTCCTACCAGCCGTTTGGTTTACCGTAAAACTGTGTCCACGTCTCAGGCTGAGTGAGTACCACAGTGCCGCAAGGCACAACGCTGCCCCCGCGTCCCTGCGCCCACCAGGCCCCGCACCTCACAAACCTTCACCGGGCCCCGGGATCACCAACCCCTGCCCACGGAGGGGCAACACAACACCTGGCTGCTCCGCATCACCATCCCCGGGATCCCCGTATTGAGCAGCGGTGGTGAAATCACCACAACCGTGGGTGGCGTCACGGACAATAATCATCCCCACACCCAACAACTCCCTTTCACTCACGGGCGAGGAGTGCCGCTCGAGAAACCCCCGGGATCCGGCCTACAGCTCGAGCCACCACTGAGCAGCGGCCGCCGGACCCGAGCAGAAGGGGGTGAGCGTAGTGTGCCGACACCCTCCTCCCCGCCCGCGACACCAGCAAAGTCAATGATGATTCTGAAGTGCTGTGCGCACGTTGATTATTTTTACCTTGCAGTTTTGGGTGCAGAACAATCTGCAGCATGTTAATTCTTGGTGCGCTTTTTCCTGCATTTCTTTAGCCCTTCCAGCCATTGATTTTACAAACTGCATAACACAAAAATGCACCAAAAACACATGCATTCTTTTATGCGTTTTTCTGCCACAAGGTGCATTTTTTGGTGCTCAATATAGCGTTTCACATACAAACATGCTTTACTAGGACAATCTATCAGTTTGGTTTAATGATTGGATACATTGGCACAACACATATACAGGACATAGTAATATTTAACTAACAATCACTGTTAGAAATATTTTCAAAAAATCCTTTTCACAAATCTAGTGTCAGAACTAACTGAATATAATCCCAATTGTCTGTATGAAATATGCAAAAAAAGCATACTACGGATATAAACAATACTTACACATGGAAACAATATAAAATCACAAATTTGTATTTAGTATACACAAAAATATGTTAAAAAAGCAAGGAACCCAACCCAATGTGTGCGACAATAGTACAGGCCAAAAAAGGGGTTACAATAGCAATGATATCCATGTAGAAATCATAAATAGGTACATAGGCAGTAAACCACAATGCATAATAAGGTGCCAAGTGCAAAATAGAAAAACCATAAAATGCTAAGAATAGTGTCTAGTGACGTAACTCTTTAATATGTATGGAGTGCTACAATACACTTCTGCTAGTAAAAAGCAATACAAAGATAGGAAGTAAAAATAGATAGTAAAAATAACCCTAATATGCTTTAGTTATGGTAAACTAAATGTAAACTGCTGCTCATATTCTGTGAACAAACGTCAAAGGTAAAGTTCATTGTAAATATCTAATATACTTTAAAGCAAGAAGGCCTGCCCAGACACCATCACATGTTTCTCAATGCTGGCAGGAAACTAGCCAGGTCTTTCACCGGGAAGGAACAACCACGGGAAGGGCAGTCTCCAGTCAAGGAGACCACCTATGCCAAACATGGTATCCATCCACAGACAGCCGTTTCGGGGTATTTGCCCCTCATTAGTGTGGAGTAGGAATCTGGCTAGTGGGACACTGCCTAGTAAAAGACTATGTGAGCAAGGATGGTTGACCTTAGGGAGATCAACATCCACCACTGCGGAGACACCATCACGTGTTTCTCAACGCAGTGATTCTAGAGCAATGCCCCCTGGGAAATATTCAAAGCAAGAAGGCCTGCGGAGACACCATCACATGTTTCTCAACGCTGGCAGGAAACTAGCCAGGTCTTTCACCGGGAAGGAACAACCACGGGAAGGGCAGTCTCCAGTCAAGGAGACCACCTATGCCAAACATGGCATCCATCCACAGACAGCCGTTTCGGGGTATTTGCCCCTCATCAGTGTGGAGTAGGAATCTGGCTAGTGGGACACTGCCTAGTAAAAGACTATGTGAGCAAGGATGGTTGACCTTAGGGAGATCAACATCCACCACTGCGGAGACACCATCACGTGTTTCTCAACGCAGTGATTCTAGAGCAATGCCCCCTGGGAAATATTCAAAGCAAGAAGGCCTGCGGAGACACCATCACATGTTTCTCAACGCTGGCAGGAAACTAGCCAGGTCTTTCACCGGGAAGGAACAACCACGGGAAGGGCAGTCTCCAGTCAAGGAGACCACCTATGCCAAACATGGTATCCATCCACAGACAGCCGTTTCGGGGTATTTGCCCCTCATCAGTGTGGAGTAGGAATCTGGCTAGTGGGACACTGCCTAGTAAAAGACTATGTGAGCAAGGATGGTTGACCTTAGGGAGATCAACATCCACCACTGCGGAGACACCATCACGTGTTTCTCAACGCAGTGATTCTAGAGCAATGCCCCCTGGGAAATATTCAAAGCAAAAAGGCCTGCGGAGACACCATCACATGTTTCTCAACGCTGGCAGGAAACTAGCCAGGTCTTTCACCGGGAAGGAACAACCACGGGAAGGGCAGTCTCCAGTCAAGGAGACCACCTATGCCAAACATGGTATCCATCCACAGACAGCCGTTTCGGGGTATTTGCCCCTCATCAGTGTGGAGTAGGAATCTGGCTAGTGGGACACTGCCTAGTAAAAGACTATGTGAGCAAGGATGGTTGACCTTAGGGAGATCAACATCCACCACTGCGGAGACACCATCACGTGTTTCTCAACGCAGTGATTCTAGAGCAATGCCCCCTGGGAAATATTCAAAGCAAGAAGGCCTGCGGAGACACCATCACATGTTTCTCAACGCTGGCAGGAAACTAGCCAGGTCTTTCACCGGGAAGGAACAACCACGGGAAGGGCAGTCTCCAGTCAAGGAGACCACCTATGCCAAACATGGTATCCATCCACAGACAGCCGTTTCGGGGTATTTGCCCTTCATCAGTGTGGAGTAGAAATCTGGCTAGTGGGACACTGCCTAGTAAAAGACTATGTGAGCAAGGATGGTTGACCTTAGGGAGATCAACATCCACCACTGCGGAGACACCATCACGTGTTTCTCAACGCAGTGATTCTAGAGCAATGCCCCCTGGGAAATATTCAAAGCAAGAAGGACTGCGGAGACACCATCACATGTTTCTCAACGCTGGCAGGAAACTAGCCAGGTCTTTCAGTTTATACTTTAGTCATGATAAACTAAATGTAATCTGTTGCTCATATTCTGTGAACAAACGTCAGAGGTAAAGTTCAATGTAAATATATAATATAATTTAGTCATGGTAAACTAAATGTAAACTGCCATTCATATTCTGTGAGCAAAAATCACAATGGTAATGTTCAATGTAAATACCTGTATAGTAGCTAATCTGAGCCTATGCACATGTCCTGCCACCACCCGACGCGCGTTTCATCTCCTCCCTCAGGTAGCGTGTCAGAATTTGAATGGCATTTTACATTTAGTTTACCATGACAAAAGCATATTAGGGTTATTTTTACTTTCTATTTTTATTACCTATCTTTGTATTGCTTTTTACTAGCAAAGGTGTATTGTAGCACTCCATATATAGTAAAGAGTTGCGTCACTAGACACTATTCTTAGTAGTTTATGGTTTTTCTTTTTTGAACTTGGAACCTTATTATGCATTGTATTTTACTGCCTATGTACCTATTTATGATATTCTACATAGATATCACTGTTATTGTAACCCTTTCTTTTGGCCTGTGTTATTGTCCCACACATTGGGTTGGATTCCTTGCTTTTTTTAATATTTTGTTTATACTAAATAAAAAATTACTTATACAACTTTCACAGCTTATTGATTAACAGAAGCAACATGTAATTTCTCACAAACTTTAAAGCTTCCAATTCTAAAACAATTCTTCTTTATTACAAAAAGTGACATACAATACACAAACATTATATCATTAAAGAAAAGAACAAGTAGTTATACACTTACTGATATAGCCAAAACCACATATACACATCAAGGTACCCCTCTACAATTTCCCTAGTCCCTATTCAGACCTAGGCTTTATTGCACATAATTGTCTGTAATATAAGAAACCTAGAATTAATCAAAATACCTATCAGTCCATAGTCAGCAGTCACAGGTCCAGGTCTTAGCAATATAAGAAAACTGTCCCTGTGTATCAGATTTCAGTGAGGGTACCATAATTCTGATTATAAAGTACACCATATGTTAGGGTGGCAACTAGCACACCTATATCCCCACTCGACCCCTAACATATGGTGTACTTTATAATCAGAATTATGGTACCCTCACTGAAATCTGATACACAGGGACAGTTTTCTTATATTGCTAAGACCTGGACCTGTGACTGCTGACTATGGACTGATAGGTATTTTGATTAATTCTAGGTTTCTTATATTACAGACAATTATGTGCAATAAAGCCTAGGTCTGAATAGGGACTAGGGAAATTGTAGAGGGGTACGGTACCTTGATGAGTATATGTGGTTTTGGCTATATCAGTAAGGGGCACTTTGCACACTACGACATCGCAAGCCAATGCTGCGATGCTGTGCGCGATAGTCCCCGCCCCCGTTGCAGCTGCGATAGCATGGTGATAGCTGCCGTAGCGAACATTTTCGCTACAGCAGCTTCACATGCACTCACCTGCTCTGCGACGTCGCTCTGGCCGGCAAACCGCCTCCCTATTAAGGGGGCAGGTCGTGCGGCGTTATAGCGACGTCACACGGCAGGCGGCCAATAGAAGCGGAGGGGCGGAGATGAGCGGGACGTAAACATCTCGCCCACCTCCTTCCTTCGCATAGCCGGCATGAGCCGCAGGACGCAGGTAGAAGATGTTCCTCGCTCCTGCGGCTTCTCACACAGCGATGTGCTGCCACAGGAACGAGGAACAGCATTGTAACATCGGAAATGACCGACGCTACACCAATGATACGATTACAACACTTTTGCGCTCGTTCATAAAGGATTTACACACTATGATGTCGAGAGCAACGCCGGATGTGCGTCACTTTCGATTTGACCCCACCGACATCGCACCTGCGATGTCGTAGTGTGCAAAGTGCCCCTAAGTGTATAACTACTTGTTCTTTTCTTTAATGATATAGTGTTTGTGTATTGTATGTCACTTTTTGTAATAAAGAAGAATTGTTTTATAATTGGAAGCTTTAAAGTTTGTGAGTAAATAAAAAAAATGAAATTTTATATTGTTTCCATGTGCCAGTATTGTCTATATCCCTAGCATGCTTTTGGGATATTTAATACAAACAATTGAGATTGTGTTATAAATATTTGCAGAATGTGAACAGAGGATACTGACATTTTCAGTAACACTTACTTGTGAGACATAATAAATTGTCCTTGTATAACATCCTGCTGTTGGCTGCTAAATGTCATAGTTGGCCAGGCAGTAAATTTAATGTTTTGTGCGTCACCTTAATCTTTCTTACCTGTAAGTAGTCGAATAAATGCTGATGCTGGTGATTTTGGAAGGGTTAGGAAATAAACACAAGAGCACTCCAATAATAAGTACTGGAAAATGGCGTACCAAGTTGTGCTAAATGAACTTGAAAGTGTACAGTCCAGCAGCTGGGAGAAAAAGGAGCTGGGCACAACCAGTGAAAATGCAAAAATATAAAAGCTTTGCTTCTTTTTTTATTAGAAGTCTATTAAACGGATATAAAAAATAATCGTCATCGTTTACTGACTTACGCGTTTCTGGTGTACCCAGTGCAACGTAGTCATAGTTTAACACATTGAACCATGGGAATCTATCAGCTGTCAGGTGCAATATGCACCAAAGAACCTCGAACAGTTGTGGGTGCATATTGCTAATCCCTGCCTAACTGTCCCTGTATCTAGTAGCATAGATAAAGAGATATTTAGAAAAAGTATTTCTAAAGATCTTTTATCATATGCTAATAAGCGCAGGGACTAGTCGCAAGGGCATTCGTTCCCTTCACTAGTAGCCCCTATTAGCATGTAAGCACGCCCTATGGGCATGCGAACATGCTAATGAATGCGCAGCATCAGAGACATGGTCGATCTCATTGCTTTCTGCTGCCACCGCCCCCGACACATGATTTTGGCTCTGAGCGCATGATCAGAAGTCCCGAACTTCCAGTCATGCATACTATGAAACTAAGTGTACACATCCCGCCTTCAATCTGGTGTAGTGCGCATGACCGGAAGTCTGGGAACCTTGTGATCATGCGCACTGAGCCGACAACCAGCGATGGCAGCAGAGGTGAGCGCGACCATGTCTCTGATGCTGCATATCAGGGGTGTGCTAACATGCTAAGAGGACGGACTAGACTGGGGGTATAACACCCTTGGGACTAGTCCCCGTGCTCATTAGCATAAGATAAAAGATATTTAGAAATACTTTTTCTAAACATTCCTTTATCTATGCTAGTGTATACAGGGATCATTATATCATATAGGTATCATATAGGTATAACACTGCACACTCTTTACAAGCATAAGATTGCAAGGAGACAAGTCTTTTTCTTACAGGGATCATTAGGCAGGGATTAGCAATATGCAGCCAGAACTGCTCGTGGTTCTTGGTGCATATTGCACCTGACAGGTTCTCTTTAACTTCTTATGGTGGTGTCACACACAGCGACGACGACAACAACGTCGCTGCTAAGTCACCATTTTCTGTGACGTAGCAGCGGCGTCCCATCGCTGTCGCTGTGTGTGACATCCAGCAACGACCTGGCCCCTGCTGTGAGGTCGCTGGTCGTTGCTGAATGTCCTGCTTCATTTTTTGGACGTTGCTCTCCTGCTGTGAAGCACACATCGCTGTGTGTGACAGCGAGAGAGCGACGAACTGAAGCGAGCAGGGAGCCGGCGTCTGGCAGCCTGCGGTAAGCTGTAACCACGGTAAACATCAGGTAAACAAGAAGCCCTTTCCTTGGTTACCCGATATTTACCTTAGTTACTAGCGTCCGCCGCTCTCACGCTGCCAGTGCCGGCTCCCTGCTCCCTGCATACGTAGCTGGACTACACATCGGGTAATTAACCCAATGTGTACTCTGGCTAGGAGTGCAGGGAGCCAGCACTAAGCGGTGTGCTCTCACGCTGCCAGTGCCGGCTCCCTGCTCCCTGCACACGTAGCTGGAGTACACATCGGGTAATTAACCTGATGTGTACTCTGGTTAGGAGTGCAGGGAACAGGGAGCCGGCACTGGCAGCGTGAGAGCGGCGGATGCTAGTAACTAAGGTAAATATCGGGTAACCAAGAGAAGTGCTTTCCTTGCTTACCCGATATTTACCTTAGTTACGCTTCCAAGTGTCGCTGCTGGCTGGGGGCTGGTCACTGGTCGCTGGTGACATCTGCCTGTTTGACAGCTCACCAACGACCATGTAACGACGCAGCAGCGATCCTAATAAGGTCAGATCGCTGGTTGTGATCGCTGCTGCGTCGCTATGTGTGACACCACCTTTAGTGTCTGTTGTTGTGCCGAATCCACCTTCCTTCACAGAACAGCAAAAACATTATGATACATCAAATTAGAAAAATATTTCTGTTTAATGCCTCACTGTCTGACAACTACATACAATACTGCTATACATTATAATAAGAGCTGGTCGAACTCACAAAAAAACTGGGACCGGTAGGTCCCTGCTAAATTTTTTTAAAAAAACCCGGATCCAGTCCTGAATCTGGGACCCATATAGATCTATGGGAATCCGGAGATTAAAAATGTTGGTAGAAGGGAGAGGGGTGCACATAGTGTACTCATCAAAGTCATGCTTTCCCTTTCAGAGCTGACAATTAACCCTACTTGAATATTCACTGCTTTCCCCGCCAACCAGCGTGTGTAATTGGTTGCAGTTAGACACACCCCCACCCTGAGTGGCAGCGTAACAGCTTACTGCAACCAATCACAGGCGCAAGGAGCCACCGTGCCGCTCTGAGTTGCGAGTTAGGACAAGCCCCCCATGGGAGGGGTCAGCTGACAGGGAAAGTGACGGTTCATTCTAGAAAGAGTCTAGTAAGCGAACATGAGAGACGTACAGTTGGTCAGTCATGAAGGTCGCATGAAGTGGGTGGTTTGTGGCAATGGAGAAAAGTAGACAAAAGGCAAGATAGTGTCAGCCTCGAAAGTGGCTGGAGATACAGGGTGTGAACAGCATTGTAACTAGAGACTGATCCTCGAATGGTGTGGCCCCAGACGATATAAGCCATAAGACGGAACCATAGCAACCAGGTCCCTTAACCATCAAGATACCCGATAAATGTCAACTGGCACATGAACGTAGTCAACTGACCAAGCAGATTCCTGCTAGACGTCCAGATGTGTAAAGCTTTACTGCGATCATGTAGATGCAAATTGGTGCTGAAGTGTCTGCACCAGATTTCTGCACCAAATTTGCATCTCCTGGCAGAAAAACACACCAAAACAGAGTCAAAACTATTTTTGTGTGTTTTTTTGCCAAGAGATGCAGATTTGGTGCTGAAATTTATACACCAAAGTCCTGCACCAAATCTGCATCTCCAGGAGATGCCGTATTGGTGCAGGAATTTGGTGTATAAATTACAACACCAAATCTGCATCTCTTTACAAAAAAGGCAGTTTTCTGCCAGGAGATGCAGGTCTGATTGAACTCACCTGAGGTGAGGTGACTGAGTTCAATCAGTTCACCTGAGGTCAGTTTACCTGCAGTCACAGGTGGGATACTGTGGTGTTATGGACAAGATTATCATTATTATGAGTATATAGGAGTTACATGGAGATATCCATAAAGAACAAGATTTAAGATGTTGTTTGAACTGCAGAGGGGGGAGACAGGGACCTGAAACACACACTCCATTTTTGGTAATATATGCAGTTTTTTCTCCATTGTGTTCCCACTCATGAACCTTAGCAGAGGTTATTGCTGATAGTCCTGTGTAAACCTTTTCCCTTCACTTTTGCATGTTTTGTTTTTGCTGTATCTAGTATACAGTCTAGACCATATAGACTGCTCACTATTAGTCCTGGTGGACAGTGAATATTTTTCTGCCTATGGCAGTTGCTGCTTAGCCTGGTTTTGAGTTATTTTCACTTGTATGTTATCCTGCCTGGTGTCTTGCACAAGAGTTCCCTGATAGAGAGGGTGGAGGTTCGTGTGGTCCCAAGAGGACATTGATCTTCAGGAGTTGGTATATATTAGAGTTTTCGTTGACAGCACCCAGTAATCCTTTGTGTCTTAGTTTGCAGGGTCTGACAGGAGAGAGGGATACGCTGGATTAGATGAAAATTTAGTTAAAGGGTTTATTTCTCTATCCTCATCACCATCAGGTGCTTTCTTTTGTCAAAAAGAAAAATGGCTCCTTGAGACCCTGTGATAATTACTGTAAAGAATCGTTACCCTCTGCCATTGATCCCTGAGTTCCTGGACAGAGTTTGTCATGTAGAGATGTTAACGAAACTTGATCTTCGCAAGGCATAAAACTTGGTTCCTATTAGACTAGGTAAGAATGGAAGACCGCATTTGGATCATGTTATCAGGGCTGTATTTTGCCTTCGTGCTGCCCTAGGCACTTTAAGTGGTCGCGCCCCTTAGTGACAACGTAAAACTGAGTTTTCGCACACGACATCTGTTCAAGGCAGATCTACTCTGTAAAACACTTTAAAAAGTATCAATGAGAAACGAAGGGCACTAACGGCCCCTATGGGGATCACCACAGGCACATCAAAACATAGCATGAGTATAAAATATTCCCACCACACCGTCCCCACTTATATACTCTGACTGTCACACTGCCCCTAATAAACTACACACTGCCCTCCCTTATAAATTATATCCACCACACCTTCCTCAATTATGAAATATGATCTGCACATTGTCCTCACATCATGCTGCCCCCTCCTCAGTGTCCCATGCATGCTTCCCCCTCCTCACAATGTCCCATGCATGCTGCCCCCTCCTCAGAGTGTCCCATGCATGCTGCCCCCTCCTCACAATGTCCCATGCATGCTGCCCCCTCCTCACAGTTTCCCATGCATGCTGCCCCCTCCTCACAATGTCCCATGCATGCTGCCCCCTCCTCACAATGTCCCATGCATGCTGCCCCCTCCTCACAATGTCCCATGCATGCTGCCCCCTCCTCACAATGTCCCATGCATGCTGCCCCCTCCTCACAATGTCCCATGCATGCTGCCCCCTCCTCACAGTTTCCCATGCATGCTGCCCCCTCCTCACAATGTCCCATGCATGCTGCCCCCTCCTCACAATGTCCCATGCATGCTGCCCCCTCCTCACAATGTCCCATGCATGCTGCCCCCTCCTCACAATGTCCCATGCATGCTGCCCCCTCCTCACAATGTCCCATGCATGCTGCCCCCTCCTCACAATGTCCCATGCATGCTGCCCCCTCCTCACAGTGTCCCATGCATGCTGCCCCCTCCTCACAGTGTCCCATGCATGCTGCCCCCTCCTCACAGTGTCCCATGCATGCTGCCCCCTCCTCACAGTGTCCCATGCATGCTGCCCCCTCCTCACAGTGTCCCATGCATGCTGCCCCCTCCTCACAGTGTCCCATGCATGCTGCCCCCTCCTCACAGTGTCCCATGCATGCTGCCCCCTCCTCACAGTGTCCCATGCATGCTGCCCTCTCCTCACAGTGTCCCATGCATGCTGCCCCCTCCTCACAGTGTGCCATGCATGCTGCCCCCTCTTGACAGTGTCCCATGCATGCTGCCCCCTCCTGACAGTGTCCCATGCATGCTGCCCCCTCCTGACAGTGTCCCATGCATGCTGCCCCCTCCTGACAGTGTCCCATGCATGCTGCCCCCTCCTCACAATGTCCCATGCATGCTGCCCCCTCCTCACAATGTCCCATGCATGCTGCCCCCTCCTCACAATGTCCCATGCATGCTGCCCCCTCCTCACAATGTCCCATGCATGCTGCCCCCTCCTCACAGTGTCCCATGCATGCTGCCCCCTCCTCACAGTGTCCCATGCATGCTTCCCCCTCCTCACAGTGTCCCATGCATGCTGCCCCCTCCTCACAGTGTCCCATGCATGCTGCCCCCTCCTCACAGTGTCCCATGCATGCTGCCACCTCCTCACAGTGTCCTATGCATGCTGCCCTCTCCTCACAGTGTCCCATGCATGCTGCCCCCTCCTCACAGTGTCCCATGCATGCTGCCCCCTCCTCACAGTGTCCCATGCATGCTGCCCCCTCCTCAGTGTCCCATGCATGCTGCCCCCTCCTCACAGTGTCCCATGCATGCTGCCCCCTCCTCACAGTGTCCCATGCATGCTGCCCCCTCCTCACAGTGTCCCATGCATGCTGCCCCCTCCTCACAGTGTCCCATGCATGCTGCCCCCTCCTCACAGTGTCCCATGCATGCTGTCCCCTCCTCAGTGTCCCATGCATGCTGCCCCCTCCTGACAGTGTCCCATGCATGCTGCCCCCTCCTCACAATGTCCCATGCATGCTGCCCCCTCCTCACAATGTCCCATGCATGCTGCCCCCTCCTCACAGTGTCCCATGCATGCTGCCCCCTCCTCACAGTGTCCCATGCATGCTGCCCCCTCCTGACAGTGTCCCATGCATGCTGTCCCCTCCTCAGTGTCCCATGCATGCTGCCCCCTCCTGACAGTGTCCCATGCATGCTGCCCCCTCCTGACAGTGTCCCATGCATGCTGCCCCCTCCTCACAATGTCCCATGCATGCTGCCCCCTCCTCACAATGTCCCATGCATGCTGCCCCCTCCTCACAATGTCCCATGCATGCTGCCCCCTCCTCACAATGTCCCATGCATGCTGCCCCCTCCTCACAATGTCCCATGCATGCTGCCCCCTCCTCACAATGTCCCATGCATGCTGCCCCCTCCTCACAATGTCCCATGCATGCTGCCCCCTCCTCACAATGTCCCATGCATGCTGCCCCCTCCTCACAATGTCCCATGCATGCTGCCCCCTCCTCACAATGTCCCATGCATGCTGCCCCCTCCTCACAATGTCCCATGCATGCTGCCCCCTCCTCACAATGTCCCATGCATGCTGCCCCCTCCTCACAATGTCCCATGCATGCTGCCCCCTCCTCACAATGTCCCATGCATGCTGCCCCCTCCTCACAATGTCCCATGCATGCTGCCCCCTCCTCACAGTGTCCCATGCATGCTGCCCCCTCCTCACAGTGTCCCATGCATGCTGCCCCCTCCTCACAGTGTCCCATGCATGCTGCCCCCTCCTGACAGTGTCCCATGCATGCTGTCCCCTCCTCAGTGTCCCATGCATGCTGCCCCCTCCTGACAGTGTCCCATGCATGCTGCCCCCTCCTGACAGTGTCCCATGCATGGTGCCCCCTCCTGACAGTGTCCCATGCATGCTGCCCCCTCCTCACAATGTCCCATGCATGCTGCCTCCTCACAATGTCCCATGCATGCTGCCCCCTCCTCACAATGTCCCATGCATGCTGCCTCCTCACAATGTCCCATGCATGCTGCCCCCTCCTCACAATGTCCCATGCATGCTGCCCCTCTCCATGAGCTCCTAATGCTGCCTTCCTCTTTTCCATAATGACATCTCCATGCTGCCCCACTCATCATACTAAGACCACCACACTAGCGCTTATGCTGAGACACACCCCCCCCCCCACACACACACACTACCACACTCTTGGTATTGACTCCCCTACATTGTTCCACTCCATACTGAGCCCACACATGCTGCCCCTTCTCCATAATGAGCTCCCAATGCTGCCCCCCTCCTATTCTGAGTCCTTACACTCCCCCCCATCGATATTGTCATTGCTCTATCCCTCAACCCTTGTCCTCTGTCTCTAGCATTGGCCCCTCTCTTCCATTCCCCCAGCAGCAGCCTCTCTCCCCCCGCCTCCAGCAGCAGCCTCTCCCCCAGCATCAGCCTCTCTCCCCCCAGCATCAGCCTCTCTCCCCCCAGCCTCCCTCAGCATCAGCCTCCCTGCTCCCAACTTACCCCAGCATCAGCCTCTCTCCTCCCATCCTCCCCCAGCATGAGACTCCTCCAGCATCAGCCTCTCTCCTCCCAGCCTCCCCCCGCATGAGCCTCCTCCAGCATCAGCCTCTCTCCTCCCAGCCTCCCCCAGCATCAGCCTCCCTGCTCCCAGCTTCCCTCCAGCATCAGCCTCCCTCCTCCCAGCCTCCTCCAGCATCAGCCTCCCTCCTCCCAGCCTCCTCCAGCATCAGCCTCCCTCCTCCCAGCCTCCCCCTGCATCAGCCTCCCTCCTCCCAGCCTCCCCCAGCATCAGCCTCCCTCCTCCCAGCCTCCCCCAACATCAGCCTCCATCCTACCAGCCTCCCCCAGCATCAGCCTCCCTCCTCCCAGCCTCCCCCAACATCAGTCTCCCTCCTACCAGCCTCCCCCAGCATCAGCCTCCCTCCTCCCAGCCCCCCTCCTCCAAGTCTCCCCCAGCATCAGCCTCCCAGAGCATCAGCCTCCCTCCTCCCCCTCCCAGCCTCCCCCAGCATCAGCCTCTCTCCTCCCAGCCTCCCCCAGCATCAGCCTCCCTGCTCCCAGCTTCCCCGAGTATCAGCCTCCCTCCTCCCAGCTTCCCCCAGTATCAGCCTCCCTCCTCCCAGCCTCCCCCAGCATCAGCCTCCCTCCTCCCAGCCTCAGCCTCCCTGCTCCCAGCCTCCCTCCTCCCAGGCTCCCCCAGCATCAGCCTCCCCCCTCCCAGGCTCCCCCAGCATCAGCCTCCCTCCTCCCAGCCTCCCCCAGCATCAGCCTCCCTCAGCATCAGCCTCCCTCCTCCAAGCCTCACCCTCCCAGCTTCCCCCAGCTTCCCCCTCCCACCCCTCCCAGCATCAGCCTCTCTCTTCCCAGCCTCCCTCAGCATCAGCCTCCCCCAGCCTCAGCCTCCCTACTCCCAGCCTCCCCCAGCCTCCGCCTCCCTCCTCCCAGCCTCCCCCAGCATCAGCCTCCCTCAGCATCAGCCTCCCTCAGCATCAGCCTCCCCCAGCATCAGCCTCCCTCCTCCCAGCATCAGCCTCCCTCCTCCTAGCCTCCCCCAGCATCAGTCTCCCTCCTCCCAGCATCAGCATCCCTCCTCCCTCAGCCTCCCTCCTCCAAGTCTCCCTCAGCATCAGCTTCCCTCCTCCAAGCCTCCCCCTCCCCCTCCCAGCCTCAGCCTCCCTCAGCATCAGCCTCCCTCAGCATCAGCCTCCCCCAGCATCAGCCTCCCCCAGCATCAGCCTCCCTCAGCATCAGCCTCCCTCCTCCCAGCCTCCCCAGCATCAGCCTCCCTCCTCCCAGCATCAGCCTCCCTCCTCCTAGCCTCCCCCAGCATCAGCCTCCCTCCTCCCAGCATCAGCCTCCCTCCTCCCAGCATCAGCATCCCTCCTCCCTCAGCCTCCCTCCACCAAGTCTCCCTCAGCATCAGCTTCCCTCCTCCAAGCCTCATCCTCCCCCTCCCAGCCTCCCCCGGCATCAGCCTCCCTCAGGATCAGCCTCCCTCCTCCCAGGCTCCCCCAGCATCAGCCTCCTTCCTCCCAGCCTCCCCCAGCATCAGCCTCCTTCCTCCCAGCCTCCCCCAGCATCAGCCTCCTTCCTCCCAGCCTCCCCCAGCATCAGCCTCCTTCCTCCCAGCCTCCCCCAGCATCAGCCTCCTTCCTCCCAGCCTCCCCCAGCATCAGCCTCCTTCCTCCCAGCCTCCCCCAGCATCAGCCTCCCTCAGCATCAGCCTCCCTCCTCCAAGCCTCACCCTCCCAGCTTCCCCCAGCATCAGCCTCCCTCCTCCCAGCCTCCCTCAGCATCAGCCTCCCTCCTCCAAGCCTCACCTTCCCCCTCCCAGCCTCCCCCAGCATCAGCCTCTCTCCTCCCAGCCTCCCCCAGCATCAGCCTCCCCCAGCCTCCCTCCTCCCAGCCTCCCCCAGCCTCAGCCTCCCCCAGCATCAGCCTCTCTCTCCTCCCAGCCTCTCTCCCCCCAGCCTCCCCCCCCAGCCTCAGCCTCTCTCCCCCCAGCCTCACTCTCCCCCCAGCCTCAGCGTCTTTCCCCCCAGCCTCCCTCTCCCCCAGCCTCAGCCTCTCTCCCCCCAGCCTCAGACTCTCTTCACAGCCTCCCCCCAGCCTAAGCCTCTCTCTCTTCCCAGCCTCCGCCTCTTTCTCTTCCCAGCCTCAGCCTCTCTTCCCCTAGCCTCCCCTTGCATGATTATAGTGGACAAAAAGAGGCATCGCCACGATCATCAACTAACCTGTAAGGAGCCCATACATTCTAGGCTCTGCCTCTGCCTTACCTGCTCCTGTGCCCGCCGCCCTGCTCTGGTGATTATCCTCTTCTGCCGGCTGGCTCCAGCTTCAGACGCGTCCTCCTCCGCGGCGTGTGTCGTCTGCAGCATTGGACGCTGCAGCACGGGGCAGTCAGCTGATTGTCGCGCCCGCGCGCCTCTGACCCCGGAAGTTAAGACGATGGAACTTCCGGGGTTAATCAGCTCACTATGCCTGGCGCCTCTCCTCCCTCTCAACCCCCCCCCCCCCCCGAACACAGCCGAGTGTAACGGAGGGAGGGACGGGGGGCGGGGATTGTAAAAAAAAAAAAAAAAAAAAATTTATATATTTATTTATTTTTTTTTTTTTTTTTGCTACCAGAAAGTGCCGCCCCCGCAACGTGCCGCCCTAGGCACGGGACCACGGGTGCCTAGTGGCAAATACGGCCCTGCATGTTATGGACATTATGAATATTTAGTGATGTTGTATGTACTGTGCAATGCTCCTGCAACGTTTCAACATTTTGTGAATTACAATTTCACAGACTTGTTTGATCAATTTTGGGTCACTTATCTGGACAATATACTAATCTTTTCTAATTCTGCAGAAGAACATCAGCACCGTGTGAAAACTGTGTTGGAGCTTTTAAGAAACCACCATTTATCTCTATATGAAGCTGGAAGATCCACTTCTTTGGCTATATAATCTCTACTCAAGGATCTCAAATGGACTCTAGCAAGACACATGCTACTATTGACTGGCCAACCCAAAAGAATATGAAGAAAGTTCAACGATTTGTGGGCATTGCCAAATTTACAGACATTTCATTATTCATTTTTTCAAGTATAATTGCACCCATCACTCAATTAACAAAGAAAGGCATACCATTTGTTTGATCTCATCAAGCACAAGATATTTTTTCTTGCCTGAAGACGAAGTTCACTAAAGCTTGTATACTGATTCATCCCAATTCTGAACATGCCTTTATTTTAGAAGTCGATGCTTCAGATGGTGTAGTTGGGGCTGCTTTATCACAAAACATGGGAGTAAAAGATTTATATTACATCCTTGTGCTTATTTTTCCCAAAGTTTGACCATCTTTGAAAAGAACTATGATGTAGGAACAAGGAGCACCTACCTATCATTGCTGCTTTCAAGTCATACAGACATCATTTAGAAGGAACAACTCAACAAATTGTTGTTCTATCTGACTATCGTAACCTTGAATATGTCAGATCTGCCAAGTGTTTGTCCTGTAGCCAAGCAGATGGAGTCTTTTACATAATGAATTTAACTTTGGTATCTCTTACAGACCTGGTTCCCATAATGGTAAGGCTGATGCTCTACCTAAAGGCCCCGTTACACGCAACAACATCGCTAACGAGTTGTCATTGGCGTCACGGAATTCGTGACGCACATCCGGCCTCGTTAGCGACGTCGTTGCGTGTGACACGTATGAGCGACCGCTAACGATGCAAAATACTCACCGAATCGTTGATTGTTGACACGTCGTCCATTTCCCAAATGTCGTTCCTTGTTCTGGATGCAGGTTGTTTGTCGTTCTTGAGGCAGCACACATCGCTACATGTGAAACCCCAGGAATGACGAACAACACCGTACCTGCATACTCCGGCAACGAGGTGGGCGTGTGTTCCATGCGGCTGCTCTCCGCCCCTTCGCTTCTATTGGACGCCTGCTATGTGACGTCGCTGTGACGCCGTACGAATCGCCCCCTTAGAAAAGAGGCTGTTCGCCGGCCGGCGAACAGCCTCTTTTCTAAGGGGGTGGTCTAGGAAGGCAGCGATTTGCCCATGACGCACAAACGATGGGGGCTGATGCTTTCACGAGCGGCATTGCTAGCGATTTCGCTGCGTGTAAAGCCCCCTTTAGATGTTCTCCAAAGATTCTTCTTCAACTGTACCGCCAACAATTATTCTATCTAAGCCCAACTTCCTAGGGGTGAACCATCACAAAAACTTGCTTGAAAATATATGGGAAGCATAGGAGACAGACCCAATTCTTCTGCACCCACCAGATGAAATATTTCTTACCTTTCAAAATAAAATATGGACTCATAATCATCAAGAAAGTATTAGACTTAGGCGGGCTTTGCACACTACGACATCGCAGGTGCGATGTCGGTGGGGTCAAATTGAAAATGACGCACTTCCGGCATCGCATGCGACATCGTAGTGTGTAAAGGCTTGATGATACGATTAACGAGCGAAAAAGCGTTGTAATCGTATCATCGGTGCAGCGTCGGCGTAATCCATGATTACGCTGACGTGACAGTCCGATGTTGTTCCTCGCTCCTGCGGCAGCACACATCGCTGTGTGTGAAGCCGCAGGAGCGAGGAACATCTCCTACTGGCGTCACTGCGGCTTCCGTAGGATATGCGGAAGAAAGGAGATGGGCGGGATGTTTACATCCCACTCATCTCCGCCCCTCCGCTCCGATTGGCCGCCTGGCGTGTGACGTCGCTATGACGCCGCACGACCCGCCCCCTTAACAAGGAGACGGGTCGCCGGCCAGAGCGACGGTCACAGGACAGGTGAGTCCATGTGAAGCTGCCGTAGCGATAATGTTCGCTACGGCAGCTATCACAAGGAAATCGCTGCTGCGACGGGGGCGGGTACTATCGCGCTCGGCATCGCAGCATCGGCCTGCGATTTCGCAGCGTGCAAAGTACCTCTAAGGGGTACGTTACATGTTGCGACGTCGCTAGCATCAGCTAGCGAGGCCAAGCGCGATAGTACCCGCCCGCGTCACACATGCAATATGTGGTGATTGCTGCCGTAGCGAACATTATTGCTACGGCAGCTTCGCACGCACATACACGACGAACTATCCCTCCTTCAAGGGGGAGGTGCGTTTGGCGTCACAGCTACGTCAGCGCGACGTCACTAATTGGCCGGCCAATAGCGGAGGGGCAGAGATGAGCAGGACATAACATCCCGCCCACCTTCTCCCTTCCGCATTGCCGTCGGGACGCAGGTAAGGAGATGTTTGTCGCTCCTGCGGGTTTACACAGAGCGATGTGTGCTGCCGCAGGAACGACAAACAACATCGTACCTGCGGTCGACCTGACATTATGAAAATGAACGACGCTACACAGATCACCGATTTTCGACGCTTTTGCAATCATTTATCGGCGCATCTAGGATTTCCACATTGTGATGTCGTTACCGGAGCCGGATGTGCGTCACTAACGACGTCACACCGACGATATTACGGAAGCGATGTCGCAACGTGTAAAGCCCCCCTAAGGGTTTTAAAACTGATCTATGATTCAAAGTTATCAGGGGAGAAAAGAGAATTCAGGAAATACAAACATTTCTGTTGATGGACCAATTACCAAAAAACTGTTAAAGGCCTAAAACACACTTTCGCAAAAAAAACGTCCGTGTGACACGGTCCGTTTTTCGGGTCCGTGTTCCGTTTTTTTGGGGCGTTTTTCCAGTACGTATGGCATCCGTGTGATGGCGTATGCAAGCCGTGTGTACGTGTAAAATGTCCGTGTTTGTGTGTAAAATGCCCGTGTATGTGTATGTGGAATGTCCGTGTGGAATGTCCATTTGTGTGTTGCACAATGTCATTGATACATGTCAGCTGACAGCAGACAGAGTTGCGCGATGAGAATGAACTCGGGTGAACTTCACCCGACTTCATTGTCATGCCGCGGCTCTGTCTGTGTGCCACGTACTGATTAGCGGTCACCTGTGAAGGATTCACCAGTGACCGCTAATCCCCCGAGTGACTGAAGTGAGCAGCCCTCTCTCATACTTACCGCTCCCCGATCACCAGCGCGGCGAGGAACAGCTGTGCAGAGAATACGCGGCAACAATTATTTTGAATATGCCGGCCGCTCATTAATCAATCTCGTATTCCCTGCTTTCCCAACCCACAGACGCCTGTGATTGGTTGCAGTCAGACACGCCCCCCACGCTGAGTGACAGGTGTCTCACTGCACCCAATCACAGCAGCCGGTGGGCGTGTCTATACTGTGCAGTAAAATAAATAAATAAATAATTTAAAAAAACCGGCGTGCAGTCCCCCCAATTTTAATACCAGCCAGATAAAGCCATACGGCTGAAGGCTGGTATTCTCAGGATGGGGAGCCCCACATTATGGGGAGCCCCCCAGCCTAACAATATCAGTCAGCAGCCGCCCAGAATTGCCGCATACATTATATGCGACAGTTCTGGGACTGTACCCGGCTCTTCAAGATTTGCTGTGGTGCGTTGGCAAATCGGGGTAATAAGGAGTTTTTGGCAGCCCATAGCTGCCAATAAGTCCTAGATTAATCATGTCAGGCGTCTCCCCGAGATACCTTCCATGATTAATCTGTAAATTACAGTAAATAAACACACACACCCGAACAATCCTTTATTAGAAAAAAAAACACTAACAAATTGCCTTGTCCACCAATTTAACAAGCCCGAAAAAGCCCTCCATGTCCGGCATAATCCACGGACCTCCAGCGTCGATTACGCCGGACATGGAGGGCTTTTTGGGGCTTATTAAATTGGTGATGAGGGAATTTGTTTGTGTTTTTTATTTCTAATAAATGATTTTTTCATGTGTGTGTGTTTATTTACTGTAATTTACAGATTAATCATGGAAGGTATCTCGGGGAGACACCTGACATGATTAATCTAGGATTTAGTGGCAGCTATGGGCTGCCATTAACTCCTTATTACCCCAATTTGCCAACGCACCAGGGTAAATAGGGAAGAGCCGGGTACAGTCCCAGAACTGTCGCATCTAATGTATGCGGCAATTCTGGGCGGCTGCTGACTGATATTGTTAGGCTGGGGGGCTCCCCATGACGTGGAGCTCCCCATCCTGAGAATACCAGCCTTCAGCCGTGTGGCTTTATCTGGTTGGTATTAAAATTGGGGGGGACCGCACGCCATATTTTTTAATTATTTATTTATTTATTTCACTGCACAGTATAGACCCGCCCACCGGCTGCTGTGATTGGTTGTAGTGAGACACCTGTCACTCAGCGTGGAGGCGTGTCTCACTGCAACCAATCATAGGCGCCTGTGGGCGGGGAAAGCAGGGAATATGAGATTGTTTAATGAGCGGCCGGCTTTTTCAAAATAGTAAAAGCCGCCGCAGCAGTGTGAACGCCGTGCAGCGCCGCGCCGGGGATCGGGGATCGGTGAGTATGAGAGAGGGCTGCTAACTTCAGTCACTCAGGAGATTAGTGGTCACCGGTGAGTCCTTCACGGGTGACCGCTAATCAGGACGCGGCACAGACAGTGCCGCAGCATGACAATGAAGTCGGGTGAAGTTCACCCGAGTTCATTCTGATTGTGCGGCTCTGTCTGTGTCTGCTGTCATCTGCCATTCAGCTCTGCTACATGGCTGTCTGTGTCTGCTGTCAGCGGCCATGTAGCAGCGCTGAATGGCAGATGACATAGTAAAAAATACGCATTACACACGCATTACACACGCATTACACACGCTAGTAAAATCATTAATTTATTCAGAAAAAGCATCGCACTTGCGTTGCACTCGGACCTAACGTGAACTAAAATCAGCCGAGTTTTTTTCAACCCAGTCGGACCGATTTTACTCACATAGATGTGTTTCCACCCTTAATGAAACAAAAGTCACTTATTGAAGTCTATGCAAGAAAAAAAATCGGATGCCACAAAGACCATCCTAGTAGCATCCGCTTTTTACAGATACATTATAATTTTGTAGCATAGAACACTGTAAATGGTCCTGTAAATTATTGTTATTGAATAATAGCTGCTGAAAAAAAACCAAAACGGATTGCTTACAGACAGCACATGGATGACAAGTGAGCAAAAAAATCGTGAGCGTACCCTTAAATTAAAAAAAAATCCAGTCCCTGCTCTTCAGTCATTTAACTTTTTTCAGCTATGACAAAGGCAAATTAAATGTTATTTGGTATGTTTCAGTCTAAACTGGAAAATCTGCTTTGCTTAAGGTATGTGAACATATTGCATTTTTTGTTATTTTGTTTTCTGTACATTAAGAAAAATTTATGTGTTTGAACAAAAAAGCATGGGATATGCCACAGACAACCTTTTTAATGACTGTTGTGGATTAGTAAAATGCAGAAAGTGCATACATTTGGAACCTTTTTGACAATACACATTCTTTTTTTTCGAATGTATCTGAAATTTCTGATCAAACATGATGAGAATCTAGCTTAACTTGGTTATTCAATGTTCTAGAATAAACTGGCCTGCACAAACACAAAAAGGCACTCCCAAACCTCCCATTGTCAGAAGCATGTGCACTTTTAAATATTTTCTGACATGTCATTGATATATGTCATACAATGTTATCTGTAGAGGTCCTTAACCGAGATCCCACCAGTTGCTAGTACAAAGACTGTTTCCCCTTGCGTGCAGCCACATTGTTGTATATCTGTAAAGGCCCCTTTACACACTGAGACTTTCTAGCGATCCCACCAGCGATCCCAACCTGGCCGGGATCGCTACAAAGTCTCTGGTGAGTCGCTGGGGAGCTGTCAAACATACCTGGAAAATGACGCAACAGCGATACGGACCTGCAGAACGACCTAGCTAGTCATTGGGGACGCTGTAAAGCAGCTTTTTGAAAGGGAAGTCGCTGTAAAGGCCCCTTTACACACTGAGACTTTCTAGCGATCATGCTGCACAGCGGGAAACAAAGGACCAAAGAATGGTCCTGAGAGATGTGTAGTGATCAGCAACCTCACAGCAGGGGCAAGGTCGCTGATGTGTTTCACACACTGCAATGTCACTGGGGAGGTCGCTATTACGTCACAAAACCGGTGACGTTACAGCGATGTCGTTTGCGATGTTGCAGTGTGTAAAGGGGCCTTAAGGGTTCTTTTTCATAGTAACCAGCTGATAACACCATCTGACATATCCCCATCATATGTCAGAAGGTATTAGGCTGAATGTTTGTTCCATATATTTGAAAAAGATCTGTCACCCACATAGGCCTGCTCGCCTTTTAGCACAAAAGTATTGTGTTGAGTTCTCTTATTAGTGAATCAGAGAATAGACTTGGCACAGTTTATGAATCCAGTGTATTCATGAGGAAAGAACTCACTTTGCCTCCCCATGATAGTTGGGATAGACTTGAAAGCAATCTCATCAATACACTGGACTCATATACTATGTCCCTGATTCACCAAGACTCTAACATTCAAATAGCGCTCCTTCCCCTCCAAGCCTTGCCGTGCGCCCAAACAGTAGTTTTCCACCACATATGGGGTATCAGTGAACTAAGGACAAATTGCACAACAAATTGTATGGTACATTTCCTCATGTTACCCTTGTGAAGATTAAAAATATGACACTAAAGAAATATTTTTGTGGGAAAAAGTTACATTTTCATTTTTTCCTTCCAAATTACTTTAGTTCTTATGAAACACCTAAAAGGTTAATCAACTTATTGAAAGTGGTTTTAAATAGTTTTAGAGGTGCAGTTTTTAAAATGGTGCCACTTTTGTAAATTTTCTGTCACATAGACCACTCATAGTTACTTCAAATGTGATGTGGTCCTTCTAAAAATAGTTTTTGTAAATTTAGTTGGAAAAATGAGAAATTGCTGATAAACTTTTAACCCTTATAACTTCCTAATAAAAATATTATGTTTAAAAAATGGTGCTTATGTAAAATACACATGTAGCAAATGTTATTATTAAAAATTTTGTGACATAACTATCTGATTTAAGGGAGTTAAGCCTGCTTTACACGATGCAATTCGCATACAATATCGCATGCAATTTGTAACGCCCCCATCGTATGTGCGGCACGTTCAATTTGTTGAATGTGCTGCACAAACGATTAACCCCCGTCACATGTACTTACTCGTCCATACGACCTTGCTGTGGGTGGCGAACGTCCACTTCCTGGAGTGGGAGGGACGTTCGGTGTCACAGCGACGTCATGCGGCAGTCGGCCAATAGAAGCGGAGGGGCGGAGCTGAGCGGGACGTAAACATCCCGCCCACCTCCTTCCTTCCGTATTGTGGGCCGGGAGCCGCAGGACGCTGGTAAGATCTGTTCATCGTTCCCGGGGTGTCACACACTGCAATGTGTGCTACCCCGGGTACGATGAAAAACCTGACGTGCAATTCTAGAGACAGGTACGATGTGTATGCGATGAACGTTTTAACGTTCAATCGCACGTACCTGTCACACACTGCAATGTACCTTACGATGCCGGATGTGCGTCACTTACGACGTGACCCCGCCGACACATTGTAAGATACATTGCAGCGTCTAAAGCGGGCATAAAAAGGAAAACAAGCTCGGGGGGTGAAGGGGTTAAAGGCTAAACAATTATGCAACATACTCTGTCAATCTGCAGATATAAATGATCAAATTTACTAGATTATTATTGTCTACTGACAGCATAAATTAAAGTGCAGGTGCCTAGCTAGGTAGGGCTAGGGAGCATGACATGATTTGTGCACCAGATTCTCGGGGGCTGCCAATAACTTTAGATATACAGCTTGGGCAGCAATCTCATTCTTTGCTCAGGGGAGGGAAATGCAATACAGATGGGAACTATTAAGCTATGTGCCCACGCTGCAGAAAATTTGCGGAATTTGCCGCAATATTTTCGAGGAAATTCTGCGGATTTTTCCAAAATCCACAGTATAGCGAGTCCTCAGACATTTCTATGGCATTTTGGAACTGTTGTGCCCATGCTCCATTTTTTTCCGCAGCGGAAATAATTCGGATTTCCCTGCGGAAAAATCTGCAACATGTCAATTATTCCTGCGGATTTTTTCGCACGATCCCATACTTACCTGCCTTGATAGAAGACACCGGAGTCACTTCCTCCAGTGCAGAGGAGCGCAGTGGAGCCAGGAGCATGAAGCAGGAGGTGGGCGGGGCCTGCACAAGCTCCAGTCATGTGACAGCCAGAGCTAGTTCAGGCCCACCCACCTTCTCTTGCAATGTGCAGACAGACACAGCCAGAGAGTGAAGTGCTGCGTGACGGAGGTAAGTATGAACTCACCGATCACTGCAGCACTTGTTCTGCATTGATGATGCGGTGCCAAAGCCATGGTACTGTATCCTCAATGCAGAATGACCGCAGCATATCCGCAGGACATTCTGCAATACAACCGCAGCATTGAAACAGACAAAGTTGTGCTGCGGTTTTCTGGGAGCTCCTGCGGAATGTCCTGCGGATATATCCACAGGACAATTTCCCCGTGGGCACATAGCCTTACTGTGGACACAGGCACCATTAGAATCATATGGACTACGGGGCAAATTTTAGACTTGGGCCCCCTCAACCATCAGTTGCCCAGATATTTCTGTCCCAGTGGCCTTGATAACGTCTGTAAATGTATATGTTTGCTCCTCAAAAATACAAATATAATTTATGAATCTCACAGAAAACAAAGCCCTGCAATAATAACATTAGCATTCTGCTAATGAATAGAATAAATTATACTAATGCCAGACTTGTGACAGGTTCAATTAGGAAAATCTGACCACTTGTGTGGGGATGAACTATTCTTAATTATGCCAGACTTAAGGCCCAGTCACACACAACGACTTACCAGCGATCCCGAAAACGATGCGACCTGATAGGGATCGCAGGTAAGTCGCTGGGAGGTCGCAGGTGAGATGTCACACAGACAGATCTTACCAGCGATGCAGGAACAATACAGGTCTCAGTAGCGACCTGTATAACGATCTCAGCAGTCACTGTGACCCTGTCACACAGTGTCAAACACAGTGATGTGTCCTGCCCAGCAGGACATCGCCTTTGAAGAAAATGACCTGGACCATTCAGCAACGACTAGCGATTTCACAGCAGGGGCCTGATCGCTGGTAAGTGTCACACATAACGAGATCGCTAACGGGATTGCTACTGTGTCACCAAACGGTGACTCAGCTGCGATCTCGCTAGCGATCTCGTTATGTGTGACAGTACCTTTACTTTTTCAGACAAGGGACATGAGCTATTGTTTCATTTGTGATTGTTCCTGTGCTCTTTTGTATGCTAATTTGTGGAATGCCTGCTGATTATGGATTGCTTCAGCCCCCTGCGATGTACTAGTTTGCATTATTTGGAGAACAATTATGCACTCTAATTGAACTAGCAAACAATGAGGGAACAGCCATATTTAGCTTCCTCTTATCCTGTGGGACACAATACCTCAAAATGGGAGCTGAGGGATATAAAAAGGAGCCTGCTCCTATCACCAGGGACCAGGGTGATTTTACAGGACTTCAGTTTAGGGACTAGTGGATTACAAAACTGCTCCAATACCCAACACTGAGTCCACAAATTTGTTTGGAAAACCATGGTTGGGACTATCCAATCATCTGGCCACATACCTCACTGTACTCAGTCAGCTTCCTAAGCTTGCCACTATCTCCTCTCAGTGGGTGACTGCCAAAAGCGGGGTGCTGCTGGCTGGGGTAGTGGCCCTGGATACGCTGAAGTTGCAGAGATTCTAATACCTGGCGAGCCAGCGGAAAAGTGGGAATCTTGCTCCATCTTGTGTTCTTCCTGGGAATGTATGATATGCTGTTTTCTGTTGGGAACCCAATAAAGTCTTCCAGTAGTGTGGTAACCAGGTGTGTTGTCAGAGTAGTGTTCTGCCCATGGGGAAGAAGTACAGGAGTCTGTGTGGTCTTTCTAAAGACTGCCAGGCCAGCGACACGCCTGACTAAAGTGTTTCCACAAGAATTACTAATAACACAAATATACCATAGGCAATTAATTCCACCACACCATGAAAACATATTAGTTTCATATACATTAGTAACTGAATAATACCAGCATGCTGATCAATAATAAATGCCACTCTACTAAGACTAATATTACCACTAGAAATGAGCGATGTTCGAATCAAACCGTTCGCCAATTTCAAATTCGACTGGTTTTGGGCGGTGTTCGAGTCATTCGCCGAACTCGAACGATTTGCTTCATGTTCGACCGTTCGAGTTACCGTTCGATAACGTTTCGATCACCAAAAGCGTGGCTTTTCACAGTAAGGCTATGTGCGCATGTTGTGTATTTGCATGCGTACTGTATCCCCAGCACAATCCCTCTCTCTTTCCTACTCACCGATCAGCTGCACGGCTGTCACAAAGCTCCAGCGGCTTTTCCTCTTTTGAAAATGGCTGCCGCTTATTATTCAATCTGGTATTCCCTGCTTTCCCCACCCACCGGTGCCCAAGATTAGTTGCAGTTAGACACACCCCCATGCTGAGTGACAGCTGTCTTACTGCATGCAATCACAGCCGCTGGCGGGCGGGTCTATATCGTGCCGTAAAATAAATAAATAATTTTAAAAAAACCTGTGGTTCCCCCCAATTTTGATACCAGCCAAGATAAAGCCACATGGCTGGAGGCTGGTATTATCAGGATGGGGAGCGCCACGTTATGGGGAGCCCACCACCATAACAATATCAGCCAGCAGCCGCCCGGATGCGACAGTCCCGTCACTCTACCTGGCTCATGCCGAATTGCCCCTGTGCAGTGGCAATCGGGGTAATAAGGTTAGGTTAATCATAACAGGCGTCTTCTCGAGATACCTTCCATGATTAACCTGTAAGTGAAAATAAATAAACACACACAACGAAAAATCCTTTATTTGGAAAAAAAGACAAAAAAACCCCTCTTTTACCACTTTATTAATCCCCAAACAGACATCCAGGTCCGAAGTAATCCACATGACGCTTTCAGCTCTGCTACATGAAGCTGACAGGGAGCGCCGTAGAACACGAGCGCTCTGTGTCAGCTCCACGTAGCAACTGAAGTGAGCTGTGCTGTCACCGGAGATTTCACTCAGGTAGTGCCTGCGTGTCTCTCTCTCTCTCTTCTCTCTCCTCTCTCTCTTCTCTCTCTCTCTTCTCTCTCCTCTCTCTCTCTTCTCTCTATCTTCTCTCTCTCTTCTCTCTCTCTTCTCTCTCTCTCTCCTCTCTCTCTGCTCTCTCTCTTCTCTCTCTCTCATCTCTCCTCACTTCTCCCTCTCTCCTCTCAAAATTCAAATTCAAATATGCTTTATTGGCAGGACCAAAATACAATTAGTATTGCCAAATCAAGAGAAATACAGTAAGTGTGGGTGGGAGGGGATCAGGGTTATAGGGAGTTAGGGGCACAATTTGGGCTCTGAAAGTCCTTTTAGGGGCCTTATGTTCCCCTCAGCTTATGACAACTGGTGACATATTGGGTGGCGATCTCCACCGTTGATTCTTCTTCCCCCAGTAGGAAGCGGAGTTTCATCTCTTCGTCCATGGATGGAAAGTCCGGGGTATGAGTGGTAAGTATCTGGAAGTGGGAGGCTCTAACTGCTATTTGTTACAGTGCAGCAGGAAATGCACCTCATCCTCCAGAGCCCCCTGCTGGCAGTGCTGGCACAGTCTGTTCTCCCGCCCTGTTTCCACCTCTAGGCTGTGGGCACTCAGTCTGTACAGGCTCAGGGTCTGCCTGTCTTTGGGGTGGTGTAACCTTTCCAGATACAGGGCCAGAGTGTAGTCCCTCCGCAGTGACCGGTAGATGGTGAGTTTCTGGAAGTTCTCTAATTCATTCTTCCAATCCTCGATGTATTGCATCTTGCAGCTCTCTGAGATCTCTTTTATTTGGGCTTTTGTCAGGCTGTGTTGCTGACTTTGGCTGTACTGGTTGCCGGGGTTCCTGGCTTGCTCTGGACTCTGGCTCAGCAGGGCTTTATGATGGTAGGAGCTGGGGTTGGTGTTCTGTATGTGTGCCTGGTGTGATAGCGCCCTCTTGTGTATACTGAGACATAAAGGGAATCGGCCCAGCTCTGCCCGACAGGCTATGTTTGAGGTGCTGCGATGGACTTGGAGGAGACATTTACGGAACTCCATGTGGAAGACTTCGGTTGGGCTGGAATCCCACTTTGTGTGGTCTGGGTAGGTTGCTGGGCCCCCATACCTCGCTGCCATACAGCAGTATAGGGGTGATGACGCTGTCTCCTCTCTCTCTCTCTTCTCTCTCTCTTCTCTCTCTTCTCAAATTCAAATTCAAATTCAAATATGCTTTATTGGCAGGACCAAAATACAATTAGTGTTGCCAAAGCAAGAGAAATACAGTAAGTGTGGTGGGAGGGGATCAGGGTTATGGGGAGTTGGGGGGCACAATTTGGGCTCTGACAGTCCATTTAGGGGTCTTAGGTTCCCCTCAGCTTATGACATGTGGTGACATATTGGGCGGCGATCTCCACCATTGATTCCTCTTCCCCCAGTAGGAAGCGGAGTTTCATGTCCTCATCCATGGATGGAAAGCCCGGGCTATGGGTGGTAAATTTCTGGAAGTGGGAGCCCCTCACTGCTGAGTATTTGTCACAGTGCAGTAGGAAATGCGTCTCGTCCTCCAGAGCCCCCTGCTGGCAGTGCTGGCACAGTCTGTTCTCTCGCGGCTTGTATGTCTGTCGGTGCCGCCCTGTTTCCACCTCTAGGCTGTGGGCACTCAGTCTGTACAGGCTCAGGGTCTGCCTGTCTTTGGGGTGGCGTAGCCTTTCCAGATATGGGGCCAGAGTGTAGTCCCTCCGCAGTGACCGGTAGATGGTGAGTTTCTGGGAGTTCTCTAATTCACTCTTCCAGTCCTCTATGTATTGCATCTTGCAGCTCTCTGAGATCTCTTTTATTTGGGCTTTTGTCAGGGGGTGTTGCTGACTTTGGCTGGACTGGCTGCCGGGGTTCCTGGCTTGCTCTGGGCTCCGGCTCAGCAGGGCTTTATGATGGTAGGAGCTGGGGTTGCTGTTCTGTGTGTGTGCCTGGTGTGATAGCGCCCTCTTGTGTATAGTGAACCATAAGGGGAATCGGCCCAGCTCTGCCCTACAGGCTATGTTTGAGGTGCTGCGATGGACTTGGAGGAGATATTTACAGAACTCCATGTGGAAGACTTCGGTAGGGCTGGAATCCCACTTTGTGTGGTCTGGGTAGGTCACTGGGCCCCATACCTCGCTGCCATATAGCAGTATAGGGGTGATGACGCTGTCAAATATCTTGAGCCAGACTCTCACAGGTGGTTTGAGGTGGTACAGTTGTCTTCTGATGGCATAGAAGGTTCTGCATGCTTTTCCTTTCAGGGCTTCTGCTGCTTGCTTGAGGCTCCCGTTATTGCTTAGCTCCAGACCGAGGTAGGTGTAGCTGCTGGTGTTCTCCAGCGTGGAGCCATTTAATGTGAAGGAGGGAGTGTTTATTTTGTTCTGGTTCCTCTTCTGAAACACCATGACTTTGGTCTTCTTTTGGTTGATGGGAAGCGCCCATGTGGTGCTGAATGTTTCCAGTACTGCCAGGCTATCTTGGAGGCCTCTTTCAGTTGGGGAGAGTAGCAGGAGGTCATCTGTGTACAGCAGGAACTTCACCTCTCGGTCATGCAGACTGAGGCCTGGAGTGGGGGAGGACTCTAGAGCTGTTGCTAGTCCATTTATATAGATGTTGAATAGAGTTGGACTCAGGCTGCAGCCCTGTCTGACCCCACGGCCCTGTCGGAAGAAAGCCGTCCTCTTTCCGTTCACCTTCACGCTGCACCGGTTCTCAGTGTATGAGCTCTTGATTACGTCGTAGGTCCTGCCACCTATTCCGCTCTCCAGGAGTTTCAGGAACAGGCCTGGATGCCACACTGAGTCAAAGGCCTTTTTGAAGTCCACGAAACATGCAAATATTTTCCCCTGTTTTTTGTCGTGGACGTGGGTCTTGATGAGGCTTTGCAGGGTGTAAATGTGGTCCGTGGTGCGGTGGTTTGGCATGAACCCAGCTTGGCTTCTGCTGAGGACGTCACCCTGGGTGAGGAAGGCGATAATCCTTTTATTAATGATGCTGTTAAACAGTTTTCCCAGAATGCTGTTGACACAGATCCCTCTGTAGTTTGCTGGGTCATATCGGTCTCCATCCTTGTAGATGGGCGTTATGAGACCTTGATTCCAGCTTTGAGGGAAGTAGCCGGCACTCAGGACGTGGGTGAATAGTTTAGCCAGTGCTGCATGAATATCTGGGGAACTGTATTTGATCATCTCTGGCAGGATGCCGTCACTGCCCGCGGCCTTCTTAGATTTTAGCAGTTTGATTCTGTCTTTTATTTCCAGCACACTGATTGGTATGTCCAGAGGATTTTGAAAGTCCTTGATTGTCTCCTCCATGTCCCTCAGTTTAGTCATTATATGCTCTTGTTCTGGGGTTAGGTCGTCTTCTGGGATATTCTTGTAGAGGCCCTTGAAGTAGCTGTGCCAGATGTTGCCATTTTGAATGTGGAGGGTACTTTGCTTGGGACTTGTACCGATATGGCTCCATGTCTCCCAGAATGAGTTATCCTGGAGGGAGTCTTCGAGCTGCTGCAGTTTGTGGGAGATGTGCTTTTGTTTTTTCTCCTTGAGGGTTCGCTTGTATTGCCTCTGTAGGGTGTCATGGACCACTCTTAGCTCCTTGTTGTCCGGGTCTCTGTGTTTTTGATTTGAGGCTATCCTTAGGGAGTTGCGCAGTGTCTTGCATTCTTTATCAAACCATTTTTGGCCTTGTTTATTTGTAGGTCTCTTGGAGTTGGTCCTTCTGAGGCCTGCTAGCTCTGCCATGGTATATAGGATGTTATTAAAGTCGTTTACTGCCAGGTTGACCCCTTGCTGGTTTGATGTATAGGATTTTGTGTGAAAGTTTACAAGCAGCTCTTTAATCTCTGTTCTGTTGGTCGTGTTGGTGTATTCAATGGCTAACTGTTTGGACCACTTGAAGGATGGTGGCAAATTGTGGAGACCGCTCAAGTGGGGCTTTTGTGTGGGTGACTTGTCCGTGGATCTCAGGTACAGCAGTGTCTGGTTGTGGTCTGACATGTGGGTGTCGGGGGTGACTATGAAGGCATTCATGTTTGCTGGGTCCATGTCTGTTATGGCATAATCCACTACACTACTGCCCGTGTGGGAGTTTAGTGTAAATCTCCCTAATGAGTCCCCCCTGGTGCGCCCGTTCAGTATATGCAGCCCCAAGCTCCGGCACAGGTTCAGCAGTTTTCTGCCGCTTTTATTCACCACTCTGTCATAGCTGTTTCTTGTTGTCTGTACTGAGTCTCTGTAGAAGGGCTCATCTCCCAGGACGTATGTGTTTCCGTCAGGTGACAGGTAGTCCTTCTCTGTACCTGTCCTGGCGTTCAGGTCTCCACAGATGAGCACCTTACCTTTGGACTGGAATTGGGCAGCCTCCCTCTGAAGTTCCTCGTAGATGTCCGGCTTATAGTATGGGGATTCTGATGGAGGGATGTAGGCTGCGCAGAGGTAGATGTCCTGCTGAGAGGTGAGGATGGAGCTGCTTATCTGCATCCAGATATGGCTTTCTCCTCTTTTTATTGCCTTGATATGTTCTTGGATCTCCTCCTTGTACCATATTAGTATGCCCCCTGAGCAGCGGCCATGTTTGGTGTTCTTGTTTTTCTGGGCGGAGACAGAAAATTCCTTGTACCCCATGGGTGCGAGAGATTCCTCCTCTGCCCGGGCCCATGTCTCCAGGAGGATCTGGATGTCAATGTTCTTTAGCCTTTGTTTGAAGTCTGGGTCATTTGTCTTGGACCCAAAAGCTGAGGCATTCAATCCTTGAATGTTCCAGCTGCTGATAACTAAGGATGTCATATTTAGTTGATATACCTTATAATGAGGAAGGATAGATTTTCATAGGACATAACCGGATTTAGTGGTGGGTTTGGGTGGCATATTTTAGTAGTGTCCTAAGAGTTTGCTGCACAATGTGTTGAGCAATGTCCTTATTTCTGCCATGTTGCTGCCCTCTGTTGCTTTGTATTGCCATTTTGGGGCATGTGGTCTTGAGTATTTCTGCCATCTCTGTGGACTCTCTCCAGGGGTCTCTGTGGGCTGCCATCTGTTTGGTGGGTGTCTTGCTTGTGGTCTTGGAGGTCTGTTTAGAACCATGTCCTTTAGCTCTCTTGCTAGATGGCTGACTCCTTGTTTATTGAGGTGTTTGTCGTCATAGAGGTGATAGAGCGTTATTTCGGGGTGTCTTGCCAGCTGTATGTTTGGTGCTGAGGTAATACTGGCGGCCAGCTCTGAGTTGATTTGCTGGGTTATTTGTTGGTGTACATCTTTCCTTGGAAGCAGGGCAGACAGGATTATTTTGGTTCTGGGGAATTTTTGCTGGGCTGCTAGTGCGAGTTTTGATAGGTCCTTTGTGACTGTCTTTTGGTGGATATCGTTTGTGCCGGTGTGTAGTATGAGGTGTGTGGGCTCGGTGAAATATGGGTTACTGATCACCTCCTCTGCTTGTGGGATCGTTGAGCAGTGAATTTTTGTAACCCGAGCCGTCGGAAACAGTCTCTGAGTGTCCAGGTATTTCCCATTTGAGTCGATTATTAGGACTATATCAGGATCCAGTGTTTTATTTGGGCCATTTGGTTTCTGTGTGTTGGGTCTCTGAGTGTTGGTTGCCTTTGTTTGTTGTGATGATGCATTTTCATTGCTGGGGTTGATGGTAGGGGTTTCCTTCGTGTTGTTGGGTCCAGGGGTGTTGGACACCCTGATATGCTGTGCTTGTGGGGCTGTATTGATATTGCTGGAGTTATGTGTAGAGTCCGTCTGGCTGAGGTTGTCGCAGGTCTGTGATATATCTGGCACCAGGGTAGTTGGTGCAGGCATTTGTTTTGGGGGAGTGCTTATACTTCTCTCCTCTCTCTCTTCTCTCTCTTCTCTCTCTCTATCCTCTCTCCTCTCTCTCTTCTCTCTCTCTTCTCTTTCTCTCCTCTCTCTGTCCTCTCTCTCTTCTCTCTCTCTTCTCTCCTCTCTCTCTCCTCTCTCTCCTCTCTCCTCTCTCTTCTCTCTCTCCTCTCTCTCCTCTCTATTTCTTTCTCTCTCTTCTCTCCTCTCTTCTCTCTCTTCTCTCTCTCCTCTTTCTCTTCTCGCTCTCTTCTCTCTCTTCTCTCTCTCTTCTCTCTCTTCTCTCTCTTCTCACTCTCTCCTCTCTCTCCTCTCTCTCTTCTCTCTCTTCTCTCTCCTCTCGCCTCTCTTCTCTTTCTCCTCTCTCTCCTCTCTCTTCTCTTTCTCTTCTCTCCCTTTCTTTTCTCTCTCTTCTCTCTCCTCTCTCTCCTCTCTCTCTCTTCTCTCTCTCTTCTCTCTCTCCTCTCTCTCTCCTCTCTCTCCTCTCTCCTCTCTCTTCTCTCTCTCCTCTCTATTTCTTTCTCTCTCTTCTCTCTTCTCTCTCTTCTCTCTCTCCTCTTTCTCTTCTCGCTCTCTTCTCTCTCTTCTCTCTCTCCTCTTTCTCTTCTCGCTCTCTTCTCTCTCTTCTCGCTCTCCTCTCTCTCTTCTCTCTCTTCTCACTCTCTCCTCTCTCTCCTCTCTCTCTTCTCTCTCTTCTCTCTCCTCTCGCCTCTCTTCTCTTTCTCTCCTCTCTTCTCTCTCTCTTCTCTCCCTTTCTTTTCTCTCTCTTCTCTCTCCTCTCTCTCTCCTCTCTCTTCTCTCTCTCTCCTCCCTCTCTCTTCTCTCTCTTCTCTCTCTCTTCCCTCTCTCTTTTTTCTCTTTTTCTCTCTCTCCCTCTCCTCTCTCTTCTCTCATCTCTTCTCTCTCTTCTCTCTCCTCTCTCTCACTCATCTCACTCTCTCACTCATCTCTCTCTCTCTTTGTCTCATCTCTCTCTCATCTTTGTAGCTGAATAATCTACTTCTGGCTTCTATACTGCAATACAGAGGTCAAGATTACCAAATCTTCCTATGTGTTTCATTACAGGCAGTGGCTCAATGGGTAGAGCTGCTGCCTAAGGAGAATTAGTTCACGAGTTCGAGTCCCGGCCATCCCGGTAAAGAATTTAATTTATGTATAATTATTATTTATTTATAATTATAATTTAATTTAATTATGCACTGAGGGGAGGAGCCGGACATCAGCTGTGAGCCGCAGGACACACCTCTAAAATCGGAGCAAGTTCAGGGAATGAGGCTGCATTGCTCTCTCCTCTCTCTCCTCTCTCTCTCCTCTCTCTCCTCTCTCTCTTCTCTCTCTCTCTCAGACCTGGCAATGATCAGCTGATGCGGTCACCTGACGGCATCAGCTGACACTATAAGTTGAGCGGTGAGGCCGGCTTTTTACCGCTCGGCCTCACCGGCTTTTTACCGCTCTGTCTGTACAGAAGTGTGTAGTTTTTTTTTTTCTTTTTTTTTAACTGATGCATCAGCTGATTGTATAAAAGCCGTTTATACAATCAGCTGCTGTGTCATGTGATTCAGGTCCTTTAACCTGACACATCTTCTGATCGCTTTGCCTTCCAGCAAACCGATCAGATAATATTGGATCCGGATTGGACGGCGCGGGACCCTTGACCCAGGATTACTGCGGAGGGGGGTTCTTTATTTCAATAAAGATGGAGTCACTAATTGTGTTGTGTTTTATTTCTAAAACAAATATTTTTCTGTGTGTTGTGTTTTTTTTTATCTGTACTAGAAATTCATGGTGGCCATGTCTAATATTGACGTGACACCATGCAATTTGGGCTTAGGGCCAGTTGATAATATACAGCTAGCCCTAACCCCATTATTACCCAGCGAGCCACCTGTCACCAGGGCAGCTGGAACAGTTGGATACAGCGCCAGAAGATAGCGCTTCTATGAAAGCGCCATTTTCTGGGGCGGCTGCGGACTGCAATTTGCAGCAGGGGTGCCCAGAAAGCTTGGCACCCTGCACTGTGGATTTCAATCCCCAGCTGCCTAGTTGTACCTGACTGGACACAAAAATAGGGCGAAGCCCACGTCATTTTTTTTTTTAATTATTTCATGAAATTCGTGAAATAATTAAAAAAAAAAGGGTTTCCCTATATTTTTTGTTCCCAGCCGGGTACAAATAGGCAGCTGGGGGTTGGGGGCAGCCCGTAGCTGTCTGCTGTACCTGGCTAGCATACAAAAATATGGCGAAGCCCACGTAATTTTTGGGTGGGGCAAAAAACTCCTGCATACAGTCCTGGATAGAGTATGCTGAGCCTTGTAGTTCTGCAGCTGCTGTCTGCCTGTATGGAGAAGAGCAGACAGCAGCTGCAGAACTACAAGGCTCAGCATCCTCCATTCAGGACTGTATGCTGGAGGGAGAAACAGGGGGAGCAGAACTGCAAGGCTCAGCATGCTCCATTCACTAGTGTATGCAGGAGAGCAGACAGCAGCTGCAGAACTACAAGGCTCAGCATGCTGCAGGTAGGTACAGCAGGCAGGTACGGCTGCCCCCAACCCCCAGCTGCCTATTTGTACCCGGCTGGGAACTAAAAATATAGGGAAGCCGTTTTTTAATTATTTCATGAATTTCATGAAATAATTAAAAAAAAAACGACATAGGCTTCGCTCCATTTTTGTGTCCAGCCAGGTACAACTAGGCAGCTGGGGATTGGTATCCGCAGCACAGGTTGGCCCGAGCTTTCTGGGCCCCTCTGCTGTGAAATGCAGTCCGCAGCCCCCCCAGAAAATGGCGCTTTAATAGAAGCGCCATCATCTGACGCTGTATCCAACTCCTCCAGCAGCCCTGATGCCGGGTGGCTTGCTGGGTAATAAAGGGTTAATACTAGCTTTGTTTTACTAGCTAGTATTAAGCCAGAGATTCTTAATGTCAGGCAAGTTTGACCCAGCCATTTACAATCTCCAATAAAGGGTTAAAAAAAAGACACCACACAGAAAAAAAATACTTTAATAGAAATAAATACACAGACACACTTAGAGACTCCATGTTTATTACTCCCTGTCACCCCTCCACGATCCTGGTCTTCTTTCTCCTTCAATCCATGCAGCTCTGCTACATCAGACAGCGCTGCATGGGAGGAAGATGATGCTGCTCCCGTGCAGTCTAATCACTCAGTGAGTGAGCAGAGGCTGCGGGTTATAAGCGGTGATGTCACCGCTGCCACCAGTGCAATAGTAATCTGACAGGCGGGTTACTATAGAAACGGTGATCTCCGATCACCTGATTCCCGGTGCCGCTATTCACCGGCTGTGGCATCCAGTCCCTGCATGTGGGCTGACTCTGTAAAGAGCGCCGACATGCAGGAACGGTGAGCCAAGCATGTGCCCAAGCATCTCGCCGGTACACGGAGATGCTCAAACGAGCACCGCGAACCAGAGAGATGCACTGACAGGACCTAGCATGACATCTAGCCATGTGACCAGTCTGTAGCCAATGAGATAATAGACACGTGACTGGTCACATGCTATGACGACGTCACGGAAGGTCCTATCATCAGTGCTGGTTACCGGGAGGGCGCAGCAAGGATCGGAAGGAAAAGCGGCGGGAGACAGAGTCTGCAGGACGCATCGCAGGGACCTGTAAGTATAATGGCAATGTTTATTAACTGTATGTGTACATGTATAATGTGTTTGTACGTGTTTGTGTTTGCCTGCCATTGTTTTCAACGGGGTTCGAAGGTGTTTGTCGACCGTTCGTCGAACGTTCGTCGAACACACCCGCCGTTCGACGAACCGAACTCGAACACTAGGGGGCTGGCTCATCTCTAATTACCACAGGTAATCTGATGATGTTAAATGCCAATTTTAAACCACGCCTCTTTAGACATTTATGTGTATACAGTACAGATACATAATGCCCCTACACAGTCTTCTTCACACAATTAGTGCTAATGCCTCCATGCCCTTAAAATAATTAAAAACCAAAACCTTAAAGGGGTGTTACCAGGATAAAATTTTAACATAGAGGGGATAACTCTCTGTTCACTCCAACCGAATGAAGGGGAAGTACGCATAATTGACCTCCACTTCATTCATTGTCTATTAGACTGCTGGAAAAAGGAGAAAATAGTGATTGGATATTTATGCCAGTCTCAAAAGAATAAGGCATAACTTTAAATTCTGGTAATACTCTTTTAATTTCATCTTTCACTCCATCCTGCATTGTTGCAGTAATGCAATTACGCCAGTGTTGCACCCCTGAGGTTTCAGTCGCCACAGAGGTACTGAACCTCACCCAGAGGTGTGGTATTCCATCCTGGGTAAGGAGGAGAGAAAGAGGAGCAGTGGAGGAGCTAAGACCAGCGGCCTGGAGCAGGTACAGGGCACAGACAGAATGGGTCCTAGAGACCACGGGAGCTAACCTCTAGTGGCCTTGTTCCAAATATAATTTACTGGTGGAAGGACTTGGCTGCAACACAGGGACTGGCCCCTAGGCTAGGGGAGTATAACCTACGGGCTTCACTAGCAAAACCAGCAGCTGAGGTGTCTGCACGCATTGAAGCTACCACCTCACTCGAACTAACTGGAAGGTGACCCTCAAAGACCAAAGGGATAGAGCTTCAAGCCAACCCACGGGGTTCACGGGCACTGATACAGGGTTCAGTGAGCGAAGGTGCAACGCAGGAGGGAGAAGCAAGCACAGGAGTCAGCCAGGAAAGGGTACACTTTAGAAAGGTGCACCGGATTCAACCTCCGAACTACCCAGGATCAGCTGAAGCCCATCCCTGCACTCCAAAAGTGGTCCCTGGCGTGTGTGTAACTGGCTACAGTGAGTGAAAAACTTGAGACTGCACCCCTGTGTCGCTCCGTTATTTGCCTGCGCCCGCGATCATATACTGCTACTACCACCATCTGCCCTGGGGCCCAGCTCTACCTGTGTCGCCGGGGTCACGAAACCGGGCCACGCCAACATGGTGCCCCAGAGCCAGAACCACCGCTTGGTAACGAGTCACCCCACGGCCCCAGTGTGGGCGTGTCACCAGCATGCCAACTGCGAGGGGTCCTTTGCTCCTCCAGGCCTATACAGACATGTGGCTTTCACTACAATGCTTGCCTCATTACATCTACCTTTTCCATTTTCTTTCTTGCAATCTGTCCAGAAGATCAAACCAAAATGTTATAAAATTTGTTTTGGATTGCTAAAATTTAAGTATACTACATCCATCACCTGTGGCTCTCAGCTCCACTATTCATTTCATGTGGCTCTGAATCTTAAAACTGGAAAGTGGAAAATAATGCTGACAATTGGGGAGCACCCATCACCTTTAAGGCATGGTATGTCACTGTGATCGCCATGCCGCTCTCTGTAGAGACCTACATGTATGGCTTGAAATCTTTGCTAAGATTAATGTATATTTAGCATAGCAATACCCTCACCCTTCACCCTTTAAATTTTTCATATGGTAGATATGGAGATACTCCTGTGAATAAAAAAAATGAGCTAGATAGAAAAAACAGATATAGAGGATTTCTAATTATTTGGAGGGAAATTGTCAAATTGCAAATCCCAATATTTTTTCAGGAAATGTTATAAAATGATGACTCACGATATTGGCTCACTCTTAATGACCTGAAAGGGTTATACTACAGATCACTGATCCAGGCCGGCCTGGAAGACTCAGCAGAAACACCTCTTCCTCTGCCCTTCTCTCTAGTTAAAGGGTCACTTATTGCTTGGTCATTGCCACTCTTACATAATCATATAAATAAATTAGGGGAATTCTGTCATGTTCTTTCTCTCTGGATGCGTGTTTTCTCCAGGACTTCATTCCCCTTACAATTAACCCAAAGGATGAGGGTACTACAGCTGGTGAGTAAGGCTAAAAATTAGGACTATGCAATAGATTTGGTAATACATGTATAAAAATAAATAAAATAATATGCATGCATGGTCAAACATTGGGGTTATTTTACTGAAGCAATGGAGATAGTGGGGTAAAGTCGTTTTCTTTCACCACTGACTGTTGATTAGTTGTAGTCAATTCTGATCCTTTTTAGTTTTGACTATTTCTTTTTAAGAATGCTAGATATGTTTTCGACACTTTATTACTTTATCACTTTAATAATATTACTTTATTAGTGATGAGTGAGTTCTACCACGCTCAGATGCTTGGTACTCATAATGAGCAATTTGACGCTCGGACGGGCTCAACTTGTGTACCGAGTATAATGGAAGTAAATGGAGAACTTAAGCATTTTTCCAGAAGATTTTCGAGTTCCCCATTGACTGCCATTATACATGAGTCACACCCATCCAACCATCCTACTACTGGTTACAAGTACTGAGCACCCGAGCATGGTAGTGCTCGCTCATCACTACCTCTTATGCATTTAATGTTAATGCACAGGTGACATATATGTTGAAGGCTGTGACCTGCCCTGCAGGCTGCACTATTTTATCCAGTTGCCACAACAGAAACCCAACAGACCCTATTGAAATCAAAGGGGTCCGTTGAGGTCCACTTATGTCCAGAATGTATGCATTGCTAATAATGTAATTGGGATGTGTATAGAGCCTTGTATATTTATATGCCTGTGAATTTATTCTATGTGAAGACTACTGGAATTTAATACTGCTACATTTATTGGGAAAAAAATCCCAAAAATCCCAGCCACTCCACATACTTGATAACATATAAAATAGAAGAATTAATGGGAACATATCGGTTCTGAAATTCTGAATATGTATGAAGCATGTTATAAAGCAGGAGAAGATTGATACAAAGGTTCAAGGGAAATTATTTTGTATATATTGTATTTTTTCACTAAAATTCCTGCTCACTTTGGGCTTATCAGTAAAGTGTATGGTCCTATTCAGTAACTCACAGATATCTCTGTATAAGTGTGCATATACAGTTAGGTCCAGAAATATTTGGACAGTGACACAATTTTCGCGAGTTGGGCTCTGCATGCCACCACATTGGATTTGAAATGAAACCTCTACAACAGAATTCAAGTGCAGATTGTAACGTTTAATTTGAAGGTTTGAACAAAAATATCTGATAGAAATTGTAGGAATTGTACACATTTCTTTACAAACACTCCACATTTTAGGAGGTCAAAAGTAATTGGACAAATAAACCAAACCCAAACAAAATATTTTTATTTTCAATATTTTGTTGCGAATCCTTTGGAGGCAATCACTGCTTTAAGTCTGGAACCCATGGACATCACCAAACGCTGGGTTTCCTCCTTCTTAATGCTTTGCCAGGCCTTTACAGCCGCAGCCTTCAGGTCTTGCTTGTTTGTGGGTCTTTCCGTCTTAAGTCTGGATTTGAGCAAGTGAAATGCATGCTCAATTGGGTTAAGATCTGGTGATTGACTTGGCCATTGCAGAATGTTCCACTTTTTTGCACTCATGAACTCCTGGGTAGCTTTGGCTGTATGCTTGGGGTCATTGTCCATCTGTACTATGAAGCCCCGTCCGATCAACTTTGCGGCATTTGGCTGAATCTGGGCTGAAAGTATATCCCGGTACACTTCAGAATTCATCCGGCTACTCTTGTCTGCTGTTATGTCATCAATAAACACAAGTGACCCAGTGCCATTGAAAGCCATGCATGCCCATGCCATCACGTTACCTCCACCATGTTTTACAGAGGATGGGGTGTGCCTTGGATCATGTGCCATTCCCTTTCTTCTCCAAACTTTTTTGTTCCCATAATTCTGGTACAGGTTGATCTTTGTCTCATCTGTCCATAGAATACTTTTCCAGAACTGAGCTGGCTTCATGAGGTGTTTTTCAGCAAATTTAACTCTGGCCTGTCTATTTTTGGAATTGATGAATGGTTTGCATCTAGATGTGAACCCTTTGTATTTACTTTCATGGAGTCTTCTCTTTACTGTTGACTTAGAGACAGATACACCTACTTCACTGAGAGTGTTCTGGACTTCAGTTGATGTTCTTCTTCACCAAAGAAAGTATGCGGCGATCATCCACCACTGTTGTCATCAGTGGACGCCCAGGCCTTTTTGAGTTCCCAAGCTCACCAGTCAATTCCTTTTTTCTCAGAATGTACCTGACTGTTGATTTTGCTACTCCAAGCATGTCTGCTATCTCTCTGATGGATTTTTTCTTTTTTTTCAGCCTCAGGATGTTCTGCTTCACCTCAATTGAGAGTTCCTTAGACCGCATGTTGTCTGGTCACAGCAACAGCTTCCAAATGCAAAACCACACACCTGTAATCAACCCCAGACCTTTTAACTACTTCATTGATTACAGGTTAACGAGGGAGACGCCTTCAGAGTTAATTGCAGCCCTTAGAGTCCCTTGTCCAATTACTTTTGGTCCCTTGAAAAAGAGGAGGCTATGCATTACAGAGCTATGATTCCTAAACCCTTTCTCCGATTTGGATGTGAAAACTCTCATATTGCAGCTGGGAGTGTGCACTTTCAGCCCATATTATATATATAATTGTATTTCTGAACATGTTTTTGTAAACAGCTAAAATAACAAAACTTGTGTCACTGTCCAAATATTTCTGGCCCTGACTGTACCTGTCAATCACTGATCAGACCACCCTCTTGAGTATCCAGGAGGAACATGGATTACAATAAATTAATTTCCATACATACACCGTATGAAAGGTTCCCTTTACGGACAGGTTAGGGTTTCCAACTTTTCAGCTGTTATCAGAAGAACCTTGCATAATAGAACTGCTTTTATCAATTCTATGTGGACTGAAGAATAATTGTAAACAAACACAAAGTACATGTTTAAAAAAATATAAAAAACAATTTTTCCTTCACTATTTTACTGTTTGTTGCTTTGACTAATTAGTTTGAATTGTAATTTTTTTCGGTCGACGGACGGCTTGGTTTTAGCGAGACCAGCTAAAGTTTTAATTGCTGTCATTTGGGGTACATACGACTTTCTGATCTGCAATTTTTTTTTCTTCTTTATAGTGTTTAGCATATGAGATAAATATTACAATAACTTATTATTTCAAACTGTTTTGGACACCGAGATACCAAATCCATTCATTTTTTCAGATTTTTTTTCATGTTTCTGGAAAAGAGGTTATTTGAACTTTAATATTTTTGTTATACTTTTTAAAATATTTACTTTTATTTATTTTTTATTAGTCTCAATAGTGGACTTGAACCTGTGATCACTTGATCGCTTCTACAATACACTGCAATACTGTAGTGTTGCAGTGTACTAAAATTGCCTATAATCCATGAAGCTCACCCACAGATATACCGTTGGTGACTTCAGCAGGTGGCCAGCCACCATGAAACACCATCAGCGTCCTGATGATGGAAGGGAACTTACAGTATCCAATAACTTGTACTAAACAGCTGGAATCCACAGTAGTGTGATTAGCAGGATTTTGCCAAGGGATTATCTATAGATGAAGCTGGTATTATACGTCATCACAAATCTCAATAGCAGTGCAAATTTTAATAATATATTTTATCAAATACATAGACTCATGTCATGTAATAAACCTTTACACATTCTTTATATTATGTAATTAATCCTCATTAGTAGTGATGGGTGAACCCGAACTGTAGAGTGTCGTGTTTGTACCAGACATCTAGTATCCGTGCACGAAACCCCGAACACGGACTTCTCAGTAAGTGTTACTGTTCGGGTTTGGCCACCCGAAGAAAAATTCAGCTATGCGTAACACAGCTGTTTGCTTTACCTCTGTTGTGTACAAAAGAGAGTGGGAGGGGAATTAGTGAATATTCATGAGATTTAATGAGTGGACTTGGAAGCAGTGTGACAAACGAACATGAAAATTCGGTAAGTATAATAGTTCTCGTTTAATCCCCATATTGGTTCTTTTTGCAGACCCTAATCCTTACTAATACCATTTTATGGCACTTAAGATCTCTTAGGGGTGCTTCACACACAGCGAGCTCGCTGCCGAGATCGCTGCTGAGTCACGCTTTTTGTGACGCAGCAGTGACCTCATTAGCGATCTCGCTGTGTGTGACACTGAGCAGCGATCTGGCCCCTGCTGCGAGATCGCTGCTCGTTACACACAGCCCTGGTTCGTTTTCTTCAAAGCCGCTCTCCTGCTGTGACACACAGATCGCTGTGTGTGACAGCAAGAGAGCGACAAATGAAGCGAGCAGGGAGCAGGAGCCGGCGTCTGACAGCTGAGGTAAGCTTGTAACCAAGATAAACATCGGGTAACCAAGGTGGTTACCCGATATTTACCTTAGTTACCAGCCTCTGCAGCTCTCACGCTGCCTGTGCTGCCGGCTCCGGCTCTCTGCACATGTAGCTGCTGTACACATCGGGTTAATTAACCCGATGTGTACAGCAGCTAGGAGAGCAAGGAGCCAGCGCTAAGCAGTGTGCGCGGCTCCCTGCTCTCTGCACATGTAGCTGCATTACACATCGGGTTAATTAACCCGATGTGTACTGTAGCTATGGTAGGAGAGCAAGGAGCCAGCGCTCAGTGTGCGCGGCTCCCTGCACACACAGCTGTGCGCTGGTAACTAATGTAAACATCGGGTAACCATACCCGATGTTTACCTTAGTTACCAGTCTCCGCAGCTTCCAGACGGCAGCTCCGTGCAAGCGCAGCGTCGCTTGCACGTCGCTGCTGGCTGGGGGCTGTTCACTGGTCGCTGGTGAGATCTGCCTGTTTGACAGCTCACCAGCGACCATGTAGCGATGCAGCAGCGATCCTGACCAGGTCAGATCGCTGGTCGGATCGCTGCTGCATCGCTAAGTGTGAAGGTACCCTTAGACATATGGGTTTTGGCGTACTGGGTCAATTCCAGGGTCAAGTATAGTCTCGAGCCGGACTTTTTTCTTTTTTAAGTCTGCCTGAACCCACTGAATACGAACACCTAATCCTTAGCTTATTTTCTGTATTGTGATGATATTCTTATGGAATTTAAAAATATTTTAGCTGGTGAGCAACAAAGGAAAATGCTTCCTAAATCTAATCTAGAGAATATTATATTAGCACCCCAACCAACATTTCTCACTATGATTTCACAACAACATCTACAACATCATCTATAATTTATTTTATAGAAATAACTATAGTGGTGGAGAAAATCCCCCTATGTCATTCTGATAAATATGTGCCCATGTGAAGGCTACATGTCATATTACAAGTTGAAAAAGACAAAGATTTAATATGTAATGATGAGCGAATATACTCGGCACTATTCATTACTCGCACGAATATTACGGTATTTGCGATATCTGATACTCGTTGAGTATTTTGGTCTTCGCCGCGTGAGTTTTGAGACCCCTTCCAGCGTGTTTGGTGCCTGATTTCCAAACATTAAACATTCTGGGATTGCTAGCCAATCAAAATAATGCTGTAGCCATCTTTGGTACAGCAAAAAAAAAAAAACATGACTTCCGGTCATTAAAGCAGGAAAATTTACTTACAGAGTTTACCTGTCATACTACTTCCTGGTCCGCTAATTAACCCTTATGAACTTGCACTGTTCCCCCTTCCACCCTCTGTGCTAGCGTCTTTGATTGGTTGAAGTCCTACTTCCCCTGCCCACCATCTTTGCTGGTGCCTGTGATTTGTGGAGTGTAAAAATAAATAAATAATTGGAAAAAAAACCCCGTATATTTATACCCAACACAGATAAAGCTGAAGACTGCAGGCTGCAGCCCCGAGCTGTGCATGTTATCTTGGCTGTGTATTAAAATACAAAGGACCCCATGAGTTGTTTTACAAATTATTTAAATAAATAATTTTTTTAAAACTGGCATGCTGTCCCCCCAATTTTGATACCCAGCCAAGATAAAGCTGACAGCTGAAGTCTGGTATTTTCAGGCTGGGGAAGACCATGGTTATTGGGCCCTCCCCAGCCTAAAAATAGCAGCCAGCAACAGCCCCGAAACTGTCACATCCATTAAATGTGACAGTTCCTGCGCTTTGCATGTCTGATACCAATTGACCTGGAGCAGTAATATAAGGGGTTACTGACAGCTGATTTGTCAAAAAATCAGAGCTATCATCAAGCCCAAGGTTAGTAATGGGTAGGGTTCTATGAGCCGCCCCGCAGTGCCAACACTGTAAGTAAAAAAATAAGCACAAAAAACAGAAAAATGCTTATTTTTAAACAAAAAAACAACAACACATCCCCTTTCACCAATTTATTAACCCTAAAAAAACCCCTGCAGGTCCGACATAATCCACACAAGGTCCCACAATGATTCTGGCTCTACTACATCCAGAAGCTACAGTGATGTAAACCGTGAACACTCACTGTAGTGCCTGGGACACACTGAGGGAAGTGAGGGACCTAACTGAGAGAAGCGGTGACATCAATCAGATCACAGGAGTTCACAGCTGTCTTTCCACGGTACCAAGTGTGACCGCCAGGAAACCCACTGCCGGACACGGTGATGCAGCAATTGGACAATTCGGCTGTCAAGTCACTGGAGTTCCCACTCTGGGCTCCGCACTACCCTCAGTGAAAGTGGAACCCACTGCTGGATTGCTGTGCAGCCGTGTTCTGCAATCCGATAGTCCGGCAATCTGGCAGCAGTTTCCACTTTCACTGAGGGCAGCTGGGAGCCCCCAGTGTGACCTTCGATGATCTGCATGCCAAACTGCATGACTGCGGTCCATGGGAGCAGTCCGGAAGTCAGGTCACCAAAGTTCACACACTGCTCTCAGTGAAAATTCAACCCATTGACTTGTATTGGGTTCATAATTCAGGACGAATACACAAATATTAGAAATTATTTGGCTCGAATAATCTGAACCCAAATATTTCACTATTTGCCCATCTGTAATAATTAGCTAATATTTTGTTATAAATTCTGGCATAATTTTGTGCACAATATAACACAAGAAAATATTATTTCTATAGGATCCATCTTTGACTTACCGACCAGAGCCTGAAAACTATCAGTACAGGAATTACAAAGTGAGTACAAAACAACACAATAATATCTGCACATTTTAGATTTTCATGTTTTAGATTAACCTAGACATCACTGAACAGGTCCGATGCGTCTGTATTATTACATGCTAGTGTCAGTATTGAATATCTTGTGAAAAGCCTCATCCTGTGGATGGAGCATGAACATGGAATAATTGCTCTTTTGAACCAAGAGGCTGTAGATATTTAATGTGCGGGAGTATGGTGCCTTCCTTAAAAGTATTGAATTATGGCATCCAATAAAGCATGTCTCATTTGTTTTGTTCAACAATTTAAAAAAAAAAACAAAAAAAACAAAACAAAAAACAAACCTATAAAAAAATTGTTCCTATATAGAATAGAAATTATCCAGGACCCCAGATTTTAAAGGGAACCTGTCACCAGTTTTTTCACTATGAAACCAAAAGTGTCACCTTCTGCAGCTCCTGGGCTGCATTCTATGAAGGTGTACCTTGTGCCCTGACTCCCCTTGCAGACCCCGAATATAACTTTATAAAACCTGACCGTTAGGTATGCTAATGAACTGTGGGGCTCAGATGGGTGTGCTCATTTTCGTATCCTGTTCCTCCTTGTGGCCTTCTTCGCCATCCTCCTTTCTTGATTGACATGATGATGCCACCGTCATCATGCACGCTGGTTGGCCAAATCTCGCATCTCTGCAGTTATTCCGCTGGCTCGCGCAGGTGCAGTTTGCCCTCGTGCGTGCCGGGGACGCAGGGGACGTCATGCACATTTGTTAGGGCCAGGTGGACGGGCAGACCCAGGAGGTGGATCCACTGGGCTGAACACCTTAATGAAGGCAAGGGGTCCGGTAGCCGGAGCACTACGGGTAGCAGGACAGTCCATGCAAAAGAGTGGAATGGAGAAGTCCCTGGGACCACGGAGTCACTGATGGTAGTCCGGGTGACGGAGCTCAGGTTCGGAGGCCGAGATGTTGTCAGGCAGAGTCCGGAACCAATGGAGCGAGAGGACGGGTCACCACAGGGATCAGAGATGGTACGGACTGACGGGATGGCAGATAGTCAGCATTCGAGGTTCGGGAATCGGCAGGACCGGATGGCGAGGCAGGAGCGGCTCTAGGAGAGAGATAGGTAAGTATATCACAGAGACACAAGGAGACCTGACTCCTAGCTTAGGAAACACGAAGAACAGGCCCTGCCCACTTGGACATTAAACCCCTTTATACCCTGTACCTGTGTGTTCAATATCCTGTCTGTGGACGCTGGCCCTTTAAGAAAGGGTCAATGACCGCGCGCGCGCCCTAATGCGCATGCGCGAGGCCCGGGTGCCAGAAGCCAGGGCAGGGAGCGGCGAACAGGAGGCAGGGGAGCCGGGCTGGAGCGAAGCTGCCAGCGGACGCTGGGAGCGGGGACTGGGACGCCTGGGGATCATAGGTGAGGAGGCCTGGAGGCTGTGGAGCGGGGGACGCCGGACAGAGGAGCCGGGGAGTGAGCCAGGGAAGCCGGGGAGCGTGGCAGGGGAGCCGGGGAGCTGGACAGGGGACCCGGGGAGCGTGACAGTACCCCCTCCCCCACGCCCCCCTCCCCGCAACCGGGACAGGAAGGCACGAATCAGAGGAGTACCCACATTCTCCCGGGGTTCCCAGGACCTATCCTCAGGACCATACCCCGCCCAGTCCACCAAGAAGAACTGCCGGCCCCGTACGGTTTTCATGGCCACGATATCCCTTACCGCATAGATGTCATCATCAGCAATAGGAGGAGGAGCCGAACTGGCAGCAGCGGAGAAGGGACCAAGGACAACCGGCTTGAGCAGGGAGACGTGGAAGGAGTTGGGTATCCTCATCGTGGCCGGGAGCTGCAGCTTGTAGGAGACCTCATTTATTCTGCAGAGGACTTTAAACGGCCCGATGTAGCGAGGACCCAGCTTGTATGATGGTAGCTTCAATCGGACGTACTTGGAAGCAAGCCAGACGAGATCTCCTGGAGAGAAACACGGAGGATCCAAACGCCTCTTGTCTGCGTGTCTCTTCATCCGCAGGGAAGCACGTCCAAGGGACGCCTTGACAGAGTCCCAAATTGTTGCAAAGTCACGGGCTACAGCATCAGCAGCAGGGACATCCGAGGAAGAGGATACAGGCAATGGGACGGAAGGCTGAAGTCCGTAAACGACATGGAAGGGAGAGCTGGAGGAGGACTCACTGACGTGGTGGTTATGGGAGAATTCAGCCCAAGGAAGAAGCGTGGACCAGTCGTCATGATGGGCGTTGACGTAGTGACGTAAGAAGGAGGTCAAGATCTGATTGACTCGTTCCACTTGGCCATTCGACTGAGGATGGTAGGCTGAAGAAAAGTCCAGAGTCACTCCCAGATGTTTGCAGAGAGCCCTCCAGAAGCGGGAGGTGAACTGAGTTCCTCTGTCGGACACAATGTGTGATGGAAAGCCATGCAACCGGAAGATGTGCTGTATGTAGGCGTCAGCGTGTTCCTGGGCTGAGGGCAGTCCAGCCATAGGGACGAAATGAGCCATTTTGGAGAACCGATCCACCACGACCCATATGACTGTGTGTCCGGAGGACAGGGGCAAGTCCGTAATGAAGTCCATTGCAATGTGTTGCCACGGAACTGAGGGTATAGGCAGAGGCAGAAGACGGCCATATGGCAGATGTTTGGGCGTCTTGTTCCTGGCACAAGAGGAGCAGGCTGAGACAAAAGAAGCGACGTCCGTACGAAGGGATGGCCACCAGTAATGACGTACAATCGTACTCCATGTTCTTTTCTGACCAGCATGGCCGGCTGTTTTCGAGGCATGGCCCCAGTGCAACACTTTTTGCCTGTCAGTCTCAGAGACATAGGTCTTCCCGGGCGGTATCTGGGCCAGGGTGACAGGGGCCACCGGAATGATTTTACTAGGGCAGATGATGGGCTGGGATGTCTCCTCCTCCTGCTCCATGGGCATGAATGACCTGGACAAGGCATCTGCGCGTACATTCTTGTCTGCAGGTCGTAAATGGAGCTGGAAATCGAACCTTGCAAAGAACAAGGACCACCTGGCTTGCCGTGGATTCAGTCGCTGAGCGGACCGCAGGTATTCCAGGTTCTTGTGGTCCGTGTAAATGATCACGGGGTACACTGCTCCCTCCAGAAGGTAGCGCCATTCCTCCAGAGCCAGTTTGACTGCCAATAGCTCTCGGTCACCGATGGTGTAGTTGCATTCAGGCGCTGAGAAGCTCTTGGAGAAGAAACCGCAAGTCACCATCTTCCCGGAGGAGGACTTCTGCATGAGCACTGCTCCGGCTCCCGAGGAGGAGGCATCCACCTCCAAGGTGAACTGTCGGTTTAACTCCGGACGGTGGAGCACAGGGGAGGAAGCAAATGCCTGTTTCAGGGAGCCAAACGCGGCGTCGGCCGCAGGTGACCAGTCCTTTGGATTAGCCCCCTTCTTGGTCAAGGCGGAGAGAGGTGCAGTCAGAGCTGAGAAGTGAGGGATGAACTGACGATAATAGTTTGCGAATCCCAGAAAGCGTTGGATTGCCTTCAGTCCAGAAGGAGGGGGCCAGTTGAGAATGGAAGAGACCTTCTCCGGATCCATCTGCAGTCCGGTATCGGAGATTACGTAACCCAGGAAGGGAAGAGAAGACTGCTCGAAGACACACTTCTCGTACTTGGCGTACAGACGATTTTCCCTCTGTCCTTGTAGTACCAGCTGCACGTTCTCTCTGTCGGTCTGGAGGTCCGGAGAAAAGACCAGGATGTCATCAAGATACACCACCACACAGATGTAGAGAAGGTCCCGGAACACGTCGTTCACCAATTCCTGAAAGACTGCTGGTGCGTTACACAGGCCGAAGGGCATCACACAGTATTCATAGTGCCCATCGCGAGTATTGAACGCGGTCTTCCATTCGTCCCCAGAGCGGATGCGGACCAGGTTGTAGGCACCCCGAAGATCCAACTTGGTAAACACACGAGCTCCTCTAAGCCGATCAAACAATTCGGGGATGAGCGGCAGGAGGTATTTATTTTTCACGGTGATTTGGTTCAATCCCCGGTAGTCAATGCATGGGCGTAGGTCGCCCTCTTTCTTCTTAACGAAGAAGAAGCCTGCTCCAGCAGGAGAGGAGGATCTCCGAATGAATCCCCTTGCCAGGTTCTCTGTGATGTAGGTAGACATGGCCCTTGTTTCGGCAGGAGACAGCGGATATATCCGTCCTCGAGGTGGTGTAGTTCCCGGGAGCAGGTCGATGGCACAATCGTAAGGACGATGTGGCGGCAGTACCTCTGACTCCTTTTTATCAAAGACGTCCGCGAAGGACCAATAGGCCGAGGGCAGTCCCGGTAGGGACTCTGGAACCGGATGTCGTCGGATTGGTTGAATAGTCTTCAGACAGTTCTCGTGGCAAGAGGAGCCCCATCGGGTGATTTCACCAGTACCCCAGCTGACTGAGGGTTCGTGTGTCCGTAACCAGGGGAGTCCCAGCAGGATTTGATGGGACATGTGTGGGAGGACATAGAGAGCGATGTTCTCGGTGTGCAGGGCACCGATACGCAGTTCCACCGGCTTGGTGATCCACGAGATGGTGTCAGAGAGGGGTCTCCCATCCACAGAGGCAATCACTAGGGGTTTGTCGAGTGGAGTAACAGGCACCTGGTACTTGTCCACCGTGGCCTGCTGGATGAAATTGCCTGCTGCCCCGGAATCGAGGTACGCCTCGGCCGTGAACCGCGTCTCTCCCGTTGTCACTTGAACAGTCCACGTAACCAGGTCTGAGAGAGTCCCAGCACCTAGGGTGGCCTCTCCTACCAACCCTAGGCTTTGGAGTTTCCCGGCCTCTCTGGACAGGAGCGTAGAAGGTGTGTGCCCTCTCCGCAGTAGAAGCAGAGGCCCTTGGCGAGCCGTTCTGCTCGGCGTTGTTCAGACTGCCGCAAACGGTCGATCTGCATGGGCTCGTGGACGGAGACACCAGATGATGTTGACTGAAGTACGGCGGGCTTCTGCGGAGGAGAGGAATGCCGTATCGGACGTCTCTCACGGGACACCTCTTTGGATCGTTCCTGAAAACGAAGATCCACTCGAGTCGCTAGGGCAATCAGGGCATCCAGGGTGGACGGCACGTCACGACCAGCCAGCTCATCTTTGATACGACCCGAGAGGCCTTCCCAGAAGGCGGCGGTTAGAGCCTCATTGTTCCACCCGAGTTCCGAAGCCAAGGTACGAAAACGGATGGCATATTGACCCACCGTCAGAGTCCCCTGACGTAGCCGGAGGAGAGATGAGGCAGACGCGGAGGCGCGTCCGGGCTCGTCAAAGGTGCCACGAAATGCCTGCAGGAACTCCTGGATGTTGGTGGTCACCGGATCCTCCTTCTCCCACAAGGGGTTCATCCAGGCCAGCGCCTCACCCTCTAGATGGGACATCATGAACGCGACCTTGGCTTGGTCGGAGGCAAACAAGTGCGGCAGCTGCTTGAAATGGAGAGAGCATTGATTGATGAAACCCCTGCAGGTCTTGGGATCTCCGGCGTACCGGGGTGGTGAGGCCAAACGAAGTCTGGAAGCATCCGAGGAGGCTGCCACGGGAGCTGTGGCCGTGGATGGTACAGTGGAAGCTCGAGATGCCGAAGATGTGACCGACGCTTGCAGCGTGTTCAGGCGGGCGTCCACAGAAGACATGAAGTTCAGCATGCGGGTCTGGGTCTCACGCTGGCGTGTGAGTTCCTCCTGCAAGGCCGCTAGTGCTTGGGCGGGATCCATGGCCTGTTCTTACTGTTAGGGCCAGGTGGACGGGCAGACCCAGGAGGTGGATCCACTGGGCTGAACACCTTAATGAAGGCAAGGGGTCCGGTAGCCGGAGCACTACGGGTAGCAGGACAGTCCGTGCAAAAGAGTGGAATGGAGAAGTCCCTGGGACCACGGAGTCACTGATGGTAGTCCGGGTGACGGAGCTCAGGTTCGGAGGCCGAGATGTTGTCAGGCAGAGTCCGGAACCGATGGAGCAAGAGGACGGGTCACCACAGGGATCAGAGATGGTACGGACTGACGGGATGGCAGATAGTCAGCATTCGAGGTTCGGGAATCGGCAGGACCGGATGGCGAGGCAGGAGCGGCTCTAGGAGAGAGATAGGTAAGTATATCACAGAGACACAAGGAGACCTGACTCCTACCTTAGGAAACACGAAGAACAGGCCCCGCCCACTTGGACATTAAACCCCTTTATACCCTGTACCTGTGTGTTCAATATCCTGTCTGTGGACGCTGGCCCTTTAAGAAAGGGTCAATGACCGCGCGCGCGCCCTAATGCGCATGCGCGAGGCCCGGGTGCCAGAAGCCAGGGAAGGGAGCGGCGAACAGGAGGCAGGGGAGCCGGGCTGGAGCGAAGCTGCCAGCGGACGCTGGGAGTGGGGACCGGGATGCCTGGGGATCATAGGTGAGGAGGCTTGGAGGCTGTGGAGCGGGGGACGCCGGACAGAGGAGCCGGGGAGCGAGCCAGGGAAGCCGGGGAGCGTGGCAGGGGAGCCGGGGAGCTGGACAGGGGACCCGGGGAGCGTGACAACATTGACGACCATAATCCCTTTAAAACTGATAGGGAAGGCTTTTGTCAAATACTTTGTTAAGCCAACTATACCTCTGGGCAGCACTATTGCGATCCACTCATCCCCATGAAGTGACCCCCCCACCACCAGGCTCCGTGACCTGCTGAGATCCAGTGATGTCAGGTCAACTTCCAGTTGATCTGACATCACCAAGCTCAGCCACAGTCTCCGTGAGTGACTGGGCTGTGGGCGAAGTTTCACCGCTCGTCACAGCCCAAATTCACAGCCCTTCATTTGCATGCTCTCTCCTTTGCTGCTTAGCGCCACAAGCGGGAGTGAAACAAATATTTGCTATATTTGTTATATCCTTAACCTCTTCACGATCATTGACGTACTTATACATCATGGGAAGGAAGTAGTTCCTTACCAATGACATATAGGTACGTCATGGCGATCGCAAGGGCACAGATGCTGCAACTGCCACGATCGCCGCTGGGGACTTGACTTTCCCAACAGTTGAGCCCTGTGTCTCCCAGCCAAGGATGGTCCCTGCACCATTCTTGGCTGTTTAACCCCCTAAATGTCGCAATTGATATTGATTGCGGCACCTAGGAGATTGGGAGAGGGAGTGTGACGCCCTGGACTAGCCAGATAGTCACAGGTAGGCCCTTGCACAAACACCCTTCCCCTAATAAGGTGACAGCAGCCAACCTAAAACCCTTTTGCACCAGGGGGCGGAGCCAGGCGGTTGGCCATGCCCACTGAGGAGTTTGGATAGCCTGAGGTGGGAAAAACACAACAGTTTAGTTTTGGAGGTGAAGGAGAGCAGTAGCCAAGTGTCAACGTCTGTCAGGGGTCTGGGTCGTAGCCAAGATACCCTGTGACCAGGAGGCAGACAGTGGTTGCCGCCTGCAGGAGCCGGGAAGACGGCTGGTGGAACCATAAGGGACCGGGACAGAGTAGTGGCCCGCCGGTACTGAACCGGGGAACCAACTGGAAACCGGAGCACCAGGAGGGGTACTCAGACCCAGCACGAGGTCCAGAAGCCACTGGATCACGTCAAATTTACTGATTGAGGTCTGGACTTTAGGTCCTATCCCGTCCCAAGACCCAAAAGACGTCACAGCCCACCGAGGGGGATAGAAAGCCACCGCACAGGCAGAGAGATCCCACGGGCCAGCGCCTGCGGGCAAACGGGTTCCCCGACACACATAAAGCGGGGAGCGGACTACCGTTGGTGAAGCATAGGCAGTCAAGTTCTACAAAAAGAGGTGCAGGACAAAGGCGGGGACCATCAACCTGGTGGGGGACCAGACGCAGCCGGGTGCGGGCACCGACCACCATCCTTTTTTGTTTACCAGAGACTCCGGTGTATCTGTCAAAGTGAGTACAACAGTGCCCTCGGGCTGCGCACCGCACTAACACGCCCGCACCTCGCAACCACCGGGACCATCAACCCCTACCCACGGAGGAGTCAACACCAGGCTCCACCACACCATCCCCGGGAGCCTAGTTAACGGCAGTGGTGGTGTCCACACTCACCACAACCCGTGGGTGGCGTCACGAACTTACATCCCTGAACACCACGGCCTCGGATGTGAACCTCCCCACTGAAATCCCCTCACGTAGCGCCAGCCTCCCTTCAGAGCAACATGACCCCCGGGTCCGGAGGCGCTCGAACCACCCACCAAACAAGCCCAGATCCGAGCGGCTTGGCGGTACAGGAGCTTGCTCCTTCTCCTCTCCCATTAGTGCCCCGCGATGTAATCGCGAGGGCCCGATCATCGCCATGACGACCTCTGGGTCACCAGACTATGGAAAGCCTGAGTGATCATGCTACAGCATGGTCACTGAAGCTTTCCATAGTGCAACTCTGACAACTTCAATGTACTGCAATGATCGAGTTAATAAACTTCTTCGGTGTGATTTTGAGTACTTTGAGGGGTGCAGTTTTTAGAATAGGGTCACTTTTGGGTATTTTCTGTCACCTCGGGCCTCTCAAAGTCACTTCAAATGTGATGTGGTCCCTAAAAACATGGTTTGTAAATTTTGTTGTTAAAAGGAGACATTGCTGATAAACATTGAACTCTTCTAACTTCCTAACAAAAAAATGATGTTTAAAAATTGCGCTGATGTAAAGTAGACATGTGGGAAATGTTATTTATAAACCATTTTGTGTGGTGTAACTCTGGTTTAAAAGCACAAAAATTCAAATGCGCGATTTTTGGCAGTTTTCTATATTTTCACAAATAAAAACAAAAACCATTGTTCTAAATTTACCTCTATCATCAACTGCAATATGTCACGAAAAAACAATTTCAGAATCACCGGGATCAATTCCAGAGTTATAACTTAAAGCGACGCTAGTGAAAATTGAAAAAAAAATGGCCTGGTCATGAAGGGGAAAACAGGCTCCGGGGTGAAGAGGTTAACCACTTCTTTTACTCGTACATACGTTGCCATCTAGGGCCCTACATCTGAAGATTCAGTAAGGCTGTTGTGTAGTACGGTAATAAATTAAATCTTAATGTTACATCAACTGTATGACCAAAATACAGAATTGCACCTACCTTCTCATAGAAGTCAAGCATCTTGGTTAGGTATTACAATTAATGCTGAATATCAATCATTAGTTAAGATTAGAGACCTTGAGAAGTGCAGGGGAACTAATTGTAAATCTATGCTTGGGAGCAATGAGATAAAAGCTATTTCTCTCTTCTTGTTTTAGGATGGCCCTCTGGTGGACAGAGTGAAAATGACATATACTCTAATGCACACACACCAAACTGTGGACTTTGTGAAGAAAAAGGTGCGTTTCATAACATAAAAATATACAGGCATGATTATATTTATAAAGGAGGGGGCTGGCCCTGGGCTGCATGGGCACCGCATTCCTTTGCCAAGGAGACAGCATGAGTGGATGTGACTTTGGGTGGGGTGCACGCCACTTACTGGTTTCTTCAGGCTATCACCCTGCTAGCAGTCAGGGGCGTAACGACCGCGGTCGCAGAGGTCGCCACTGCGACCGGGCCCGCGGGGTTAAAGGGGCCCGGCAGCCGCTCTGCAGAGCCGGCTGCCGGGCCCCTATGTGTAGTGCCGCTGTGTAGTGGCCGACTGCGCGACTGTTAGGGGGCCGGCCTGTGAGTCAGGGGAGCCCGGTGTCAGCAGGGGGCATAGGGGCCCCTGACCTGGAGAGGCCACCAGGCGTTCCTGACCTGCAGCAGAGCAGGACTGCTCCTGCACGGCAGACGGAATCCATCCTGCAGGACCTGCGATGATGTCATGCCCATGTGACTGTGGGAGGAGACACAGGATTGCCGGGGAGAAAGCAGGAGACGATACTTTGGACACATGACTGGTAATGAGAAAAGAGGGGACATGAGGGGGAGGGGGGCTGCAGGGTGAGTGCAGACTGCGACAGAAGCATGTGAAGGGGTGCAGAGTGTTTGAGAGGGGTAATTTGGGGTACAGGCAGGGTGAGTTATGTGGGGCAGGGTGTGTGACATATGGGGGTGTAGTGTGTGTGTGAGTGATATGGAGGGATGCAGGCTGTATGGGGAGCAGGGTGTGTGACATATGGGGGCAGGGGCGTAACTACCGCGGTCGCAGGGGTCGGAAGGAGAAGAGAGGTATTGTACTTCTTTTTGTTATTTTGCTGGCTCCATGACACGTAGAGGCCCCGGGGGAAGCTGGCTGCATGACACATAGAGGCCCTTGGGGGGGGGGCGGCTGGCTGCGTGACACCTGGTGGGACTGGCTGCATGACACATGGAGGCCTGGGGGGCTGGTTGCATGACACATGGAGGCCTGGGGGGCTGGCTGCATGACACCTGGTGGGGCTGGCTGCATGACACATAGAGGCCTGGGGGTCTGGCTGCATGACACCTGGTGGGGCTGGCTGCATGACACATAGAGGCCCTGGGGGGTCTGGCTGCATGACACCTGGTGGGGCTGGCTGCATGACACATAGAGGCCCTGGGGGGGCTGGCTGCATGACACCTGGTGGGGCTGGCTGCATGACACATAGAGGCCCTGGGGGGGCTGGCTGCATGACACCTGGTGGGGCTGGCTGCATGACACATGGAGGCCTGGGGGGCTGGCTGCATGACACCTGGTGGGGCTGGCTGCATGACACATAGAGGCCTGTGGGGCTGGCTGCATGACACATGGAGGCCTGGGGGGCTGGCTGCATGACACATGGAGGCCTGGGGGGCTGGCTGCATGACACCTGGTGGGGCTGGCTGCATGACACATAGAGGCCTGTGGGGCTGGCTGCATGACACATGGAGGCCTGGGGGGCTGGCTGCATGACACATGGAGGCCTGGGGGGCTGGCTGCATGACACCTGGTGGGGCTGGCTGCATGACACCTGGTGGGGCTGGGGGGCTGGCAGCATGACACGTAGAGGCCCCGGGGCAAGCTGGCTGCATGACACATAGAGGCCCTGGGGGGGCTGGCTGCATGACACCTGGTGGGACTGGCTGCATGACACATAGAGGCCTGGGGGGCTGGCTGCATGACACCTGGTGGGGCTGGCTGCATGACACATAGAGGCCTGGGGGTCTGGCTGCATGACACCTGGTGGGGCTGGCTGCATGACACATAGAGGCCTGTGGGGCTGGCTGCATGACACATGGAGGCCTGGGGGGCTGGCTGCATGACACCTGGTGGGGCTGGCTGCATGACACATGGAGGCCTGGTGGGGCTGGCTGCATGACACATAGAGGCCCTGGGGGGGCTGGCTGCATGACACCTGGTGGGGCTGGCTGCATGACACATGGAGGCCTGGGGGGCTGGCTGCATGACACATGGAGGCCTGTGGGGCTGGCTGCATGACACCTGGTGGGGCTGGGGGGCTGGGCTAGCAGCATGACACGTAGAGGCCCCGGGGCAAGCTGGCTGCATGACACATGGAGGCCTGGGGGGCTGGCTGCATGACACATGGAGGCCTGTGGGGCTGGCTGCATGACACCTGGTGGGGCTGGGGGGCTGGGCTAGCAGCATGACACGTAGAGGCCCCGGGGCAAGCTGGCTGCATGACACGTGGAGGCCTGGGGGGCTGGCTGCATGATACATGGAGGCCTGGGGGTGCTGGCTGCATGATACATGGAGGTCTATGGGACTGCATAATAAACATGAAGGACACCTTATACATGGACTATAGGGGTGCATTATACATGGAGGAGTATGGGGCTGCATAATACAATATGATTCATGGGGCTGCATTATAATACATATAGGACTATGGGGGCTACATTATAATATATGGAGGACTATGGAGGCTAGTTTATACATGGTCTGTGGGGGTGCATTATAAAACAGGGAGGACTATGTTGTGCAGTATAAAATATGGAGAACTATGGAAAATGTATTATAATACATGGAGGACTATGGAAGTGCATTCTAATATATGAACGGTTATGTGGGACCCTTTATACTATATGGAAGGCTATGTGGGGGCCATTATAGTATTTGGAGAACTATGTACGAGGGGGGACAAAGATACAAGTATGGGATGGGAATGTTTTGTGCTGAGGTGTGAAGGCTCTTTCCCTCAGCACCCAGCTTTCCCATGCTCTGATATGGGAAAGCTGGGTGCTGAGGGAAAGATGTGTGACAGAGCATGGGAAAGCTGGGTGCTGAGGATAAGATGGATATCAGATCATGGGAAAGCAGAGTGCTGTGGGTAAAAGCCAAGTGTCAGCATCATTATCCCGTACCCTAAGTGTCGGTGTACATGGAGGGGGGCCCTGGTCCAAATTTTGCACCAGGGCCCATCAAACTCTAGTTACGCCACTGCTGGCAGTCATTATAGACAACAGTTAGGCCGGGGCAACACGGGAACTACTGCGATCCTTGCATGACACTCGGCTCACGCTGGCAGCACAGCAGGAGCCGAGTGACATGCAAGTGTCATTGCGACTGAGATTCGATCGTGCGATCGGACCACAGCTGCGGGGGGCGGGCCGGCACTGAGGAGGGGCGGGCCGGCGCTGAGAAGGGGAGGGCCGGCGCTGAGGAGGGGAGGGAGGGATTTATCTCCTCTCCTCCGTTGCTATTGCCATTCTCACCCTGCACTCGCAGTACACTGGTGTACTGCGAGTTCAGTGCAATTTTTTCCTCGCCCCATAGACTTGTATTGGTGCGAGGAAAACAAGGATCGCATTACACCCGCAGCATGCTACGACTGTTTTCTCGGTCCGATTAGGGCTGAGAAAATAATCGCTCATGGGTGCTGGCACATAGGCTAATTTTGGTCCGAGTGGAATGTGATGTTTTATCGCATTCCACTAGCTCCGATTTTCATGCCGTGTTCCTTAGGTTTTAGTAAGACACACAACACTGGAGTTCACTTAGCCAACCAGAATCATTCACTTTTATTCTTCACACTGTTATGACAGACATGACCCTATTTTTCTTTCTTTCTCGTAGTGTAGCGTACTGCTCCTTCATTTGTCCTTCACTATTTTGGACTCAAGTTCTGGGGTTTGTGCCTCCTTTCCCCCTATTCCTCGCACCTTTGTCTGATGCTGGGCCCCGTCGACTCTTCAGCCAGACGACTTTTTAAACCCGCCGGGGTGAGCCGTAGGTTTCAGATCTCTTGAGATTATCTCAGGGTTCCCTGACTGACCCTAGAACTGAGGCCACATCTTCTCTCACTTGAATCCTATTATCTTCTCGATCCTGCTTGAGCCTTCTCTCCTGTTCTCTTTCCCACATCTGTCACTCCACCCTTAACCCTATTCTTTCCTACTCTGCTGCTATTTCAACCCAACTGGTGGGTGGTGCCCACTGGTAACAGTCCCTGCTGCATCGGGAACCTCCACCTAGCTTGCAGCACTCACATATTAACATATACAATACAATTGGTATAACACATATAATACATAGCATAAAGAGTACAGGGGCAAGTCCATCTCCTACAGTTACATAGATGATGATTATTATTATTATTATTATTATTATTACTAGAAGGTGGCCCGATTCTAACGTATCGGGTAGTTTAGAATGTGTATGTAGGTTAGCAGATTGAATAATAATATAATCAGTAAGTCTTGAATAATGATGGTTCATTATTTGCTCGTTGGTCTCCTGCTGTGCAGCACGCATCGGTATGTTTGACAGTGGGAGACCAACGATCTGAATGGGCAGGGAGCCGGGGTAAGCTAGTAACCATGGTACACATCGGGTAACTATGCAAAGCGGTTTCTATAGTTACCCAATGTGTACCATGGTTACCAGCCTACGCCGGCTCCGGCACACGTGTGCCGGGAACCGGGGTAAGCTAGTGGTTTTACACATCCGGCTTTTCTCCACTTTGTCGGATCCGGCGCGCTGCCGTAGGCTGGTTTCAAACGTCCGTGTTTTAGGTACGTATGACATCCGTTTTTAACACGGATGTCACACGCACCCATGTTATTCTATGATGTGCCTCACACGTCCATGTTTGCATACGGACCGTGTTACTTTTCATGACCCCGCACACACACACGCAGGCATCTCCGGCAGCACGGATGTCACACGGATCACACACTGATGTGATCCGTCTGACATCAGTGTAAAACATACCGGAGAAAATATGGGTCTTTTTAATAAAAATATTTTCTATATTTACTTCTCTCCAGCGGTGCTGTCTCTGGCTCTGCTGCCTCCCGCTCCTTATTGCCGCTCATTATACTCACTGAATATTCAGTGCCCCGTGGAGCTGGAAGCAGGAACAGCGCTGGGGACTTCAGTGCTGGGGACTGCATCGCTGGGTGAGTATACAGCAGAGTGTGTGTGTGTGTGTGTGTGTGTGTGTACATGCATGTGCGCTATGTGTGTATGCACTCGGTGTACCCATGTGTGTCTGCTATGTGTGTATATGTGCTCAGTGTGTGTGTGTGTGTGTGTGTGTGTGTGTATACATGCATGTGCGCTATGTGTGTATGCACTCGGTGTATCCATGTGTGTCTGCTATGTGTGTATATGTGCTCAGTGTGTGTGTGTGTATACATGCATGTGCGCTATGTGTGTATGCGCTCGGTGTATCCATGTGTGTCTGCTATGTGTGCGTGTGTCTGTCTGCTATGTGTGTGTGCTCAGTGTGTGTGTGTGCGCGTGCTCAGTGTCTGTGTGCTCAGTGTGTATATGTGCTTAGCGTGTGTGTGTGTGTACATGCATGTGCGCTATGTGTGTATATGCACGGTATATCCATGTGTGTCTGCTATGTGTGTATATGTGCTCAGTGTGTGTGTGTGTGTATACATGCATGTGCGCTATGTGTGTATGCGTTTGGTGTATCCATGTGTGTCTGCTATGTGTGTGTGTGTGTGTCTGTCTGCTATGTGTGTGTGCTCAGTGTGTGTGTGTGTGTGTGTGTTTGCACATGCTCAGTGTCTATGTGCTCAGTATGTGTGTGTGTGTGTACATGCATGTGCGCTATGTGTGTATGCGCTCGGTGTATCCATGTCTGTCTGCTATGTGTGTGTGCTCAGTGTGTGTGTGTGTGTGTGTGTTTGCACATGCTCAGTGTCTATGTGCTCAGTATGTGTGTGTGTGTGTACATGCATGTGCGCTATGTGTGTATGCGCTCGGTGTATCCATGTGTGTCTGCTATGTGTGTGTGTCAGTCTGCTATGTGTGTGTGTGTGTGTGTGCTCAGTGTGTGTGTGCTCAGTGTGTGTGTGTGTGTGTGTGTACATGCATGTGCGCTATGTGTGTATACATGCATGTGCGTAATGTGTGTATGCGCTCGGTGTATCCATGTGTGTCTGCTATGTGTGTATATGTGCTCAGTGTGTGTGTGTGTGTGTGTGTGTGTGTGTGTTGATAGGCGGTCAGGAGCGGGAGGCAGCAGAGCCGGAGAAAGCAGGTAAATATGAAAAATATTTTTATTTCACAGACCCGTGTTTTCTCCGGTACCTGTCACACACATGCAAACACGGATGTCACACGTATGACCATAACCATGCGTGTGACTGGTATCTAATTAAACACGGACGTCTGAAAGCAGCCATACACTGTGTACAGTACAGTGGCCGCGCCGCAACTTCTTGGTCACATGCTCCGGTCACATGACAACACGTGATCGGAGCTTGTCGCGCAGCCACTGTAGTGTACACAGTGCACGGGTGCGCCGGATCCGACAAAGTGGAGAAAAGGTAAGTAACTATTCAAAGCGACAGTGCTGACGTGTGCCGGGAGCCGGGGTAAGCTAGCAACCATGTTACACATCGGGTAACTAAGGAAAGCGGTTTCTATAGTTATTCGATGTGTACTATGATTACCAGCCTATGCCGGCTCCGGCACACGTGTGCCGTGTGCCGGGGTAAGCTAGTGGTTTCACACATCCGGCTTTTCTCCACTTTGTCTTGCCGGTGTGGGCTTACGGGGGTGCAGCAGTCACCTTGGAGTCGGGGCTCCGTGTGGGTTCGGGGAATGCGTGCGAGGGGCGGGGCCAGGGTGAGCGTCCAATCCGTGCAGGGGGCGGAGCCGAGGCAAGGCGAGCGGCCAATGCGACGGTTGTCACTGTAAAGACATAATTTTAGAGCAAGACAGACAGACAGACAGAATAAGGCAATTATATATATATAGATTATTATTATTATTATTATTATTATGAATAATAATAATAATAATTATTATAGCGCCATTTATTCCATGCCGCTTTACATATGAAAGGGGTACACATAATAGGGACAAGTACAATAATTCTAAACAATACAAGGCACAGACAGGTACAGGAGGAAAGAGGACCCTGCCCGCGAGGGCTCACAGTCTACAAGGGATGGGTGAGGATAGGGATACAATACAGAGGATAAAATAGGTAGATGATGAATTTATCATGTCCTTTTTATACAAACACCACATGTATTTTGGAAGGGGTTAAACCTTTGAAGGTCAACCGGCTTTCTTGGTATCATCCAAAGAGTTGAATAGTAATTTATTAACTTGAAGTATATTAAAGTTAACAGATATATCAGTAATAGCTCAATAAAAGAATAATTAGCAATTAACCCCAATCAATAACACAACTATATAGCTTATTTTTTCAATGACAAAGAAATAAATGTTATTATTATAATTATTGATTAAATATTGTGATTATTCAATTAGCCCTTATGGAGGTGAGCATCGGACACAAAATATTTTGCTAATGATGTTTAGCAAATCTGCATTGCACTATGGCATTTTGGAACAATGGCACCTGTGAAGAGGTGGGATATACTTGGCATGTGAATAGTCAGTTAAATAGTCAGTTAAAAAAAAACAAAGATCTGAGTGACTTTGCATCTGCAAAAGAGCAGGACTTGTGGGGCTTCTTCACTAATCGCTATCATTGACAGACCTACGGACACCCAAGGCTCTTTGCTGCGCGCAGGTAGGTAAGGCTAGCCCATCTTGTCTAATGTAGCACAAATTGCTGAAAAAGTTATGCTATGAAAGAAAAGTGTCAGAACACACAATACATCACAGTTTGTTGCCTGTTGATGAGCATCATAACTGGACAATGAAGCAAAGGAGAAAGGTGGTGTGGTCCGATGAATCTCGATTTCTTTTTATATTTTGTGGCTGATTAGGTGCAAGTGCTTTACTTATCTGGGTAGAAGATAGTACCATGATGCACTATAGAAAGATTGGAAGCCATCGGAGGCTGTGTGATGCTCTGTGCAATGTTCTGATTGAGTCTTGGCCTTTATGTGGATGTTACTTTGACTACCTAATCATTGTCTATATAAGTACAGTTTGGAATGTTTAGTGCTGAAGTGCACATTTAGTGCTGGCTTTTTGTTTTTTCTTCATTGAATTGGTCGGTGGCTGACCCCCACCATGCTATGCACCCCAATTTGGGATGTATTCCAGCTGTCTAGATTTTGGCGGTTGGTGACTGTTCACATTAAGTCATCAGGCCTTGTCCACAGGCTATTTACTTCATGCAGCATTTGTTTGGACCTGTCCCGCCCACAGCCATGACTCAGTCATGGGTACGGGATTGAAATAGACCAGGTGAGTGCTGCTAAGAGCAGTTCTACTATTCATATGTGAGGCCGTATGGCACATTTTATAAAAATATTTTAGTGTAGGACTGCCTCAAATGAGATTTGCCGTGACGTGGCGAGGCAGCTCAAGAAATTGCAATTTTTTGCCAAAAATCTCAAACATTTTTTATAATAAGTACAGTTTGGAATGTTTAGTGCTGAAGTGCACATTTAGTGCTGGCTTTTTGTTTTTTCTTCATTGTCTAATATGTCTACCAAGTACATGACAACAGTTTTGCCTGACAGCAGTGGCTTACAGAGCAACCATATGCCTTGCCACCCTGCAAAAATTGTTCTACAATGGTTTCAAGTAAATGCCAAAAATGGCCACCAAACTTGCTCCACAGCTCAATCCATTTGAGAACTTGTAGGATGTGCTGGAAAAACAAGTGTGAACCACAATGGTCCACTTGACAATTTACAGCAAGTACTCCCAACAAAAATGTTATCCTCTAAACGTTTGTAAATATGTATGATATAAGGCAAGAGCAATAAAATACTTACCGATGGCCATCTTCTCCAGTTTCCGATAGCACTCTGGTCCTTTTCTGACTCACGTAACTTCAGTTCCAACTCGCCATTTCACAGTGCAGTTTAAGTGTGGACCGGAAGTCTCTTTTATAAATGGAGCCAGTTTCTGACATTCCATAGGATTACATTGTAAAAGCCACTTAGGTTCACACATAAGCCACAGTGTAAGTTGGAAAATTGGAATTGAAGTTATGTTAGTCAGAGATGACTGGAGCCGCACTGGAAACGCGGAGGCCTAAGCCACTCACAAGATGCGCTGAATACATTAATTGGAGTATGTCTATTAATAAGTATATTTCATTGTACAACCCCTGGCAAAAATTATGCAATCACCTGGCTCTGAGGATGTTCATTCAGTTGTTTACTAATGTTTAAAAAAAGCAGATCATAGACATGGCACAAAACTAAAGTCATTTCAAATGACAACTTTCTGGCTTTAAGAAATACTAAACAAAAACATGAAAACATAATGTGCTAGCCAGCAACAGTTACTTTTGAAGACTAGACAGGGGGAAACAACTATGGAATCACTCAATTTTGAGGAAATAATTTTGGAATAACCCTGTAAATTTTCATTCCCAAAACTAACATCTGCATCAAATAAGATCTGGTGCTTAGTCTGCATCTAAAAAGGAGTGATCACACTTTGGAGAGCTATTGCACCACTGGGCTGACATCAATCATGGCTCCAACACGAGAGATGTCAATTGAAACAAAGGAGAGTATTATCAAACTCTTAAAAGAAGGTAAATCATCACGCAATGTTGCAAAAGATGTTGGTTATTCAGTCAGCTGTGTCTAAAATCTGGACCAAATACAAACAACATGGAAAGGTTGTTAAAGGCAAACATACTGGTAGACCAAGGAAGACATCAAAGCGTCAAGACAGGAAACTTAAAGCAATATGTCTCCAAAACAGGAAATGCACAACAAAACAAATGAGGAACGAATGGGAGGAAACTGGAGTCAATGTCTGGGACCGAACTGTAAGCTGTAAACTGTAACGCCTAAAGGAAATGGGATTTACATACAGAAAAGCAAAACAATAAAAGGATGACTGCCTGAAGAGAACATGTAAATTTCCACAGTCATTGATGATATGGGGGCTGCATGTCAGGTAAAGGCACTGGGGAGATGGTTGCACTGAAATTTTGGACACTTTTCTTATCCCATCAATTGAAAGGATTTGTGGGGATGATGAAATAATTTATCAAGATGATAATGCATCCTGCCATAGAGCAAAAACTGTGAAAACATTCCTTGAAAGAAGGCACATAAGGTCAATGACATGGCCTGTAAGTCCAGATCTCAATCCAATTGAAAATCTTTGGTGAAGGTTGAAGAAAATAGTCCATGACAAGGCTCCAACCTACAAAGCTGATCTAGCAACAGCAATCAGAGGAAGTTGGAGCCAGATTGATGAAGAGTACGGTACAACAAAATACTAGTGATGTATTGGAGTGTTCTTTTGTTTGTTTTTCATGATTCCATAATGTTTCCCCCTGTTTGGCCTTGAAAAGTAACCGTTACTGGCTAGCACATTGTTTTCATGATTTTTTTTAATGTTTCTTAAAGCCAGAAAGTTGCCATTTAAAATGACTGTAGTTTTGTGCCATGTCTGTGATCTGCTTTTTTTAAACAAAAGTAAACAACTGAATGAACATCGTCAGAGCCAGGTGAGTCCATCATTTTTGCCAGGGGTTGTACTCCAGCTAGCCCTTCATTAAGACTGGCGCGTGCTACTACAGTCTTAAGGGGAATCGGTCAGGTCCGCTATGCCATCCAAGCCAGCAGCATTCACATATGTACTTAAAAATTCCCTTCCTAATCAGCCCTGTATAACATCATTCTCTAAATCCATGTGTAAAAAAAAAAGCATTTATTACCTCTGTTTTTCATATGCTAATTAGGGCCTTGACTAGTCTCAAGGGCGTTGTTTCCCCAGTCTAGTCAGCCTTCTTTCCATGTTATTATGCCCCTGTGGGCATGATGACATGATTTCCATGAGCCAACATCATAGCCAGCTCCTGTAAATTTGGCACAGGCACATCCACTCTGAAGATGAGACGCATACACCCAGCTTGAGAGACACACTGACACTGCTGAAATGAGCCACACGCATGTGCAAGATTTTCAGCAGCTGCAATAATGCTGGGTCATGGAAATCATGTAATTACTCCCACAGGGGCATGATAACATGGAGAAAATTCTGATTAGTCTGGGAAAATAATGCCCCTTCAATCATTTAAGACCCTAATTAGCATACAAAAAATTGAGGTAATAAATACATTTTTAGACATGGATTTTAGAGAATGAGGTTATACAGGACTGGTTAGGAAGAGAATTTTGATGAGCAAATGTGAATGCTGCTGGCTTGGGTGGCATAAGGGACCTAAAAGGTTCCCTTTAATGAATCAAGCCCAATGTATTTGTATTCTATCCTTGGTAGATATGCACGAGGGTTTGTTTTTTGGGGGGAAAAGTTGTATTTGTCAGTAGCAGCATTTTGGGCTAATATGAGTATGACGCCCTGGCAAAACCAGGTTGTCACAGGAGACTGTATCCATCCTACAGATGCAGGACTCTCTCCTCCTTGCCTACTAACATAACCCCACACACAGGTACAAACACCAGCCACAAAGCCTAGTCACCCCCCCAATACAATAGGGACACATCAGTGCGCGGGGCCAGGAAGATGGTGACGCCCAACTAGGGGTCCTGAGGTGTCAGGGGAGATAACACGTCAGTAGAGTGGAGGAATGAGAGCTGAGACACAGTCTAGTCTGGACAGAGGAAGTGAGAGGAGTGGAGTGGTAGTCGGCGGTTGTAGCTCCCGGACTACCGGACTACCTGAGCTGACTAGGTGGCAGATGGCAGAGCAGGGCCACAGGCGACGGAGATCCAGTCACAGGAGACCTTAAGGGTTGTAGCTCGCCAGTGCCGACAGCAGGAATCAGGTCCGGAGGCCGTGCACAGTCGGGGTGCCTGGACCCTAGGGCGAGGACAGCTTCAAGCCCCTTGTTAATTAGCCAGCAGTGGACAAGATTCCATGTCTTGTCCCACCAGGGAGCCCAGATAGAGCAAGACGGACGCCCAACACGGGGAATAGGGCGTCTGCAAGTGCCTGCAAAAATCCCAAGGGTCAGATCTCGCAGGCAACAGCTCCCACAGCAAAGACACCAGGAGCGGACTTTTCCCGTTTTATGCGGACTAGTCAACACACAAGACAAAACACTGAAGTGCAGGAGGAAGGGCCCCTGTCCTGTTAACCGGTGTGCGGGACCCGAGCACACCCCTCCGGAGGCTACCGGTATCCAGCACTTGGTTTACTACTTGGACTTTGTGTGGTTTATTCAACAACTGTGAGTACACCGGTGTCATCCGGTCCAGCCTGCAGATGGCGCCCCAGCACTGCACATCACCTACACCTGGGCCCCGGGACAACACCTCCCCTACCCATGGAGGGGATATCATCCTGCTGCCCCGGCGGTGTAACCAAACTATCACCACAACCCACAGGTAGCGTCACTGACAAACTCTCCCCTGTCAATACCCCCTTTATTAAGTTGTGGGCAACGGGCTGCTGCACGAGCCCTGGTCCGGCTGCCACTCGAGCCACATCCACGATCCCGGATCCGAGCGCCTCAGGTAGCTCCCCATTGGCCGTGGCCTGTGTCCCCACCCGTGACATGAGTTATCAGTAACTTTTATTAATATCTATTAGGGAGAAGTAGAAACAAAACTGAATTTCTGGTGGCTTTTGATGTTATACATTTTCCACTATTCCCGTCGTGCTGCACAACCTTTATTCTGTCGGTCAGAGCGATTATGCTGATACCAACTTTTTTTTATGTTTTATTACTTTTGTACAATAAATTCACTATGAAAAAAGAAAGTTGTTTGTTTTTCTGTTGCCATATCCTTAGAGATATACATTTTACAATATTTGTTAATTGAGCTGTGCGACAGCTTATTTTTTTTGCTCAACAAGATGTTTTCTGGTGACATTTACGGTCGCAAGTGACTATTTGATTACTTTTTATTCCACTTTATTGAAGGTGGAATGTTCAAAAGAAATTGCCATTTTAGATCCAGTATTAGGTTTAATCAACACATTATCTGGATTATGTCTGTGAATACTGTAATGACAATACAATAATGTTTTGTTATGTTTTACTATTTTACTTCTATCATAGACAATATATATATATATATATATAGTACAGACCAAAAGTTTGGACACACCTTCTCATTCAAAGAGTTTTCTTTATTTTCATGACTCTACAAATTGTGAATTCACATTGAAGGCATCAAAACTATGAATTAAAACATGTGGAATGAAATACTTAAAAAAGTGAAACAACTGAAAATATGTCTTATATTCTAGGTTCTTCAAAGTAGCCACCTTTTGCTTAGAATACTACTTTGCACACTCTTGCCATTCTCTTGATGAGCTTCAAGAGGTAGTCACCGGAAATGATTTTCCAACAGTCTTGAAGGAGTTCCCAGAGATGCTTAGCACTTGTTGGCCCTTTTGCCTTCACTCTGCGGTCCAGCTCACCCCAAACCATCTCGATTGGGTTCAGGTCTGGTGACTGTGGAGACCAGGACATCTGGCGTAGCACCCCATCAGTCTCCTTCTTAGTCAAATAGCCTTTACACAGCCTGGAGGTGTGTTTGGGGTCATTGTCCTGTTGAAAAATAAATGATGGTCCAACTAAACGCAAACCGGATGGAATAGCATGCCGCTGCAAGATGCTGTGGTAGGCATTCTGGTTCTGTATGCCTTCAATTTTGAATAAACTGGCTAACATGGTACCAAAATCTTTTTCTTTTAACTTCAATTTTTAATAAATCCCCAACAGTGTCACCAGCAAAGCACCCCCACACCATCACACCTCCTCTTCCATGCTTCAAAGTGGGAACCAGGCATGTAGAGTCCATCCGTTCACCTTTTCTACAAAGACACGGTGGTTGGATCCAAAGATCTCAAATTTGGACTCATCAGACCAAAGCACAGATTTCCACTGGTCTAATGTCCATTCCTTGTGTTCTTTAAGCGGGCTTTACACGCTCCGATTTTGCTACAGCGATCTCGTTGGGGTCAAGGAATTTGTGACGCACATCTGGCCGCTGTAGCGATCTCGTAGAGTGTGACTCCAAGGAGCGATATTGGATCGTTGCAAAAATGTCCAAAATCGCTCCTCGTTGACATGGGGGTCCGCTCCCAATTATCGATACTATCGCTTTGCCGTTGTTGTTCCTCGTTCCTGCGGCAGTGCACATCGCTGTGTGTGACCCCCGTATGAACGAGGAACATCTCTTTACCTGCCGCCGGCCACAATGCGGAAGGAAGGAGATGGGCAGGATGTTCATCCTGCTCATCTCCGCCCCTCTGCTTTCATTGGGCGGCCACTTAGTTACGTCGCTGTGATGCCGAACAGACCGCCCCCTTAGAAAGGAGGCGGTACGCCGGTCACATCGACGTCGCTATGCAGGTAAGTATGTGTGACGCGGGTGCGCGATTTTGTGCGTGACAAAAGATGGGAGCGGGTCGCATGCTAGCGATATCGGTACTGATATCGTAGCATGTAAAGCCACCCTTAACCCAAACAAGTCTCTTCTGCTTGTTGCCTGTCCTTAGCAGTGGTTTCCTAGCAGCTATTTTACCATGAAGGCCTGCTGCACAAAGTCTCCTCTTAATAGTTGTTCTAGAGATGAGAAGGTGTGTCCAAACATTTGGTCTGTACTGTGTATGTATATATATATATATATATATATATATATATACATATGAGAAGCCGGTGCCATTTTTGACTATATACGATTTTTTGATCACTTTTTATTTTAGTTTTTTTGTGAATCTGGATAAGCAAAAAAGATCAACTCTAGTATTGTTTTTCACAGTTTTTTCTTACTGCATTCACCGTACGAGATAGATAATAATATCGTTTTATAATACAGTTCAATATGTCAATACTGATATCCAAGTGATAGAATTTATATACATTTTTCTACATTTGCAGAGCTGTATGACAGTTTTCTTTTGTGTATTACATGCTGTAGCTGTATTAGTAGCATTTTGGGAGATGTACAACTTTTTGATCAAGTTTTATTTAAATATTTGTGAGTTGTGCTGAACAAGAACAGTATTTTTGGCATTTTTTCAAAACCTTTGGGCAGCATTTACTGTTCAGGATAAATAATTATATAGTGTTATAGTACTTCTTCTTCTTCTTCTTCTTCTTATTATTATTATTATTATGGATGTGACAATAGCAAATATGTGATATTTTTTAAGGTAGATTTATTTAACAACATTAAACCTTTTATTGGGAAAACAGATTTTTTTTTTAAATATTTAAAAAAAATGTTTTTACATTAGTTCTTTTGACAAATTGACGTCAGAATCTGAGGGGTTATAATGCCAGTGAATGTGAGAACACTGATTGCAGCAGCTACAGCAGGAGCTTAATGTGTATATCTGTCATAGAGCACAAACTCACATATGATCATAACAACTATATACGTCATGTAGCACCAAGCAAGGTCCCCTATAGTGAACTATCCTTATTTTGATGCAAATATCAGATCTGATAGACACACTAAAGGATTTGCAGATAATGTGTTGGTTCCAAATACCAATAAACTCCTTATAAATTGCATAACTGTAATAAAATGGTCTCCGTCACATATTTTAAATAGCCGCTTGTTCTGATCACGTGTCAGCACAGGTTGTAGTATGATGAAACACAGCTCCCAAGACCTGTGTCTCAAGTGACAGGGGAGCTGTATCATAAGCAAATCTATCAGTGAGCTGACAGAGAAGGAATGTGACATTAGAAGAAATAAATCTCATTGCCTACCTTGGATTATGTTTAAAGAAACCCAGGATTTTTCGAGGTTATTGGCTCAGTAAAGGGGAGTTCAAGGGCGCCGGCGTGTCACATCTACCCTTAACCCCATCACCTCTCCCCTCCCCCTCTCTCAATCCCCTCCCCCTAATCCTCCCCTATTCTCATAGTTCCCCCCCAAATCTTACACTCCTTCCCCCCCCCTTTTTTTTCTCTTCTCTCTCCTCTCTCTTTTATTCCCTAGTTCTCTTTCTCGTTCTCTCTCTTCCCTTCCTTTTCTCTTCTAGTTCTCTCCCCTGTTACACTAGAGCATCTTATTCCTCCCTTTTTCGCTTCATACACATTCTCTGTAATCCAATCCACTCTGGGACTTCATTATTCTGCACCTTGGGCGCAAAGCTCACTCCCTACTCTTACATATACCACTTTTAGGTCCGCACTCTTATCCTAATCAGGTGCAAGCCATATTGTTAACGAGGGGACTACGCTCAAGATCCTCCCCAGACCGAAAAATTGGAAAATAGCATGGTTACGGCTGTGCGTAAGACAGTAAATGGAGATAATTTTACATAAGTCAATTCATCTGAAGCGCATCCGAAATTGAAGGGATTCGGGAATAGAAGTATTTTGGAATTGGCCATATAGGGAGTAATGTTACTGTAGAGTAAATGATAAGACTTTGATTTGCATTATAGTCATTATATGTAATGGAGTATATATGATCGTTGGACACGGAGAGGGACCACACTTGAGAACTTTCTATCTAATCTTTTCTTATTCTTTACTACTGCCTTCTTACTTTCTTCTATAATGTTGTTTATGTTTATTTTGTGAAAATTTAATAAAAACAGATTAATCATAAATCTCCTTGCCTGACTGAGCACAAAGGACATTTTTATCCAGCCTCAGTCCTATATGCTTGGTCAGCCAAGGAAAAAATGTATTTCTTCTCGTGTCATATTCTTTTCAGGCAGCTCCGGTATGAATGCTTACAATACAGCTTCTCTGGCAAATAGAACATAGATCTCCGGAGCAGTGTTTCTTCAGTCTGTGCTAACACATGACTAGTCCGGGCTGTCATTTGAATTATGTGATGGGGGCTATTTTATTACATTTTTGAAGAACCCCATTGTTAGGATTTGTGGATTTGTCCCTTGATTTGTTTGATAGGACAAATGAGACCTAAACAACACAAGTTATTTTCATGCTATGGTCGATTAGTGTATGTTTATCTTACTTAACAGAAGGTATTTGAAAAAATATGCACTGGAAGCCAAAGTATAATTAGGGCCGGTTTTAGATAAATTGTGACCCTTGGGCAAAATTCATGCTAGAGACCCAGATCCTGAAATACTCCACCAACAACACTGTCAAAGTCCATTCTGTACAATAATACAAATATTATCATGTAAAAAAGAGGACACATAATTGGTATTACCACATCTGTGAAGACCAGAGCTAAATAACATGTACATTATATAACCCGCATGAAAACAACAGCAGAATTGTTGCTTTGTTCCTCCTTCTTCAGAAAAAATAGAATAAAAAGTGATCAAAAAGTCATAAGTACCCCAAGATATTACTAGTCAAAAGGTCAACTCATGCCACAAAAACCCCACTAATCTAGAATAAGCACTACAAAAGTAAACAAAAAAATTATTTTGTATTATCTACTGACAATATACCATAAATGTATTATATACATCACTCTGCTAGCACAGATAATTTTGTATTATTTTTATATATCTACATGAAATAAAAATGTAATTCATATATCACTTAGCTGGTGACGGAGATATTCTGCCCTCTTATCCCCAATCCTCCATTAAAGAAACATGGCAACCTCTGGCCTCTACATGGGTATAACTGTCATGCGCTCACTGTTAGTAGTCACCTGGTAGATTCATCATGGCTGCCACAAACATAATTAGTGCAAGCTACTCTGTTTCGAAAACAAAGGGGTTGCCCTGGCCTTCATCCTTTAACTAGTGATGGACAGACTCGCAGATTCCCGAGATCGGCGATTCAAACCGGGTTTAAAAAAGAAACCTGGTTCAGGCCCGGAATTGATCCTGGATATCTAGCTGAACGCCAGTCCTTATAAAAGTCTATGGAGACCAGAATACGGCTATTTAAAATGGTAGTAGAAGGGATAAGGCAATTGGAGCAAGCGCGTTCTACTTACCGAGTCTTCCGCATGGCTCTAACGCTACTTCCAGGCCAATCACTATCCTTCATGCATATGCACTGCTTTCCCTGCCCACTGGCAGTCCCCGTGTCTTTGAACGGTTGTAGTAAGTCGCGTCCCCACCCTGTGTGACAGCATGCCTGACTGCTTTCATTCAGAGGCGCTGTGTGTGCATCTCAATTGCTGTAAAAAAAAAAAAGGGAAAAACCTGACGTAGGGTCCCCCCATATTATGATACCCAGCACAGCTAAAGCATAAGGCTACAGTATGCAGATCCCAGCCAGGTGCTTATCTTGGTTATGTATCAAAATAAGAGGAACTGCATGCAGCTTTTTTAAAATTATTTAAATAAATTATTTTTAAAAACAGCTTGCGGTCCCCCCCAATTTTGATACCCAACCATGATAAAGCCGACAGCTGGGAGCTGGTATTCTCAGGCTGGGGAGACCCATGTTTATTGGGCCACCACAGCCTAAAAATAGCAGCTTGCAGCCACCCAGGATTGTGACAATCCCGGAACTTTACTCGGCTCATCCCGATTCCACTGGTGCAATGGCAATCAGTATAATAAGGGGTTAATAACAGCTCACATCTGCCACTAAGCCCTAGATTACTAATAGAAGGCATCAGTGGGACCCCCATTACTTATTTGTGAGTGAAAAGAAATTATCACAAACACCGAAAAAATCCTTTATCTGAAATAAAATAGAAAAAACACCCACTTTCACCCCTTTTGTTTTACTTCGGGTCTGCATGTTTTGGGTGTAAATAAAGGGGTGAAAGAGGGTGTGCTTTTGTATTTTAATTCAAATAAAGAATTTTTTCAATGTTTGTGTTTATTTCTTTTCACTTACAGATTAGTAATGGGGGGTCTCATAGAGTAAATTAGAGTCAGGAGTCCATTGAGAGTAAAATCACAGTGACAGGCAGCTGCCATCCATTAACTTCCCCAAAATAGAAGAAAAATCGGGCAATGGAGAGGAGCTGTCCCAAGTAAGATAATAAGATTTTTATGAACAAGCAATGCGTTTCAAGAGCGTTTTGCTCTCTTCATCAGGCAAATGTCAGAAATGAAAATGCTGCAAATATATTCATCCAGGCAGGAAAGATTTTTATCCATTGTCACAGGTGATAGTTTTTGAATCAAGAGTTTTTTTAAATTGTCAATGTTCTTGTATCATTTCATGCGCTTCAGCGTAGTTGCAGTTTACAATATGTAGGGTGCACCTCCCTCCCCATACATATCAAGATGAACAAGCACAGATATAATATCCAAAAGGGCATTCTAAACCACAGCCTTTCTAAGCATTTTTCAAAGGATCCGAAATATCAGAGCTCACTATAATTGAACAAATACTTGATAGCTGTGAAAATAGATTCCAGCGATTACGGTAGTTAACAGGAAATCCTTTTGGATTTTTAAATGAACAACCCTGCTACCCAATGGGATAAACAAATGCATATATCATACTTGCTAAGTGTGGACTATACAAATGATAGTTAATAACATACAATTTGTTTTAGATATATGAACAGAATCTTTTTGATTGCAATTATTGGGTTCTACAAACAACATTTTAAATAAATCAATATTTTATATTCTGCTAAGAGTGTAATTTTCATGTTTTTTGGGGCAAGGTTAGTTCAGCCTGCAATGGGTTAACCCTTATTGACAATGCCACATGTTTAAATCTGTTATATTAATTCTGTTCAGTTTGTTTTTTGTCATGTCTGATGAAGACAGCGGATCGCGATTGAAACGCGTTGCTTCTTAATAAAGTCTTATTATTCTACTTGGGGCAGCGCCTCTCCATTACCTGATTTTTCTTTTGTTTTGGTGGTCTCATCATCTCTTCTGGGGGACTGGCAATGTGTGCTGCAGTCTCTTTCCAACTATCACTAGTGTTGTGCCTCAAACCGCACAACCTACTCAGGTAAACCTGTCCATGATTCAATCCCCCTCCTTCACACCCGACTGTTTCACACAAATGAGCACCTCACCATTTTCTATTGTTACATCTATTCACTTCTCGAACAGACAGCAGAATCAGATCTTTAATTAGAGAGCACCTTTAAGCAGTCTGCGGCTGCCCTTTTTATGTAATCAAAATGGCAGCTCCAGATAATGTTATTGTTGAAAGTGCTCAAAAGTAATCCTAATACTCCCCAAAAGGGAAGACTTTCTAGTTAAAGTCAGACCCAAACTTCTGAGTTGTGGGATCCCCGCATGCAGATCAGGATCCGACAGCTCTCCATGGCCCCTCCCATAGTGAAAGAGTGAGATCTAGCTCTTTGCACTAACCCAATGATTCAGCATACTTTTCTCTATCAGCTCTAAACATGATGCCATTCATTAACAGCTTAGTAAAGTAAAAGGCAGCTCTGGGTTTGAGTAGAATATAGGTGATGACTAAGGGTGGCTTTACACGCTACGATATCGCTAAAGTGATCTCGTTGGGGTCATGGAATTTGTGACCCACATCAGGCTGCTTTAGCGATGTCGTGTGTGACACCTATGAGCGATTTTGAATCGTTGCAAAAACGTTCAAAATCGCTCATCGGTGACATCACCCCCTCATCCCAATTATCGTAGAAGGTTGAGTTTCATATGGCCAAACATAGTTCCAAAGAGATGACAAGTACACCCACGTAAATAACAATTATTTATTACAGATAATTCACATATAAATAGGGGTACTGTTATTAGAAAAAGCTGGATTCATAAAATACAAAACAGTGAAGGATTAAAGAACAAACAGAGAAACCCTTCCAGGGACCCAGACAGCATTAGTAAATATTCTATATAGGCAGACATACTGCACAACCCATGGGGTAAAGTCTCATTCATGAGGCCCACCAAAGGGTATAACACACAGAGAAGCCCATAGGTTGTGCATAATTTAGAGCAACTGCTTACCCATATTAAATGTCTATATAGTAGCCGTGTCCAAGGTCCGGTAAGGAGAGGGAGGGCGTTTCTGTTTTGTATTTTATGAATCCAGCTTTTTCTAATACCAGTACCCCTATTTATATGTGAATTATCTGTAATAAATAATTGTTATTTACGTGGGTGTACTTGTCATCTCTTTGGAACTATGTTTGGCCATATGAAACTCAACCTTCTACATTTCCTCATTGCTATTTTGAGTGGCCCTTTATTTTGCATTGAATATCCATCTGTTACCCTATCTATTTGCTCATCCCAATTATCGTTGCTGCTGCTTGTACAATGTAGTTCGTCGTTCCTGCGGCAGCACACATCGCTACGTGTGACACCGCAGGAATGAGGAACCTCACCTTACCTGCGGCCGCCCGCGATGAGGAAGGAAGGAGGTGGGCGGGATGTTCGTCCAGCTCATCTCCGCCCCTCCGCTTCTATTGGGTGGCCGCTTAGTGACGTCGCTGTGACGCCGAACGAACCGCTCCCTTAGAAAGGAGGCGGTTCGCTGGTCACAGCGACGTCGTTAGGCAGGTAAGTAGTGTGATGGGTCCGCGCGATTTTGTGCACCACGGGCAGCAATTTGCCTGTGTCGCACAAACGATGGGGGCGGGTACACTCGCTAGCGATATCGGTAACGATATCGCAGCATGTAAAGCGGGCCTTAGCCAAAGCTAAGAGCAGAGCCTAAAATCCTTGGAGTTTATCCATACTGCACAGCTGTGTACAGGCTGCACAGTGACACAGGATACTTGCATTTCTGTATTAGAGACCCATGTACACTTTATGTGCCATATGGTCCCTCCACCTTATTTTCCATTAGAAGTAAATTTTCTAGAGGCAAATACCTTTGTAATATGTCAAGATTTTTGTGGTTACTCTATGCCTCCATATGAAGCATGATAGAAGTACAGTTTGGGCCCATCCATAGTAACATAGTGCATAAGTTGCAAAGAATACTTTAATATAACGTCTTTTCTCGAAAATCAGCCGTACTCTGAAAATACCTTGCAGTAATTTTCAGCCTTTTCAGCCTAAGGCTTAAATATAAGCCCTACCCAGAAAATAAGCCGTAGTCGCAGTTCAATAATGAAGTGTCCATGCAGCTAAAAAAGTTAAAGAATACTGCAGGACACTTCATTATAGAAAGCAGACACCCCCAAAGGAGGACCAGCAGTGGAATGCATCAAGGACCTGGAACGCACACTCACAAACATCAGATCACATGCACAATCACATATAAGATCGCACAAACAGTCACACATCAGATCGCACACACACACTCACCACATCCGGTGATATGTATTAATTCCGGCTGGCATGGAACCTGGAATGCAGTGCAGTGGAGCGCGAGGACCTGCGCTGGAACGCATCGAGGACCTGCAGTGGAAGGTCCTCAATGCGTTCCACTGCAGGTCCTCATGCTCCACTGCACTGCGTCTCAGGTTCCCCTACCAGCCAGAAAAAATAGATATCACCGGATGTGGTGTGTGTGTGTGTGTGAGAGTGCCGGCCGGAAGCATGGCAGGACTGCATGGAGCATATCTGCTCGGAGTGCCATCTGAAGATCGAAGGAGGACCTGGGAGCAACACAGACATCTGGGGACTGGTAAGTATGATTCTCCTGGAAAGTTGGTTGTGGTTTTTGGGGCGTAAACTTACCCCCAACCCGTGTTTCCCCTTGAATATGCCCTACCCCGAAAATAAGCCATAGCACAGTATTCGACACCAAAAATAATATGACAGTGTCTTATTTTTGGGGAATCAAAGTATGTATTTCACTGCAGTCATTATGTGCTTTGAAGCCTCCATAGTATGCCTCACTTGTAAATATCTATCAACATAAGAATATAGAAGTGACATAATCTATCTCATACAGGAATGCATATACATGTAGTATGTATACATAATGTATACTAAGCAATCTGAATTTATTTAATCTCATATCATAGGCTCAAAGGTGCTGTATGATTGATAACCAATAGTTACATTATAAACAGTAACTGATAGCAATATTGATTGTGTGAAAATATTTTTTCATGAAAATAACAAATCGCTGATAGCAGTATTGATTGTATGACAATATTTTTTCATTTTCATGATGAGATGTGCACAATGTCCTTTCTCACATTGCCTAAATCATATCACATTATAGGTCAATGTTCACTGTTGAATACTGCAAATGTCTCTATACGTATTCTATCATGATACAAGGAGAAACCACACGACCAAAGTCCAATATGCAAAAGTGATGGTCTTTATTGACACAGGGGTAGGTGCGGGGCGGCACGAAACAAGTGAGGGCACGGGCCATCAATCACTGACAAAATCGTATAAACAAGTATCAAGAAGTATCAAAAGCTGACAAACTGGTATCATATCCATAGATAAATAACAATTACAAAACAGTAAAAATGTGTATATATGGACTCAGAGTGTCAGCGATTCCCCAGGCAAAAATGAGTCACTATGTGACAGGGGGCAGAGCCACAATCTTGTGTAAATGTGTCCTTGAATCACAGCTAAATTACATGCTGGAATATCAGCACAGTGCCATATACATAACAATAACAATTACTGTGCTGCATTGAAATTCAAAGGACCCTACTCCCAACCATTATGTGGGATAAATAACTAGTGGCACATGTTACCTGGAGGAATGTAGTGGTCAGCGAGAGGTCCAGTATCCTTCCCAACGGCCGTTTCGGCTATAGAGCTTTCGTCACGGGCCAGCGAGAGCACAGCGGCGGCGGCCTCCTCCCCGCCCGCGACATAACTTGGCATCACAAACAGGATCTTACCGTTCTGCCTTTTGACAGAAGTGCGCCTTGTGTCCCGCCGGTGGTGTCCGGCCGAAAAATTTCAGAAGCCGCCATCTTGGGCACGAAGATTTTCCCTCTTGAGCAGTGGAGGCGCGAAAGCCGAAGCTCCGCCCCTGAAGAGGAGGTGCTGAGAAAAGACCAAGGGGGGACGCGGATGGAGAGATGGCGGCGTCCTCGAATTGTAGCGCCGGAGCGCCCGCCACCGGAGCGTCTAAGCTCTGGGGGAACCGAGGTGGAGTAGCCTTTGAGGATTGCAGCCCGGGTGAGCTCCCCGCCGGGACCGCTGCTTGGCTGGAGCGGAAGCTGGGCCGGTTCTGCTTGAAGTTGAGGGCGCAGAGCTTGCAGCAGCTGCTGGATTGGAAGGCGGAGATGCGTAGAATGGTTGCCGTGGTGTGGGCCCGCGAGCAAGGGGCCGCTGCAGCCGTGACGCGTCACGATCAGGCCACCCAAGCTCCTGAACCAGCCTTGATTGCGTGGGAGCCGGGGGCCAGCACAGCAGCAGGAGGTCCAGAGAGAGTGCAGCTGATGGAAGAAGAGGTTCCGAGCACGCTGCTCCCACCACCGTTTCCAACGGCGATCAGTGGTTCCGGGCTGCACTGCTTATGGAAGGAGAACCCGATGTACCGTCCGGTCCCTGAGTGGGCCGACCCCCTGCGGAGGTAGCCGCCCCAAAGTCAGCGGTCCCTCCGTTGCACCGTTGTCCCCGTTGGGACCACCAGTACTGTTGTTAAGTAATTGAATGAAAGTAATCAACCGAGATGTTAACTTGATTGTCAACAGTGATTGAACCGGCCGTTGCCGGCAAGTTTGTCCCCGTAGGGACCCCTTGCACCGTGCGTAAGGAACTACTTACGGACACGCCCGAGAACTTGCAGGGCAACCACAAACTAGTGGAAATGTAAATATTTGGCATAAAATCCGTAGCCGCCTCCGGAGAGACAGATTGGAGTTAGGGCCCGCAGCAGAGTAGGCTGGGGCCCGGCCACCACCTGGACCGGTGGCCATCCTCCGAGGGTCAGGGGTTCCCCATGGATGTGGGTCCCCTGAAAAGACCGTAGGGTGCGAAACACCATGCCCGTACCCGCTCGGGCAGCCTGGAGATGGACTGGGGTCAAGGGGTGCTTCCCACTTCTTAGGGGCAGCATCAGGGCCAGGTTGTTTGGGCGGGAGAGAGCGGAAGCTGTATGTTTTAATAAAAGTGACTACCGTTAGTAACGTTAAAGTACCGTGCCTCCCGTTAAGAGAAGATACCTAAAAATGCTTTGTTTAAATGTTTTCTACCTTTTTCTACAGTTTTTACAAAAATAAAACCGGTGATGGACGGGCAGCCCGCAGACGGTCTGCATTTAACCAAGGGGGAATGTGGCACCCTGGACTAGCCAGGTCGTCACAGGTACTGACACAACACACCCCACACCCCGAGATAGGCACACCAGTCACACACAAATCCTTGTTGCCTCCCTCCAGGAGCTGATGTCCACACCAGGTGGGGTGGAGCCAGGCGGTTGGCCCCACCCACTGAGGAGTTCACAGTCCTGGAGGCGGGAAAGGAAGACAGTTGGAGTTAGGGAGAGTGAAAGAGAAGGAGTAAGAAGGAGTAGTAGAGGAGCAGACTGACCGTGTCCGGGTACGTGGCCCGGGCACCGAGAGCAAGGTTGGCAGACGGTGGTGGCCGTCTGCAGGAGAGGCTGATTGACGCGGAACCGCAGGACCGGCGACGGGCGGTGGCCCGCCGGTACCGAACCGGGGAGTGAAGAGAAGCCAGCACCAACCGGCAGGGCCTGCCGACCCCGACCAGGCTTGGAGTTGCCGTTAAACTGGTCAGATCCGTTAGCGACCAGAACCTCCGGGGTTTCCTAGCAGCAAAGACCAGACTAAAGGCAACCGTCCAAACCGAGAAAGGGAAATACAACTACCGCCACAGTTAGAATTCCCAGGGCCAGAGCCTGCGGGCAAAAGGGGCTCCTTCGGCCCATATCCAAGCAGGGGAGCGGGTTACCGGTGGGAAGCCATCGGGACCGAAGATACACAACAGGTGCAAGGAAAGGCAGCCACCACCAACCTTCCAGGGCAACCACAGCAGCCGGCTGCGGGACCCGTCCATCCAGCCGTTTGTTTTACCGGAGACTCTGTATCCATCATTGAGTCAGTACCACCGTGCCGTCTGGCACCGCGCTGCCCCCGCGACCCTGCACCTCGCCAACCCTGCCTCCCCTGTCACCTCACCGGGCCCCAGGACCACCAAATCCTCCTACCCACGGAGGGGAAAGAAACATCTCGGCTGCTCCCTGTCATCGCTCTCGGGATCCCCGTCCAGAGCAGCGGTGGTGCCCCAACCTCACCACAAACCGTGGGTGGCGTCACAGACCAACTCCCCAAACCCCAAAATCACCCCTATTACTGCACGGGCGAGGAGCGCCGCTCGAATCCCCGGATCCGGCCCACCATTCGAGCCACCGAGCATCAGCAGCAGCAGCGCCGGACCGGAGCGCCAGAGAAAGCGCAGCGGCGGCGGCCTCCTCCCCACCCGCGACATTAGTACCTCCACAGGGAAGTACTAACATGCTAATGGGGGTGACTGCCAACTGGCAAGGGAAGCAACGCCCAGGGGGCTGCTGCCCTCACTCATTAGCATACGGTAAAAGATCTTCAGAAATACTCTTTCTAAAAATCTATCTATGTTAGTGTATACAGGGACAGTTAGGCAGGGATTAGCAACATGCACCCAGAACTGCTTGTGGACCTGACAGGTTCCCTTTAAGGCTGTCAGGACTGCACTGAATAATGAGACAACCTTAGCGCTGACCACCATTACACTATGTTGTGCATGAAGGATGCCTTGTGAATGATTGGAGGTGTCTGGTGTGCACTGCACAAAGATTACTATGGTGGCCTACTGCAGTGAGTGATAATGGATGCCGTGTGCTAATGCAGCCTACGATGATGGATGTTGTTAACGTGTGCCGGGTGTATTTATGGCACTCTGGTAGCGTGATGAAGTAGCAGTTCCTTGTCCTTGCAATTGTAGAGTTGCCAGCCATCCAGAAACTCCTGCACAGTTTGTAAAAAATGGCACTTTGTAATAAAAAAAATTCATGTATACATGTAGGAAAATGGCATCAGAAGGAAGCAGACCAGTGCAGGTGTTTCCTGGGTGAGTTACGGGCATGAAAACAAGCCAGGGGCAGAAGTGGCCTAAATGACCAATGGGGAAAAGTTCCATGTTTTGGTTGAGCTCCCCGACGTATGCTGTTATCAATGACAATAAAGATCGGGCACTTCTCACAATAGTAATGTGTTTATTGTGGGATATTGTAGTTGGGTAAAGGAATGGGCATTGCAGCTTCACTCCTTAGGTAGTACAGAGTTGTACCTCGAGGGGATTGTAACAAATATATGAGCCTCTTGTGGAACCTCTTTATCCTCCAAATGTCACCGTCTGTTTGTAGTGGTTATACTCATATCAGATCCTAAATATGGAGCAAGAGCATACATGGGCAACTCTAATATTGAAACTACTCAATATATGATCACTGGGGGTCTCACAGCTAAGACCCCCACCACTGTGCTCCCTTGTTTTTATCAGCTCTATTTGGCTGCATGCATGCTCAACTACCATATTCAAATGCACATGGCTGTTGAAGAAAAACAAGGTAAACAGGACCCCTAATATAGTGAGTACTGGAATCCCATAGTAGGGACCCAAGTGATCATACTTTTATCCCCTATTCAAGGTCAAGTGAAAAGAGAAGTGTTCTTTAGAGGAGCTTTTCTATTACCCAAAGAAATATTGATATCTGTGGATCCACTAAACTATTGATGAGAATATTAATGGACTGATTTTATTTAAAAGACATATTTTATGTCGTTTACATTCATATGAGAACTGTGTTTTGCATTGAAATCCAAAAAGCTGTGCATGTTGTTGCTGGAATGCCACTCTACCACAATTCCTCAGCCCTATTATTACGATGTGACTGATGGATAGTGAGGGACAAGGGGACCCTACACTATCCCTTTCCCCTTTCCTCCGGATTACCCCTCATGGTGGAGATGACAGAGTCCATTGCCTCACTATACTATACTCCTGAGTAAAGCTAATCTGTTCTTCCCTCCGCTGAGGGAAGGAAGGGGCAGGAGTGTGATGGAAACACAGATGAGATAGACAGGGATAACAGAAACTCAGTCACACTGCACACTCTAAAGAATAAACAGTAAGAAACTAATTAGAAAAGCAAGTGAAGTAAGGAGCAACAAAAGGACAACAAGGGCTAGAACCATAACTGCACACAAGAAAAATATAATAATCACCAGTAAGCCTGGAAAAATCCATCTCTCCAGTCCAGTATAAACAAGCTATAGCTGGCACTAATGCAAGTCGCCAGCCTTCAAATATATGAGGATAGTGAAGATGACTGGCTCTCTCATAACAAGTGACTAAAGGAGATTTACAAGCAGACCAGCTGTGATTAACTCTTGCTAGCCTGCCTAGGAACTACAGGTCTATGAGTCGACACCCAAGTTACCCTGCGCTGATCACAGACATCGGAGAGGCAGGCAGAGTGCAATAATCTGAAGCTCCCAGATCAGCGATGCTTGCAAAATCCTCCTAGTGATGCCTATCCACTTTACAGCTAAACACTGCTGTCGTGCTTTATCCACAAGTCCACTTAGTTTGATCTGCTGAGTATATGTAATGTAATTACTGTGTATTGCACATGTCCACAGGCTTAAGCAAGGCGATGGTTGCACAATAGAATGAACCAGTTTAAAACTTTACTGTAAATACATTGACCACCAAATTGTGCTTAGTAGGTGAATATTTTCTTTGGCAACCACATTTTAAACAATTTAGACATAAGGAGTACAACCTTGTGGATAATGTTAAAAGAATGCAATAACAACCATTTTTTATTTTTTCATTAAGAAACAATTAAACTCTTATTAGCATAATGGAAAACCCCATTTTCATGGATACTAATAACTGACTTTTTAGACACAATATTTATTGAAAGGTTTACTTTTTGTAAATAGCATAGTCAGTCAACACAAGAGTCTAAAACTCATGAATGGTGTCTGTTTACAGCCTGCTGCAAAATGAACATTTTATCCAGCAGATAATCGTAATATAATAGTAGGTCAGGAATTATAATGACAGGTTGTTTTTTATAGGTCTAGGTTAGGAAGTCCTACACAGACAGCGCTAATGCATAAAGCAGAAAAGTAATGAATGAAATCAGCAAAGTATATGTCGGAACATTAGGAAGAAAAAAATTGCGTGGCATGTCAACTGTAGGTGAAGAGATTTTAAGCTCGACTCCATCAGAAATGGCACTGGTCTGTGGTCACTACATAGGAGGCGTAGCGCATGTTACCTGCATGTGGTCGCAGGCCTCTTTTTTTGATTTGCTTGCTTGGGGTGACATCACATATGCCTCACGCCATAAGGATGATGTCATTCCAGGCCAGCTAATCAAAAGAATGACGGGCATCGGCAAGTAGGAGGCTGTATTCCCGCTCTCAAGGAGCAATAGTTCTATGAGAACTAGAAAGCACCACATGAACAAAGATTTTCACTACCACCACTGCAGAAGAAATAGAGCATTATAGGGGAACACAATTCAGATGATGCATGTACTAATACTATATTATATTGAATAGTAGTGCTTAAAGACTTGTGATTTGTGTCCTGTATAATTTTAAAATCTTATATACATTTTCTAACCAGCATGCACTCTGGAGTTCTTGTACACATAAAAAGATGAGTGTGATGGAGGCTTTAAGTTTGCTGGATAATCTAGTGGATGAATCCGATCCGGATGTGGACTTCCCAAATTCCTTCCATGCTTATCAAACAGCAGAGGGTATCCGGAGGGCTCACCCAGACAAAGGTACATACAAGTGCTACAAAATACATCTCCTAAGAAACACTGTATTCAAAAAGATACCATGAAACTGGGTTGATTTGGTTATTCATTCATGTCCTGTATAGGGTGAAAACTTTTTGTGTAGCAGCTGTTTAACTATATTGTAAGGGGTAAGCCGAAACTTCAAAACTAACAATTATTTTCATCATAAATGTCTGTCTATTTAAATATTAATCTAATCTTTTCTAATATACATTAACTATAAAGTCACTATCATTCCCTCACTACACTATGTTTGAGGAGATTTTGTTTGAGAACCTCCAGTGCATGCTGGTATATTCAACGAAACGCCATCGGAGGGCAGAGGCTGCAGTCAGTGCTGCAGCCTCTGTCATCCCCTGAAATGAAGCGTCATTCAGAGGATGGGTTAGTACATGGGTTAAAAGGCATGTGTGAGTTGGCAATTCTGACATATGCTCAGTAAAGCTCCCTTGTCATTGTGTGATATTACTTTTGATGCACAGTGACAGTGCGCTTCCTCACCAGATAGGAGTTGATAAACAACGCATGCTCAGTAGAGCAGAGACTATTCCAACGTCTTGTTTTAGTATCCTAGTGTTCACTGGGGGATCTCAAATTAAATGTCATCAAACAGGAGGTAAACAAAAACAACAACAAAGCAGTTACAAAGTGTAGTGAGGGAAGAAAAGAGACTTTTTAATTAATGCACAGTACAGACCAAAAGTTTGGACACATCTTCTCATCTCTAGAACAACTGTTAAGAGGAGACTTTGTGCAGCAGGCCTTCATGGTAAAATAGCTGCTAGGAAACCACTGCTAAGGACAGGCAACAAGCAGAAGAGACTTGTTTGGGCTAAAGAACACAAGGAATGGACATTAGACCAGTAGAAATCTGTGCTTTGGTCTGATGAGTCCAAATTTGAGATCTTTGGATCCAACCACCGTGTCTTTGTAGAAAAGGTGAATGTATGGACTCTACATGGCTGGTTCCCACCGTGAAGCATGGAGGAGGAGGTATGATGGTGTGGGGGTGCTTTGTTGGTGACACTGTTGGGGATTTATTCAAAATTGAAGGCATACTGAACCAGCATGGCTGCCACAGCATCTTGCAGCGGCATGCTATTCCATCCGGTTTGCATTTAGTTGGACCATCATTTATTTTTCAACAGGTCAATGACCCCAAACACACCTCCAGGCTGTGTAAGGGATATTTGACTAAGGAGAGTGATGGGGTACTATGCCAGATTACCTGGTCTCCACAGTCACCAGACCTGAACCCAATCGAGATGGTTTGGGGTGAGCTGGACTGCAGAGTGAAGACAAAAGGGTCAACAAGTGCTAAGCATCTCTGGGAACTCCTTCAAGACTGTTGGAAAACCATTTCCGGTGACTACCTCTTGAAGCTCATCAAGAGAATGCCAAGAGTGTGCAAAGTAGTAATGAAAGCAAAAGGTGGCTACTTTGAAGAACTTAGAATATACGACATATTTTCAGTTGTTTTACACTTTTTTAAGTATTTAATTCCACATGTTTTAATTCATAGTTTTGATGCCTTCAATGTGAATCTACAATTTTTAGAGTCATGAAAATAAAGAAAACTCTTTGAATGAGGAGGTGGGTCCAAACTTTTGGTCTGTACTGTATATAAGAAAAGAGATTAGATTATTACATTAAATGTACAGACATTTAGGATTAAGCTAAATGTCATTTTCCCACTATCCTTTAAAACTACTCTTTTCTCATAAACATTTTTCTGAACAGTGATAGCATGTACATAAGTCTGTTATACGTGCACTTTTCTGACAATTTTGAACTGCTCCAATGCATCTAAAACTAAGAACCGACAATGTATAAAATGCCAATGCATAGCAATGTTATTCCTATTTGGGGTATAATACTAGTCATGTATACTGTACAAAAAGTGGAGACAGAGGCAGAGGCAGAGTAGAGTAAGGCATAACCCCAGAGTCAGACTACACACAGGATATTTATATTCAAAAACAAAAAAAAGTTTTTTTTCTAAAAAAAAATATTTTACATTGTCTTTGTGAATGTCTCTTCTAAACAAATGGGTATATAGTACTGTGCTTTAGACAGATGTGAAGAACATGCTGCAAATTAAGAACGCTTTCAAAAATAGAAATATTAATAGTTTATTTTTTATTAGTTAAGTTCAAAGTGAATGAACAAAAGAGAAATCTTAATCAAATCAATACTCCCTGTGACATTTTCCTTAAAAACATTATCAAAGCATCAATTCTTCTAAATACACTTACACACAATTATTAAAGGAATTCAACAAGGAGGTTCTTCCAAACACCTTGGAGAAATAACCACTTATCTTCTATTGCTGTGGGCTTTCACAAATCCTTTAGGGGTGCTTCACACACAGCGAGATCGCTGCTGAGATCGCTGCTGAGTCACGGTTTTTGTGACGCAGCAGTGACCTCATTAGCGATCTCGCTGTGTGTGACACTGAGCAGCGATCTGGCCCCTGCTGTGAGATCGCTGCTCGTTACACACAGCCCTGGTTCGTTTTTTTTATTGTTGCTCTCCCGCTGTGAAGCACACATCGCTGTGTGTGACAGCGAGAGAGTGACGAAATGAAGAGAGCAGGAGCCGGCATCTGGCAGCCTGTGGTAAGCTGTAACCAGGGTAAACATCGGGTAACCAAGGTGGTTACCCGATATTTACCTTCGTTACCACCCTCCGCCGCTCACGCTGCCAGTGCCGGCTCCCTGCTCTCTGCACATGTAGCGACGTTATGATCACTGCTGCGTCGCTGTGTTTGACAGCTAAGCAGCGATCATAACAGCGACTTACTAGGTCGCTGTTACGTCACAGAAAATGGTGACGTAACAGCGACGTCGTTATCGCTGTCGCTATGTGTGAACCCAGCCTTAAGGCCCCGTCACACTAAGCAACATCGCTAGCAACATCGCTGCTAACGAACAACTTTTGTGACGTAGCAGCGATGTTGCTAGTGATGTCGCTGTGTGTGACATCCAGCAACAACCTGGCCCCTGCTGTGAGGTCGTTGGTTGTTGCTGAATGTCCTGGGCCATTTTTTAGTTGTTGCTGTCCCGCTGTGAAGCACAGATCGCTGTGTGTGACAGCGAGAAAGCAACAACTAAATGTGCAGGCAGCAGGAGCCCGCTTCTGCGGAGGCTGGTAACCACAGTAAACATCGGGTAACCAAGAAGCCCTGTCCTTGGTTACCCGATATTTACCTTTGTTACCAGCCTCCACCGCTATCACTGTCAGTGCCGGCTCCTGCTCTGTGCACATGTAGCTGCAGGACACATCGGGTTAATTTAGTCTTCTGTAATTTCAGATATACTCAATCAATTGAGATAAGGGTTATTAGGGGGCCATATAATCACTTTCAGGACTTCTTGTTCTTCTTTACACTCAAGATCACTTAAGTGACATTGGCTGTATATTTGGAGTCATTGTCCTAAAGCAGAATACATTTGGAGCCAATCAGATGCCTCGCTAATTGTATTGCATATTTGCGTGTATTTTTCAGCACTGAGGACCAAATCACCAACTCCATTTGCTGAAATTTAGACAACGGAACTCCACCTTGCTTAATTGTTGCCTGCAGACACTCATTATTGTACCACTCCCCAGCCCTTTGGCAGACCAACTGCCTTTTTTTATAGCCAAATATTCCCAATTTTGACTCATCAGTCCAGAGCATTGTTCTGTACCATCTGTGTTTTTGTGAATAGCTGAGAAGGTTAGCCTAATTTCTATGAAGAAGATATGGCTTTTTGGCCTCAGTTTGTCCATGAATTTGCAGCACTAAGTTTCTAAGTTTTCTTGGCTAACCACTGCATCTACGGTCCTCAACATTCTACATTTCCTGGCACTTCTTCAGAGTTGAATGGAAAATCTTGAAACCCCAGTCTGCTTTGAAATCTTTGCTGAGGTTCGTTGCTAACACAGTATAGCTACCTTGTGTCTTGTTTTGCTAAATTTTGAAAGAAGAGCAAAGAGTTCTGTAAGTGTTTATATGGCACTCACAGACCTCTGATTGCATCTGTCAGGGATTACTTGAAAAACATTAAAAATTTGTGGTTGGTTCTCCAAGGTGTATGGAACCACCTCCTTGCCAAATTCTTTCAAAATCAGTGTGCAAGTATTCCAAGATGAGCTGATGCAGTTTTGAATGCAAAGGGTGGTGACACCAAATATTGATTTGATTTCTCTTTTGTTCATTTACTTTGATGAATACTGGTATTTTTTAATTTATTTTTTTAATTCTTACTTTGCAGCATTTTTTCCTCACCTGCCTAAACGTTTGCCCAGAACTGTAGTTTTTATCTCTTTACTAGTTGTAAAAATAGAGCCTATTCTTGTTATCTCCTATATGCAACATGGGATTGACATATTTTCTTCTTCAGACTGGTTCCAATTGGTTGGTTTGTTGCACGATATTGGGAAAATTCTGGCATTGGAGAATGAGCCTCAGGTATTCCATATAATCAGCAAAATGTCATCAATTATATATACTGAATATTACAGTAGTAGCTGTTTTGCATATAAAGCAATACTTAACTTTGGTTACTATTAATTAGTATTACAAAGAAACAAAAAACTGACCATAACTCCTAACAAAATACAGCAAGTATGAACAGACCTAATGTCACTGTAATATATTTGACTTTTCATTGGTTTCTTTGACCTTTCTTGGAATCCTTGGTTTGTTTAAGTTAATACTAATGTCATTTTAATAGTATTCAAAATTCTATATTTGGTCTAACTATTGGGTCACAGAAGAAGGCTTTTACATTTCCAATTGTGATATCCAAGCTTTTTAATTTTCCATATAAAAGAAAAAGGTCCAAATTCCAATCATGTCTGTAACTCCAGCTTCTGAAAAGCATTGGGCTTCTGAGGACAGGCATATGTCTCCTAGTTAGTACTTGTAGCCATGGCTTGCTGTGTTACCACAGATTTTGACTGTTTTGCCATCCTATGGACACCCATACAGTTGAGAGTGGCACAAATCTCAACAGACATCCACAAGCTACACATCAGAGTCTCACAAAAAAATAAAGGAGGAACCCTAATCCGTGCTCTGCTATCAATTATGCATCAGTACAGCATCACATAGACATCAAGAGCTAGTACTATCTCTGTCTGCTATGTGGATAATGGGACTTTCCAACCCACTATAGTCTTCTAATAGATAATAAGTATACAGTGTTCACATTCGGAGTTTGGGTGCTTTACGTATGAACACTACTCAAGTAAGCAATGCCGTGCTCAGGTACGCTCGGTGCTCAGCCCATTGCGCGCCACCTGCAGTGTTTGTACAGCTCACACTGGGGGTAACAGTAATGTGATCAAATGTAGTGTGCACAAAAAAAATGTAAAAACTCCATTTATGGCTGGTTGCATAAGGGCGGAGACCTGAACTGCCCAATTAATGACTTCCAGTGGGTTTTAGGTCAAGTCGGGCTCCCAAACCGAACATTATCTAAAGTGTGGCTGCACCCCCTGAACCAAACGTCCACGGGTTTGCTCATCTCTAATGTGTGCAAGCTGTGCATGTGTATGTGTATAGATACATGGATCAGACACTGGCTGCGTCGTGATTTCAGTCATATATGTTTAACAGTGAAACAATGCAGCATTTCAGAGGAAAACAGAGTTTAAAAGCCACCGGGACTGAGCTTCATGGGAGACTAGTCAGACAGGCAGGTCATAAGTGGCTTCTCCCTACCCGCTCACCCACTGCCCTAAAGTGAAAGGTCTCTCCCTACACAAACATGCAGGGAAAGACTTGCCACTACAGGGCAGCAAGCAGCGAGAAGCCATTGAAGAGCAGCTTGCCAGACTAGTCGCTCATGTGCCTCTGTCCTTGGCGTATTTTAAATAGTTTTTCTCTGAAATACCGCATTTCATACTTAAACATAAATTAGTGAAATCATGCTGTACGTGGATCAAGCAGCATGTATCAATTGTCAAGTTTTCTTTAAACAAAAATCACTGGACTCGTACTTCAATAAAATTTCTATGTATAGCTTACGTTTTGGAACATGGTGTTGTCTTTAAGGCCATGCCCTTTTTGCAAAGCCACTACTAACCCTTGACACAGTGCACAAAGTGTCCAAAACATATAATAAATGCAGCGTGAGCTCAGTGATGGGGACTCATGGGTGCTGTAAGGCACCAAGTCACCCACCCTGCTTGTGCTCTGTCGTGGAGGTGGTTAGTGCATGGAACCACACCTTGAAGCCTGGAGACCCATTCAGAGGCTCACCATGACATGGTAGTGAACTTCATACAGTTTGATCAGAATGTTAAACTAGAATCTCATGTTCAGTTTTGTAAATTATTGTCTTGTGCCATTAGATCAAAGTTTGATTTTTGGATGTTTGGTCCATGTCTCTTTTTTTCTACAGTTCTAACATAATTAGGGAAATACATGTAGGGAAATACATGTAAGGCCTCTTTCAAACGTCCCTGAAAAACACGCACATTTTTCAAGGACGTGTCAGAGGTGCGTTTTGCCCTCGGTGTGCTGTGTGCATGGCCTATGTGTGTTCTCCGTGTGTTATCCGTGATAACACACGGAGAACGGGAACTTTCTGCTCACCTGTCCCTGGCATCGCTGTCCGTGTTGCTGATCTTCGGTCTCCGGTCCTGCAGACTCCCCGCTACTGCTGCTTCTGGCCGCAGCGAAGTGAATATTCAATGAGCATAATGAGCGGCGGTCGGCAGCAAGTGACAGCAGCGGCAGAGACTGCAGTGCCGGAGAAGGTGAGTAATGTTTTTTTTTTTTTTCTTTCAGACACATGTCTTTTCTCCGGTGCGTGTCACGCGGAACACATCCGTGTGGTCCGTGTGTGTTATGTGTGACACGTTTGCGTTCCGTGTGACACTCATGATGCCGGAGAAAAACGGACATGTCGGCGTGAGAAACACACGGACACATGTAAGTACGGTATGGACACACGTTCCGTTCGAAAATACTTACGTGTGTCCAAAATATTAGTAATACATAGGGCCACGTGTGTACGTGTCTCCAGTACGTGAGAAAACTGCCAAACACGTATCGGAGGCTTGTACGTGTGACAGAGGCCTAAGACAGTTTTTGGAGCAAACTCAGCTAAAACGTTTGTGCATTTACCTTGGTAAATCTCCCTCAGAAACTGATCCTTTTCTTTCCAGTGGGCTGTTGTTGGCGACACCTTTCCAGTTGGTTGTAAATTCCAGAAATCCATTGTATTCAGTGATACAACATTTGAAAAGAATATTGATGCAAAGCACCCAGTATATAGGTGAGTAAATGTGGCTTTATTATTTGCATTTTATAGACAGAATTTAGCATCTCTCTACGCCATTTTTCCAGTATCCACATACATTTTGGCACCATGGATATTTGAGCAAATTATTAATTTAAAAGCAGTGGCTAGACATGCTGAATTTGTACAATGTAGTAAGTAATTCAGAATTATATTGGAAACAACACAAAATATATTAGAATATTTTTTTCTGTTCAGCACTGAATCCGGCATCTACGCACCTAATTGTGGTCTAGAAAACGTACTCATGTCTTGGGGTCATGATGGTAACGTAACCCTACATTCCGGTCACTTTTTCTGTTTCTAAAGGCATCATTTAATTGTAAAGCTAGAATGTTTTGTATTGCCTAGTGTCTAGAATGAATTATACAGAGAGATAAAAATAGGATAATTTAGGAAAATGTAGCAAGTAATATTATTAGTCTAAAATAAGGTGTAAAATACGGTAGTTTTTAATAGCCCAACTTTACGCACAAGTTCAAAATATGCACAGGTCTTCTGCATGAGTCTTTGAAGAATTTTGTCAAAGGAAGTTTGTCAAATATTTTTGGATGGTGTAGTATCAGAATTTCCACTCAGTCTACCTGTATTATAAATACTAGTGCAGACTAGTCCTAATTATTGGTGCATTTTTTCCGTTACAATTTATGATGACTATAAGCAAATGGTTCTAGTAGTTCTTATATTCATTTTAGTTTGTTTTTATTTTTAACTTTCCTGCAGAATACCTATACCAAGTGCTGAAGTTTAACGAGTGTTCAATACCAGATGAGGTAAGTCCACCTACCATCAACTACTGATCAGCCTTTGTAGGGTAAGAAACTTCGTATAATGGGTGCTTAAGGTATATCAGTTCTATCTTCAAAATCCTTCGCAGGTCAGTGTTAAAGCCATTGATGATTGCAACGGATATATCAATGCTCAACAGTTTTTCACAGGAGGTAGGAACTTTGGAAATGGTGTAGCACAGCCAACTTTACAGTATCCGTAACATCCATTCACCTCTATGGAAGTTGCAGCATAGGGCAGTCTGCTCAACTGTCTCCTTAGTTCCCACGTCCTTTGGCCAGCCCTCAGACACTGATATTGTCATCTTAGAAAGGAACAGCTAAACAACCCTAAACTGTTAAAAATTTTAAGTCCAAAATAATTTTCTGACTAAATGGGTTATAAATAAAAAAACAAAACAAAACAATATCAGAGTTACTTTTTTTTGTTTTTTTGCAATTTCCACAAACTTTGAATTGTTTTTCCACTTTCCAGTACATCACATGATAAAATGGATGGGGTCATTCAAAAGTACAATTTGTCCTTCAAAAAAACAGGCCTTCACATTGCTATATTTATTGAAGAATAAAAAAAAATATGAAAGTGCAAAAACAAAAAAAATTACCCAGTCTTTAAAGGTTTAAAGATGGCTTTTGGCCAATGTGGCACCTTTTTTAATTACAAACAGGAGAGGGGAATAGAACAGAGCTGTATGTCATTACAAACTCCTCATGCAGCTCTTCTCTCACAGCACTGTCGGCTCTTCTCTACTCCACCACTTGGCACACTAACTGCTGTAAAATTGGAGTTGCAAGAACTGTTTGTAGTCGTAGAGAGGAAAGGTGGTATGAATGCCTAGCTGCTGTAAGAGAGAAAACGTCTGTACATCAATATGATTTATTTCTATGCGTTTCGGAGAGATATCCCTCTCTTTCAGCGGCCTCTTCTTCCATCTGGGGCCTCAGCAGCCATCACATACCAGCGCACTACAGTTAGTTGTGACTCACAAAACTAAATAAAGTGAGCTTTCCAAGTGGGTTGCCCTCCTGGTGCCATCTGATAAAACCTTATTGTTTCCACTTTTTGTCTTCCAGATTTTCCCTACCAAGAACTGTTTGTAATGATACACAGCTCTGCTCTATTTCCCTCCTCTGGAATCACAGTAGATGCTGATAGTGAGATCAGTACAAAAAAAGCAGGGTTGTGTATTATTACATGTTTCTCAAAGAGAAAACCAGGTCTGATATTTTCTGGTGGGTGGGTCCTTTTTTTCCCTCTGCATGACGACTCTTGATTATCATTGGTCAAAATCATTGAGAGAAAAAGTGAACGCCACCAAAGGCGAATCTCTGCTTGTGCCTCCTTTGTCTTAGGCTGGGTTCACACATAGCGACAGCGACAACGACGCCGCTGTTACGTCACCATTTTCTGTGACGTAGCAGCGACCTTGTAAGTCGCTGTTATGATCGCTGCTTAGCTGTCAAACACAGCAGAAGCAGCAGCGATCATAAGGTCGCTACATGTGCAGAGAGCAGGGAGCCGCGCACACTGCTTAGCGCTGGCTTCCTGCTCTCCTAGCTACAGTACACATCGGGTTAATTAACACGATGTGTACTGCAGCTACATGTGCAGAGAGCAGCACACACTGCTTAGCGCTGGCTCCCTGCTCTCCTAGCTACAGTACACATCGGGTTAATTACCTGACGTGTACTGCAGCTACATGTGCAGAGAGCAGGATCCGGCACTGGCAGCGTGAGAGCGGCGGAGGCTGGTAACGAAGGTAAATATCGGGTAACCACCTTGGTTACCCGATGTTTACCCTGGTTACAGCTTACCGCAGCTGCCAGATGCCGGCTCCTGCTCCCTGCTCGCTTCATTTCATCGCTCTCTCGCTGTCACACACAGCGATCTGTGCGTCACAGTGGGAGAGCAACAATAAAAAAAACGAACCAGGGCTGTGTGTAACGAGCAGCGATCTCGCAGCAGGGGCCAGATCGCTGCTCAGTGTCACACACAGCGAGATCGCTAATGAGGTCACTGCTGCGTCACAAAAACCGTGACGTAGTAGCGATTTCGGAAGTGATCTCGCTATGTGTGAAGCACCCCTTAGAGAAAATTGGAATCTAATCCCCTTTTCAAAGGAGATGATAAATTAAACATACAACTGTTTTATTCTGCTTTGCAATTACTTTTCCATGGTGTAGTCAGTTTAACTGGTGAAAGTTAAACTTTAAGTATAATCAATGTCCAGCCACACAAGCTCACTGACAGCTGCAGGTTATACTGATCAGTGTGAGATCTCAGCAGTAGCAGGGACACAGAGGAGCTGTCAATTAATCTATGTGTGTGGACAGCACGTTAAAGTTTTTCAGTGGAAAAATGATTGACTGTTTAGGCTGGAATAGTCCTTTTATTTATAATGATCTGATCTGAAAATAATTATTTATAAAAACTATGCCTTTATTTTAGGGTATGTACATGATCAGATTCCATTCATTTTACCCGTGGCACACGGGAGGCGATTATAGACACCTTTGCAATGAGAAGGACCTTAGGATGCTTCCCTGGGTGCAAGAATTCAAGTAAGCACAATATTTGGGGTGTGATCTGGAAGCAATTAGCTTAAAAATATAAGTATATATACAGTATAACTAACAAATCTCGGCACTCTGAAAGAGAAATTTGCAGGTGATTTTAATATGTGACAATCCGAAATTGACAATATATATGATGTTTCGGTCTTTTGACCTTCATCAGATGTCTGTATCTAAATTATAATAAATAAAAACAAAAAGGAAATATATCAAAATCATTAATGTATACATATGACAGATACAATGCAAATTAAGGATTAAACGTGACAAACAACAGAACAATAATATGTCTACTATAATGACCGAGTGGGTGAGTGAGGAGGTGAAGAGGCGAACGAGGAAAGTCGAAAAAAGATATAGTGATGAACGACATCTATAAAAGAGTATAGGTATGGTCATAATGGAGTATTCAAGGATGATGAGCCTAAAACATGGATCACATGTGGAGCATGAAAAGAAATACAGGTAAAATAAAACAATAAATAAAAAACTAATTTGGAAGTTTGCATACAAAAAAAAAAGACTGACGCAAAGCAACCTAAACAGTGTGTAACGGTAGAGGTTGAGAAAAGAACAGAAGACCACAAGAAAGAAGAAAGGGAATGGATTGAGATTAAAAGAATAAATGGAGTCGAGAGATTAGGTAAATCTAAAGAAATGAGTGTGGAAGCCATTTTGTGATTAAGTGGACTCGATGGGGCAGAACGCAGATGAACTGACTGACCTGAGGATTATAAGCTTATATACATGTGCTCATTGAGAGCTAGTGGACGTGTCACTGTATGAAAAGAGAGATGTGACTAAGATATAACAAACTGGAAATAGCATGTGTAGGACAGTGCAACGTGTTGATTGAAGGCTTACTGGATTGTGGAGACTTTGATAAGGGGGTCTGCAGTGAGGAAATGTGGCCATATCACTGTGGTAAGGCAGACAGAAGACCCACTTGTGTAGCCCCTTTAATCCTGTTTTGGCGTTATGTATAAGCTCACATGGGTGTGACCTCATGAGGAAGAGTTTATGGGTAAGTGGAGCAGTGGGGATTGGTTACGGTAGTGCCGCGTTTTGAAATTTGTAATCCTTAATTTGCATTATATCTATCATATGTATACATTAATGCTTTTGATGTATTTACCTTTTTGTTTTTCTTACAATTTACATGCACACATGTATCTCATGAAGGTCAAACGTCACATATATTGTCAATTTCGGATTGTCACACTGATTAAAATCCCCTATAAATTTCTGTTTCTGAGAGTCAAGTTTCATTACTAATATGAATACAGATTGAAACCCTACTTGGGCACCACAGCTCACACACTGGAGTGCCGTGTATGACTTTCCTACTAAGTATATACAGTATAGTTATGGTCAACAGCTTTCGCACTGCTGAATACAAGGTATACCATGTAAAATATGTTTTGAATATAGTATTTAGTGAGTCTGTATGTATATGTATATATATATTGTTAGGGCCAGGTGGACGGGCAGACCCAGGAGGTGGATCCACTGGGCTGAACACCTCACCGAGGGCAAGGTGCCCGGTAGCCGGAGCACTACAGGTAGCAGGACAGTCCATTCAGAGGAGTGTAGAAGTCCCTGGGACCACGGAGTCACTGAAGGTAGTCCGGGTGCCGGAGCTCAGGTTCGGAGGCCGAGATGACGTCAGGCAGAGTCCGGAACCGACGGAGCGAGAAGACGGGTCACCACAGGGATCGGAGATGGTATGAACTTGACGGGATGGCAGACTGTCACCATTCGGGGTTCGGGTATCGTCAGAACCGGTTGGCGAGGCAGGAGCGGCTCTAAGAGAGAGATAGGTAAGTATCCCACAAGACACAGGGAGACCTGACTCCTAGCTTAGCAAAACACGAAGAACAGGCCCCGCCCACTTGGAAAAGATCCCCCTATATACCCTGTACCTGATTCTACAATATCCTGTTTGGAGGACACTGGCCCTTTAAGAGAGGGTCAATGACCGCGCACGCGCCCTAATGCGCATGCGCGAGGCCCGGGTGCCAGAAGCCAGAGCAGGGAGCGGTGAACAGGAGGCAGGAGAGCCGGGCTGAAGCAGAGCTGCCGACGGGCGCCGGGAGCGGGGACCGGGCCGCCTGGGGACCGCAGGTGATGGGGCATGGAGGCTGTGGAGCGGGGGACGCCTGGCAGAGGAGCCGGGGAGCGAGGCAGGGGAGCCGGGGAGCGTGGCAGGGGAGCCGGGGAGCGTGGCAGGGGAGCCGGAGAGCGTGACAGGGGACCCGGGGAGCGTGACAGGGGACCCGGGGAGCGTGACAGTACCCCCTCCCCCACGCCCCCCTCCCCGCAACCGGGACAGGAAGGCACGTATCAGGGGAGTACCCACATTCTCCCGGGGTTCCCAGGACCTATCCTCAGTCCAGAGTCACTCCCAGATGTTTGCAGAGAGCCCTCCAGAAGCGGGAGGTGAACTGAGTTCCTCTGTCGGGCACAATGTGTGATGGAAAGCCATGCAAGCGGAAGATGTGCTGTATGTAGGCATCAGTGAGTTCCTGGGCAGAGGGCAGTCCAGCCATAGGGACAAAATGAGCCATTTTGGAGAACCGATCCACCACGACCCATATGACTGTGTGTCCGGAGGACAAGGGCAAGTCTGTAATAAAGTCCATAGCAATGTGTTGCCACGGAACGGAGGGTATAGGCAGAGGCAGAAGACGACCATATGGCAGGTGTTTGGGCGTCTTGTTCCTGGCACAAGAGGAGCAGGCTGAGACAAAAGCAGCGACGTCCGTGCGAAGGGATGGCCACCAATAGTGACGTACAATTGTACTCCATGTTTTCTTCTGACCAGCATGGCCGGCTATTTTCGAGGCATGGCCCCAGTGCAACACTTTTTGCCTGTCAGTCTCAGAGATATAGGTCTTCCCGGGCGGTATCTGGGCCAGGGTGACAGGGGCCACCGGAATGATTTTACTTGGGCAGATGATGGGCTGGGATGTCTCCTCCTCCTGTTCTATGGGCATGAATGACCTGGACAAGGCATCTGCTCGCACATTCTTGTCCGCGTGTCGAAAATGGAGCTGAAAATCGAACCTGGCAAAGAACAAGGACCACCTGGCTTGCCGTGGGTTCAGTCGCTGAGCGGACCGCAGGTATTCCAGGTTCTTGTGGTCCGTGTAAATGATCACGGGGTACACTGCTCCCTCCAGAAGGTAGCGCCATTCCTCCAGAGCCAGTTTGACTGCCAATAGCTCTCGGTCACCGATGGTGTAGTTGCGTTCAGGCGCTGAGAAGCTCTTGGAGTAGAAACCGCAAGTAACCATCTTCCCGGAGGAGGACTTCTGCATGAGCACTGCTCCGGCTCCCGAGGAGGAGGCATCCACCTCCAAGGTGAACTGTCGGTTTAACTCAGGACGGTGGAGCACAGGGGAAGAAGCAAATTCCTGTTTCAGGGAGCCAAACGCGGCGTCGGCCGCAGGTGACCAGTCCTTTGGATTAGCCCCCTTCTTGGTCAAGGCGGAGAGAGGTGCAGTCAGAGCAGAGAAGTGAGGGATGAACTGACGGTAATAGTTTGCGAATCCCAGAAAGCGTTGGATTGCCTTCAGTCCGGAAGGAGGGGGCCAGTTGAGAATGGAAGAAACCTTCTCCGGGTCCATCTGCAGACCGGTATCGGAGATTACGTAACCCAGGAAGGGAAGAGAAGACTGCTCGAAGACACACTTCTCGTACTTGGCGTACAGACGATTCTCTCTCAGTCTTTGTAGTACCAGCTGCACGTTCTCTCTGTGGGTCTGGAGGTCCGGAGAGAAGACCAGGATATCATCAAGATACACCACCACACAGACGTAGAGAAGGTCCCGGAACACGTCGTTCACCAATTCCTGAAAGACTGCTGGTGCGTTACACAGGCCGAAGGGCATCACACAGTATTCATAGTGCCCATCGCGAGTATTGAATGCGGTCTTCCATTCGTCCTCAGAGCGGATGCGGACCAGGTTGTAGGCACGCCGAAGATCCAACTTGGTAAACACACGAGCTCCTCTAAGCCGATCAAACAATTCGGGGATGAGCGGCAGGGGGTATTTATTTTTCACGGTGATTTGGTTCAATCCCCGGTAGTCAATGCATGGGCGTAGGTCGCCCTCTTTCTTCTTAACGAAGAAGAAGCCTGCTCCCGCAGGAGAGGAGGATCTCTGAATGAATCCCCTTGCCAGGTTCTCCGTGATGTAGGCAGACATGGCCCTTGTTTCAGCAGGAGACAGCGGATATATCCGTCCTCGAGGTGGTGTAGTTCCCGGGAGTAGGTCGATGGCACAGCCATAAGGATGATGTGGCGGAAGTACCTCTGACTCCTTTTTATCAAAGACGTCTGCGAAGGACCAATAGGCCGAGGGCAGTCCCGGTAGGGACTCCGTGACCCGGAGGTCGTCGGATGGGCTGTATAGTCTTCAGACAGTTCTCGTGGCAAGAGGAGCCCCATCGGGTGATTTCACCAGTACCCCAGCTGACTGACGGTTCGTGTGTCCGTAACCAGGGGAGTCCCAGCAGGATTTGATGAGACATGTGTGGGAGGACGTAGAGAGCGATGTTCTCGGTGTGCAGGGCACCGATACGCAGTTCCACCGGCTTGGTGATCCACGAGATGGTGTCAGAGAGGGGTCTCCCATCTACAGAGGCAATCACGAGAGGTTTGTCGAGTGGAGTAACAGGCACCTGGTACTTGTCCACCGTGGCCTGCTGGATGAAATTGCCTGCTGCCCCGGAATCGAGGTACGCCTCGGCCGTGAACCGCGTCTCTCCCGTTGTCACTTGAACAGTCCACGTAACTGGGTCTGAGAGAGTCCCAGCACCTAGGGTGGCCTCTCCTACCAACCCTAGGCTTTGGAGTTTCCCAGCCTCTCTGGACAGGAGCGTAGAAGGTGTGTGCCCTCTCCGCAGTAGAAGCAGAGGCCCTTGGCGAGCCGTTCTGCTAGGCGTTGTTCGGACTGCCGCAAACGGTCAATCTGCATGGGCTCGTGGACAGAGACACCAGACGACGCTGACTGAAGTACGGCGGGCTTCTGCAGAGGAGAGGAATGCCGTATCGGACGTCTCTCACGGGACACCTCTTTGGATCGTTCCTGGAATCTGAGGTCCACGCGGGTGGCTAGTGCGATCAGGGCATCCAGGGTGGAAGGAACATCGCGGCCTGCCAGCTCGTCCTTAATACGGCTGGAGAGTCCTTCCCAGAAGGCGGCGGTGAGGGCTTCATTGTTCCACCCCAATTCTGAGGCCAAAGTGCGGAAGCGGATGGCTTCCCATGACGTAGCCTGAGGAGTGATGAGGCGGATGCGGCGGCACGTCCGGGTACGTCAAAGGTGTTTCTAAATGCCTGCAGGAAGTCCTGGATGTTAGTGGTCACAGGGTCCTCCTTCTCCCACAAGGGGTTCATCCAGGCCAGTGCCTCACCCTCTAGATGGGACATCACAAACGCCACCTTGGCTTGGTCGGAGGCAAACAAGTGCGGAAGCAGCTTGAAATGGAGGGAGCACTGGTTTAGGAATCCTCTGCAGGTCTTGGGATCTCCGGCATATCGGGGTGGAGAGGCCAGGCGGAGTTTAGAAGCTTCCGAGGTAGCCGCCACGGGAACCGTGGCCGTGGACTGTGCAGTAGTAACCTGAGATGCCAGGGACGTGGCAGATGCTTGCAGCGTGTGCAGGCGGGTATCCACCGAGGACATGAAGGCCAGCATGCAGGACTGGGTCTCGCGCTGTCGTACGAGTTCCTGCTGCAGGGTGCCCAGCTGGGCCGCTAGTGCGGGATCCATGGCCTGTTCTTACTGTTAGGGCCAGGTAGACGGGCAGACCCAGGAGGTGGATCCACTGGGCTGAACACCTCACCGAGGGCAAGGTGCCCGGTAGCCGGAGCACTACAGGTAGCAGGACAGTCCGTTCAGAGGAGTGTAGAAGTCCCTGGGACCACGGAGTCACTGAAGGTAGTCCGGGTGACGGAGCTCAGGTTCGGAGGCCGAGATGACGTCAGGCAGAGTCCGGAACCGACGGAGCGAGAAGACGGGTCACCACAGGGATCGGAGATGGTATGAACTTGACGGGATGGCAGACCGTCACCGTTCGGGGTTCGGGTATCGTCAGAACCGGTTGGTGAGGCAGGAGCGGCTCTAGGAGAGAGATAGGTAAGTATCCCACAAGACACAGGGAGACCTGACTCCTAGCTTAGCAAAACACGAAGAACAGGCCCCGCCCACTTGGAAAAGATCCCCCTATATACCCTGTACCTGATTCTACAATATCCTGTTTGGAGGACACTGGCCCTTTAAGAGAGGGTCAATGACCGCGCGCGCGCCCTAATGCGCATGCGCGAGACCCGGGTGCCAGAAGCCAGATCAGGGAGCGGTGAACAGGAGGCAGGAGAGCCGGGCTGAAGCAGAGCTGCCGACGGGCGCCGGGAGCGGGGACCGGGCCGCCTGGGGACCGCAGGTGATGGGGCATGGAGGCTGTGGAGCGGGGGACGCCTGGCAGAGGAGCCGGGGAGCGAGGCAGGGGAGCCGGGGAGCGTGGCAGGGGAGCCGGGGAGCGTGGCAGGGGAGCCGGAGAGCGTGACAGGGGACCCGGGAGCGTGACAGGGGACCCGGGGAGCGTGACATATATATATATATATATATATATATATATATATATATATATATTTTCAGACCCCTTTACATTTTTCACTCTTTGTTTTGATATTCAGACCCTTTGCTCAGACATTCATATTTAAGTCACATGCTGTCCATTTCATTGGGATCCTCCTTGAGATGGTTCTACTCCTTCTTTGGAGTACAGCTTTGTTTGATAGGACTTGGTTTGGAAAGGCACAAACCTGTCTATATAAGACCTCACAGCTCACAGTGCATGTCAGACCAAATGAGAATCATGAGGTCAAAGGAACTGCCCAAGGGGCTCAGAGACAGAATTGTGGCAAGGCACAGCTCTAGCCAATGTTACTTAAGAATTTCTGCAGTACTCAAGGTTCCTAAGAGCAGAGTGACCTCCATAATCCTTAAATGGAAGAAGTTTGGGACCACCAGAATTCTTCCTAGACCTAGCTGTCCACCCAAAATTAACAATCGTGGGAGAAGAACCTTGGTGAGAGAGGTAAAGAAGAACCCAAAGATCACCGTGGCTGAGCTGCAGAGATGCAATAGGGAGATGGAAGAAAGTTACACAAAGTAAACTATCACTGCAGCTCTCCAGCAGTCAGGCCTTTATGGCAGAGTGGCCCAACAGAAGCCTCTTCTCAGTGCAAGACATATGAAAGCCAGTATTGAGTTTTTAAAAAAAACACATGAAGGACTCTCAGACTATGAGAAAAAAGATTCTCTGGTCTGATGAGATGAAGATAGAACTTTTTGGTGATAATTCTAAGTGGTATGTGTGGAAAAAAACAGGTACTGCTCATCACCTGCCCAATACAATCCCAACAGTGAAACATGGTGGTGGCAGCATCATGCTATGGGGGTGTTTTTCAGCTGCAGGGACAGGATGACTGGTTGAAATTGAAGGAAAGATGAATGCGGCCAAGTGCAGAGATATCAAGGAAGAAAACCTCTTCTAGAGTGCTCTGGACCTTAGACTTGGCCGAAGGTTCTCCTTCCAACAAGACAATGACCCTAAGAACACAGCTAAAATTACAAAGGAGTGGCTTCAAAATAACTCTGAGACCATTCTTGACTGGCCCAGCCAGCGCCCTGACCTAAACCCAATTGAGCATCTCTGGAGAGACCTGAAAATGGCTGTCCACCAACGTTCACCATTCAATCTGATGGAACTGGAGTAAACCTGCAAGGAAGAATGGCAGGGAATCCCCAAATCCAGGTTTGAAAAACTTGTTGCATCATTCCCGAGAAGACTCATGGCTGTACTAGCTCAAAAGGGTGTTTCTATTCAATACTGAACAAAGGGTCTGAACCATCTCAAGGAGGATCACAAGGAAATGAACATGTGACTTAAATATGAGTGTCTGAGCAAAGGGTCTGAATACTTATGACCATGTGATATTTCAGTTTTTCTTGTTTAATAAATTTGCAAAAATTTCTACATTCCTGGGTTTTTCTTTTCTGTCAAGATTGGGTGCAGAGTGTACATTAATGAGAAAAAGAATGAAATTGTTTAGATTTACCAAACGCTGCAATGAAACAAAGAGTGAAAAATTTAAAGGGGTTTGAATACTTTCCGTACCCACTGTATATATGCATATATGTGTGTATATATATATATATATACAGTTAGGTCCAGAAATATTTGAACAGTGACACAATTTTCGCGTGTTGGGCTCTGCATGCCACCACATTGGATTTGAAATGAAATCTCGACAACAGAATTCAAGTGCAGATTGTAACGTTTAATTTGAAGGTTTGAACAAAAGTATCTGATAGAAATTGTAGGAATTGTACACATTTCTTTACAAACACTCCACATTTTAGGAGGTTAAAAGTAATTGGACAAATAAACCAAACCCAAACAAAATATTTTTATTTTCAATATTTTGTTGCGAATCCTTTGGAGGCAATCACTGCCTTAAGTCTGGAACCCATGGACATCACCAAACGCTGGGTTTCCTCCTTCTTAATGCTTTGCCAGGCCTTTACAGCCGCAGCCTTCAGGTCTTGCTTGTTTGTGGGTCTTTCCGTCTTAAGTCTGGATTTGAGCAAGTGAAATGCATGTTCAATTGGGTTAAGATCTGGTGATTGACTTGGCCATTGCAGAATGTTCCACTTTTTTGCACTCATGAACTCCTGGGTAGCTTTGGCTGTATGCTTGGGGTCATTGTCCATCTGTACTATGAAGCGCCGTCCGATCAACTTTGCGGCATTTGGCTGAATCTGGGCTGAAAGTATATCCCGGTACACTTCAGAATTCATCCGGCTACTCTTGTCTGCTGTTATGTCATCAATAAACACAAGTGACCCAGTGCCATTGAAAGCCATGCATGCCCATGCCATCACGTTGCCTCCACCATGTTTTACAGAGGATGTGGTGTGCCTTGGATCATGTGCTGTTCCCTTTCTTCTCCAAACTTTTTTCTTCCCATCATTCTGGTACAGGTTGATCTTTGTCTCATCTGTCCATAGAATACTTTTCCAGAACTGAGCTGGCTTCATGAGGTGTTTTTCAGCAAATTTAACTCTGGCCTGTCTATTTTTGGAATTGATGAATAGTTTGCATCTAGATTTGAACCCTTTGTATTTACTTTCATGGAGTCTTCTCTTTACTGTTGACTTAGAGACAGATACACCTACTTCACTGAGAGTGTTCTGGACTTCAGTTGATGTTGTGAACGGGTTCTTCTTCACCAAAGAAAGTATGCGGCGATCATCCACCACTGTTGTCATCCGTGGACGCCCAGGCCTTTTTGAGTTCCCAAGCTCACCAGTCAATTCCTTTTTTCTCAGAATGTACCCGACTGTTGATTTTGCTACTCCAAGCATGTCTGCTATCTCTCTGATGGATTTTTTCTTTTTTTTCAGCCTCAGGATGTTTTGCTTCACCTCAATTGAGAGTTCCTTAGACCGCATGTTGTCTGGTCACAGCAACAGCTTCCAAATGCAAAATCACACACCTGTAATCAACCCCAGACCTTTTAACTACTTCATTGATTACAGGTTAACGAGGGAGACGCCTTCAGAGTTAATTGCAGCCCTTAGAGTCCATTGTCCAATTACTTTTGGTCCCTTGAAAAAGAGGAGGCTATGCATTACAGAGCTATGATTCCTAAACCTTTTCTCCGATTTGGATGTGAAAACTCTCATATTGCAGCTGGGAGTGTGCACTTTCAGCCCATATTATATATATAATTGTATTTCTGAACATGTTTTTGTAAACAGCTAAAATAACAAAACTTGTGTCAATGTCCAAATATTTCTGGACCTAACTGTATATATATATATATGATAGTTGTTGGCGTCCTTGAAATTATTCCAGAAAATGATGTAATTGTTCCAGAAAATTATTGAAATGATTGAAATTACAAATTTTGTTAAATACATGTTTATATCCTTTGTGTGTTTTCGAGCAACGCAAAAAAAAAAAAAGAGTAGAAAAAGGCAAATTGGACTTAATTTCACACAAAAATGGGCAGGACAACACTGTTGGCATATTAATATTTGGTTACATACCCTTTGGCATAAATTACTTCAATCAATCAATCAATCAATCAATCAATCACTCCTTATACCCATCAACAAGCTTCTTACACCACTAAACTGGAATTTTGGTCCAGTCATCTTTTGTAAACTGCTCCTGGTCTCTCATATTTGAAGAATGCCTTCTCCCAAGAGCAATTTTAATATCTCTCCAAAGGTGTTCAGTGGATTTAGATCCAGACTCATTACTGGCCACTTTAGAACTTTCCAGTGCTTTGTTTCCATCAATTTCTGAGTGCTTCTTGAAGTATGTTTAGGGTCATTGTCCTGCTGGAAGACCCATGACCTAGGACACAGACCCAGCTTTCTGACACTGGGCACTACATTGCAACCCAAAAGACACTTTCCCAGAAGGATTTTGGCTTACTCATGTACATTGTGACAAACTGCAGTCTAGCTTTTCTATGTTTCTGTGTCAGCTGTAACTCCTGTGATAGCATTCAAATGTCGACGAATAGTTTGTGCTGATACTGATACACCCTGAGCCTGCAGGGCAGCTTGAATTTCTTTGAAACTTAAAATCCATCATCCAGACTATCCTGCGTTGCAACGTTTCATCAATTTTTCTCTGAAATACACATACAAGGAGATTAGCTATCTACAGTGCTATGGATTGTAAACTTCTTGAATATGTTCTGCACCGTAGACAAAGGAACATCAAGATCTCCAGAGATTGTTGATATTTTTCAACAATTTTGGTTCACAAGGCCTTAGATAGTTCTTTTCTCCTCTTTCTGTTCTCCATGCTTAGTGTGGCACACACAGACACTACAAATGAGTAGTTTGGGTTCACTGGTTTCGGCCACTCTTTAGTTAAAAGTTTGGTTTGAGACCCAGACTTTCACCCAAACCCATATACAGTAAGTCAATGGGGACAAAAACGTCTGTGCTGTAAAATGGCTGCAAAATGGTCATAGGAAGAGCTAGGGGGCTGCAAAAGGAAGCAGAATGGAATACGAGCAGGAAAATTGTCTTGAAAACATATGGATAGGGAGTAATTAAAAAAATTACATGGGTACCCTCTATTTTTAGTAACCAGCGCAGGTAAAGCAGACAGCTCTTGGCTGGAACTGCCTATCTGCTTTGCCCTGTTTGGTTATCAAGAATAGAGGGGATCCCACAATATTTTTATTTTTAAATTATTTAAATAACTAATTTTAAAAAACAGCATGAGGTCCCACCTATTTTTGATAACCAGCCAAGATAAAGCAGATATTTGGGGGCTGGTATCAGGCTGGGGAGGCCCATGGTTATTTGGCTCTCCCAGCCTAAAAATAGCAGCCCGCAGCCACCCAAGAAGTGGCGCAGCTCTTGCCGATTACCGTTTGTGTTTGCATTCAGGGTTGATGTCAGCTGTGAATTGACAGCTGGCATCAAGTCCATAGGTTAGTAATAGGGACACATCTATCAGACATCTCTCTCTCTCTCCCTCAGCATAAATGAGTATGCCTCACCAGATTTGTCAGAAAAACGTTAGTTTCCTTTCAGGATCGACATTTTCTATTCGAAACTATAATATAAAATACTTCCACAAATGTGAAAAATAAAATTTGAGATTTGTTACTTTTCACTCCCAAAAAAGTACCGTATTTTTCGCTTTATAAGACGCACTTTTGTTCCCCCAAATTTTGGGGGAAAGTAGGGGGTGCGTCTTATAATCCGAATATACGGGGGGGGGTGTATATATATATATATACACACACTACAGGGTCCAGGGGAGGTGCGGGCAGCTCTGGAGCTCTGCTGGGGGACTTGTGAAAGCTGGGAGCAGCAGACTTTAATCTCCTGCACCCGCTCATATAATATGCACAGCTGCTGTCCACCACCATGGTGCTGAAAGTGCACCGCGGCGATAGGCTGGGGCAGCAGTGTATATTATATCTGCCTGCCCCTTCTTTGATTGCACATGCCCCCTCCCCCGTGTTAGCTATGTCCCCTATGCTGCTGCAAACAGTAAAATAATAAACTTTTTACTCACCTCCTCCAGCGTGTCTGCCAGGCCTCCCTCCTGCTGCTGTGATAAGGCACAAGAGATTTCACTCTGCCGTGCCGATCACATGACCGGCCGAGAACCAGGAAATGCAGGAGGCTGGAGATCAACCCCGAGGAGGGGACACAGACAGGACAATGCTGGAGAAGGTAAGGAAAGTTTATTTTCCTAAAAGCAGCAGCATGGGGCGATATATAACACAGGGAGCTGTGTGCCAGCAATAGTGGGCCATGTGCCGCTACATGGGGCCGTGTGCCGCCACATGGGGCCATGTGCCAGCAATAGTGGGCCGTGTGCCGCCACATGGGGCCATGTGCCAGCAATAGTGGGCTGTGTGCAGCCACATGGGGCCGGGTGCCGCCACATGGGGCCGGGTGCCGCCACATGGGGCCGGGTGCCGCCACATGGGGCTATGTGCCAGCAATAGTGGGCTGTGTGCAGCCACATGGGGCCGTGTGCCGCCACATGGGGCCATGTGCCAGCAATAGTGGGCCGTGTGCAGCCACATGGGGCCGTGTGCAGCCACATGGGGCCGTGTGCAGCCACATGGGGCCATGTGCCAGCAATAGTGGGCCGTGTGCAGCCACATGAGGCCATGTGCCAGCAATAGTGGGCCATGTGCCGCCACATGGGGCCGTGTGCCGCCACATGGGGCCGTATGCCGCCACATGGGGCCATGTGCCAGCAATAGTGTGCCGTGTGCAGCCACATGGGGCCGTGTGCAGCCACATGGGGCCGTGTGCAGCCACATGGGGCCGTGTGCAGCCACATGGGGCCGTGTGCAGCCACATGGGGCCGTGTGCCGCCACATGGGGCCGTGTGCCGCCACAGTGGGCCGTGTGCCGCCACAGTGGGCCGTGTGCCGCCACAGTGGGCCGTGTGCCGCCACAGTGGGCCGTGTGCCAGCCACAGTGGGCCGTGTGCCAGCCACAGTGGGCCGTGTGCCAGCCACAGTGGGCCGTGTGCCAGCCACAGTGGGCTGTGTGCCAGCCATAGAGGATGTGTGCCAGGCATAGGGGACATGTGGCATCACTGGGCCATATCCAGATTCAGAGGGCTAATTTTAGGATGGGGGGGGCTATGAGGGACATATACCCTATATGATTTGTCAGACGGACACTGGCATTATAAGACGGACCCCATTTATTAAAAAATTCTCTATTCCTTCACCAAATTTGGGGGTGCGTCTTATAATCAGGTGCGTCTTATAAAGCGAAAAATAATTTTCCTAACAAATTCAGTCAAGACCATGTTTGAAAGAATGTAGACCCCAATGAAAGTTTTGGAAGTAAAGACAACGTTTAGACTACAAAATGCTAATTACCAAAAAAAAAATGCAACCACACGTAAGTAAAATTATTTATTAACCAGGTTTTTGGCAGACAGTACTATAAAGGAGCTTTACTTAACGCTTACCCATCGTTTTAATTTTTTATTCCTTAAATCAATACTACACATCAAAATAAGCAACTTTGTAATATATCTTATCAGACTTATTATCAAAATTCTCAATTCTGAGGTAAAATCTGTATTCAGTGAACAATTTCCCATGACTGAGATAGGAGATGGCAGATGTTACTGATGAGATTCTATGTAGATAGAGGGGTGAGGAAGGGGTGGAGCTCTGCCTCTAGCTTCTCCCTCTTCCTCACCCTCTCGTTGTTATAGAATCTCACCAGTAACAACCACAATCTCCTATCTCAGTAATGGGAAAGACTTCACTGAATACAGATTTTACCTTAAAACTGAGAATTTTGATAATGACTGATCAATTCTGGGAGAGAAAAAAGGAAATTTGTCTGATAAAATATATTACAAAGTTACTTACTTTTATTTGTACTATTGAATTATGAAATAAAAATTAAATTAACGGTTACACTTTAACAAAGGAAATCCCTTCCTATTTAAAGGCAACCTGTCACCAAATTTGGGCCTTCTAACCTAAAACTAGGACCTTAAGCAGCGCCTATGCTGCATACCATGAAGGTGCACGTTATCCCTTGACCCACGCTGTAGTCTCCATAAATACCTTTATAAAATAAATTATCCGGTCCAGTCCGATGGGCATCCTAATCTGCGTCTCCTGTTCCTCCTTTCGCCTTGGACACATCCATGTAGGGGGGCAAAATCTCCATATTCCCAGCTCGCACAGGCGCACTTCGCTCTGCGCTTTAGCAGGCAGAGCTGAAAACAGAGATTCCTGCGTGAACCAGCAAGTTCTCTGCCTAGGCGTGAGATTTTTCCCGATGATGTAAATGAAGCAAGTGACGTCATCCACACCGCCGGGCAAAATCTCACGCCTGCACAGAGAACTCGCCGGTTCACGCAGATATCTATGTTTTCAGCTCTGCTCGCAAAAGGACAGAGCAAAGTACGTCTGCGCAAGATGGGAAAATGTTTGCACAAGCAAAAGAGTTTTTGCCAGCCTACATGGATGGCGTCTGAGGCGTGATCCACATCAATCAGCACAGAAGCAGGAACAAAAGGAGGGACAGGATGCACAGATTAGGATGCCCATTGGACCATATCGGATAATTTACATACCGGGCGGGAGATTTTATAAAGGTATTTTTGGGGACTACCGGGGGGGTCAAGGGGTAACGTGCACCTTCATGGAATGCAGCACAGATGCTGCTTAGGGTGCTAGCTTTTGTTTAGAAGGCCAAAATCTGGTGACAGGTTCCCTTTAATGCTGTCACCAATGGCACCAAATCGAACAAAATATCCCAAGGACCGAGAAAGAGAAAATAATTTCGTTACACAAAAAAGGTGAAGGCTACAAGAAGATCAGCAAAGCTTTACTTATTAGTAAGAATACTGTAAGTGATACAAAATTGTAACAGATATAACCGCAGCCATCTCACAGATACGTCCAAGGCGACAACGAAACCTAATACTTAAACAGGAGCTTCTTCTGATGAGAGGGTTGAAGAAAATTGACTGCGTTACTGCAGTTAGATAACGAGGAAAAAAGCCAAACTTGCATGAGAATTGCCTGTGCCATAATACAGAGTACACTGCAGAGGAATGCCATGCATGGGTGTCACTACGAAGGAAGCCTCTCATAAAGGTTTCTGCATGTACAATAAATGCTATTAAATTTTCTAACAATATAAAGTTGCTACATTTACACTGAATTCTGAAGATATTGACCTTTTTTAATTATAAAGAATCAGGATTGCCAATAATATTGACCACAGCTAGATTTATTTGAAATAATAATAATACTAATAATATTATAAGTGAAGAAGAACTAAGATATACACCTAAGGAGAGGAGGAGAATACATCCACCGAAAGGTCACTAAATACAAAATAATAAAAATTGATTTCAGCATGAGCTGTAAGTAGAAAATCTCCATGCCGTGAGCTCCATCTAGCGGCCACTGCAGCTAAATTTTACATTGAATGGTTTTGTGATCACAAACAGTAGATTTGAAGCCCAGTATGAGATTAGCGCATGCATATACAAGATTAATATATACATATTTTCTTTATTGGTTACTGCCTGCGTCTCACTAATGTTGCCTTATGGACATTTTTAAAGAGAGAACATCAGTGGTATTGCTCGGGTACACGCCAAGCACACAGAATATCACATACATAGCATAAACCAGCCTAAAGATTTTAATATCAAATTTGTCTTCCATTGTTTCTAAGTATATTTCTTTTCTCCATATTCTTCCATAGTAAGTTTGATCTCTACACCAAAACTGAAGATTTGCCTGACGTGGAGAATCTCCGACCATATTACCAGGGTCTAATAGACAAGTATTGTCCTAGGGTGTTATGTTGGTGACTTTATGCTTCCCTATGCATTTCTTAATCCTGTAATTCTTGTACCACTTTGTTGTTTGTGTTTTTTTGCTATTTTTGTCAGATATTATATTTGTGTGTATGGAAAATGTATCTAAAGTAAAGTGTTTGATGCAGCATTTTCATGTGTAGTAGAGAACATGTTTTACAAAACCATCTTTTCATTTAGAAATAAAGCTTATACCACTGCACTAACCTAGTAATGGAGTGAAAAAAACTTGTGCAATATTTGTATACATATATGAAGATACAGTATTGTAATTCATTTCTGTTGTTTCTCCAATGGATCTAAAGTTAAAAATGAAGGAATTTTGCAAAGTGGTAATTAACAGAAATTGTACCACTTTGTGATCTGGTACCAATCATGTGTACCAGAAGTGTGACATGATTCTGCTCCAATTAAAAGGCTTATGGAACAACTGGTAAAGGGAGACAACCCCTTTAAATATATTTTTTTACAAAAGCCACCTATATTGAAAAATGTAACAAGGTTGTTGCATTGAATGATTTTAGTGTTAAAACACACTCAGGCCCCAATTCACAATTGTATTTGTGCCCATTTTTTGTGTTTTGTGCCATGTTTTTCCTTTCACTCTAAATTCATTTTATGTGCTCTTTATTGTCCTGTTTGTTTGTTTTCTGCTTTGTGGTAAAAGTCTAGGAATTCCAGACATTTTAGCCTGGATTATCAATTGTGACTTTTTAAAAAGTAGCGTAATTTCTGTCCAGTGCTATCCTTGTATATTTTTGAGTACGCCAGCATTTTGGCATAACTTTTGCAACTTTTTGCACCAAGAAGCGACTTTCAGTTAGAAAATTCACAAAAACAGTTCTAGACAAGTAAAAAGCCCATTTTTTTTACTTGGTTCCAAATTCATGAACCACATGCGCTACTGTTATGAATTTGGCACTAAAAAACAGTAACTAATACCTCAAATCAATATCATAACTCCACTCACTGGTTCAAACCAATGATCAGGATTGTTGGTCGGATTCCCTCTTGTTTGGACCACAGCCTGTTTTGTGTTGTTCCAACTACTGAACGATTTCTTGTTTTTCTTTCTAATGCCCTATTTCACTTCTATTCTGCTGTGTGCTCTTTTTCGTTTGGTTTGCCCAATCACATTTTGGGAGGTTCTATTTATACTTATTCTACACACATCTCAATTCTAGTTATATTTCTGAATGTATAGTTGTCTGGAATCCTAGTTCCTCCATTAGGCTGGAAACACATCTATACAAGTAAAATCGGTCCGACTGGGCTAAAAAAAACTCGGCTGATTTTAGTTCACGTTAGGTCCGAGTGCAACGCAAGTGCGATGCTTTTTCTAAATAAATTAATGATTTTACTAGCGTGTGTAATGCGTGTGTAATGCGTATTTTTTACTATGTCATCTGCCATTCAGCTCTGCTACATGGCCGCTGACAGCAGACACAGACAGCCATGTAGCAGAGCTGAATGGCAGATGACAGCAGACACCGACAGAGCCGCACGATCAGAATGAACTTGGGTTAACTTCACCCGACTTCATTGTCATGCCGCGGCTCTGTCTGTGCCACGTCCTGATTAGCGGTCACCCGTGAAGGACTCACCGGTGACCGCTAATCCCCTGAGTGACTGAAGTTAGCAGCCCTCTCTCATACTCACCGATCCCCGGCACGGCGCTCCACGGCATTCACACTGCTCCGGCGGCTTTTACTATTTTGAAAAAGCCGGCCGCTCATTAAACAATCTCGTATTCCCTTCTTTCCCCGCCCACAGGTGCCTATGATTGGTTGCAGTGAGACACGCCCCCACGCTGAGTGACAGGTGTCTCACTGCACCCAATCACAGCAGCCGGTGGGCGTGTCTATACTGTGCAATGAAATAAATAATTAAATAATTAAAAAAACGGCGTGCGGTCCCCCCCCCCAATTTTAAAACCAGCCAGATAAAGCCATATGGCTGAAGGCTGGTATTCTCAGGATGGGGAGCGCCACGTTATGGTGAGCCCCCCAGCCTAACAATATCAGTCAGCAGCCGCCCAGAATTGTCGCATACATTAGATGCGACAGTTCTGGGACTGTACCCGGCTCTTCCCTATTTGCCCTGGTGCGTTGGCAAATCGGGGTAATAAGGAGTTAATGGCAGCCCATAGCTGCCACTAAATCCTAGATTAATCATGTCAGGCATCTCCACGAGATACCTTCCATGATTAATCTGTAAGTTACAGTAAATAAACACACACACCTGAAAAAAATCCTTTATTAGAAATAAAAAACACTAACAAATTCCCTGGTTCACCAATTTAATAAGCCCCAAAAAGCCCTCCATGTCCGGCGTAATCCAGGATGGTCCAGCGTCGCTTCCAGCTCTGCTGCATGAAGGTGACCGGAGCTGCAGAAGACACCGCCGCTCCTGTCAGCTCCATGCAGCAACTGAAGACAGCCGCGCGATCAGCTGAGCTGTAACTGAGGTTACACGCTGTCACTGGATACAGCGGTGGCCGTGGGTAACCTCAGTGACAGCTCAGCTGATCGCGCTACTAACCTCAGTTGCTGCGTGGAGCTGACAGGAGCGGCGGTGTCTGCTGCAGCTCCGGTCACCTTCATGCAGCAGAGCTGGAAGCGACGCTGGACCATCCTGGATTACGCCGGACATGGAGGGCTTTTTAGGGCTTATTAAATTGGTGAACCAGGGAATTTGTTAGTGTTTTTTATTTCTAATAAAGGTGATGCACCTCCGGCTGCATTAGCGATGCCGTTGCGTGTGACACCTATGAGCGATTTTGCATCATCGCAAAAACGTGCAAAATCGCTCATCGGTGACATGGGGGTCCATTCTCAAAAATCGTTACTGCAGCAGTAACGACGTTGTTCCTCGTTCCTGCAGCAGCACACATCGCTCCGTGTGACACTGCAGGAACGAGGAACCTCTCTTTACCTGCCTCCCGGCCGCTATGCGGAAGGAAGGAGGTGGGCGGGATGTTACGTCCCGCTCATCTCCGCCCCTCTGCTTCTATTGGGCGGCGGTTCAGTGACGCACCTGTGACGTCGCTGTGACGCTGAACGAATCGCCCCCGTCGCCGGGCAGGTAAGTAGTGTGACGGGTCTGGGCGATGTTGTGCGGCATGGGCAGCGATTTGCCGGTGTCGCACAACAGATGGGGGCGGGTGACGCTAGCGATATCGGTACCAATATCGCAGCGTGTAAAGCGGCCTTTAGTCTTAAAAACAATATTGATGGGAACCTGTCACGTCTAGAAGCACTATTTATTATGGGGAGATAAGGTATGCACACCAGTGACTATGTAAGGGGAATACATGAAATAGCAGAAACTGCTGTGTGAATACTGACTTGAAAAATCCAATAGCTATATGCAAGAGTGAAAATGTGAAAAATGGAATCTGCATTACTGCCATGAACATATGAATCAGGAGAAATTTAGCTACTGAATTGATCAATGAAATAGAGCCCCAACACTACGCCAAAGTATTTCTCTACGTTGGGGTCCCTAGCTTGTGTGTGTCCTCTCATGCAGTTAAAAAACTTACCGTGTGTGGGAAGCTGAGACCCAGGCTATTTATGCGTATGATATGGATTGGCAATAGGTGTGGTTGGGGAGGGTTCACAAACGAAAAACAACTAACAAATAAGGAATAACGTTTGGAACACCATTCTAAGTCTGAACTGGGTGCAAAAACCTAAAAAAAACTGTGACGTCGTTGTGACGCTGAACGAACCGCCTCCTTAGAAAGGAGGCGGTTTGCCGGTCACAGCGACGTCGCCGAGCAGGTAAGTAGTGTGACGGGTCTGGGCGATGTTGTGCGGCACGGGCAGCGATTTGCCGGTGTCGCACAACAGATGGGGGCGGGTGACGCTAGTGATATCGGTACCAATATCGCAGCGTGTAAAGCGGCCTTTAGTCTTAAAAACAATATTGATGGGAACCTGTCACGTCTAGAAGCACTATTTAACTGCAATAAGAATAATAATCTGCAGGTAAATTGCCTTTATATTGTGCCTCGAGGCTTACTGGAGCAGTGGCTACAGGGAGAAAATTAAATTATATTTTCACTGCAGCCAATCGCTTCTAATCATCGGGGAGGTGCAGGGAGCTGTTTACAGTTACCTCTCACTCCTTGTCAATCACTCCTTTGCACTTTCATTGATAGTCTGCTTGTGCACACACAGCAGACTGTCAATCAAAGTGCTGTGGTGAGATTACAGCATGCTCTCTATGTAGTGAGGGGCGATTGTAAGCTCCTTGCACTGCAAGTGAGCGGCTTCAGGAAGAAAATAACTTTCTTTTTTCCCTGTAGCTGTTGTTCCATAAGGCCTGTAAGACAGGTATAAAGGTCGATTTACCTGCAAATAACCACTATATCGACAGGTAAATAGTATTTTTTGGAGGTGACTAGTTTCTTTTAAAGTTAATATTATACCAAAATTAATGCTATAATTAATAACATTAATTGTGTTTATAAATAATAACATTTAACAAAAAATCCCATTCTGTTCTAAATATCAGGCCCAGCCTAGCTGATAAGACATGCTCATGAGTATGTATGAAGGTAGTTTTCATCCAGCAAGATAAACAGAGTGGTGTTTGAGTTTACATTTCCTACACAAACTGGAAAAGATTAGTTTAGTTACATTGTAAGTGAACTTTTCATTCTTCAATTTAACTCTAACAAGGCATATCATCACTAAATGGAGCAAGTTTATTTTTTCAGGATAGATTCATTCAATGTAGTGCTTGATGCACCTGCTTTGGGCTGCGTTCATACCAGTGTTATGAATTGTGAATTTTTTTGTTTTGTATTAGAGAAAAATAGTGTTTATACCAGGGCCTCATCTGTCACGTGATGGACATCAAACACCAGATGACATGATCTATTCCCGGAATTTTTATTTTTTACTTTTTTATGCGTATTCATTGATTTTTCTTGAATGTTGTACCTTGCAAGATCATTCTAACAATTTAACACAATGGTGTGAACCGCATTTAAGTTTGCCAAAGCAGCTTTGATAAACCTACAGTTAGGTCCAGAAATATTTGGACAGTGACACAAGTTTTGTTATTTTAGCTGTTTACAAAAACATGTTCAGAAATACAATTATATATATATAATATGGGCTGAAAGTGCACACTCCCAGCTGCAATATTAGAGTTTTCACATCCAAATCGGAGAAAGGGTTTAGGAATCATAGCTCTGTAATGCATAGCCTCCTCTTTTTCGTTTAATATTTCTTTATTGTTTTCAAGAAAAATTATATAACAAAGCATGAATATAGATAATTTTGTAGTGCCCGGTTTTACAGAATATGGAAAAGTTGCAGTTTGGTCTGGGCATTTAAATCTTATACAGCATATACTACAGTGAACTTTATCGTAGGTCTTACAAGAAAAATTCTTCATAACATCCTTAATGACATCTTATCCCAAGTATATATCAATCATTTATCTTTTGTTCTATTTAATATGTAGATGCCAATATCATTCTGTATAATCTTGCCATATATTTCAACAAGTAAACCTATGTACACTAATTAGATAAGCAAGAGAAGGAAAAGAGGGGAAAGAAAGAAAAGCAAGGGATGAAAGGAGAAGAAGAGGGAGAAAGAGAAGAGAAAGAAGGAAAACACGAGAAAGAGAGAAGGGGAGATTCTGTAGGGTTCTGTGACGTCGCACCACACCACCCTCCCATCAGGAGGGCCACTTTGCCCCGCCAAACATCAGTGTGGCAGCGTGCCCGTGTGTAACCAGGATTGGAATTGTTGTGTTTCTCTGAATTGAAGCCACGGATACCAGGTGGAAAAGCATAGTGAGTCTCTCCCTTCATCAAATGCTCTTATCTCTTCCAAACGTCTCAGGGCATCCATAGCCCCCACCCAGTCTGCTCTTCTCAATGTATAGGTGGACCTCCAATGTTTCGGTATGATCTGTCTCATTGAGATCATGAAGTATGAGAGCAGACCTCTCTTCGCCTTAGAGATTGCCCCCCCGTACATTGAGAAGAGTGCCACTTCCGGCGAGGGTGTCACTCCCACTTGATGTAAATGATTATAGAGAGCAAAGACATCTTCCCATAATCCCTGGATCCCTGGACAAGACCACCAAACATGCAGCATTGTGCCCACCGAGGTCTGACACCTCCAGCAAGTGTCTGAGACCTCTGGAAACATTGTGTGGAGCCTGGCGGGTGTCCTGTACCACCGTGCGAGGATTTTATAGTTGAGTTCCTGCATTCTACATGAGATGGTGGATTTGTGTGTTAGGTTAAATGACTTATACCACTGTTCTTTGGAAAAAGTCTTTCTCAGCCTCCTCTTTTTCAAGGGACCAAAAGTAATTGGACAAGGGACTCTAAGGGCTGCAATTAACTCTGAAGGCGTCTCCCTCGTTAACCTGTAATCAATGAAGTAGTTAAAAGGTCTGGGGTTGATTACAGGTGTGTGGCTTTGCATTTGGAAGCTGATGCTGTGACCAGACAACATGCGGTCTAAGGAACTCTCAATTGAGGTGAAGCAGAACATCCTGAGACTGAAAAAAAAAAAAAAATCCATCAGAGAGATAGCAGACATGCTTGGAGTAGCAAAATCAACAGTCGGGTACATTCTGAGAAAAAAGGAATTGACTGGTGAGCTTGGGAACTCAAAAAGGCCTGGGCGTCCACGGATGACAACAGTGGTGGATGATCGCCGCATACTTTCTTTGGTGAAGAAGAACCCGTTCACAACATCAACTGAAGTCCAAAACACTCTCAGTGAAGTAGGTGTATCTGTCTCTAAGTCAACAGTAAAGAGAAGACTCCATGAAAGTAAATACAAAGGGTTCACATCTAGATGCAAACCATTCATCAATTCCAAAAATAGACAGGCCAGAGTTAAATTTGCTGAAAAACACCTCATGAAGCCAGCTCAGTTCTGGAAAAGTATTCTATGGACAGATGAGACCAAGATCAACCTGTACCAGAATGATGGGAAGAAAAAAGTTTGGAGAAGAAAGGGAATGGCACATGATCCAAGGCACACCACATCCTCTGTAAAACATGGTGGAGGCAACGTGATGGCATGGGCATGCATGGCTTTCAATAGCACTGGGTCACTTGTGTTTATTGATGACATAACAGCAGACAAGAGTAGCCGGATGAATTCTGAAGTGTACCGGGATATACTTTCAGCCCAGATTCAGCCAAATGCCGCAAAGTTGATCGGACGGCGCTTCATAGTACAGATGGACAATGACCCCAAGCATACAGCCAAAGCTACCCAGGAGTTCATGAGTGCAAAAAAGTGGAACATTCTGCAATGGCCAAGTCAATCACCAGATCTTAACCCAATTGAGCATGCATTTCACTTGCTCAAATCCAGACTTAAGACAGAAAGACCCACAAACAAGCAAGACCTGAAGGCTGTGGCTGTAAAGGCTTGGCAAAGCATTAAGAAGGAGGAAACCCAGCGTTTGGTGATGTCCATGGGTTCCAGACTTAAGGCAGTGATTGCCTCCAAAGGATTCGCAACAAAATATTGAAAATAAAAAATTTTTTTTTGGGTTTGGTTTATTTGTCCAATTACTTTTGACCTCCTAAAATGTGGAGTGTTTGTAAAGAAATGTGTACAATTCCTACAATTTCTATCAGATATTTTTATTCAAACCTTCAAATTAAACGTTACAATCTGCACTTGAATTCTGTGGTAGAGGTTTCATTTCAAATCCAATGTGGTGGCATGCAGAGCCAAACTCGCGAAAATTGTGTCACTGTCCAAATATTTCTGGACCTAACTGTATTTCTAACTTCATCATGCCAGGCTATGATTTTAATCATATAAAATGTAATCTGTATTTTTTTGCAACCATAGACAGGTCTTAAATTTGTTTGTTGTTTTCTGTGCTGAGGGCCAGACTGTCCATCGGGTAATGTAATTTTGCTAATGGACATAAACGGATTTTTGTGTACTCACCGTAAAATCATTTTCTCTTAGCCATCATTGGGGGACACAGAACCATGGGTGTTATGCTGCCTATCCATAGGAGGACACTAAGTAGATGCAAAAGCATAGCTCCTCCTCTGCAGTATACACCCCATGGCCGGGCCAGGCAACCTCAGTTTTAGTACACAAGCAGTAGGAGAAAAAGCCAGTAAAAACTTATCTCAACAGAGGAACATGAGAAAAGAAGAGTCATAACCAATTAAGGTACTGAGAGATCCAAGGCCCAACAGGGCAACAGGGTGGGTGCTGTGTCCCTTAATGATGGCTAAGAGAAAACGATTTTACGTTGAGTACACAAAAATCCGTTTTTCTCTGACGCCTCATTGGGGGACACAGGACCATGGGACGTCCTAAAGCAGTCCATGGGTGGGAAAAATAAAAACAAGACAACGCAACCCAAGGACTAGGAACCAGTCCCAGACAGCCTGGAGCACCTAATGAGAGAAGGTGCTCTACTGCCGTTTGCAGAATTGTCCTACCCAGATTTGCCTCAGCTGAAACCTGGGTATGGACTCTGTAATGCTTTGAAAATGTATGTAGGCTAGACCAGATCGCAGCCTTACACACCTGTTCCACTGAAGCCTGATGCCGAATGGCCCACGAAGCGCCAACTGCTCGCGTGGAATGAGCCTGCAGCCCACTAGGAATAGGCTTGAGTTGCAAGCGGTAGACTTCCTGGATCGCAGAGCGAATCCAGCGAGCCAGAGTCGCCTTTGAAGCTGCCTGTCCCTTCTTAGGCCCCTCAGGAATGACGAACAAAGAGTCAGTTTTCCTAAAGGGGGGCTGTCCTGGATATGTAATATCTGAGAGCTCTGACGAGGTCTAACGAATGCAGAGACCATTCCACCCTATGAACTGGGTGTGGACAAAAAGAAAGCAGAACAATGTCCTCGTTCAAATGAAACGGGGTAGGAACCTTTGGAAGAAAAATCCGGAAGGGGGCGCAGAACCACCTTGTCCTGGTGAAAGATCAGAAAAGGCTTGCGGCAAGAAAGTGCTGCTAGCTCCGAAACCCATCTGATGGACGTAATTGCCACCAGGAACGTTACCTTCCAGGACAGAAGAGCAAGGGAGGATTCCTTAAGAGGTTCAAAGGGGGACCTCTGGAGACCGTCCAGAACGAGATTGAGGTCCCATGGGTCCAGCGGCCGTTTGTATGGGGGAACTAGATGGGAAACGCCCTGGAGGAAGGTTTTGACCTGCGGTTTTTGAGCCAGGCGGCATTGGTAGAAGATTGAGACCGCTGAGACCTGCCCTTTACGGGAACTGAGAGCCAACCTGCACAAAAATCGAGAATTCTGGGGATGGGCAGAGGCAGAGGCTGGACGTTAGTTTCCCTGCACCATGAAAGGAAGACTTTCCACGTACGGTGGTAAATGCAGGATGAAGCAGGCTTTCGGGCGCTGATCATGGTGGAGATAACCGCGGGGGAGAATCCTGCTCTTCTTAATACCCAGGTCTCAATGGCCATGCCGTCAGCTTCAGGGCTCTGGAGTTCTGATGGGAAATGGGCCCTTGGGTCAGCAAGTCTGGGATGTCTGGAAGGTGCCACGGTACGTCTACGAGCATTTGTACTAATTCAGCGTACCAGGCGTGCCTGGGCCAGTCCGGTGCTATCAGTATCACCGGGACTCCCTCTGCCTTGGTTTTCCTGATTACCCGCGGCAGCAGATGTAGAGGTGGAAATATGTAAGGCAGGCGAAAGTGGTGCTAGGAGCAGACTAGAGCATCCGCGCCGATGGACTACGGATCGCGTGACCTGGCTATGAACGCGGGTACCTTTGCGTTCAACCTTGAGGCCATTAGATCCACGTCTGGTGTACCCCAGCAAGTGTAGATGTGTAGGAACACTTCTGGGTGGAGAGACCACTCTCCGGCGGCCAGGCCTTGGCGACTTAGAAGTCTGCTGCCCAGTCCTCTACTCCCGGTATGTGTACCGCTGATATCACTGACCCTGTCGATTCGGCCCATCTGAGGATCCTGTGGGCCTCGAGATAAGCTGCCTTGCTGCAGGTGTCCCCCTGCCGATTGATGTAGGCTACAGCTGTCGCATTGTCCGATTGGACTCGAATCTGATGACCCGCTAGCAGAGGGCAGAATGCTCTGAGTGCGAGGAAGATCTCGCAGCTTTCCAGGATGTTTATGGGTAGGGAAGACTCCTGGGAAGTCCAACGTCCTTGAGCAGTGTGGTGCCGGTACACTGCTCCCCAGGCTAGGAGGCTGGCGTCCGTGGTCAGGACCAGCCAGTTCACTGGGAGAAAAGATCTCCCCTTCGATAGGGATGAGGACCGAAGCCATCAGCGGAGTGCGTACCTGACTGAAGGCGTCAGGTGAAGATGTCTTTCCGGGGAGAAGGGGCTCTTGTCCCAGGCCGCTAGAAGGGCTAGCTGCAGTGGGCGGAGTTGCAGTTGAGCAAAGGGTACTGCTTCCATAGCCGCCACCATCCTGCCGAGCACCTTCATGCTGAATCGAATGGAGCGAGACAGAGGACATAGAAGGCAGCGTACCGCTCGTTGAAGAGCGATCGCCTTGTCCAGGGGCAGATAGATCAAGCCCCAACGGGTGTCCAGGGACATGCCCAGGAAGGTGATGGATCGTGATAGGATCGGGGATGATTTGTCTAGATTTACTAGCCACCCTAAGCGGGATAGGGTGTCCACAGTGATCTGTACGCTGGTTGATCAGTCGCGGAAGGAGGGGGCCTTGATGAGGAGGTCGTCCAAGTAAGGGAGAACGACTACTCCCCTGGCGTGAAGGACGCTCATGGCGGCCGCCATGACTATGGTGAAGACCCTTGGTGCGGTGGCAAGGCCGAAGGGTAGAGCTACGAATTGAAAGTGAGAGTCCTGAAGTGCGAAGCGGAGGAACTTTTGGTGATCTGGGGTGATGGGTATGTGCAGGTACGCGTCCTTGATGTCTATGGAGGCGAGGAATTCCCCTTCAACCATGGATGCAATAATGGACCTTAGGGACTCCATTCTGAATCTCCGTACGTGCACATGTTTGTTCAGGTGTTTGAGGTCCAGGATGGGTCGAACTGACCCATCCTCTTTGGGGACCACAAAGAGGTTGGAATACAAACTGCTGAACTTCTCATCGTCCGGGACAGATATTATCACTCCTGCTGGAGCGAGTGGATTGCTGAGAAAAAAGCTTTGCGCCGTTTTCGAGTTTTTGGGGGGTTTGAGAGAAAGAACTGACTCGGGGGTCGGGTCCGAAATTCTATGTGGTAACCGGAAGACACAAGGTCTCGCACCCATTTGTCATCTGAGGCGGCAGCCCAGATGTGTTGAAAGAGCCGCAGTCGACCTCCTACAATGAGTGCGTCTTCCGGGGGGCCGAAGGAGTCATGAGGGGGGAAAACATTGTGGACGAGTCTCCCTAGTCCTGGACTGTTTCGGTCTAGGCTGCCATGACGAAGTGGGTTTCGGGGAGAGCTGAGAAGGTCGGTCCCTGCGTAGTGCGTGGCTGGTGGCGGGGACAGCACGGGATGTCGACCAACCAAATGAGTTCCGAAAGGAGTGGAACGAGGACTGTGGACGTCTGGTGAAGGTCGTCCTGGACTTCAGCTGGGGGAGGGAGGTACTCTTTCCTCCCGTGGCGTCAGAAATTAGCTTGTCCAGACGTTCACCAATCGGTCTGGAGAAAAGGGAAGGCCCGTGATAGACTTCTTGGAGGCAGAGTCCGCTCGCCATTGTCGGAGCCAGAGAGCTCTACGGATGGCTATGGTATTTGAGGCGGCAAACGCTGCGCAGGTAGCAGCGTCCATGGAGGCCTGCATGAGGTACTCCGCCGCAGCGGCAATTTGAGCTGTTACCTCTGTGAAGGTATAGTGAACTGGGATTCCTCAAGCGAAGTGTTAAGGGATTCTGCCCAGACCGAGATCGCCTTTGCGACCCACACAGCGGCAAAGGAGGGCGAGAGGGAGGAACCTGCAGCCTCAAAAAGCAGAGCGGGCGAGGTGCTCCACCTGTCTGTTTGTCGGGTCCTTGATGGAAGAACCATCGGGTAAAAGACAGGAGCGTCTTTGTGGTAAGGCGGGAGACCGGGGGGTCGACCGAGGGCGGATCGGCCCAGCCCTTAGGGGCAGGTGAGGCAAAAGGGTACCGGGACTCCAAGAGTTTTCGGTTACCGAAGCGCCTGTCAGGCTTCTCCCTTTGCTTTGTGAGGATTTTCTGAAACTCTGGGTGATCAGCGAAAACCTTTTGGGGTTTCCTTGCCATCTTAAAGGAGACCACATGGTCAGTGGTAGTGGATGGGGGATCCTCCACATGCAGAGTTTGGTTGATTGCTGCTATAAGGGAGTTTATTGCAGTTTGATCATCTGGGGGTGATGAAACCAAGGAATCCTCTTGGTACAAACAGCATTCTCCCTCCTCCAGTTCTTCAGAAGCTGTGGAGCGTGTGGGAGAGCCTTTCCTGTGTGCTCCCGAGGGAGAGCCCTGGGGGCCATGAGAGAGTGCTGGAGACACCCGGCCGTGTGCTCTTTTCCTGATCCCTGTGACCGGTGAAGCATGTGCCCGTATTACCTCAGAAGGATCCTCCATAGGGGTATCCTCAGGCTGCGGTCCGTCCAGGGGCCCAGAAGGGTGTGAAGGACGCCATTGCATAGCCAGAACCAGGTTCTGTGAGTTTTTCCATGGATTGGGACAGAAACTGTGCCCATTCCGGTGGCTCTGGGCTGACGGTTGCGGCGGTGGTGGTGCGGGGGTCTTGGGGGTCTATAGCGGCACAGGACTCACAGAGAGAAGACGTATGTTTACGTGGTAGCTCAGCGTGGCAGGCAGTGCAGGCTGAGTAATAGACTATGTGAGCCTTAGTGCTCTTAGTGCCCTTAGAATTCTGCAATCCTAATAGGAGTATGCCAGGAGGGGGAGGAATGGTCAGCAGAGCTACAAGTGAAGCAAGTACCTCACCAGAATCAGCCAATGGCCCTGCGTCCTCAGGAAGGAGTAAGTTCTGTGGAGATCTTCACACGCTTTCCTGGAGGGGGCTTATCGCAACCCGCGAGGGGCGGGGCTTAGCGCTAAAATAGTGCCAAGAAGTCAGTGTGCCCCCCTGCTGTTGGTATCAAAAAACAGCGGGAAGGGAGCTTCTGTGAGTTTTTCTCCCCCTCCCTCCAGTCAGCGCACAGCTTGTCACCGTGGATTATATCTGCCGGCTTTACTGCAATCAGAGCATGCAGCTAGAGCAAATAAACAAAGCAAATAAACAGAGTGAGTTCCTGAGCTCTGGGTCCTCCCCCCACCTCCAGTAAATTATCTGTGCAGGAATTTCTGCAAACAGCGAGGGACTTCCCCCCCTCCTCCAGCCAGCAAGCAAGAGAAAAATTAACACTGTATGTTCAGGATCCCTGGGACTCTCCTCCTTGCAATCAGCAAGGGACTTTCTCATAATAAAATACTGTGAATTCAGTAGTCCTGGGAGCCTTCCCCGTGTTTTCTCCCTTTGTCTGGGAAACCAGTCAGGGGGGACCTCACCTTAACACTGCTTCAGTCCAGGCAGTGGAAATAGCAGAGTCAGCTTGCTGTGACAGCTTTTCTCCCTGTGTCCGGCCACACAGGTGCAATGTTCATCTCAGAGCCTGCAAAGAGGGGCTGAGGAATTGTGCCTCTGCCCTGGGCTCTGGAAAATCGGTGTCTGTGGGACCCGTCATCCAGTAAAAGGCAGCCCAGGATCCAGCGTCGCAGGAGTGTGTACGTGGAGGCAGCACTCCGCGTTCCCACCAGTTTATGGTATTGGGAGATCAGTCCCAAAAGGAAACCATCGCCTCAAAAAATAACAAAACCTTGAAAGATGTGCCTCCTACAGACACTAAGCTAAAACTGAGGTTGCCTGGCCCGGCCAGGGGGTGTATACTGCAGAGGAGGAGCTATGCTTTTGCATCTACTTAGTGTCCTCCTATGGATAGGCAGCATAACACCCATGGTCCTGTGTCCCCAAATGAGGCGTCAAAGAAAACACTTTATTGGGTGCAATGGTGGGGTTTCATACTGTGGAATAGAATGCGAATCATTAAATCATGAAGTAGAAAGGATTACAATGCTACCACATCACAGGTAATGAAAATACAATTATCAGACCATTTGGTACTATCCAAAGATGAAATCCAATGTTTAGCATTGTTAATAAAACCCGGTAGAATAAATAGAAAAAGGTGCAGGTATAAATCATTCCAGTAGCTTGGTCTCTCATCCATACTGCCAATACCAATTGATCGAAATGGGGGTGAGAAAAGCTCCTTGAGGATATTTGGTAAAGAGTGAAATATAAGTACAATAGGATGTCTAATAAATAAGTCCCCAGATATTCTCATATCAATGGCTCCTAAAGCTATGCCCCGATACTAGTCTTCTCATTTTATCTTGAAAAATGGTGGTCTTGATTTAGTTTCATATAGATGTTAGTATTGTCCAGCATAAGTGTGTTCTGCTTTTCATATAGTCCTGCGTTTAATAGAACGGCTTCCCCCTTGTCTGCCCTCCTAATAATGATATCAGAGTTCTGTTTAAGGTCTTTTAAGGGCTGATCTTTCACATTTGTTTAAATTGGATTTAACAAATTGTTGACTTGTGGTTTGTTTTAATTTGATAAGATCTTCTTCAATGACCTCTTGAAAGAAATCCAAAAAGCCTGGACGTGAACTTACTGGGTAGTAATAAAGTTTGTTACATATGAAATGTTGATGGAGATCCGTGTCAAACTCTGTTGATTCACTTGTTAGTAGCCTCAAACCAAGAAGAGATTGTTGCTCAGTGAAGGGGCTATTTTCTCTTCTTGACAGTGAGCTTTCAAGTCCGTAGCAGATTCTGGTTCAGAATTCTCTGAGGAAACTACAACTAAGAGTTAAGTTACGGACAAATCGGTTGAACATTAGTAATGCCTTATAGATGTCAAATTCATTAGTGGGGGAAAATGTAAGACCTCTAGCTAGAACAAGACAGAACATTGACCTGTGTTTTAGAGATTATGTAGCTAGATAAATTAATAACACATTTTCCTCGTCTTCCGTTACCTTAGTATCTTCTGTTGCCTATCTTTTTATGCTTACTACTTCCATTTTTTTCTACGCTTCCGTTTTTTTGGCAAGGTGAAAGAGTCGTCTTCATGATGCATGTAGAAAGTCACATTATGTGGATGATTGCCTTGTGAAACATTATACTTTCATTTGTCATAAGAGGAATGTGAGAAATTATATCGGATATCACTTCATCAGAATTATCGAAGGACATGTTAGTGTCAAAGCAGCTTACTTTTTTCCGGCTACATGAAAAAGTACATCACGGTCTCCTTTCCTAAGCATTGAATTTGATGTGGCATGAGATTTCCAGTGCGGATTGTGCCAGGTATAAACTTTGTTGCATATATAGTCATTCCAGTCTGTCAAATTTACTTTTTTAATCGGAATAATTTGTTCCTCTAATTTGGTTATGTTAACTTTGATGGATTTAGACCTATACTCATATTGCTTAGAAGTAGTGTATGTTTGCAAGGAAATTTTGACTTGTATATCTTGCTTGATGGGAAGCAGTAATTTTTGCTCTGGCTTAAAAATAAGCATCATAAGTTAAAATGAGAATTTGTCTAGTATATCATACTATAATTTCTTAAAATCTTCTGAATATATAAATGTAGCTTTTTTCTTTATGCAAAGTCCTCTCGGAATCATTTGCTTGCTTATATAGGAGATCAGTGTGGTAAGAACCCACTATGTTTACATATACCTCCAAAAGACTTGTGTTATGTATAAAACTGGTGTACATAAATATACTATACATCATTCCTCAAAAGGATACACAAATAATATACCTTGCTAAAAGAAACATAGTATAGTTATATATCAATAAAACCATATCTGCAATGAGGAAACCATGAACACATATAAAGTGTGTCCACCCCTATCCTGTCCACCGCCATGAACTTGAGAACGGCGGCAGCTATAGGCATAAAAGTGGTGTCTAGTTTTAGTAAAGTAGCCATGCGCTACGCAACTAAACCACCTATAGCGCCATCTGGTGGAAAACAACGGAGTTAGCATTTTTATCTCGAAAACGGAACGAGATAGAGAAAAATAAGTGAATTACAAACTTGTAGGGCATCATCAACTCAATACGAATCAACACCTTGCATGCAGAAATGCTATGATTAGAATGTGTAAAACTCACAAGGCTGCGGACGTGAAGCGATACCTCATGGAGACCTTCCTACAAGTCATTGGGTATGGTGGCTGCGTGGAGTGGCCTCCACGCTCACCTGACCTGACCCATTGGACTTCTTTCTGTGAGGTCACATCAAACAGCAGGTGTATGCGACCCTTCCACCAACATTGCAGGACCTATGACGAAGTATCACAGATGCTTGTGCAAACGTGTCACCTACCATATTGCACAATGTGCAGCAAGATACAGTATGCTGTCAAGATGTGCATTGCAGCTGACGGTGGCCACTTTGAGCATCAAAATTAAATGAGCGCCATATGCATGACCAGCATTCAATGTTTTGGGAGGTCATAGGTTTCATATCATAGCATTTCTGTATGCAAGGTGTCGATTCGTATTGAATTGATGATGCCCTACAACTTTGCAGTTCACTTTTTTTCTCTCTCTTGTTCCATTTTCGAGATAAAAATGCTAACTCCGTTGTTCTGCACTAAGTGGTGCTATAGGTGGTTTAATTGCGTAGCGCATGGCTACTTTACTATACCTAGACACCACTTCTATGCCTATAGCTGCCGCCGTTTTCAAGTTAATGGTGGTGGACAGACTGTATATATGTATATAATCAATTCAAAGAACAAGTTTAGTAGTTAAATGTTATTACACCAACAATAAAAGAAATTAAAGAACTTTTGCTGCTGTCTATAAAGTTCTCATCTACAGATCCTTAACTGATAATGTATATATTACCTCAATAGTGAAAAACCATAGACTCCGATGCGTTCCAAAAGTCTTATAACTTCAGAGGGCAACCTCTGTTATGATATACTGCTTTCTGATATGTAATTGTGTTTACTGACTCATCTCAAGACTTTAATGTTGGAGAATTCCCCATCCATTTACAGGGTAAAGGTGCAGAAGTCCTTCTCACTCACTGCAGTAAATATTGGAGGTGTGGGAGGATGGAGTAAAGCATTATAATGCATGTTGAATTTCAGCATACCTGATCCTTGGTCTCAAAGAAGAGTTGGTGTCTGGCAGCTGTTTACACCATTTGTGAAACAATGGGGCTCCACAAAAAGCTGCAGGTTAACATGAACTTTCAGTGACAGGTACTGAACATGTATGGGTACCTGAAATCACACTTTCTGGAACACTTATGAATAATTCTTTTTGGCAAAATTTGGGCACAGTCAGACGACCATGTCACACGGACAACGATCGTATTGCAATGCTCGGCGGTTCTCCTGACCCTAGTGTGACAACATGTATTTCTATGCAACTGTCGCTCTCGGGTCAGGAGAGTCGCCAGCCAGTCCGTGCATTGCAATGCGATCGTCATCCATATTATACAGCCATCTGACTGTGCCCTTATTCGGGTCTTTTAACATTGATCAATGTGCTAACTGGTGTTGGCTGGAGCTTTTTGAATACACCAATTAATTACAAAGGATCGTAAAGGAATAGAATAGAAATGCAAATGCAAATACAGATTTATTACAGAATTCAAATCATCGTGAAATTGTGCATAAGATCCGATAAGACGATCTTCCTGAACAAAGAATGACTACACAATACAAAAGCAGATTTATTTTTCAACAACCTGGACATTGATTTACAGAGCTTGTTCCACATAAGGATCTAAATATCTAAACAATAAGATTCTACTTATAAATTTTCTTGCACACTCGGAATTTAGATCTTGAACATTTTACTATTTAAAGCAAATATGTCAGCTGAACTTTCTGCTCAATTTACTACTTGCCAAAACAGGATAAAAAATAACTAAGTTTGGCTAATAGGATCACTTAGAGAGCCTGTCATCACCCCAAACTAATGGCATGTATGTAAACGTGCTTTCATGATGATTAAATCCTTACCTGTATTGTAGAAAACCACTTTCCAGTTTTTAAAAAAATCCACTGTTTAACTTTTGTGTTAAAAATGCTGTCCCACAAATTAAGCACATCTTCAGATAGATTTTAAAATAATATTTTCCACAATTGGATGTGTAAAAAAAAAAAATGTTCCTATGCTGAGAATCTTATATACTGTATGTGTCCTGCTATGTACTGTGTAATGGCCGTGTCTGACTGTACAGGAGCATGGTGTACTCAAGGACAGATTTTTCTGCGGCAGCGCCTGATATAGTGATCTTAATAATAGCTTCTTGGATTTCAAGTTATGATTTTGGTGTATTTATGAGGAAAATGCTTCTATTTCCCAATGCAACCATTCAGATCGGTGACTGACAAGACTGTGTAATGCAGGCACAGCAGCCTGACACTATAGCAATGGGTGGGAAAGGAAAAATGAAGGGAATTTTGTTTACTTACCGTAAATTCCTTTTCTTCTAGCTCCTATTGGGAGACCCAGACAATTGGGTGTATAGCTTCTGCCTCCGGAGGCCACACAAAGTATTACACTTTAAAAAGTGTAACCCCTCCCCTCTGCCTATACACCCCCCCGTGCATCACGGGCTCCTCAGTTTTGGTGCAAAAGCAGGAAGGAGGATACTTATAAATTGGTCTAAGGTAAATTCAATCCGAAGGATGTTCGGAGAACTGAAAACCATGAACCAAAAGAACAATTCAACATGAACAACATGTGTACAGAAAAGAACAACAGCCCGAAGGGAACAGGGGCGGGTGCTGGGTCTCCCAATAGGAGCTAGAAGAAAAGGAATTTACGGTAAGTAAACAAAATTCCCTTCTTTGTCGCTCCATTGGGAGACCCAGACAATTGGGACGTCCAAAAGCAGTCCCTGGGTGGGTAAAAGAATACCCTGAGAAAAAGAGCCAACAACGGCCCTCCTCTTACAGGTGGGCAACCGCCGCCTGAAGGACTCGCCTACCTAGACTGGCATCCGCCGAAGCATAGGTATGCACCTGATAGTGTTTCGTGAAAGTGTGCAGACTAGACCAGGTAGCTGCCTGACACACCTGCTGAGCCGTCGCCCGGTGCCGCAATGCCCAGGACGCACCCACGGCTCTGGTAGAATGGGATTTCAGCCCTGAAGGAATCGGAAGCCCAGAAGAACGGTAGGCTTCAAAAATCGGTTCCTTGATCCACCGAGCCAAGGTTGACTTGGAAGCCTGCGACCCCTTACGCTGGCCAGCGACAAGGACAAAGAGCGCATCAGAACGGCGCAGTGGCGTCGTGCGAGACACGTAGATCCGGAGTGCTCTCACTAGATCTAACAAATGCAAATCCTTTTCACATTGGTGAATTGGATGAGGGCAAAATGAAGGTAAGGAAATATCCTGATTGAGATGAAAAGGGGACACCACTTTGGGGAGAAAGTCCGGGACCGGACGCAGAACCACCTTATCCTGGTGAAATACCAGGAAGGGGGCTTTGCATGACAGCGCTGCAAGCTCTGACACTCTTCGGAGTGATGTGACTGCCACTAGAAATGCCACCTTCTGCGAAAGACGTGATAGAGAAACATCCTTCAGCGGCTCGAAAGGTGGTTTCTGAAGAGCCCGTAGAACCCTGTTGAGATCCCAGGGTTCCAGTGGACGCTTGTAAGGTGGAACTATGTGACAAGCTCCCTGCAGGAACGTGCGGACCTGCGGAAGCCTGGCTAGACGCTTTTGAAAAAACACGGAAAGCGCAGAGACTTGTCCCTTGAGAGAGCCGAGAGACAAACCCTTGTCCATTCCAGATTGAAGGAAGGAAAGAAACGTGGGTAAGGCAAACGGCCAGGGGGTAAACCCCTTATCAGAGCACCAGGCTAAGAAGATCCTCCAAGCCCTGTGATAGATCTTGGCTGACGTTGGTTTCCTGGCCTGTCTCATAGTGGCAATGACCTCTTGAGATAACCCTGAGGACGCTAGGAGCCAGGACTCAATGGCCACACAGTCAGGTTGAGGGCCGCAGAATTCAGATGGAAAAATGGCCCTTGAGACAGCAAGTCTGGTCGGTCTGGGAGCGCCCACGGTTGACCCACCGTGAGGTGCCACAAGTCCGGGTACCACGACCTCCTCGGCCAGTCTGGAGCGACGAGGATGGCGCGGCGGCAGTCGGACCTGATCTTGCGCAACACTCTGGGCAGCATTGCCAGAGGAGGGAATACATAAGGCAGTCGAAACTGCGACCAATCCTGAACTAAGGCGTCCGCCGCCAGAGCTCTGTGATCCTGAGACCGTGCCATGAATGCCGGGACTTTGTTGTTGTGCCGAGACGCCATTAGATCGATGTCCGGCGTTCCCCAGCGGCAACAGATCTCTTGAAACACGTCCGGGTGAAGAGACCATTCCCCTGCGTCCATGCCCTGGCGACTGAGAAAGTCTGCTTCCCAGTTTTCTACGCCTGGGATGTGAACCGCGGAGATGGTGGAGGCTGTGGCCTCCGCCCACAGCAGAATTCGCCGAACTTCTTGGAAGGCTTGACGACTGCGAGTGCCGCCCTGGTGGTTGATGTACGCGACCGCCGTGGCGTTGTCCGACTGTATGCAGATCTGCCTGCCCTCCAGCCACCGATGGAACGCTTTTAGGGCTAGATACACTGCCCTTATCTCCAGAACATTGATCTGAAGGGAGGACTCTGTCGGAGACCAGGTTCCCTGAGCCTTGTGGTGGAGAAAAACCGCTCCCCACCCTGACAGACTCGCGTCCGTCGTGACCACAGCCCAGGATGGGGGCAGGAAAGATTTTCCCTTCGACAGGGAAGTGGGAAGAAGCCACCACTGAAGAGAGGTCTTGGCTGCCAGAGAAAGAGAGACGTTCCTGTCTAAGGATGTCGACCTCTTGTCCCATTTGCTGAGAATGTCCCATTGGAGTGGACGCAGATGAAACTGCGCAAAGGGAACTGCCTCCATTGCTGCCACCATCTTCCCCAGGAAGTGCATGAGGCGCCTGAAGGGGTGTGACTGGGCCCGAAGGAGAGATTGCACCCCTGTTTGCAGCGAACGCTGTTTGTCCAGCGGTAGCTTGACTATCGCTGAGAGAGTATGAAACTCCATCCCGAGGTAAGTCAGTGATTGGGTCGGAGTCAATTTTGACTTTGGGAAATTGATGATCCACCCGAACCTCTGGAGCGTCTCCAGAGCCACGGTCAGACTGTGTTGACATGCCACCCGGGAGGGTGCCTTGACTAGGAGATCGTCTAAGTAAGGGATCACTGAGTGGCCCTGAGAATGTAGGACCGCCACCACGGATGCCATGACCTTGGTGAAGACCCGTGGGGCTGTCGCCAGGCCGAAAGGCAGTGCCACAAACTGAAGGTGTTCGTCCCCAATGGCGAAACGCAGGAAGCGTTGATGCTCTGGAGCGATCGGCACGTGGAGATAGGCATCCCTGATGTCGATTGATGCAAGGAAGTCTCCTTGGGACATCGAAGCGATGACAGAGCGGAGGGATTCCATGCGAAACCGCCTGATTCTCACATGTCTGTTGAGCAATTTGAGGTCCAAAACGGGACGGAATGAACCGTCCTTTTTTGGTACCACGAACAGGTTCGAGTAAAAGCCTCGACCACGTTCCTGAAGGGGAACGGGGATCACAACTCCTTCTGTCTTCAGAGTGTCCACCGCCTGAAAAAGTGCAACGGTTCGCTCGGGGGGCGGAGATGTTCTGAAAAAACGAGTCGGAGGACGAGAGCTGAACTCTATCCTGTAACCGTGAGACAGAATGTCTCTCACCCATCGGTCTTGGACATGTGGCCACCAGGCGTTGCAAAAGCGGGAGAGCCTGCCACCGACCGAGGATGCGGTTTGGGGAGGCCGAAAGTCATGAGGAGGCCGCCTTGGAGACTGTGCCTCCGGCGGTCTTTGGAGGACGTGACTTAGACCGCCATGCAGAAGAGTTTCTCTGGCTCTTCTGTGGCCTGTTGGACGATGAGGATTGGAACCTGGCTGAGGGCCGAAAGGACCGAAACCTCGCTTGAATTTTTCGTTGCTGAGGTCTCTTTGGTTTGGGCTGGGGTAAGGACGAGTCCTTTCCCTTGGATTGCTTAATAATTTCATCCAATTGTTCGCCAAACAATCGGTCGCCAGAAAAGGGCAAACTGGTCAAGAACTTCTTGGAAGCAGAGTCTGCCTTCCATTCGCGTAGCCACATGGCCCTGCGGACTGCCACCGAATTGGCGGATGCTACCGCTGTACGGCTAGCCGAGTCCAGGACAGCATTCATGGCGTAGGATGAAAATACCGACGCCTGAGACGTTAAAGATGCTACTTGCGGAGCAGAGGTACGGGTGACCGCATTAATCTCAGACAGACAAGCTGAGATAGCCTGGAGTGCCCACACTGCTGCAAAGGCTGGGGCGAAGGACGCGCCTATGGCTTCATAGATGGATTTCATTAGGAGCTCTATCTGCCTGTCCGTGGCATCCTTGAGCGTTGAACCGTCAGCCACTGCTACTACGGATCTAGCCGCCAGTCTAGAGACTGGAGGATCCACCTTGGGACATTGAGCCCAACCCTTAACTACGTCAGAGGGGAAGGGGTAACGTGTGTCATTAAGGCGTTTAGTAAAGCGCTTGTCCGGGAAAGCCCTGTGCTTCTGGACAGCATCTTTGAAGTTCGAGTGATCGAAGAAAAAACTCCGAGTACGTTTGGGAAACCTAAATTGGTGTTTCTCCTGCTGTGCTGCCGACTCCTCTATAGGTAGAGCTGGGGGAGAAAGATCTAGCACCTGGTTGATGGACGCTATAAGGTCATTTACTATGGCGTCCCCTTCAGGTGTATCAAGATTGAGAGCAACGTCAGGGTCAGAGTCCTGGGCTGCGACCTCCGCCTCATCCTCTAGAGAGTCCTCAAGCTGAGACCCCGAACAGCGTGATGAAGTCGGGGTAGATTCTAAGCGAGCCCGCTTAGCCGGTCTGGGACTGCGGTCCGTGCCGGAGTCCTCCACGTAATAACTAGAGGCCACCCCAGGAGCACGCTTCGTCGCAGACCGAGAGGGGCCTGGGGGCGATCCCGCAGTGCCCGGGGACTGTGTAAGGGCCGGTCTGGGCTGCAAAGCTTCTAGTATCTTAGCAGACCATTTGTCCATAGACTGAGCCATGGATTGTGAAAGTGACTCAGAGAGTTTCTCAGCAAAAGCTGCAAACTCTGTCCCTGCCGCCTGGACAGGGGAAGCCGGCGGTTCTACCTGGGCCGAGGGTCCCACCAGTGCCCCAGGCTCCGGCTGAGCGAGTGCCACATGGCCCGAGCATTGCTCACAGTGAGGGTAGGTGGAACCTGCAGGTAGCATAGCCGCACAAGAGGTACAGGTTGCAAAATAACCCTGTGTCTTGGCACCCTTGCTCCTTGTGAACGACATGCTGTAGTCTCACAGGAGAGTGATCACTGAGGGATATATAGCCACAAGCTAACAGTACAGCCGAACCGAGAAAATGTATACAATATAATATATATATATATATATACAGTTCAGCACTCTAGGGGGCCCAGCACCGGTGGGAAGAAGCCACCTGGCTTATTGACCGCTCAAGCAGTGTGTGGCCACCAGATTCCCTGCCTCGGGTCTCCCAGAGGTGCTGCCAGAAGTCCTCCACCGGCAGAATGTGCTTAAAACATGGCCGTCGGCGTTCACAGGGGAGGAGGGAGCCGTGGGCGTAACCACAAAAGTGCGGGAATCTGGCCCCAGAGTGAATAGTGAGGGGGGCGGAGGACAGCCAAGTGTGCTCCAGCCCTCACTGTCGGCGTCAGACCGACCGTCCCGCCCTTCCCCCTGACTGGCAGGCCCGGGGGCGGGAGTTTAAGGCACTAGGCCGCAAAAGCCGGGGACTAAAGTTAAAAACCGCGGCCGGCAAGCAGGCGCGGTAGTCCCGGTCTCATACCAACACCGCAGTCGCTGCAGCGTCTGAGGCCAAGGTGCTCCATGCACCGTCCCCAAGGGGACACAGAGTACCTGTAGATGCAGGGCCCTGTCCCTGATGATACTCAGTCTCCTGTCCGACAGAATCCCACAGGGGCTGCGGAGGGAGCCCGGTCCCAGTGCCTGGATGACCGGATAGGATCCCACTTCTCCCAGAGCCCCTAAGGGATGGGGAAGGAAAACGGCATGTGGCTCCGGCCTGTGTACCCGCAATGGGTACCTCAACCTTAACAACACCGCCGACTTAGTGGGGTGAGAAGGGAGCATGCCGGGAGCCCTGTTAGGGCCCTTTTTTCTTCCATCCGATATAATCAGCAGCTGCTGCTGACTAAAAATGGGAGCATGAGTGCATGTGTGCCTCCAACACAAAGCAAAAAACTGAGGAGCCCGTGATGCACGGGGGGGGTGTATAGGCAGAGGGGAGGGGTTACACTTTTTAAAGTGTAATACTTTGTGTGGCCTCCGGAGGCAGAAACTATACACCCAATTGTCTGGGTCTCCCAATGGAGCGACAAAGAAATTGACAGTGCTACGCGTTTCGGCTACATATTGTAGCCTTTGTCAAGTCAACTTGTCAAAGGCTACAATATGTAGCCGAAACTCATAGCACTGTCATTTTTTCTACTTGCTGGAAGTTTTTTGTATGAAGATTTTGTACATGCTTCACTTTTTAATGAACAGCAATAAACAAGTTGGAAATTTATCCTGAGTGGTGGCTGATACACTCCGTAGTGCCGGAATTTCCTTTCCTTCCTATGATTGCTACAGGTGACAGTACCTGCCTTTCCGAGCAGCAGGAGGACTCAGCATGTATTCAAAAGGGGTGAGCTGAACTTTGATTGTTCTTTTATAGCAATGGGTGGGGACAGATATACCACTGGTGCAACTCGTGCAGCGTCACAGGGGCCCAAAAGGTGAGGGCTCACTACCACCTCCAAAGCAGCTTCTGTCAGGCACATAAAAGCTGATGATTGGACTGCAGGATCCATATAATGTTCTAGCACGTGCCTTCTTTTGTGTGTCCTCCCCTGGAAGGGGTGAATGCTCCTACATGCCAAATGACACTTTTGTGTCGTTTTGGACTGGTAGCTGTATTATGCCAACTTTATATTTTACATTCTCTTCTAAAGTGAATCTGTCAGCTGAAGCTAATCTGTCATCAGGTTTTTGCTACTTCATTTGAAAGCAGCATAATGTGGGAATAGAGACCCTAATTCTAACAGTCTATCACTTTGTTTACTGGGAGATGTAGTTGTGACACAGAGTTCTTAGATGTAGCAAAGCTCAGAAAGCTAACCCTGCCCAAATGACAGCTTTATGCGTACATTGTCTATTCACAGTGAGCTGCTTATCAGAGGGGGCATGGTCAGACAAAGTCTCCTTGTCATAAAACATTCATTGTGTGGAAACAACAACACAGCCTAATAAGTGAGACATCCCTGAATGCAGTGTTTTCAAGGGAACCAGTCAGGTGCAATATGCAACCAGAAACACGAGCAGTTGTGGGTGCATACTTCTAATCCCTGCCTAACCGTCCCTGTATACATTAGCATAAAGGGATCATTAGAAAAAATATTTCTAAAGATCTTTTCTCTTATGCTAATGAGCACGGGGACTAGTGCCAAGGGCGTTATATCCCCGACTAGTCCACCCTCTTAGCATGCTAGTATGCCCACAGGGGTGTACTAACATGCTATTTAATTCAGCATCACCAGTGGTGACGCGCGTACCTGTGTTCGCGCTTCTGAACGCCGGGCACTTCCGGTCAAGCTGGGTATTCAGAAATCTTTAGAAATACTTTTTCTAAAGATCTCTTTATCCATGCTACTAGATACAGGGACGGTTAGGCAGAGATTAGCAATATGCACCCAGAACTGCTCGTGGTTCTGGGTGCATATTACACCTGACCGGTTCCCTTTAACCCCTACATCATGCTATCCTCAATTACATAACAAAATTCTGCTGACAGATTCCCTTTAAGTAGTACAGAATATAATCGTAATTGCTAGTAAAAACTGCAGACTCCATTGAAAATTTGCCATCTTTACAAAGTAATTTTAGGAAAAACAAAAAAAAAATACACTCATTTCAAAACAAGATTTTAATAAGAAATTACAGTAAAGTCATGATTGTTGGGCAAGTAAGGGTTTCATAGATGGTTACTACCTCCTTTAAAGGACCTAATGATAAAAAAACCTGTGAAACATCTCTTAGAAGTATCTAAAGTACAATTTTTATTTCACTGATGATGATGAAGATGGATGAGCGGATCTCTTCGTGCGACTTCGGCCCATGGTCCAGGTCAGTAGTCTCTGGCCATGGCCAGGAGTTGCGCAAATTTACTCACTGGCACACCACACAGAGGACGTCTGCCAATCTGAATAATAATAAGCCGAGCTTGAGATCCCTGAGGGTAAGGAATTTAGCGGCGCTCCTGCCATGGCCAGAGTTGGATCTGCCTGTTGACTAGGACTACTGTTGTATGCAGCGATCCCTTCATCTCTAATTTTTATCTAACCTGAATGGGAACCAGTCACCAGTACAGATATGAAGACTACAGCACCTTACAGATATTTCATCTGCATAAATCGTGGAAGCACACACTATTTCCCAGAGTCACCCGAGAGTCACCAAATAGGCCCACGCTTAATAGCTATTATGGTTTGCTTGTTCTTTTTAACCTCTTATCTAGTAACAAACAATTCTGTGTCAACCGTTTTCTTTAAACACAAAATGATTTATAAAAGAGACAAAAGCACAAAGTATCCATATATGTGAACAGTAGCATGGCACACCTATATAAAGTAAGACAGAATTTACTGTTTAGATTTTACCCGCAAACTTGTGACAAAGCCATATGTAACAAAGGCACTTAAGGTTGACAGATTCACACTTGTAATCATTAAGGCACTTAAAAAAAAAAGGAGCATGGCTACTTGAAAGACAAGCTTATACATACAGTAAAGATGTCCTGACAATATGATGAGCATGCAGATTTAATGGGGAAAGGGGGGGGGGGGGTCTTTGGTTTTTGTTTTTTTTCCTTAAGCTTGTGTGTACTTGGGGCTAGAAATAATTTTTGTAACTCGGTTTCATTAAAGTGTTGCACGTATTGGCTTTTACAGGTTATTTTTTTCCCTGTACATTCAACTTCAATATGGTCATAAAGCAGCGGAGAAGAGCTTAGAAAAAGACAGATAAAACCGTTACAAAATCTTCATCAGGCCATAATAGCAGGCTGACGTGACGTATTCTCAGTTAAAGGGAACCTGTCACCGGATGTTTATAATAGTCACCTAACGGTCAGTTCGGAGCAGACTTGTCAGATCCGCGCCTCCTTTCGGCCATCTTGGTCCTCCTTCTGAAGCTAGTGTGGATGACGCGGTGTCACGGCAGATCAAAGTGCGCCTGCACAGGACCTCAATGTCGGCTTGTGTGTATGACGTAGAACGCGTCATCCACACTAGTTTCAGAAGAAAGAGGATAAATATGGCCGAAAGAGGAGGCGCGGACGCGGAGAACAGAGATGCCCATCCAACCAGTCTGCTCCACACCGACCGTTAGATGAGTATTATCAACATCCGGTGACAGGTTCCCTATAACTACTTCTGCAGCCAGCAATAGACTGATATTTTTTTATGAAACTCAATTTCAAAAATGATTTTTAAACCAAAATACATGAATTTAAGAAAAAAATATATATAAAAAGGCGGACAAGCCCCTTGTAATTGTATTTTTGGAAATATTCTGCATATGCACTTTCCAATAAATTGGAGAGTTTCTGGCCGACGTTTAATGTCGAAGCGTCAAATTTTCACATATTTAGCCTGAATTGCAGTAAACGAAACATGATCTTTGCATTCACCACAACTGCGAGAATTTTTGAAGCATAATTAATATCTGATGCAAAAGGGGCAGACAATAGATGTAACAAGCATCACTATATTTAGAATTCTGCATCAATTTTGGTCATGCTAATTCAAGACCACCATATAATTCTTGGGATGATGGAGGAGGGGGGAGGAAGAGAAGTAAATACTAGCTTATGCAAATTGTTGAAATGCTAAACATCTAATAAAATCGGGTTTAAAAACCGAAGAGAGGTGGCGCATTCTAAATTCATAAAGCAGTGGTCATGGATCCACCATCTCTCTGAGGAAGACTAACTGTAATTACCATCAATTGCTGCAATGATTACCACGGAGAATGTTGAATAGAATGAAGTTCCACCAGTGTAATGAAGTAGTGGCATGTTCTCAGCCACATACTCTGTTTACGGACGGTTGTGCCAGGTGGAATGACAGTCTCAGGCCCCTTATGCAGTCATTAACTCTTCTCACGTCTCTTGTTATTGTGACCAGATTCCCGCCCAGAGCCCCCAGACTCTCCTTGTCTACTGGACTCTTTCTGCTTCTTCTTGTCACTCGGCGGTTTTGTGTGACTCCGCTGCTTTGGGACTCCAGGCCGAGTACCTCTGCCAAATAAAGCTTGCAAAGAAAAGATGACAGCTAATGTAATAAGAATGGAATACAGTAGTAATGGTGCAGGATATGGCCGTAAAATGTCTCGTATAAACCTGAGGGTTGATGGAAGGGGAGCATCCACCGACCGTCGAGGAGTAGGCTTATCCTGAAGAAGTGAAGGGGAAAAAATATAAAATAAATATAGATAAAAAGATACATCAAAAGATATGACATTAGATTATGTGATCAGAAGTTGTCCGCTAAAAATGTATTGATGGCCTCTCCTTAGGATAGGTTATTAGTCGAACACCTAGCACTTCCACAGATCAGCTGTTAGAAGCACCGGCAGAGGTAACTGAATTAAAAATAAAAAAAGGATAAATAATGAAGACGCTGATTAACGAAGTTAGGCAGAACAGAACACCTAAGGAGCGGTCATCAGTATATACTGACCAGAAAACCCCTTTAAAATTTGTGTATTTAATCACTTGGTAATACGTCATCACTAAATATGTCCCTACAATACTAATGGACCATAAAGAAGTAAACTTTCCAAGGCAAAAACAAATACTGCTGAGTCAGAGTGGCCACCGGAACCTTGACACTGGCAAACAAACATGAGCATAATCCTAGCACAATGGAATCTAGTTTCAGGTCTGGTTGCTGCACTTGGTGTTATTATGTATAAATAAAAACTGAATATTTTTACTGAATCCATCTATATTTTATACTCTGTATAGACATACACACTGACCAAGCTGAGGAAAAAGATTACGCATCTGGCTTCTGTTGGGTAAATGACGGCTCATGGGTGCTTGTTGCATAAATCCCTAAGCTTTCTCATCGCAAGTCCAACATAACTTAAAAGGAACCAACCAGCAGGTTTCTGCTCTATAAACTAGAGGCAGTGCCATAATAACGCTAAGGTGCTGATTAAAATGATAGCTTTAGATAAGAAAACCGAGGCTTTATTGCAGAGCAATCTATGTGCAAACTTTCCAAAATGACTTAATTTGTGCACAGGCATGAGTACCGGGAGAGACTTTGTGGGTCGGGTCCTCTTTTATCATTCCTCCTCTTGCCTTGCCTCCTTTTCTTTATTTAAATTTGCAGATTCTGGAGCCATTTTATTGTAGACAATGTCCCAATAGCAATGCGCAGTCAACAGTGGCAATGGTGACGGCGTGAAATTTAAATAAAGAAAAGGAGGCAGTAAGACGGAATGATAACCGAGGACTCGAACCAGAAAGTACTGCCTTGATATTCAAGTCTGTGCACAAATTACATAATTTTGGAAAGTTTGGACAAAGATTGCTCTGCAATAAAGCCTCAGATTTCTCAACTAATGGTATCATTGTAATCAGCATCTTAGCGCCATTATGGCAAAGCCTTTAGTTTATAGTGCAAAAACCTGCTGGTTGGTTCCCTTTAAGTGTGTATGTACCCTACTCCTCACTATTTAGGTAAGGAAGTCTAAATTTAATGTAATAATATCAGCATATCCACCCCCAGTTATCAATATTATCTCCTTAAAAAAAAAAAAAAAAGACAACTCTAGATTGTAATTAACATTTTCCTATGATGCAAGGTCCACTGAGCCTTCAAGTAGGTCTAACCTAAATACAGTAAAACATGTTTTAGGTGACAACTAAATAGTGCATTGAACAGTGTTCTTCTCAAAGCAGATGGCTATTATGCTTAACAGAAGGTGGAACTGCAATAGTGTCCCAGGCAATATGGTTTGTATGTGGGGTGGTCTTCTCCAAGAGAGAGGCTTCACTGTATAATTACTAACCTTTAAGCCATATTGGTTTAGAAGAGATTCTAGAGTGTGGTCTCCTAGGAATACCACTGGATAAAATTCTTCTACGTGACGTCGACGCCACCAGTTACTAGGAGAGTGCCTGGAAAAAGAAAAGAATAAGACGTTACCAATTGGGTATAATCTGAGTAAAAACTTGCAGACTTCAGTAACTGTAGAAAGTGAAGGCTTGACAAAACAAATCCAGCAAAAGAACATATAAGGAGGCACTCTCAAAATCTTCGGAGTTGCACTTGAATATCTGAGGTGACCAAAATTTTAAGATAACCCTGAAGCTTAGGTATTTAAAGAGAACCTGTCAGCACAATTGTGTAATGTAAGTTATTAAAGACATGGTATTAGTGGCGCTGTTATACTGATTAAATTGACAGCTTTGGTGAAAAATTCTGCTTTGTGGTTCTTCTTTAATCAACTTTTGATGTTTTCTTTCTGCCAATTAGATTTTGGGGCACAGGGGCGGGACTGTGCACTGGATCTTCTCCTCCCTGTCTGTGATTCCTCACCTTGTCTGCCTGCCTCCTCTGTTTGAATTCTCAGCAGTGACATGTTATTCACAGTCCAGGGGCAGGTGAAGGGGCTGGGGAATCAGACAGAGAGGAGAAGACCTAGTTCACAGTCCAGCCCCTGTGCACTGAAATCTAATTATTCGAAAACTTCATATGCTGATCAAAGAAGAACAACCAAGCGGATTTCTTCACCAAATGCATCAATTTAATCTGCATTACAGCGCCATTACAACCATGGCCTTATTTTACAAAATCGTGCTCACAGGTTCTTTTTAAACAAAGGGATATAATTTTGACACAGTTATAGTAAAGAGGCAAAATATGATACAATTTGGAAACAAGTAGGGTTTCTACTGATGCCTTATTTTAAAAAGTAATAAAGTAATGAACTGCTATTCTACAAATAATACTCACCCTGTCTGATCAACCTCTGTGTACCAGTACTTGTATAATTGGGCTCGTATATAAAGAGGAGGATTAGAGTTGAAAGGATATAGGGACTCATCATTCTGCACCAGCCGTATCACTGATAAAATAAAACATACTGTGTTAGGCTCAGATCACACAATGGTTTTTTTGGTTAAAGGGAACCAATCATCAGGATTTTCGTATATAAGATAAAGCCAGTGCTATACTGGCACTATCAGGCTGCTTATCTACATACCTGTAGTGGTCAGCTCGGATGTTTAGGCTTTCAACTCCAAGAAAGTAAAGTTTATAAAATCATCAGCTTCTTGAGTGACAATTGCAACGCAGCAGATAATCTCTGGGTGGGTATTCATATGGATTCCTGCACCCCTGCCCGTTGTTCCACCCTCTCTGTTCTCTATGCTAATGTTACTATTCATCTTTTTCGTCCCTAAGATGGCGTTGGAGTTGGCCGCATAGCGCTTATCTCCGGCGCCATCTTTGTGAAGACCCTGTTATTCTAGTCTTGCGGCTCAGAGGGCGGCGCATGCGCCCTCGCTTCTTCAACTCTCTCGGGAGCGCGCACGGTCACAACAGGAGTGGAGAACAGCTAATAGTAGCGATCAGCTGCAGACGAGGACACTCTGGGTATGTATCTGCATCCGGCAACTTTTTTTGTTTTAAATTAAGGGTAAGGGTGAAGGGGGGGGGAAGCAGGCGCATTATACTTACCAGTCTCACATATGGTCACAGCACCCCCACCCTGAGTGACAGCGTGTATGACTGCTTGTAATCGCACACGCTGTCTGTGTATGAATATTGTTTTTTTTAAAAAAAAAAAAAAAATGGCATAGGTTCTACCCAGCGCAGATAAAGCATACAGCTACAGGCTGTGCATCACAATAAGAAGGACCACATGCAGCTTTTTTTTTTTTTTTAAAAAAAAAAAACAAAAACAAAAAACAAAAACAAAAAACAAACAAAAACCGTGCGGTCTCCCCCAATTTTGATACCCAGCCATGATAAACGCGACAGTTAGGGGCTGGTGTTCTCAGGCTGGGGAGACCAATGTTTTTTGGGCACCCTCACCTAAAAATAAGAGCCTGCAGCCGCACAGGATTGTTGCATTCATTAAATGCATCAATCCCGGAACTTTACCAGGCTCATTCTGATTGCCCTGGTAATCAGGGTAATAAGGAGTTACTGACATCTCACAGCTGCCACTAAGTCCTTGATTAGTAATGAAAGGGGTTTATGAGACCCACACTCCAGTATTAATCTGTAAGTCAATAGAAATAAAACAGAAAAAAATCCAGCACCGGACGCGATGGCAACGGACTGATATCATCCTCTGACGCTGTGCATTCATTAGCATGTTAGCACGCCCACAGAGGCGTACTAATATGCTAATGAAGCCGACTAGCCAGGGGAACTAACACACAGGGGACTTCTCCCCTCACTCATTAGCATACGATAAAAGAACTTTAGAAATACTTTTTCTAGAGGTCTCCATCTATGCTAGTGTATACAGGGATGGTTAGGCAGGGATTATCAATACGCATCCAGAACTGCTCGTAGTTCTGGGTGCATATTGCACAAGACAGGTTCTCTTTTTTCTTTGTTTTATAAACTGTTTATTGACAAGTTCTCTTTAACCCCCCAAACGCCTAGTTCCGATGTAATCCACACAATCTTCCACGACAATCCTGGCTGTGCTATCTTACTGAAGTCACAACGCGCACAGAAGTTGACCACACAGTGTGTGCTTCAGCAGAGAATGACTGAGCCACAGCGATGAGCAGTGAGCTCACTGAGTTTATTTGCGGTCACAGCAGGAGGTTCCCACGATCCTCCACCTGTGACCACAGGTAATCTGACCTCACGTGACCTCATTAAACTCAGTGACCTCAAATCAGGTGAGGTCATTGAGTTCACAGACCTGCATCTCCTCCGCACTTTTTTGCCAAGAGATGCAGATTTGGTGCTGAAATTAATACACTACATTTCTGAACCAAATATGCATCTTGTAGCAAAAAAAAAACAACAAAAAACCCGAATCCAAACAAGGTGCGGTTTTGATGCAATAGTGATGAGATTATTAGCCAGTAGATGCAGATTTTGTGCAGGAGTATGGTGTAAAAATTTCAACTACAAATCTGCATCTCTTGGCCAAATGTACACAAAAATGGTTTTGACGCCGTTTCAGTGTGATTTTCTGCCAGGAGATGCAAATTTGCTGCTGAAATGTATGCACCAGATTTCAGCACCAAATGTGCACCTCCTGGCAGAAAATCACACCAAAACAGCATCAAAACTATTTTTGTGCTAGACAAAACGCATGCGGTTTTGATGCAATTTTTTTGCCACGAGATGCAGATTTGGTGCAGGAATATGGTGTAGACGTTTCAGCACCAAATCTGCATCTCTTTGCTAAAAAAATACCCACAGTTTTCTGCCACAAGATGCAGGTCTGTGAACGCTGTGACCACACTTTTAGTGAGGGCACTGAGTTAAAGGAGGTCACCTGAGGTCTGATTACCTGCAGTCACAGGTAGAGTACCATGGGAACCTCCTGCTGTGACCCCAAATTAACTGAGTGACATCACCGCTTATCGCTGTGGCTCAGTCATTCTTTGCCTGAAGCCACAGCGTGCGGACATGTTCTTCAGTAATGTAGCAGAGCTAAAATCATCTTGGGACCTTGTGTGGATTATGTCGGAACTGGGTGTTTTCGTGATTAATAAATTGGAGAAAGAGGTTTTTTTTTTTAATTTTATTTCAGACAGATTTTTTCTGTGTCTTATTTTCACTTATAAATGAGTAATATGGGAGGGGTCATAGACACCTCACATTACTAATCTAAGGCTAAGTAGCAGCAGTGAGCTGTCATTAACCCCTTATTACCCAGACTGCCACTGAACCAGAGCAATCGAGATGAGCTGAGTAAAGTTCCGGTATTGTTGCACCAAATGGATGTGACAATTCTGGGCAGCCACAGGCTGCTATTTATAAGCTTGAGTGGCCCAATAACCATAAGTCTCCCCAGCTTGAGAATACCAGCCCCCAGCTGTCATCTCCATCATGGTCTGGTATCAAAACTGGGGCTGGATGGGGAGACTGAACGCCATTTTTAACTCCTTAAGTGATTAAAAAAAAATCTGCATGCGGTCCCTCTTATTTTGATACACAACCAAGGTAAGCTCACGGCTGGGGGCTGCAGCCTGTAGCCGTATGCTTTATCTGTGCTGGGTATCACAATATGGGGGGACCGTATGCCAATTTTTTTCATTTATTTTTACACCAACATACATACACACACAGCGTGTGCATTTGCAAGCATTCAGACACTATGTTAATCAGGGTGGGAGCGCTGTATGACTGTAACTAATCAAAGATGTCGGGACTGCCTGTGGGTGGGGGAGGCAGTGCATATGCATGAAAAAGAGAATTTTGTTTGCTTACCGTAAATTCTTTTTCTTATAGTTCCGACATGGGAGACCCAAACCATGGGTGTATAGCTTCTGCCTCCGGAGGACACACAAAGTACTACACTCAAACGTGTAGCTCCTCCCTCCGGGCTATATACACCCCCTGGATGACAATCTAACCAGTTCAGTGCAAAAGCTGAAGGAGGACATTCACCCATAAGTAGAGATAGAGTAAAACTCGGAAAAACCGGAACTCTGTCTACTAACAACAGCCGGTGAAAACACACGGAACAAAAAACTGCCAACAGGCAACAGGGAGGGTGCTGGGTCTCCCATGTCGGAACTATAAGAAAAAGAATTTACGGTAAGCAAACAAAATTCTCTTTTTCTTCATCGTTCCTTATGGGAGACCCAAACCATGGGACGTTCCAAAGCAGTCCCTGGGTGGGAAATAAACCAAACTGAGAAGTAGACAAAACCTAACTTCACGAATGGGCGACAGCCGCCTGAAGAATGCGTCTGCCCAAGCTCGCATCTGCCGAAGCATGAGCATGCACTTGGTAGTGCTTCGAAAAAGTGTGCAGACTGGACCAAGTGGCAGCCTGACAAACCTGCTGAGCCGTAGCCTGGTGCCTGAAAGCCCAGGAGGCACCGACAGCTCTGGTCGAGTGCGCCTTAATCCCTGGCGGAGGGGGCACCTGAGAACACTGGTAGGCATCGGTGATAGCCGACCTAATCCAACGAGCTAGGGTCGGTTTAGAAGCAGCGAGACCCTTGCGCTGACCAGTGGTTAGCACAAAAAGTGAGGTGCACCGCCTAAAAACGGCGGTGCGTGACGCATAGATTCGGAGCGCCCGCACCAAATCTAAGGAATGCAACGCCTTCTCAAAGCGATGCACAGGGGCCGGACAAAGAGAAGGTAATGAAATGTCCTGGTTAAGGTGGAAAGAAGACACCACCTTAGGGAGAAAGTCCGGAGTCGGACGAAGAACCACCTTGTCTTGGTGAAACACCAAAAAGGGGGACTCCGAAGAGAACGCAGCCAAATCAGAAACTCTCCTGAGAGAAGTTATGGCTACTAGAAAAAACAACTTTCTGTGAAAGTCTAAACAAAGGAACCTCCCTGAGAGGCTCAAAGGGGGGTTTCTGTAAGGCCGTGAGGACCAGATTAAGGTCCCAGGGATCCAAGGGCCGCCGGTAAGGAGGAATGATGTGAGATGCGCCCTGCATGAAGGTGCGCACCTGAGCCAGTCGGGCGATACGCCGCTGGAACAATACCGACAGAGCCGACACCTGTCCCTTGAGGGAATTGAGGGACAGTCCTAGCTGTAGACCGGACTGTAGAAAAGACAGGATGGTCGGCAAGGAGAATGGCCAAGGAGCATGGTCGGAAGAGCGACACCAGGACAGGAAAATCCTCCAAGTCCTGTGGTAAATCTTGGCCGAAGAAGACTTCCGAGCCTGAGTCATAGTGGAGATGACCTCAGAGGGAATGCCTGAAGCCGTCAGGATCCAGGACTCAAGAGCCACGCCGTCAATCTGAGAGCCGCAGAATTCTGGCGGAAAAACAGACCTTGAGAGAGAAGGTCTGGGCGGTCCGGGAGATACCACGGCACCTCTACGGACAGACAGAGCAGGTCTGGGTACCAAGCGCGCCTGGGCCAGTCCGGAGCAATGATTATGACCCGACGGCCCTCTATTCTGATCTTGCGCAGAACCCTGGGCAAGAGAGCTAGAGGGGGAAACACATAGGCCAGACGGAACTGGGACCAATTCTGAACCAGCGCGTCCGCTGCGAAGGCTTGAGGATCGTGGGAGCGAGCCACGTAAACCAGAACCTTGTTGTTGTGTCGGGAGCCATTAGATGCACTTCCGGAGTGCCCCACTTGCGGCAGATAGATCTGAACACTGCCGGATGCAGGGCCCACTCGCCGCTGTCCACGGTTTGATGGCTGAGATAATCGGCCTCCCAGTTTTCTACGCCTGGGATGTGGACTGCTGATATGGTGGACTTGGAGTCCTCCGTCCACTGGAGGATTCGTAGAACCTCCAACATCGCCAGACGGCTGCGAGTCCCGCCCTGGTGATTGATGTAGGCAACCGCTGTCGCGTTGTCCGACTGAACTCGAATGTGCCTGCTCGCCAACAGGTGGTGAAAGGCTAGGAGAGCTAGAAACACAGCTCTGATCTCCAGCACATTGATCGAGAGGGCTGATTCGGACGGAGTCCAAGTGCCCTGTGCTTGGTGATGGAGAAATACTGCTCCCCAACTGGAGAGGCTGGCATCCGTGGTGAGGATCACCCAGGACGGAGTCAGGAAGGAGCGTCCCTGTGACAGAGAGAGGGGCCGAAGCCACCACTGAAGGGAGCTCCTGGTCTGTGGCGACAGAGCCACCAGCCTGTGCAAGGAAGAGATCCGCTTGTCCCAACAGCGGAGAATGTCCAGCTGCAGGGGACGCAGATGGAACTGGGCAAAGGGAACCGCTTCCATTGACGCCACCATCTGACCCAGCACCTGTATGAGGTGCCTGATGGAATGACGGCGGTGCCTCAGCAGAGAGCGCACCGCCAGACGAAGGGACTGCTGTTTGACTAAGGGCAACTTGACAAGTGCCGGCAGAGTCTCGAATTGCATCCCTAGGTACATAAGTACCTGGGTCGGGGTCAGAGTGGACTTGGGCAGGTTGACAAGCCACCCGAACTGAACGAGCGTGGCGAGAGTGAGCGAGACACTCCGCTGGCAGTCTGCACTGGATGAGGCCTTGACTAGAAGGTCGTCCAGGTAAGGAATCACTGCCAACCCCTGGAGGTGCAGAAGCGCAACCACTGCTGCCATGACCCTCCTGAACACAAAGCATTGAACTGGTTAGATTGTCATCCAGGGGGTGTATATAGCCCGGAGGGAGGAGCTACACGTTTGAGTGTAGTACTTTGTGTGTCCTCCGGAGGCAGAAGCTATACACCCATGGTTTGGGTCTCCCAAAAGGAACGATGAAGAAAGATAATGTGTGACCCCGGAAGAAGCGTTACAGCCGCAAGGGAGACTGATAGGTATAATGCTCCTGCTCTTATCCTTCTACCACTATTTTAAAGTACCAGATTTTAGTACCCATAGAGTTATATGGGGACTGGAGTACATGCAGATATCTGGGATCAATTCTGGGCTGGAACCGGGGTTTATTTTTTTCACTCGATTGGACCTGCCGATTATGGGTACCTATGGGTCCGCCCATCACTAGTTATCACACATCTTTAACACATTCAGTGTATAAATTGTCCAATTTTTTATTCTATATAGGAATACTCCAAGAACTGCTGTGTCCCTAGTGTAAGGAACAGCAGGCAGACACCTGTATGCGTGACCTGCAATCTCTGGCACAGTTTTATTAAAGACACTGCAGTGAAGACTATGAGCGGCAGAGGCATGTGCGCAGATGTTAAAAAAAAATCTGCGCAAGTGCCAATGCTTCTCATAGTCTTCACCACAGGGTCTTAAATAAAATGGCGTCAGCGATCGTGGTTAGCCCATGCCATTTTAATGAAGACAGAATTAACGTGTCAATGGGTACGCGCTGCCACAATTGCTGCTGTAATGGTGGCGCGATATTCAAATAAAGAAAAGGAGGACACATCATAGAGGAAGCTGGAGGAGGACTTTACACCGAGGCCCGCCCACATTACATTCGTCAAAGTGCAGTGCATTTCTGCAACTTTGATTAACGATACTTCTGCAACCAAGCAGCCAATCTTTCTACAACACGTATGCCTGGAATCAGCATCCTAGTGCAAGTATGGCACTGTCTTTAGTGAATATGCAAAATCCTGGTGGCTGGTCCTCTTTAAACCTCATACCAGAATTATTTTGTATAAGTTACTCTGGAATCTATAGTTCTAAACCTAACCCAGAAAAAAAACCAAAAACCAACAAAAAAAACAAAACCAAAAAAACATTAGGTGTTACTAATTACTCTGATACCAAATCTTACTTGATGTCAACAAATGTAACACATCTTTCTCTATATCTTACCATCTTTGTTTCCCTGGAGAAGACGATAAACAAAGCTGGTAAACCATGGGCTTTGCGTGTGATGGCCGAGGGCAGCAAACCACATCTGCCAGTCTAGCCGAGGTTGATGAGGTGTGATTATTGGAGGAGGCGCACTAACATTCCCAGGCTTGTACATAAACTGGATTTCCTAATGACAAAAATAGAAAACTACATCTGAAAAAAAAAAACAACAAGCAGAATCAAAGCAGCATTGTACATGCAAATAAGTTAGGTGCTAAATTCTAAATATTCTGTCAGCATTTGTTACAGCTCCTCTACTACAGCAATGACAAAAATAATGGTTAGGGTAAGAAAAAAGGTACAAAAAGAAGGGAATTTTGTTTACTTACCGTAAATTCCTTTTCTTCTAGCTCCTATTGGGAGACCCAGACAATTGGGTGTATAGCTTCTGCCTCCGGAGGCCACACAAAGTATTACACTTTAAAAAGTGTAACCCCTCCCCTCTGCCTATACACCCTCCCGTGCATCACGGGCTCCTCAGTTTTGGTGCAAAAGCAGGAAGGAGGAAACTTCTAAATTGGTCTAAGGTAAATTCAATCCGAAGGATGTTCGGAGAACTGAAAACCATGAACCAAAGGAACAATTCAACATGAACAACATGTGTACACAAAAGAACAAACAGCCCGAAGGAAACAGGGGCGGGTGCTGGGTCTCCCAATAGGAGCTAGAAGAAAAGGAATTTACGGTAAGTAAACAAAATTCCCTTCTTCTTTGTCGCTCCATTGGGAGACCCAGACAATTGGGACGTCCAAAAGCAGTCCCTGGGTGGGTAAAAGAATACCTCAATAACAGAGAGCCGAAAAACGACCCCTTCCTACAGGTGGGCAACCGCCGCCTGAAGGACTCGCCTACCTAGACTGGCATCTGCCGAAGCATAGGTATGCACCTGACCGTGTTTTGTGAAGGTGTGCAGACTAGACCAGGTAGCTGCCTGACACACCTGCTGAGCCGTAGCCCGGTGTCGCAATGCCCAGGACGCACCCACGGCTCTGGTAGAATGGGCTTTCAGCCCCGAAGGAAGAGGAAGCCCCGAAGAACGGTAGGCTTCAAGAATCGGTTCCTTGATCCACCGAGCCAAAGTTGACTTGGAAGCCTGCGAACCCTTACGCTGGCCAGCGACCAGGACAAAGAGCGCATCTGAACGGCGCAGGGGCGCCGTGCGAGACACGTAGAGCCGGAGTGCTCTCACTAGATCTAATGAATGCAAATCCTTTTCACACTGGTGAACTGGATGAGGGCAAAATAACGGTAAGGAGATATCCTGATTGAGATGAAAAGGAGATACCACCTTAGGGAGAAACTCCGGGATAGGACGCAGAACCACCTTATCCTGGTGAAAAACCAGGAAAGGGGATTTGCATGACAGCGCTGCAAGCTCCGACACTCTTCGGAGTGAGGTAATTGCCACAAGAAAAGCCACCTTCTGCGAAAGACGTGATAAAGAAACATCCCTCAGCGGCTCGAAAGGTGGTTTTTGAAGAGCCATTAACACCCTGTTAAGGTCCAAGGGTTCCAGCGGACGCTTGTAGGGTGGAACTATGTGGCAAACTCCCTGCAGGAACGTGCGGACCTGCGGAAGCCTTGCCAGGCGCTTTTGAAAAAATACTGAGAGCGCCGATACTTGTCCCTTGAGAGAGCCGAGTGACAAACCCTTGTCCATTCCGGATTGAAGGAATGAAAGAAAAATGGGTAAGGCAAAAGGCCAGGGAGTAAAACCCTTATCAGAGCACCAGGACAAGAAGATCCGCCACGACCTGTAATAGATCTTGGCGGACGTTGGTTTCCTGGCCTGTCTCATAGTGGCAATGACATCCTGCGATAAACCCGACGACGCTAGGAGCCAGGACTCAATGGCCACACAGTCAGGTTGAGGGCCGCAGAATTCAGATGGAAAAACGGGCCCTGTGACAGCAGGTCTGTGCGGTCTGGAAGCGCCCACGGCTGACCCACCGTGAGATGCCACAGATCCGGGTACCACGACCGCCTCGGCCAATCTGGAGCGACGAGAATGGCGCGACGACAGTCGGATCTGATCTTGCGTAACACTCTGGGCAACATCGCCAGAGGAGGAAACACATAAGGGAGTCGAAACTGCGACCAATCCTGAACTAACGCGTCCGCCGCCAAAGCTCTGTGATCTTGAGACCGTGCCATAAAGGCCGGGAACTTGTTGTTGTGCCGTGACGCCATGAGATCGACGTCCGGCGTTCCCCAGCGGCGACAGATCTCTCGAAACACGTCTGGGTGAAGAGACCATTCCCCCGCATCCATGCCCTGACGACTGAGAAAGTCTGCTTCCCAGTTTTCTACGCCCGGGATGTGAACTGCGGAGATGGTGGAGGCTGTGGCCTCCGCCCACAGCAGAATGCGCCGGACTTCCTGGAAGGCTTGACGGCTGCGCGTGCCGCCCTGGTGGTTGATGTACGCGACCGCCGTGGCGTTGTCCGACTGTATGCGGATCTGCCTGCCCTCCAGCCACCGATGGAACGCCTTTAGGGCTAGATACACTGCCCTTATCTCCAGAACATTTATCTGAAGGGAAGACTATCGGAGTCCAGGTTCCCTGAGCCCTGTGGTGGAGAAAAACCGCTCCCCACCCTGACAGGCTCGCGTCCGTCGTGACCACAGCCCAGGATGGGGGCAGGAAGGATTTTCCCTGCGATAGAGAAGTGGGAAGAAGCCACCACTGAAGAGAGGTTTTGGCTGCAAGGGAAAGAGAGACGTTCCCGTCGAGGGACGTCGACCTCCTGTCCCATTTGCGGAGAATGTCCCATTGGAGTGGGCGCAGATGAAACTGCGCGAAGGGCACTGCCTCCATTGCTGCCACCATCTTCCCCAGGAAGTGCATGAGGCGCCTCAAGGGGTGTGACTGGCCCCGAAGAAGAGATTGCACCCCTGTCTGCAGCGAAAGCTGTTTGTCCAGCGGTAGCTTGACTACCGCTGAGTGAGTATGAAACTCCATCCCGAGGTAAGTCAGTGATTGGGTCGGTGTCAACTTGGACTTTGGGAAGTTGATGATCCACCCGAACCACTGGAGAGTCTCCAGAGCGACGGTCAGGCTGTGTTGACACGCCACCCGGGAGGGTGCCCTGACTAGGAGATCGTCTAAGTAAGGGATCACCGAGTGGCCCTGAGAGTGTAGGACCGCCACAACGGATGCCATGACCTTGGTGAAGACCCGTGGGGCTGTCGCCAGGCCGAAAGGCAGTGCCACGAACTGAAGGTGTTCGTCCCCGATGGCGAAACGCAGGAAGCGTTGATGCTCGGGTGCGATCGGCACATGGAGATAAGCATCCTTGATGTCGATTGATGCTAGGAAGTCTCCTTGTGACATCGAAGCGATGACCGAGTGGAGAGATTCCATCCGAAACCTTCTGGTGCTCACATGCCTGTTGAGCAGTTTGAGGTCCAGTTGCTGAGGTCTCTTCGGTTTGGACTGGGGTAAGGACGAGTCCTTTCCCTTGGATTCCTGAATAATTTCATCCAATCGTTCGCCAAACAATCGGTCGCCAGAAAACGGCAAACCGGTTAAGAACTTCTTGGAAGCAGAGTCTGCCTTCCATTCGCGTAGCCACATGGCCCTGCGGACTGCCACCGAATTAGCGGATGCTACCGCTGTACGGCTAGCAGAGTCCAGGACGGCGTTCATGGCGTAGGACGAAAAAGCCGACACCTGAGAAGTCAAAGACGCAACTTGCGGAGCAGAGGTACGTGTGACCGCATTAATCTCAGACAGACAAGCTGAGATAGCTTGGAGTGCCCACACGGCTGCAAAGGCCGGGGCAAAAGACGCGCCTGTGGCTTCATAGATGGATTTCACCAGGAGCTCTATCTCCCTGTCAGTGGCATCCTTGAGCGATGAGCCATCTGCAACTGATACTACAGATCTAGCCGCCAGTCTAGAGACTGGAGGATCCACCTTGGGACATTGAGCCCAACCCTTAACTACGTCAGAGGGGAAGGGGTAACGTGTGTCATTAAGGCGCTTAGTAAAGCGCTTGTCCGGAAATGCTCTGTGCTTCTGGACAGCATCTCTGAAGTTAGAGTGATCGAAAAACGCACTCCGTGTACGTTTGGGAAACCTAAACTGGTGTTTCTCCTGCTGCGAAGCCGACTCCTCTATAGGTGGAGGTGGGGGAGAAAGATCTAGCACCTGGTTGATGGACGCTATAAGGTCATTTACTATGGCGTCCCCTTCAGGTGTATCAAGATTGAGAGCAACGTCAGGGTCAGAGCCCTGAGCTGCGACGTCCGCCTCATCCTCCAGAGAGTCCTCAAGCTGAGACCCCGAGCAGCGTGAGGAAGTCGGGGAAGATTCCCAGCGAGCCCGCTTAGCCGGTCTGGGACTGTGGTCCGTGCCGGAGTCCTCCACGTGAGACCTAGGGGCCACCCCGGGAGCACGCTGCGGCGCAGACCGAGAGGGGCCTGGAGGCGATGATTCAACAGTGCCCGGGGCCTGTGTAAGGACCGGTCTGGACTGCAAGGCTTCTAGTAGCTTGGCAGACCATTTGTCCATAGACTGAGCCATGGATTGTGAAAGCGACTCAGAGAGTTTCTCAGCAAAAACTGCAAACTCTGTCCCTGCCGCCTGGACAGGGGAAGCAGGAGGGTCTGCCTGAGCCGAGGGGCCCACTAGTGCCCGAGGCTCCGGCTGAGCAAGTGCAACAGGGGTCGAGCATTGCTCACAGTGAGGGTAGGTGGAACCTGCAGGTAACATAGCCACACAAGAGGTACAGGTTGCAAAGAAGGGAATTTTGTTTACTTACCGTAAATTCCTTTTCTTCTAGCTCCAATTGGGAGACCCAGACAATTGGGTGTATAGCTTCTGCCTCCGGAGGCCACACAAAGTATTACACTTTAAAAAGTGTAAACCCCTCCCCTCTGCCTATACACCCCCCCGTGCATCACGGGCTCCTCAGTTTTGGTGCAAAAGCAGGAAGGAGGAAACTTATAAATTGGTCTAAGGTAAATTCAATCCGAAGGATGTTCGGAGAACTGAAACCATGAACCAAAAGAACAATTCAACATGAACAACATGTGTACACAAAGAACAACAGCCCGAAGGGAACAGGGGCGGGTGCTGGGTCTCCCAATTGGAGCTAGAAGAAAAGGAATTTACGGTAAGTAAACAAAATTCCCTTCTTCTTTGTCGCTCCATTGGGAGACCCAGACAATTGGGACGTCCAAAAGCAGTCCCTGGGTGGGTAAAAGAATACCTCGTTAAAAGAGCCGTAAAACGGCCCCATTCCTACAGGTGGGCAACCGCCGCCTGAAGGACTCGCCTACCTAGGCTGGCATCTGCCGAAGCGTAGGTATGCACCTGATAGTGTTTCGTGAAAGTGTGCAGACTCGACCAGGTAGCCGCCTGACACACCTGCTGAGCCGTAGCCTGGTGCCGCAAAGCCCAGGACGCACCCACGGCTCTGGTAGAATGGGCTTTCAGCCCTGAAGGAACCTGAAGCCCAGAAGAGCGATAGGCTTCAAGAATTGGTTCCTTGATCCATCGGGCCAAGGTTGACTTGGAAGCCTGCGACCATTTACGCTGGCCAGCGACAAGGAGAAAGAGCGCATCCGAGCGGCGCCGTGCGGGAAATGTAGAGCCGGAGTGCTCTCACTAGATCTAACAAGTGCAAATCCTTTTCGCATTGGTGAACTGGATGAGGGCAAAAAGAAGGTAAGGAGATATCCTGATTGAGATGAAAAGGGGATACCACCTTAGGGAAAAACTCCGGAACCGGACGCAGAACCACCTTGTCCTGGTGAAACACCAGGAAGGGGGCTTTGCATGACAGAGCAGCTAGCTCAGACACTCTCCGAAGTGATGTGACTGCCACTAGGAAGACCACCTTCTGCGAAAGGCGTGAAAGAGAAATATCTCTCATTGGCTCGAAAGGTGGTTTCTGAAGAGCCGTTAGCACCCTGTTCAGATCCCAGGGTTCTAGCGGACGCTTGTAAGGAGGGACTATGTGGCAAACCCCCTGCAGGAACGTGCGTACCTGCGGAAGCCTGGCTAGACGCTTTTGAAAAAACACAGAGAGCGCCGAGACTTGTCCCTTAAGAGAGCCGAGCGACAAACCCTTTTCCATTCCGGATTGAAGGAAGGACAGAAAAGTGGGTAAGGCAAATGGCCAGGGAGTAAAACCCTGATCAGAGCACCAGGATAAGAAGATCCTCCACGTCCTGTGGTAGATCTTGGCGGACGTTGGTTTCCTGGCCTGTCTCATAGTGGCAATGACCTCTTGAGATAACCCTGAAGACGCTAGGATCCAGGACTCAATGGCCACACAGTCAGGTTGAGGGCCGCAGAATTCAGATGGAAAAATGGCCCTTGAGACAGCAAGTCTGGTCGGTCTGGTAGTGCCCACGGTTGACCCACCGTGAGATGCCACAGATCCGGGTACCACGACCTCCTCGGCCAGTCTGGGGCGATGAGGATGGCGCGGCGGCAGTCGGACCTGATCTTGCGTAACACTCTGGGCAGCAGTGCCAGAGGAGGAAATACATAAGGCAGTCGAAACTGCGACCAATCCTGAACTAAGGCGTCTGCCGCCAGAGCTCTGTGATCTTGAGACCGTGCCATGAATGCCGGGACCTTGTTGTTGTGCCGGGACGCCATTAGGTCGACGTCCGGCGTTCCCCAGCGGCAACAGATCTCTTGAAACACGTCCGGGTGAAGAGACCATTCCCCTGCGTCCATGCCCTGGCGACTGAGAAAGTCTGCTTCCCAGTTTTCTACGCCCGGGATGTGAACTGCGGAGATGGTGGAGGCTGTGGCTTCCACCCACAGCAGAATCCGCCGAACTTCTTGGAAGGCTTGACGACTGCGTGTGCCGCCTTGGTGGTTGATGTATGCCACCGCCGTGGCGTTGTCCGACTGAATTCGGATCTGCCTGCCTTCCAGCCACGTCTGGAACGCCTTTAGGGCTAGATACACTGCCCTTATCTCCAGAACATTGATCTGAAGGGAGGACTCTGGCTGAGTCCAGGTACCCTGAGCCCTGTGGTGGAGGAAGACCGCTCCCCACCCTGACAGACTCGCGTCCGTCGTGACCACAGCCCAGGATGGGGGCAGGAATGATTTCCCCTTCGACAAGGAAGTGGGAAGAAGCCACCACTGAAGGGATGCCTTGGTCGCCCGAGAAAGGGAGACGTTCCTGTCGAGGGACGTCGACTTCCTGTCCCACTTGCGGAGAATGTCCCATTGGAGTGGACGCAGATGAAACTGCGCAAATGGAACTGCCTCCATTGCTGCCACCATCTTCCCTAGGAAGTGCATGAGGCGCCTCAAGGGGTGCGACTGGTCTCGAAGGAGAGATTGCACCCCTGTCCGTAGTGAACGCTGTTTGTCCAGCGGAGGCTTCACTATCGCTGAGAGAGTATGAAACTCCATCCCGAGATATGTCAGCGATTGAGTCGGTGTCAATGTTGACTTTGGGAAATTGATGATCCAACCGAATCTCTGGAGAGTTTCCAGAGCAATGTTCAGGCTGTGTTGGCATGCCATTCGAGAGGGGGCCTTGACAAGAAGATCATCTAAGTAAGGGATCACCGAGTGTCCCTGAGAGTGTAGGACTGCTACCACTGTTGCCATGACCTTGGTGAATACCCGTGGGGCTGTCGCCAGGCCGAAAGGCAGTGCCACGAACTGAAGATGTTCGTCCCCAATGGCGAAACGCAGGAAGCGCTGATGCTCTGGTGCAATCGGCACGTGGAGATAAGCATCCCTGATGTCGATTGATGCTAGGAAGTCTCCTTGGGACATCGAGGCGATGACGGAGCGGAGGGATTCCCTGATTCGCCTGGTTTTCACGTGTCTGTTGAGCAGTTTGAGGTCCAGAACGGGACGGAAAGATCCGTCCTTTTTTGGTACCACAAACAAGTTGGAGTAAAAACCGTGACCCCGTTGCTGAAGGGGAACAGGGATCACCACTCCTTCTGCCTTCAGAGTGCTCACCGCCTGAAGAAGAGCATCGGCTCGCTCGGGGGGCGGAGATGTTCTGAAGAAACGAGTCGGAGGACGAGAGCTGAACTCTATCCTGTAACCGTGAGACAGAATGTCTCTCACCCATCGGTCTTGGACATGTGGCAACCAGGCGTCGCAAAAGCGGGAGAGCCTGCCACCGACCGAGGATGCGGTTTGGGGATGCCGAAAGTCATGAGGAGGCCGCTTTGGGAGCGGTTCCTCCGGCGGTCTTTTTAGGACGTGACTTAGACCGCCATGAATCAGAGTTCCTCTGACCTTTCTGTGGCCTGTTGGACGAGGAGAATTGAGACCTGGCTGAGGGCCGAAAGGACCGAAACCTCGATTGTACCTTCCGTTGTTGAGGTATGTTTGGTTTGGACTGGGGTAAGGACGAGTCCTTTCCCTTGGATTGTTTAATGATTTCATCCAATCGCTCGCCAAACAGGCGGTCGCCAGAAAATGGCAAACCGGTTAAGAACTTTTTGGAAGCAGAGTCTGCCTTCCATTCACGTAGCCACATGGCCCTGCGGACTGCCACTGAATTGGCGGATGCTACCGCCGTACGGCTCGCAGAGTCCAGGACAGCATTCATGGCGTAGGACGCAAACGCCGACGCCTGAGAGGTTAAGGACACAACCTGCGGAGTAGAGGCACGTGTGACTGCATTAATCTCAGACTGACAAGCTGAGATAGCTTGGAGTGCCCAGACGGCTGCGAATGCCGGAGCAAAGGACGCGCCTATAGCTTCATAGATGGATTTCATCAGGAGCTCTATCTGCCTGTCAGTGGCATCCTTGAGAGATGCACCATCTTCCACTGCAACTATGGATCTAGCCGCCAGTCTAGAGACTGGAGGATCCACCTTGGGACACTGAGCCCAACCCTTGACTACGTCAGGGGGGGAAGGGGTAACGTGTGTCATTAAGGCGCTTAGTAAAGCGCTTATCCGGAAAAGCTCGGTGTTTCTCGACTGTATCCCTGAAGTCGGAGTGATCAAGAAACGCACTCAGTGTACGTTTGGGAAACCTAAAGCGGAATTTCTCCTGCTGGGAAACTGGCTCCTCAATCGGAAGAGCTGGAGGAGAAAGTTCTAACACCTGATTGATGGACGCTATAAGGTCATTTACTATGGCGTCCCCCTCAGGTGTATCAAGGTTGAGAGCCGTGTCAGGATCAGAGTCCTGATCTGCCACATCCGCTTCATCCTCTAGAGAGTCCTCATGCTGAGACCCTGAACAGTGAGATGAAGTCGAGGGAAGCTCCCAGCGAGCCCGCTTAGCCGGTCTGGGACTGCGGTCCGTGTCGGAGTCCTCATCGTGGGACCTATGAGTCGCCCCAGGAGCAGTTTGCTGCTCCAACCGAGGGGGGCCTGGGGGCAATGATTGAACAGTGCCCGGGGCCTGTGTTACCGGTCTGGACTGCAAAGCTTCTAGTATCTTAGCAGACCATCTATCCATAGACTCAGAAAGTTTGTCAGCAAATACTGCAAACTCTGTCCCTGTTACCTGGACAGTAGCAGCAGGTGGTTCCAACTGGGCCGAGGGTCCCACCAGTGGCTGAGGCTCCTGCTGAGTGAGTGTCACCGGGGCCGAGCATTGCACACAATGAGGGTAGGTGGAACCTGCAGGTAGCATAGCCGCACATGAGGTACAGGTTGCAAAGTAAGCCTGTGCCTTGGCACCCTTGCTTTTTGCGGACGACATGCTATTGTCTCCTCAGAGCAATCAGTGAGGGTATATAGCCAAGAGCAATAGTGCGGCCGTACAGAGTAAATGTATACAATATAAGCATATAAATATACACTTCGGCACCCAGGGGGGCCAGCACCTTAACAGGTGCGGCTTACCGACCGCCTTAAGCGGTTGTGTGACCACCAGATTCCCTGCCTGGGTCTCCCAGAGCTGTTGGAGCTCGTCTCTGAAGTTCTCCAGCGTCAGAAATGCTGATAGGAATGGCTGCCAGCGTTCTGAGAGGAGGAGGGAGCCGTGGGCGTGCCTCAGAAAGTGCGGGAATCTGGTGCCCCACGGTGCTCAGTGAGGGGGGAGGTAGATACTAAGTATGCTCCAGCCCTCAGCGCTGACGTCCAGTGCAGCGTCCCGCCCTTACCCCTGACTGACAGGCTTGGGGGGCGGGAGTATGCGGTACTAGGCCGCAAAAGCCGGGGACTAAAGTTATCAGCGCGGCCGGCAAACAAGCGCGGTCAGCGCGGTAGTCCCGGCGCACCAACACACCCAGCAGCTGCTGCAGCGTCCATTACACAGGCGCTCTATGCGCCGTCCCCAAGGGGACACAGAGTACCTCAGAGTAGCAGGGCCCTGTCCCTGATGATACCCGGCTCCTGTCCAGCAGATTCCCCCAGGGGCTGCGGAGGGAGCACGGTCCCAGTGCCTGGTGACCGGTTAGGATCCCACTTCACCCAGAGCCCCTAAGGGATGGGGAAGGAAAACAGCATGTGGGCTCCAGCCTCTGTACCCGCAATGGGTACCTCAACCTTAACAGCACCGCCGACCAGAGTGGGGTGAGAAGGGAGCATGCCGGGGGCCCTGTTAGGGGCCCTCTTTTCTTCCATCCGATAAAGTCAGCAGCTGCTGCTAAATTGTGGAGCTTGCGCCTCCTTCGCACAAAGCATAAAAACTGAGGAGCCCGTGATGCACGGGGGGGTGTATAGGCAGAGGGGAGGGGTTTACACTTTTTAAAGTGTAATACTTTGTGTGGCCTCCGGAGGCAGAAGCTATACACCCAATTGTCTGGGTCTCCCAATGGAGTGACAAAGAAAAAACCCTTTGCCTTAGCGCCCTTGCTCCTTGTGGACGACATGCTGTTGTCTCCTAGGAGAGTGATCACTGAGGGTATATAGCCAAAAGCAAAACAACCTGGCCGAACAGAGAAAATATATGCTATATATATATATATATATATATATATATATATATATATATATATATATATATATATATATATATATATATATATATATATATATATATATATATATATATATATATATATATATATATATATATATATATATATATATATATATATATATATATATATATATATATATATATATATATATATATATATATATATATATATATATATACACTCCGGCACCCTAGGGGGACCAGCACCGGGTGACCGGTGTGGCTTACCGACCGCCCAAAGCGGTGTGTGTCCACCAGATTCCCTGCCTTAGGTCTCCCAGAGCTGCAGAGCTCGTTCCTGAAATCCTCCACCGGCAGAATGTGTGTAAAAATGGCTGCCGGAGCTCTCAGGGGAGGAGGGAGCCATGGGCGGCGACTAGTAAAGTGCGGGAATCTGGTGCCCCACAGTGATCAGTGAGGGGGGGCAGGAAACCCAAAGTATGCTCCAGCCCTCACTGCCGACGTCAGGTCGACCGTCCCGCCCTTACCCCTGACTGGCAGGCCCGGGGGCGGGAGTTATGGTACTAGGCCGCAATGAAGCCGGGGACTAAATTTAATACCGCGGCCGACAAACAGGCGCGGTCGTCGCGGAAGTCCCGGTCGTCACAAAACCAGCAGCTGCTGCAGCGTCTGTGAAACAAGCGCTCCATGCACCGTCCCCATGGGGACACAGAGTACCTTTAGATGCAGGGCCCTGTCCCTGAGGATACAAAGTCTCCTGTCCGGCAGATTCCCACAGGGGCTGCGGAGGGAGCCCGGTCCCAGTGAATGGATGACCGGTTAGGATCCCACTTCTCCCAGAGCCTCTAAGGGATGGTGAAAAAAAACGGCATGTGGCTCCAGCCTCTGTACCCGCAATGGGTACCTCAACCTTAACAGCACCGCCGACTTAGTGGGGTGAGAAGGGAGCATGCCGGGGGCCCTCTTTTCTTCCAACCGATAAAATCAGCAGCTGCTGCTGACTAAAATGGGAGCATGAGTGGATGTGTGCCTCCTTCCACACAAAGCATAAAACTGAGGAGCCCGTGATGCACAGGAGGGTGTATAGGCAGAGGGGAGGGGTTACACTTTTTAAAGTGTAATACTTTGTGTGGCCTCCGGAGGCAGAAGCTATACACCCAATTGTCTGGGTCTCCCAATGGAGCGACAAAGAAATAAAGAAAATAAAAATGAAAAAACACCACCACTTTCCCCATAAAAAATATTTACCGTCCACGTCTGTTTATCGTAACTTCCTTCGACCACCACCTCTGGGCGGCCTCCCACACCGGTCATGCGTCTGAACAAACCATAGGAATTGACCAGCTGGTATTCATCCACCGCTTTAAAAATCCGATGCACAGATGGCCAAAGATGACCATTCGATTCAACTTCAATGTATGTATAAGGTACCTACACACACAAAAAGAAAATCATCAATTAATAAAAAGAAAGGTAAAAAAAAAGAACTAAATAATAAAATGTAACATGAAAGCAAAGAACACTATACAAAACAACTGCCCATAAGTTGCTATTTGGTGTCAGGTTTAAAACACTTAAGAAAAATTGAAAAATGGTCAGAGCCAAAATTAACAGGATCCGCTGGATCTTGCCTCCCAAGATTTGTAAACTCGCAGAGGCAGAATTATTTTTCACATGCAATTTTGAAGTGTTTTACTATCAGTTATGACAAAACTACAAAGGATATATCAAAAAGCCTGACCTGCGCATCCAACAGATGCGAACAGGTGCTAGCTGAAAACACAATAAAACTACAAAACAAACAGCTGCACTCTAAAATGATAATGAATAAGGGAACTCTGGTATTGCATTACTTCTATAGGAATATTAGACACAAATAGATATTTAGCTTCTGTATTGGCCAATGTATGTGAGCTCAGTAACCAGCGACAATATAATCTAATATAACGGGACCCTAACTTAAATGCCACTATCTGAGTTAAAAACCTACATGTCTCGACAGCTAGGATCCAGCTATAAAGGGGAATGAACACAGCCTGGTTACAGGGCAGAGTGCTCAATCAGAAAGAAATGCACTACAAATATATCAAAAAGACTGACCCCGCCACGCAGGTTTAAACCCCAGATAGAGGCATTAGAGTTAGGGTCCCGGTATATTGAGATATACCTTGTCATGGTTACCGGGCTCACATTCATTGGCTAATACATAAGCTAAATATCTCTTTTTTCTAATATTTCTATAGCAGTAATGCGATATCAGAGTTCCCTTATTCATTGTTAGTATTTTAAAGTGCAGCTGTATGTGTTTTGTAGTTACATCTACAAAGGATATATAAACTTTTAAAAGTCTTAGGCCCCAATTCATCAAAATGTTTACACCAGAATTTGTGTAAAAATCTCTGAAAAAAAGAGAATTTTGTTTACTTACCGTAAATTCTTTTTCTTATAGTTCCGTATTGGGAGACCCAGACAATGGGTGTATAGCTTCTGCCTCCGGAGGACACACAAAGTACTACACTCAAAAGTGTAGCTCCTCCCTCTGAGCTTATACACCCCCTGGAGAACCAGATCTAGCCAGTTTAGTGCAAAAGCTGAAGGAGAATAGCCACCCACAAGTAAAAACAGAGCAAGAACCGGAACAACCGGAGACTCTGTCCACGACAACAGCCGGTGATAACACGCGGAACAAGAAATTGCCAACAGGCAACAGGGAGGGTGCTGAGTCTCCCAATACGGAACTATAAGAAAAAGAATTTACGGTAAGTAAACAAAATTCTCTTTTTCTTTATCGTTCCTATGGGAGACCCAGACAATGGGACGTCTCAAAGCAGTCCATGGGTGGGAATAAACAGAAAAACTAAGAAGTAGGCGGAGCCTAACTTCACAAATGGGCGACAGCCGCCTGAAGGATGCGTCTGCCCAAGCTCGCATCTGCCGAAGCATGAGCATGCACTTGGTAGTGCTTTGAAAAGGTATGCAAGCTAGTCCAAGTGGCAGCCTGACACACTTGCTGAGCCGTAGCCTGGTGCCTGAAAGCCGAAGAGGCACCGACAGCTCTTGTCGAGTGTGCCTTGATCCCCGGCGGGGGAGGCACCTGAGAACACTGGTAGGCATCCGAAATGGTCGACCTAATCCAACGGGCTAAGGTCGGCTTAGAAGCAGAGAGGCCCTTACGCCGACCTGTGGTTAGCACAAAAAGAGAGGTGCACCGCCTAAGAGCAGCGGAGTGAGACACATAGATCCGGAGAGCACGCACCAGATCCAGAGTATGCAACGCTTTTTCAAAGCGATGAACAGGAGCCGGACAAAAGGAAGGTAGGGTAATGTCCTGGTTAAGGTGGAAAGGAGAGACCACCTTTGGAAGAAAGTCCGGAGTCGGACGGAGAACCACCTTGTCTTGATGAAAAACCAAACAAGGTGACTCCAAAGAGAGCGCAGCCAAATCAGAGACTCTCCTGAGGGAAGTTATGGCCACTAGAAAGACCACTTTCTGTGAAAGACGAAACAAAGAAACCTCCCTAAGAGGCTCAAAGGGGGGTTTCTGCAAAACCGTGAGAACCAAATTGAGGTCCCAGGGATCCAAGGGCCGCCGGTAAGGCGGAATGATGTGAGACGCGCCCTGCAAGAAGGTGCGGACCTGAGCCAGCCGGGCGATAAGCCGCTGGAACAGCACTGAAAGAGCAGAGACTTGTCCCTTGAGAGAGTTGAGGGACAGTCCCAGCTGCAGACCGGACTGTAGAAAGGACAGAAGGGTCGGCAATGAAAAAGGCCAAGGAGGATGGCCGGAAGAGCGACACCAGGAGAGGAAAATTTTCCAAGTCCTGTGATAGATCTTGGCAAAGGAAGACTTACGGGCCCGAGTCATAGTGGAGATTACCTCAGGGGGGATACCAGAAGCCGTCAGGATCCAGGACTCAAGAGCCACGCCGTCAATCTGAGAGCCGCAGAATTCTGGCGGAAAAACGGACCTTGTGAGAGAAGGTCTGGACGGTACGGAAGATGCCACGGCACCTCTACGGACAGATGGAGCAGGTCTGGGTACCAAGCTCGCCTGGGCCAGTCTGGAGCAATGAGGATGACTCGACGGCCCTCCATTCTGATCTTGCGCAGAACTCTGGGCAAGAGAGCTAGAGGGGAAAACACGTAGGACAGAGGAAACTGGGACCAGTCTTGAACCAGAGCGTCCGCGGCGAAGGCCTGAGGATCGTGGGAGCGAGCCACGTAAACCGGAACCTTGTTGTTGTGACGGGATGCCATTAGGTCCACGTCCGGAGTGCCCCACTTGCGGCAGATTGACTGAAACACTGCCGGATGCAGGGACCACTCGCCACTGTCCACGGTTTGACGGCTGAGATAATCTGCCTCCCAGTTTTCCACGCCTGGGATGTGGACTGCGGATATGGTGGACTTGGAGTCCTCCGTCCATTGAAGGATGCGTTGTACCTCCAACATTGCCAGGCGGCTGCGTGTCCCGCCTTGGTGATTGATGTAGGCAACCGCTGTCGCGTTGTCTGACTGGACTCGGATGTGCTTGCCCGCCAATAGGTGGTGAAAAGCTAGGAGAGCCAGAAGCACGGCTCTGGTTTCCAGCACATTGATCGAGAGGGCTGACTCGGACGGAGTGGTGGAGACATACCGCTCCCCAGCCGGATAGACTGGCATCCGTGGTGAGGATCACCCAGGACGGGGACAGGAAGGAGCGTCCCTGAGACAGAGAGAGGGGCCGAAGCCACCACTGAAGAGAGCTCCTGGTCTGTGGCGACAGAGCCATTAACCTGTGCAAGGAGGAAGGCCGCTTGTCCCAACAGCGGAGAATGTCCAGCTGCAGTGGGCGCAGATGGAACTGGGCAAAGGGAACAGCCTCCATTGACGCCACCATCTGACCCAGCACCTGCATCAGGAGCCTGATGGAATAACGGCGGGGCCTCAGCAGAGAGCGCACCGCCAGTTGGAGGGACTGCTGTTTGATTAAGGGCAACTTCACAAGTGCCGGCAAAGTCTCGAACTGCATCCCTAGGTACGTGAACCTCTGGGTCGGAGTCAGAGTGGATTTGGGCAGATTGACAAGCCACCCGAATTGGGCTAGAGTGGCGAGAGTGAGCGAGACACTCCGCTAACAGTCTGCGCTGAATGAAGCCTTGACTAGAAGGTCATCCAGGTAAGGAATCACTGCCAACCCCTGGAGGTGCAGAACCGCAACCACAGCTGCCATGACCTTGGTGAATACCCGAGGGGCCGTGGCTAACCCGAAGGGGAGAGCCACGAATTGGAAATGTTCCTCTCCGATCGCAAAACGTAGCCAACGCTGGTGTGGAACTGCAATTGGCACATGCAGATAGGCATCTCTGATATCGATGGATGCCAGGAAATCCCCCTGGGTCATTGAGGCAATGACTGACCGCAGAGACTCCATGCGAAAATGCCACACCTGAACATGCTTGTTGAGAAGCTTGAGATCCAGGATGGGCCGGAAGGAACCGTCCTTTTTGGGGACTAGGAAGAGATTTGAGTAGAAACCTCTGAACCGTTCCCGGGCGGGAACCGGTACAATTACTCCGTTGGCCTGCAAGGATGCCACGGCCTGAGAGAAGGCGGCGGCCTTGGAGCAGGGGGGAGTTGACAGAAAAAATCTGTTTGGCGGGCTGGAAGAGAATTCTATCCTGTAGCCGTTGGAGATGATATCCCGCACCCACTGATCGGAGACGTGTTGAAACCACACGTCGCCAAAGTGGGAGAGCCTGCCACCGACTAAGGACGTTGCTGGCGCGGACAGATAGTCAAGAGGAGGCTGCCTTAGTGGCAGCAGCTCCTGCGGTCTTCTGTGGACGCGCTTTTGTGCGCCAGTTGGATTTTTGGTCCTTGGCTGAGTTAGTGGACGAGGCCGAGGACTTAGAGGACGACCAGTTGGAGGAACGAAAGAAACGAAACCTCAACTGATTCCTACCCTGGACAGGTTTCCTGGTTTTGGTTTGTGGCATGGAAGTACTCTTCCCGCCAGTAGCTTCCTTAATAATTTCATCCAGCTGTTCACCGAACAGCCAGGACCCAGCAAAAGGGAGCCCAGCAAGGTACTTCTTTGAAGAAGCATCTGCCTTCCACTCTCGAAGCCACAAGATCCTGCGGATAGCGAGGGAATTAGCCGAAGCCACCGCAGTGCGGTGAGAAGCCTCCAACATGGCAGACATGGCATAGGATGAAAAAGCTGAAGCTTGGGAAGTTAAGGTCACCATTTCGGGCATAAATTCCCTGGCGAGGAAATGCATCCCCTCCAGAGAAGCAGAGATGGCTTTGAGAGCCCACACTGCTGCACAAGTCGGGGAGAACGAGGCCCCTGCCGCCTCATATACAGATTTGGCCAGAAGGTCAACCTGGCGGTCAGTGGAATCCTTAAGAGAGGTGCCATCAGCCACTGATACAACGGTCCGGGCTGAGAGTCTAGACACCGGGGGGTCCACCTTTGTTGAATGAGCCCACTCCTTGACCACCTCAGGTGGAAAGGGAAAACGGTCATCAGAACCACGCTTTGGGAAGCGTTTGTCAGGACAGGCCCTAGGCTTGGTCACAGCGGCCTGAAAACTGGAGTGGTTAAAGAACACACTCTTTGTCCTCTTAGGCGAGGTAAACTGGTGCTTTTCTGCCAGAGAGGGTTGTTCCTCTGATACTGGCGGATTGAGATCCAGTACAGAATTAATGGACGCAATCAAATCACTAACATCTGAGTCACTTTCGGACAGATCAATGGGGCACATGGAGTTAGCCTCCAAGACCCCTGTAAAGGCATCCTCCTCGTCCTGCGAGTTAGCTTCTGAAACAGAGCCGCGGGACGAGGAAGGAGAGGAAGCCCTGCGTCTCCTCTTAGAAGGACGGGGTCTGAGACCAGATGATGAATCCTCTTTGAGCTCCGGTCCTGAGAGAGCCCTAGCAGCAGAGGCACCGTGTGAAGGGGGCTGATGCATGTTCAGCAAAGTCCTGGACAGAAGTCCCATGGAGTCGGCAAAAGACTGGGAGATAAACCTAGAAAAGGATTCTACCCAAGCCGGGGGTCCAGCCACAGGAGCCAGAGCAGCCTGAGAGACCACTGGGGGTGCGATTCCAGGCTGAGGCATCGTCAGGTTAGAGCAGGCATCACAATGTGGATAGGTGCTCGGTTCAGGCAGTAGGAGCTTACATGCAGCGCATACTGAATACAGCTTTGGAGCCTTGCTCCTCTTGTGAGACATGCTGCTGGAGTGGGGGCTCTGCCAGAATGACCCCCAGACAGTATATACAGAGGTCCACAACCAGAGGTTGTGGCTTACCAGACCGCTGGAGCGGTGTTGTGTGCCCTCCAGATCCCGAAGCCTGGACCCCCAAGCACCTCAGCAGGGATGCTGCAGACCGGTGCTGATCGCAGGGTAAACGCTGAGAAAATGGCCGCCGGAGCGAAGAGAGGGGGCGGGACTTACTCTGGGAGCGGGATCTGGAGGGCCATAGAGACTTACAGGGGAGGAGACATGTACTCAGTGAGGAGTGTCCCTCCCCTGTGCAGAACGGCTGCTGGGCGGAGCCGCGCTGTCCCTCTGCATGAATGACATGCGAGGGCAGTGAAACCGAAACTAGGCCTCCGGCGAAGCCGGGGCCTAAATTTGAGCGGTGCGGCCGGCGCGCAGGCACCATCGGCGCGGTTCTCAGGCGACAGCCAGAGAACCCACCGGAAATGTCATAAAACACAATCAGCACACTCTCCCACAACAATAAAGTATAGGGACCCCCAATATATAAACATCTCAGGTACTTAGCTTGCTGAGACGCAGGGTTCCAAGTCCCTGGGGATGAGTGCTCCGGTCCAGCAGGATCCTGAAGGGCTGCGGATGGAGACCGGTCTCCTGCCAAGCATGGAGAACCGTGCTGGCTCCCACTTCAAGCCAGAGCCCAGGAGGGATGGTGAAGGAGCACGGCATGTAAGGCTCCAGCCTTGGAATCAACCTTAACAGCACCGCCGACACAGTGGGGTGAGAAGGGACATGCCGGGGGTCCAGACTTGGACCCGCTTTTCTTCAAACTCTTTCCAAAAATCAAAAATCAGATGAGAATGCATGTGTGGATGTATGCCTCCTGAACACAAAGCGATAAACTGGCTAGATCTGGTTCTCCAGGGGGTGTATAAGCTCAGAGGGAGGAGCTACACTTTTGAGTGTAGTACTTTGTGTGTCCTCCGGAGGCAGAAGCTATACACCCATTGTCTGGGTCTCCCATAGGAACGATAAAGAAAAATGCAAAACTGAGGCGCAACAGAGGCTGCGCTGATATTTTGTGACTCTTATCAGCCTCATGTCATTTTTCTCTATCCATTTTAACAGAGTTGGGGTGGGGCAGGACTAGTCTAATCCATGACAAGCTGTGGCATTACTTACATCACAAATCTTTCTCCAGTCCCCAACTGGGGTAAGATTAGTGGTGGAGTGCATACGGAGGCACATGACAATTTTTAAACACCACAATGGATTCCTTTAGAGGCATGCACCTTTTAATGGATCAGGAGTTTCTGACTCCAGCACACCTCTGCATCAATACCGGAGGGAAAAACACCAACCTTGATGAGTTGGGGCCTGAAATTGTTTATTTAAAGAAAAATAACCCATTGGAAACAATGCTTATACCTAGTGGCCACAGATAACGGTTTTTATGAGAGATGAGCAAATCTTTTGAAACGTGAATTCATCAGCTTCACAGCATTTCTCTAGAACATTGAGAACATTTGATTTTTCAAGGCAATTTTGCCCTGAAAAGTAGTGTTCTCCTAGCACTGTATCCTACTCATTTCAAGCTCACAAAACACAAAATGGTTGCTGCATTCCCTGCTTTGGCTTTTACACGTGGATTGGTGGACATAGACAGAAGAAGGCCTCTTGTGCAAAAACAAAATATGGGCTCCATGTAGCTCAAACGTTTTTCACAATGCACAATTACACCTGCTTTGGAGGCTGAAATGGTACACCCTTGCCTCTTGGGCCCCTGTGCACCAATGATATGTCCGCCCATGCGTATGATGTGAAAGCTGCAAGGCATTATGGGGAAGCCTTCTCTGGCGTTGGCAATCTTCTTTAATGTGTAAAATAATAGTGGCCATTTTAGGCAATTTGCGCAAACTTGTCAGGTCCTAATTCCTAAAAACATTATTTTGCATCAAATCGATTCGTTTCTCTCTATTTTTTTAATGCTTTAAAGGGTTTATGGGAAGAGAGAGACTGGAGACATTACATAAAGCATAGAGAATGTGCATTGCAAGGAGGTTTTTAAACAACTTCACATTTAAAATTTTTCCCTTATAACCTGCAGCCACCAACAGTGAGCCCTTATATACAATATTCTGAAATGCTGTCTATAAGAGCCCAGGCAGCGCTGTATATAACATAAAAATCACCTTTATAATACTCACTTAGGGGGCCGTCTGGTCCGATGGGTGCCGCTGTTCTCGGTCCAGCGCCTCCTCTCTTCTTGCAATCGCAGTCCTGCTGCCCAGCCCCGTGTGCATGACACTTCCTGCGTCATTCACACAGAGGCCTCCATCGCTCTCCTGCACATGTGCACTTTGATCTGCCGGCTGAGAGCAGATCAAAGCACTGGAATGCGCAGGTGCAAGAACACCCGCCCATGTGCACTATAGTACTTTCATCTGCCCTCAGCCAGGCAGAACAAACTGCGCATGTGCAGGAGTGCAATGGAGACCTCTCTGTGAATGACGCGTCATGCACACCGTGCTTGGCAGGAGGACGGAGATCACACAAGATGGAGAAGGCGCCAGACCGAGACAAGCGACACCCATCGGACCACCACCTAGGTGACTATTATAAAGGTGTTTAAACCTGGTGACAGGTTCACTTTAACATTGGGAGCTTTCTACTGAGGCTTGTGGCCAATTTCAGACATGGTTTCTAATTTTTATGTTATTTGCATGGAACCAGTGCAAAGGAAAGACTTACAATATTATATATATATATATATATATATATATATATATATATATTATATTATATATATATATATATATATATTATATATTTGCAAGAAATAGGTATGATTGAGGATAAAACTCACCAGGCTGACTGCAAACATTCCTACTGCGGCAAACGAGAAAACAACCCACTGTATAGTAGCCAGAAGCTTCCAGAACAATCCGCGCACAGATGCGCTTCTGAGGAGACAGTAATATATTTCATTTATACCATCTCAGGTAATGCATTTATTTCCTGATGCCTCCTATTTGGCTCCTAGTAGATGGACAGTAGTACACTGCCTTTTGGGGTTCACACTAGCAAACTAGCAGTTTTCTGAAGCTTCAAGGATGAAAACAGAGGTTTCCTCAAAAGCGTTCGTTCAAGAAGCAGGCAGAATAGTAATACCAGCAAAATAATACCAAATATTGGACAAAAATCTACATCATTGTGCCTGCCAACCAGAACTACCCAATGAGGTCTGTCCGCTACTCCCCCAATAACACATTTTGTTATACACATTTAGAATATGTATAAAGGAAATGAAATAACAAAAAAAAAAAACAAAATTGGACATAATTTTACACAAAACCCTAAAAAGGGCTGGACAAAATTGTTGTCACCCTCAACTTAATATTTGTTTGCACACCCTTTCGAATAAATAACTGCAATCAACCACTGCCAATAACCATCAACTGGATTTTGAACCACTCTTTTTTTGCAAACAGCTCCAGGTCTCTCATATTTGAAGGTGCCTTCTCCTAACAGCAATTTGAAGATCTCTCCACAGGTCTTCAATGGGATTTAGATTTTGATTTGCTGTCACTTCAGGACTCTCCAGTGCTTTGTTTCCATCCATTTTGGGGGCTTCTTAACACTAGAAGTCCCAGAGAGGGGTCATTTAACATTTCTACCATTGAAACCCTATGGAGCTCGAAATTCCTGGGACTTCTAGTGTTAAAGTATGATTGGTGTCATTGTCTTGCTGGAAACCCATGACCTAGGACACAAACCCAGCTTTCTGATACTGAGCACTACTACATTGTGACCCAAAATCCTTTCGTAATCTTCAGATTTCATGGTGCTTTGCACACAGTCAAGGCATCCAGTGCCAGAGGCAGCAAAACAACCCCAAAACATCTTTGAACCTCGACCATATTTGACTGTCGATACGGTGTTCTTTTCCTTGTAGGTATAATTCAAATTTCAGTAAACAGTAGAATAATGTGCTTTACTAAAAAGCTCTATCTTGGTCTCCTCTATCCACAAGACGCATTCCCAGAAGGATTTTGGCTTACTCATGTACATTTTGGCAAACTTCAGTTCAGCTTTTTTATGTCTCTGTGTCAGCAGTGGGGTACTCCTTAGTCTCCTTCCATAGTGTTTCATTTATTAGCAAATGTTGACAGATAGTTTGCGCTGACACTGATGCACCATGAGACAGCAGGACAGCTTGAATTCCTTTGGGGCTACTTATCCACCATCTGGACTTTCCTACATTGCAAATAAGCAACAATTTTTCTTTGCCGTCCACGTTCAAGAATATTAGCTACAGTGCCATGGGTTGTAAACTTTTTGATTATGTTACACACTGTAGACAAAGGAACATCAAGATCTCTGGAGATGGAGTTGCAACCTTGAGTTTGTTGATAGTTTTAAACAATTTTGGATCTTAAGGCCTCATACAGTTCTCGTCTCTTTGTATTTAAAGAAGGGAATTTTGTTACTTACCGTAAATTCCTTTTCTTCTAGCTCTTATTGGGAGACCCAGACGATTGGGTGTATAGCACTGCCTCCGGAGGCCACACAAAGCAATTACACTAAAAAGTGTAAGGCCCCTCCCCTTCTGGCTATACACCCCCAGTGGGATCACTGGCTCACCAGTTTTAGTGCAAAAGCAAGAAGGAGGAAAGCCAATAACTGGTTTAAACAAATCCTCTCCGAGTAACCTCGGAGAACTGAAAACCGTTCAACATGAACAACATGTGTACCCGCAAACAAACCAAAAATCCCGAAGGACAACAGGGCGGGTGCTGGGTCTCCCAATAAGAGCTAGAAGAAAAGGAATTTACGGTAAGTAACAAAATTCCCTTCTTCAGCGCTCTATTGGGAGACCCAGACGATTGGGACGTCCAAAAGCTGTCCCTGGGTGGGTAAAGAAATACCTCATGTTAGAGCTGCAAGACAGCCCTCCCCTATGGGGAGGTAACTGCCGCCTGCAGGACTCTTCTACCTAGGCTGGCGTCCGCCGAAGCATAGGTATGCACCTGATAATGTTTGGTGAAAGTGTGCAAACTCGACCAGGTAGCTGCCTGGCACACCTGTTGAGCCGTAGCCTGGTGTCGTAATGCCCAGGATGCACCCACGGCTCTGGTAGAATGGGCCTTCAGCCCTGATGGAACCGGAAGCCCAGCAGAACGGTAGGCTTCAAGAATTGGTTCTTTGATCCATCGAGCCAGGGTGGCCTTAGAAGCCTGCGACCCTTTGCGCTGACCAGCGACAAGGACAAAGAGTGCATCCGAACGGCGCAAGGGCGCCGTGCGGGAGATGTAGATTCTGAGTGCTCTCACCAGATCTAACAAATGTAAATCTTTCTCATACCGATGAACTGCATGAGGACAAAACGAAGGCAAAGAGATATCCTGATTAAGATGAAAAGAGGATACCACCTTCGGGAGAAACTCCTGAATGGGGCGCAGCACAACCTTGTCCTGGTGGAAGACCAGGAAGGGAGCCTTGGATGATAGTGCTGCCAGCTCAGACACTCTCCGAAGAGATGTGATCGCTACCAGAAAAGCCACTTTCTGTGATAGTCTAGAAAGTGAAACCTCCCTCAGAGGCTCGAAGGGCGGCTTCTGGAGGGCAACTAGTACCCTGTTCAGATCCCATGGATCTAACGGCCGCTTGTACGGGGGTACGATATGGCAAACCCCCTGTAGGAACGTGCGCACCTTAGGAAGGCGTGCCAAACGCCTCTGAAAAAAGACGGATAGCGCCGAGACCTGACCTTTAAGGGAGCTGAGCGACAAACCTTTTTCTAACCCAGATTGCAGGAAAGAAAGAAAGGTAGGCAATGCAAATGGCCAGGGAGACACTCCCTGAGCAGAGGACCAGGATAAGAATATCCTCCACGTTCTGTGGTAGATCTTAGCGGACGTGGGCTTCCTAGCCTGTCTCATGGTGGCAACGACCCCTTGGGACAATCCTGAAGACGCTAGGATCCAGGACTCAATGGCCACACAGTCAGGTTCAGGGCCGCAGAATTCCGATGGAAAAACGGCCCTTGGGACAGTAAGTCTGGTCGGTCTGGGAGTGCCCACGGTTGGCCGACCGTGAGCTGCCACAGATCCGGATACCACGCCCTCCTCGGCCAGTCTGGGGCGACAAGTATGACGCGGCTGCAATCGGATCTGATCTTGCGTAGCACTCTGGGCAAGAGTGCCAGAGGTGGAAACACATAAGGGAGCCGGAACTGCGACCAATCTTGCACTAGGGCGTCTGCCGCCAGTGCTCTTTGATCGCGAGACCGTGCCATGAAGGTTGGGACCTTGTTGTTGTGCCGTGACGCCATTAGGTCGACGTCCGGCACCCCCCAGCGGCGACAGATTTCCTGAAACACGTCTGGGTGAAGGGACCATTCCCCTGCGTCCATGCCCTGGCGACTGAGGAAGTCTGCTTCCCAGTTTTCTACGCCGGGGATGTGAACTGCGGATATGGTGGAGGCTGTGGCTTCCACCCACATCAGAATCCGCCGGACTTCCTGGAAGGCTTGCCGACTGCGTGTCCCTCCTTGGTGGTTGATGTATGCCACCGCTGTGGAGTTGTCCGACTGAATTCGGATCTGCCTTCCTTCCAGCCACTGCTGGAAGGCTAGTAGGGCAAGATACACTGCTCTGATTTCCAGAACATTGATCTGAAGGGTGGACTCCTGCTGAGTCCACGTACCCTGAGCCCTGTGGTGGAGAAACACTGCTCCCCACCCTGACAGACTCGCGTCTGTCGTGACCACTGCCCAGGATGGGGGCAGGAATGATCTTCCCTGTGATAATGAGGTGGGAAGAAGCCACCACTGCAGGGAGTCTTTGGCCGTCTGGGAAAGGGAGACTTTCCTGTCCAGGGATGTTGACTTCCCGTCCCATTGGCGGAGAATGTCCCATTGAAGTGGACGCAGATGAAACTGCGCAAACGGAACCGCCTCTATTGCCGCCACCATCTTCCCGAGGAAGTGCATGAGGCGTCTTAAGGAGTGCGACTGACTTTGAAGGAGAGCCTGCACCCCAGTCTGCAGAGACCGCTGCTTGGCCAGCGGAAGCTTCACTATCGCTGAGAGAGTATGAAACTCCATGCCAAGATACGTTAGTGATTGGGTCGGTGACAGATTTGACTTTGGGAAGTTGATGATCCACCCGAACGCCTGGAGAGTCTCCAGTGCAACATTCAGGCTGAGTTGGCATGCCTCTTGAGAGGGTGCCTTGACCAGTAGATCGTCCAAGTAAGGGATCACAGAGTGTCCGTGAGAGTGCAAGACTGCTACCACTGCCGCCATGACCTTGGTGAACACCCGAGGGGCTGTCGCCAGACCAAATGGCAGAGCTACGAACTGAAGATGGTCGTCTCCTATCACGAAGCGTAGAAAGCGTTGGTGCTCTGTAGCAATCGGCACGTGGAGATAAGCATCTTTGATGTCTATTGATGCTATGAAATCTCCTTGAGACATCGAGGCAATGACTGAGCGGAGGGATTCCATCCGGAACCGCCTGGCGTTCACATGCTTGTTGAGCAGTTTTAGGTCCAGAACAGGACGGAAGGAGCCGTCCTTTTTTGGAACCACAAAGAGATTGGAGTAAAATCCTCGCCCCCGTTCCTGAGGGGGGACAGGGATCACGACTCCTTCTGCTCTTAGAGAGTCCACCGCCTGCAGCAGGGCATCTGCTCGGTTGGGGTGTGGGGAGGTTCTGAAGAACCGAAGTGGAGGTCGAGAACTGAACTCGATTCTGTACCCGCGAGACAAAATGTCTGTTACCCACCGGTCCTTGACCTGTGACAGCCAAATGTCGCAAAAGCGGGAGAGCCTGCCACCGACCGAGGATGCGGAGGGAGGAGGCCGAAAGTCATGAGGTAGCCGCTTTGGAAGCGGTTCCTCCATTTGCTTTCCTGGGGCGTGAGTGAGCCCGCCAGGAATCTGAGCTCCCTTGTTCTTTCTGAGTCCTTTTGGACGAGGAGAATTGGGCCTTGCCCGAGCCTCGAAAGGACCGAAACCTCGACTGCCACCTTTTCTGTTGAGGTTTACTTGCTCTGGGTTGTGGTAAGGAAGAGTCCTTACCCTTGGACTGTTTTATGATTTCAGCCAATGGCTCACCAAACAGTCTGTCTCTAGATAATGGCAAGCTGGTTAAGCATTTTTTGGAACCAGCATCTGCTTTCCAGTCCTTTAACCACAAGGCTCTGCGCAAAACCACAGAATTGGCGGACGCCATAGCGGTACGGCTCGTAGATTCTAAGACAGCATTGATAGCATAGGTCGCAAACGCAGACATTTGCGAAGTTAGGGACGCCACCTGCGGCACTGCTGGATGTATGAAAGCATCCACCTGTGCTAAACCAGCTGAAATAGCTTGGAGTGCCCACACGGCCGCGAATGCTGGAGCAAACGACGCGCCGATAGCTTCATAGACAGATTTCAACCAAAGGTCCATCTGTCTGTCGTTGGCATCCTTAAGTGAAGCGCCATCCTCTACTGCGACTATGGATCTAGCCGCAAGCTTGGAAATTGGGGGATCCACCTTTGGACACTGGGTCCAGCGTTTGGCCACCTCAGAGGGAAAAGGATAACGGGTATCCTTAGAACGTTTAGAGAAACGCTTGTCTGGATGAGAGTCGTGTTTCTGGATCGATTCTCTGAAGTCAGAGTGGTCCAAAAAAGCACTTAATTTACGCTTGGGATACAGGAAATGGAACTTCTCCTGCTGTGCAGCTGCCTCCTCTGCAGAAGGGGCTGGGGGAGAAATATCCAACAGTCTATTAATTGCCGATATAAGGTCATTAACCATGGCGTCACCATCAGGGGCATCCAGATTGAAAGGAGCCTCAGGATTAGAATCCTGATCACCGTCCTCAGTCTCATCACAGAGAGACTCTTCTCGCTGAGACCCTGAGCAGTGTGATGACGTGGAGGGTCTTTCCCAGCGAGCTCGCTTAGGCTGCCTGGGACTGTCATCTGAGTCAGAGACTTCAGCCTGTGATGCTCGAGACCCCCTTGAAGTACGGATTAGTTCCAACTGAGGGGGACCGGAGAGCAGAGACACAGCAGTGTCCATGGTCTGAGTAACTGGCCTGGCCTGCAAGGTCTCCAGGATTTTTGACATAGTCACAGACATTTTATCAGCAAAAACTGCAAAGTCTGTCCCCGTCACCGGGGCAGGGTTCACAGGCGTCTCTGCCTGGGCTACCACCACATTAGGCTCTGGCTGACGAAGTGCCACTGGGACTGAACATTGCATACAATGTGAGTCTTTGGAGCCTGCCGGTAGATCAGCCCCACATGCAGTACAAACAGTGTACACAGCCTGTGCCTTGGCACCCTTGCGTTTTGCGGATGACATGTTGCTGCCTCCTCAGAGCAGTACAGGGTGTCCAGCCAAGAAGCGACCTTACAGTGCAACTATATATATATATGGTACTAAGAAAAAAGTACACTAATATAACACTGAGGCACTAGTGGGGCCAGCACTAAAGTGCAGCTTACCGCCCGCTTAGGAGCGGGTGTGTGGTCGCCGAATTCCCTTTAGTCTGGGTCTCCCAGAGCCTGCTGCCTCTCCCCAGCCAGACCGCATGTGTAATGGCTGCCGGCGTCCTTGTGGAGAGGGGGGGCGGGCCCTGGGCGTATACAGACGAAGAGCGGGAAGCCTGCTTCCCACTGTGCCTAGTGAGAGGGCTGGAGCATGTAAATAAGCTCCAGCCCTCGGCGCTGCCAATTGAGCAGCGTCTCTCCCCTACCCTGATTGACAGGGTGGGGGCGGGAACGAAGCGGCGCTAGGCCGCAGAAGCCGGGGGCTAAAGTTAGAAGCGCCGCCGCCGTAAAAGCGCGGTCGGCGCAAAGTCCCCGGCGCACCACAAGTCGCAGCTGCGCCGCCGCTCCAGTAGCGGTCGGCGCAGTAGTTCCCAACATATAACGTCACTCAGCAAAGCTGCAGTGACCTAACCCCAGCGCACAGCGCTACTGTCCCCGGCGCACTATAACGCTCAGCAAGCCTTGAGAGTGTCCGTGCCTGCCGGGGACACAGAGTACCTGAAAGTTGCAGGGCCTTGTCCCTGAACGGCACTCCCGCTCCAAATCCAGCAGGTTCTCTGGGTCTGTGGATGGAGCCCGGCCTCAGGGCTTGGAGGCCGGTAAGATCCCACTTCCACAGAGCCCTCCAGGGGATGTGGAAGGAAAACAGCATGTGGGCTCCAGCCTCCGTACCAGCAATAGGTACCTCAACCTTACAAGCACCACCACGGGTGAGAAGGGAGCATGCTGGGGGCCCCATATGGGCCCTCTTTTCTTCCATCCGATATAGCCAGCAGCTACTGCTGACTACAAACAGTGGAGCTATGCGTGGATGTCTGACCTCCTTCGCACAAAGCAGAAAACTGGTGAGCCAGTGATCCCACTGGGGGTGTATAGCCAGAAGGGGAGGGGCCTTACACTTTTTAGTGTAATTGCTTTGTGTGGCCTCCGGAGGCAGTGCTATACACCCAATCGTCTGGGTCTCCCAATAGAGCGCTGAAGAAAATACTTAGTGTGGCACAGACACAAAATGCAAAGATTGAGCCAACTTGTCCACTTTTTATCTGGTTTCAGGTGTGATTTTCATATTGCCCACATCTGTTACTCACCACAGGTGAGTTTGAACGAGCATCACATGCTTGAAACAAAGTGGTTTACCCACAATTTTGTCCAGCCCTATTTTTTTGTGCTGTTCCAATACACACAAAGTATATAAATGGGTATAACAAAACATGTGTAATTGCAATAATTTTCTCTGAGAAAGACTTCATTCTGGGACAATTTCAAGGTTGTTAACGCTTTTGAGCATAACTGTATATGCCTCCCGTTATGCCACTCATAAAAAAGCAACAAAAAAACCCAAACAAACAAACAAAAAAAAAAAAAAAACCACGATTCTGCTCACTTTCCATTTCCTCCCCAGGTGAGCGGCGTCCTCTTGTGATGCCGGTAACTGACTTCGGCATGTAAGCAACAGGCAGCACAGGCATCACTGCCATGCACCCCCAGTCCCACCCAGACCTCAGCTTTCGGGTAATCCAAAGCAAATATGCACTGCTCCCCATGCCTGGGATAATGGGCATGGGAAACTGTGACTTATTTTTTTTTAATAGTGGACACACGTGAACACCCCAGTTGCTCCAGTAAGCCGGCAGCTGGGGCAATCAGTGTGTCCGCAATTAAAGAAAATAAATAATCACTGGTCCCCTTGCCCATAATCCCACCCACCACTCAGCACCAGCTAATAGGCGTGGGGAGCAGTGAATATTCATTTTCTTTAATAGCAGACACACACGTTTCCCCCAACCACTGGATTCCTGCAGCGATGACCCTGCTCCCACCTCCTACGACCTGCTACACTGCTCTGGAATCTGTCGGAACAGATCCAGACAGAACATACACCATGCTTACCTGTACATGCCTTTGAGGATCTCCCAGCCAAGAGATGCAGCTGCTAGCCAAATAGAGGGAAAAGTGAGCGTGCGGAGCCACTGCAGGAAATCATGGTATGTAAATGCTGCAGAAAAAGGAAATCATAGTTTCATAATCATAACGCACAAAATATACAGTTTTATATTTTTTTGTATAGTAGTTATATTGATATTGTCAAGGTTTTTAGTAGAACTAAAAATTACTTTATAGCATACCACAACATACATTCGCTATAAATTTCAGCCAGTATTGGTAATATTGGTAAGCAGTGTCTTTGAAGGAGGGATTAACAAAGACATAACACTTCCGAGAGGGCCTTAATCCCATAAAGGGGTATTCCCATCTCCAAAATCCTATCCCAATATGTAGTAGGTGTAAAAATAAAAACAACAACAATAACAACAATAATAATAATAGCAAACACATCCTGTCCTGTGTCAACCACATAGCCAGACAAAATCTCATGCTTACGCAGGGAGATTGTGGTTGGCGCAGGCACACTTTGCCCTGCTGCAGACAGACCCTGAAACCTAACTGCCCATGCTTTGGCAGCAGTGGAGAGCAAAGTGTGCCTGCGCAAAATACGATCTCCCTGCGCAGGCGTGACATTATGTTCGGCTATGTGGATGAAGCAGGACGCGTCATACACAGTGTTGACAATGGGAAGACAGCGATTACTAGCAAAGAGGAAGGACAGGAGCAGCTGCAATGATGCCCATTGGACCGGACCGGTCACATCTGCCAACAGCGCGGGAGCTATTCAAAAGTTTTTTTGGAGATATTTAGGGGGGTGTAAGGACAAAATATACCACTGTTTAGAATGAAGCATAGGTTGGTAAGGAAGGTGGTAGGATTAGATAATTCGCTTAAAAAAAACCCAAAACAAAACAAAAAAAACAAAAACAAAAAACCTAGTGGAAGGTTTCCTTTATGTAGCATAATTTTACATGAATTTAATGGATGAGTATAGCTACACCCCCATCCCCTGACGTAGGTGGCTGAGAGGCATATAAAGGTCAAAAATATTACTACTTTAGTCCTTTTTCCGATTGAATATTACCACTCATTAAGCTGTTTTACACTAGAAGAATTATTGTATCAGGCCCTTAAGATTTTCATTTTAAAGCTACATATGTTCATCAGGATAAATATTTAGGTACGCCCTCCTACCAGCCTTTCATAGTACACATCTAAGGGCTACACTTATTAGAATTCTTGAATTACCAGAAATGAAACCAGAGAATACTGGGAAGTTTTAAATCAAATCACTGCAAAAAAATGTATTTTCGGTTCACGACCATTTAAGCGTCTTATAACACAATATACACCCAGTCCTGGAAAGCACTGAGAAAAGCACTTACCAGTTTTAGATTCCACATGATACTTTTCCCAGTTGATTTGTAGATCAAAGTATTTTACAGTCCAGAAACCAAGCAATCCAAAGACCAGGAGATCAAAAAGCACAGCAATAGACTGCAGAGAGAACTTGCGGCCTGTAAGCAAAATACATATCCAAAATACAAATTATTTAAAGCAAAAAAACAAACAACAAACATCTAAAACCATACTTAAAAACATTTCTTCTGTGCTCTATACCTAGCACTGTGTAATCATGCACCAGGTTAGACTAGATGATCAGGGCAGCATCATTACATCTCACTTACTGAGAAACCTGCTCAAAGCTGTGGTGGGGGCGTGTCCTGCTTTCTCCAGTGTATTGCTGCTTGCTGATAATTGGTCAGCATCATAGTGGGAGAAGAAGTGCATGCCCACAGTAAAAAGTGACAACACCCATTTGGACTTTAGAAACGTTTACTCATTAGGTGTCAAATTGATTACTAATATTTCTGCAATGGAGCGGGAAATATATAAAAATTTAAATAAAATATTCCACTCTGCAACCACTATTACATCGTGTGTCCAGTTCAACATGAAAAATTTGGTGACAAATCCCATTACTCAAGCAATTCAGTTCCAATAAATTAAAAATTATAGAGGATTTATCACCAACATTTTTATTAATGAGGATATGTCAAAAATTTTAGCATATCAGAACTGGCCACATCATGGGGTAGTTGCTGCAAAGCTGAATAAAACAGCTCTTATTTTTTTTTTTCCCTCTTCTCCATTCCAGAGATATTGGCTTGTAAAGTTTAGATTCTAAATTTGAACTATAATGAGGGTGGTTAGCAGAGATTCTTCTCTGGGGGCGCTAACTTTCTCCCTTCTATGATGTTGACCAATCATAAGCAGGAGTCTTGCAGGAGCTAAAAGATATGCCCAAATGACAGGTCAGAAGTAGAGATGAGCTGTTGCCACCCCCAGTGCGAGCCATTCAAACACTGCAAATGGCTCGTACTGGGCTGAGCACCGAGCGCACCCATGCACAGCGATGCTCGCTCGAGTGGTCAGCATACATAAAGCACCCGAACCTTGTGTTTGGTACGAGCACCGAACCTCAGGTTCACTCATCTCTAGCCAGAAGGTTTTTTGTGTAATATGGTAAAGCATGTAATGACACTGTTTTGCTCTTTTCCCGAGTTCACACAGATCTCAATGTCAGCATTTACTCCAATAAAAAAACAGGAGACTGATTTATAATGACAAACATCTCTCTGCATCTGGGTATTAATGTCCTGCTACAGCTCTCATCTCACGGCACTGTCAGCTCTCCTCCCCTCCACTCCATTCTGTCAGTGCTGTGAAATAAGAGCTGCATTAAGTCACTTGCTCGCTCTGGAATTGTACCAGCTATCAGAGCACTATTATCCGATGCCTGGAACAGATGCAGACGAGTGTTTGTGATGACATCCAGTTTTAATCTTGTCCCCCTCCGCTGTTTGACTCACAAAGGAAGCCCAACCTCATTAATTCAATGTACAGCATCCATTATTATTATATATTAAAAACCACATTCAAGAAGACCTTACTTTGCAGTTTATATAGTAATCAATAGCAGCTTTGCAGCAGACACATCCTGCTGGCTATGGATGACAAGGAATTTGTGGACGATTGGAGCTTTATAATGAGTCCTAGGAGTGTGCAGCACGAAGCTCAGGAATAACAAGGACTTTACTACTTTACTTACATTGAAAATTTAAATCAAGTAATGCAATATATATATATAAATTTATAACTGGAAATATACTTGACTATTATGAACATTTTTCATTAAGATCTATCATGACACTGCCACGTCATTGGCTCACGTCTGTAGTTTAAAAAAAAGCATCTGTCAGTACATTTTTAAAGTGCACCAACCACCAGGATTTTCCTATATAACCTAAAGCCAGTGCTATACTGGCACTATCAGGCTGATTCTATACATACCTTTAGTTTACAGCTAGGGTGTATAGGTTTTGAAACACAAGCAAGTTAAGTTTGTAAAATGAGATTTTTGAATGGCAGCAGCTGCCGATCAGCTGATAGCTGGGTGGATATTCATAGTAATTTCCACCCCCCTGCTTATCCATCATCCCCCTGTTATTTTTGCTAATTCTATTATAGAACCGCTTTAATAGATGGCTAGAAGGACCTATGCTGATGTCATACCCATGTGACCAGAAGGGGTGGGGCCTCAGCCAACATAGGTGATACGAGGAAGCAACATTTTTCTTCTTATACTTATCTTCTGGTGGCTTAATCCTTTTTCAGCACTACTCTAAAGCTGGGTTTACACACTGCAACATCTCAAACGACATCGCTGTAACGTCACCGGTTTTGTGACGCAATAGCGATGTTGTTTGCGATGTTGCAGTGTGTGAAACCTATCAGCGACCCGGCCCCTGCTGTGAAGTTGTAATCGTTACAAATCGTTCAGGACCATTCCTAGGTCCCTTGTTTCCCGCTGTGCAGCATGAAGTTTCAGTGTGTGAAGACTTTGCAGCGACTTTGTTAGCAACTTCCCTTTCAAAAGGCTGTTTATCAACGTCCCCAACAACCAGCTAGGTCGCTCTGCAGGTCCGGATCGCTGTTGCATTGTTGGCCAGGTTTGCCTGTTTGAACGCTCACCAGAGACTTAGCAGAAACATAGGGAGGTCGCTATTGCGTCACCAAACCGGTGACGTTACAGCGATGTCCTTTGCGATGTTGCAGTGTGTAAACCCAGCTTAATCCCTTGCGCCATCTTGTACCCATAATTGCTGACTGTCCGGAAGCCAGATGTGACAACACAAGTGCTCAATACAACGCTATGGTAGCCAGAAGGAGGCCAGAACAAGACTCCATGAAACACTCAAGCTGCCGGCATATCACAAATCGTCGGAGAGCAACGAGAGGGACGCTGGAAAAAAGATGAAGATGCCAGAGGGCAAGTATAAGACAGTGGGCAGGGTGCTTACATTTAAAGCACCCCTCCACCGGGAAAACCTTAAAAAAATATAATAAATCACTGGAGTGGTGCTTTAACAAAGCCCAATAATTTAAGCAAAACGTAAGCGTTATTGTCCATTTCCAAGTAAATTTCAGACTTGGGAAATCAGTAATATTGGTGCATTATAGCACAATTGATTCAGTTAGTTGGTCAAAAATGGGACTAATCTTATAACAGGTTATGAATATCAAACAAACATATTCAAATCAATGCTAATTATTTGTAAATCAGAATTTCCAACATCTTTATCGATATTGACTCAACACATTCTGTAAAACGAGGATAAATATCTGATCAGGCGAATACTGCAACGTATGTATGCAGGAGCGAGAAGGAATAGGACATGACGCTAGCGCAATCACACATTAGGACAAGCTCTGTGCTGACCTTTTTTGCCTTTTGGGCCAGATCTCACATGCTGGTCATCTAGCAGGGAAAAGCAAAGAACCAGGGTCAGCAGGTTGAAGAAGTTGTAATTCCCAGTAAGTATGATCAAAACCTGCAGCAGAACCTAAAAAATGAAGAAGAACCTACAGTTAATTTACACATACATTAACCATTAAAAGAAAACGTATCTTGGCTAATCAATAAGCAAATAAACCAAGAAAGTATTCAGCTTGGCTTTTTGTATGGCCCATCCTTTAGATTACAGAAAGAATGGTCTGCGGCTGTACATGGGAATGGAGCTAAGCACATTTAGGGTGACAGGTTTTGTATCTAAGTCGATCATATTGGATCCCCACAAACCTTGCATTAATTATTTAACTATAGGCTTTCAATTGAAAATCCGGGAAAGACCTTTTTAATATGGACATTGCTTGTGGCTTATACCCCAGGTATGTACAGAATCGGGGCATGGACTTTCCGTTTTGCAGACCTGCTATGATCTGCCACACACCCAGATTTTCAATCACCTATGCTTCAAAACATACTATTAGGGCACACGATCATGAAACTTGTCTATCTTTACTATGATGGAGCTGGTGCTTAACCCCTTCATCCCTCGCCTCGTTTTCACCTTCCTGCCGAGGTCAAATTTTCCAATTCTGACCAGTGTCACTTTATGCGGTAATAACTTTGGAACGCTTCATTGGATTTCGGGGATTGAGACTGTCCTTTCGTGACATATTGCACATTATGATAGTGGTAAATTTAGGACGATATTTTTTGGTGTTTGCCAAAATTTCAGAAATTTGGTGAAAATTGTGTCACACAAAATAATTGATCAACATTTACCACGTCACATTAGCATCCTCTTTTAAACAATTTTTTTTCGGTTAAGAAGTTAGAAGCTAAACGTTTATCAGCAATTTCTCCTTTTTCTACCCAAATTTACTAAAAAAAATATGTTTTAAAAGAGCATCATCACATTTGAAGTGACTGAGGGATTTGCGACAGAAAATATGCAAAAGTGACACCATTTTAAAAACGGCACCCCTCAAACTGCTCAAAAAACATTCAATAAGCTTAACTCTTTAGGTGCTTCACAGGAATTGAAGCAATATGGAAAGGAAAAAAAAACAAACAAATTTTACTGTTTCCCCACAAAAATAATACTTTAGCCCCAAATTTTGCATTTTTCCAAGGTTAACAGGAGAAAATGGACAGTACAATTTGTTATGCATTTTCTCCTGAGTATAGAGATACTCCATATTTGGTGGAAAACTACTGTTTGAGCACACTGCTGAGTTCTAAAGTGAAGGAGAGATGTTTTGGAGCGCAGACTTTGATAAAATTGTTTGTAAGTGACATGTAGCTCATGATGTGCCTAAACATTGGAAAATCACCACAAGTGACCCCATTTTGGAAACTATAGCCCTCAAGGAATTTATCTACCACCAGTTTCTTCAGAGATTTTTAAACATGTTGAGCAGTGAAAATAAAAAAAAACAAATTACATCTTCACCACAAAAAAAAAAAAAAAAAAAAGTTGCTTTAGCCCCAAATGTTTTCTTTATACAAGGGTAACAGAAGAAAATAGACCCCGAAATCTGTTAAGAAATTACCTCATACTACACTGATACCATATGTGGTGGAAAACTACTATTTGGGTACACTGGCAAGGTCCAAAAGGAAGGAGTGACGTTTTGTAGCGCAGACTTTGATTAAATTGTTTGCAGGCACCATATCACATTTGCAGAGCCCTTGAGCTGCCAAAACAGTATAAACTCCCCTCAAGTGACCCTATATTGGAATTGATCTAGGGTTTTCCTGGTATGTGATTTATAATGCGGTGGCATATATAAGTTGTGTAGACAACATCATGTTGGCATATGTAAGTTTTGTAGAATACATCAGGTTGACATATGAGTTGTGTAATGTACATGAGGTTAGCATATGTGAGTTATATAGAATACATCATGGTGGCATTTGTAAGTTGTGTAGAGTACATCAGGTTGACATATGAGTTGTGTAGTGTACATGAGGTTAGCATATGTGAGTTGTATAGAATACATCAGGGTGGTATTTGTGAGTTGTGTAGTGTACATGAGGTTAGCATATGTGAGTTGTATAGAATACATCAGGGTGGCATTTGTAAGTTGTGTAGAGTACATGAAGTTGGCATATTTGAGTTGTGTAGAGTACATTGTCGTGTAATAAATTTGAGTAAATCAAAAATAAATTTAGTGATCTATAGAAAAGTGGTAGACTTTGGAACAGTCTTTTGGGCAGGCCAGGTGTCCTTTCCTTATATTCCTTCTGTAACACACTTTGTACTTTTTTTGTGACCTTACGCTCTTTACAATTTGAGGTACACCACCTGGGAAATGTTGCACTGGTACGATATGGGCACCCTCAGTTCCAGAAGTACTGGAGCCCACTCCTCCCTGAATTCCAACTAGTGCCATGATCACTACCCCCTGAACAGAACAACGGAAGGAATGTGCTGGTCTGGAGTATATTTGTGGTAGCACATAAGGGTTGTATAGTGCTCCCTGTACAAGGTGCACAACCAGCTTTTTTACCACACCTTAGCTTTCCACATGGCACCGTAGGGCTGGAGGACTTGTTTAGAGAGATCAACTACTCTCATGTTCTTACTGTACCCTAGGGCACAGTCCAGTTTGGAGAACTGTGTAGTGGTGCCTCGTACAGCGTTGGTGGGGGTGCTGCCGTTACCAAGTATTGTGGTCAAGAAAAGGAAATCCCTCTCATCCTTAAGCCACATTGGGCTCTGCTCCCACCCTCTGAGCAGCTTCCCAATTAGCGACCTAGGGAGGGGGGGTCTCTGTTTTTTTGCGCATAGTATCTGGCAGAGAGGGACTTGAAGCGTGGGACGCTGATGTAGAAGTTATCTACGTAGAGGTGATAACCCTGATCCAGCAGTGGGAGATAAAATTCCCAGACAGACAATATTACCATAACTCCAAGGAAAAGGGGGTCATTCAGCGGGTTAAATCCAGGTACTCTGAGGCACTCTCGCACAGTTTGTTCAATTTTATTCTTTCCCTTGCCCTCTTACTAGGCAGGTATTGTTGCAGGTGGTGCACAATGGAAAAACTGCCAAAAATCAAGCAAATCAAATACTGATCAGCGCTTGGCAGGAAAAGGGGAGTTGGGGAAGGAGAGATGGATCGGATTGAATTAGAAAAAAAAGCGTGAGACAGGAACGTCATCTTTTCTTCAATTCTTTGATAACATTTTTTCACAATATATTTACAATGTATATTGCAGCTATTACCACTGCACATATCTATGTGAGTGTCACTAACAATACATATAGTTTTGACCCTTGACACCACCGATGGGCAGCACTATATGTATTTACTTTTCAAACACCACACATTAAGGATTTTTGTTATCACACGATTGCTATATATACACTATACCTGTGAATACTTGAGTCTAATTTTTTATGATCTTCATTTTTTCATAGCAAAATAATTTAACAGCTATAGTATGTGTAATTACTATGCAGTGATACCTGTTCCTGACTTTTTAATATTTATACATGTGATGCCCCTGTTCTAGTTACTCTGCCAGTCGGCATTCATTTTTAATCACTAATAAAATTTGTAATTTTTTGACCAAATCGGTTTCTCTTAGAATTTTTTGTTCTAATAATTCGGTGCCTTGTTACTATCTCCGTAGGTCGGCTACATCCATGTGATCCACAGACTATTTGAATTTATATATCTGTTATTTCACATTATAAAATTTATAGTGTTGTGCATGGTCGTTATTTCTCTGATCAATTTCCTGATCTAAAATTAGGCGGAGCAGAGAGGTCATTGAGAGATTAGACTGCCCTTCTGCTTAATGATGACGTCCATTCACACCACTTCGTGCTAGGACTGCTGACGCCGCTATCTCCTAACCTCAGCCTAAGATTGGTGCTGATAGAGCGATCATAACTGGACAACTATGTTTCAGGCAAGTTTATTTATTCAACCATTGAAATCACTGTGATTGGCTGTTCACTTCTGAGTGCTGCACGAGTACCCGCGCACCCCGATGCTCAATGGAGTAACAGGCATGCTGGCTCATCACTATTTAACAAACACACCATGGACATTGCCCAGATAGGATCTAATGGATTGAGGAGCCATCACTCATTTACAGCTAATTTGACAAAAGTGACTATCATGCGTGTGCACTGCAGCTTCACTCAAGATCTATGGGAGCGATGACGATAGACTAGCACAGCAATAATGGATACAGATTGTGGACACAGTCACAGCATTACATACCTAAAATACTAACAATACCTGAGTGTAAAATGAGAAGAGACGAAGCCGTCGTGAGGGCAGGAAGAAAAGCCATGGCACCCCAATTTCTATCACATAGGTAGCAACCACCGACAGCTTCTGCAACCATACAGGAAGCTGATGGGCATACCAGGCAGCCGGGGTGGGGATACATTGCGTCTCGTAGTGATAGGTCAGAGCTGGAAAAGAAGAAACTGTCAATTCTCTTACTGAACCCCCTCACCCCCAAAGTAACAACAAGTTCACCACATTCACACAGGCAAATTGTCACATTGTATAACTAAGGGGCTAAGCCAATTAATGTGTCTTTCCATTCAGGTAGCGTTAATATACAATAATACGCTTCCTTTCTTTCTACAGTGTCCTTGATCAGTCTGGGTAAGGCAGAGGTTAAGCCAGACAAGCTTTCTTTTATGCTCGGTCTTGTGACAGGGAAAGCAGATTTCATTAATTCTATCAAATTCATTGCATGAGAGGAATACATAACACACACAGGAGAAGTTAGCGTTGTATGCTGACAAACAAAGCCAGAAGGGGCCAAATCTGTTTAAAGGGAACCTGACACGTGAAAAGAATTCTATTAATCTGCAGATAGGGGGTTAGGTAGATGGGCAGCACGGTGGCTCAGTGGTTAGCACTGCAGTCTTGTAGCGCTGGGGTCCTGGGTTCAAATCCCACCAAGGACACCACCTGCAAGGAGTTTGTATGTTCTCCCCGTGTTTACATGGGTTTCCTCCCAAACTCCAAAAACATACTCATAGGGAACCTAGATTGTGAGCCCCAATGGGGACAGTGATGCCAATGTATGTAAAGTGCTGTGGAATTAACAGCGCTATATAAATGAATAAATAATAATAATAATAATTATATTATTATTATTATTATTATTAAAATGCAGGTTAATGGAGTTCTGAATCTGCCCAGGGCTTGAACCCCGCTGCCAGGAGGACGTGAACTTTATTTCCCCTGGCGGCTTTCAGTCATCAGGGCGGTGCAGAAGACTGTCGTTGTGCAGGGCGCGGTTACAGACATCGCACTCCATACACAAAGCAGATACTGAACCAGTACCGCCGCAACCCTAATGACTGAAAGCCGAATAAAGGGATAAAGTTAATTTCCTCCTGGCGGCGGGGTTCAAAGTTCGAGCGCTGGGCAGGTCTGGAACATTATTAACCTGCAGACTAGCCCCATATCTGCAGGTATATAGCATCTTTTATCAAGTGACAGGTTCCCTTTAATGTCATCTTGGCTACATAGGTAAAGTAATTTGGTACTAAACATGAGGGAAAATATATATATTATATATACATCCATGTGTATAATATACTGTATATATCACTTGATACAATGTAAAGTAGTCAGTGTACAGCTTGTATAAGTATAAATTTGGTGTGCCCTCTAAATAACTCACACAGCCATTAAGGTCTAATCCAATGGCACCAAAAGTGAGTACACCCCTAAGTGAAAATGGTCACATTGTGACTAAAATGTCAATGGTTTTGTGTGCCACCATTATTTTCAACCACTGCCTTAACTCTGTTAGGCACAAAGCTCACTAGAGCCACTGGAATCCTCTTCCATCCTCCATGACGACCTCACGGGGCTGGTGGATGTTAGAGACCTTGCGCTCCTCCACCTTCTGTTTGAGGATGCCCCACAGATGCTCAATAGGTCTGGAGACTTGTTTGGCCAGTCCAGCACCTTTACCCTCAGTTTCTTTAGCAAGTCATCTTGGAGGTGTGTTTGGGGTCGTTATGTTGGAATTCTGCCCTGCGGCCCAGTTCTTCAGTATGTCACAGTACATGATAGCATTCATGGTTCCCTCAATGATCTATAGCTCCCCACAGTCGGCAGCAATAATGCAGCCCCAAAGCATGACACTCCCACCACCATGCTTTACTGTAAGCAGAACATTTGTCTTTGTACTCCTCATCTTGTTGCCACCACACACGCTTGACACCATCTAAACCAAATAATTTATCTTGGTCTCATCAGACCACAGGACAGGGTTACAGTAATCCATGCACTTACTCTGCTTGTCTTCAGAAAACTGTTTGTGGGCTTTCCTGTACATCATATTTAGAAGAGGCTTCCTTCTGGGATGAAAGCCATGCAGACAAATGTCATGCAGCATGTGGCATATGGTCTGAGCACTAACAGGCTGTCCCTCCACCCCTTTAACCTCTGCAGCAATGCTGGTAAAACTCATACGTCTATTTTGAAAAAAAAAAAAGACAACCTCTGGATAGGACGCTGAGCAATTTTTTCTGATGCGCAAAAATGACTAGGTTTTCAAATAAAGAGTGTTTTAGGAAACACCAGTGATTTGGACAACTTTTTTTTCCATTTTCCACATCTTTTCGGGCATCTCCTAAAAGGATTAGTAAGACATTTATTTTGTTGATCTTTCCTTCAAGGGAATCTGTCACCAAGTTTTTGCTATCCCACCTGAGAGCAGCATAACATAGGAGCAGAGACCCTGATTCTAGCAATGTGTCACTTACTGGGTTGTGTGCTGCAGTTTTGAGTAATAAATAAATAAATAAATAAATCACTTATCTGCTTCAGATCCAGCAATTCTTTGGTGAGCTCTGTACAACCCTGCCCACACAACAGATATGGTTGACTACCCAGAAGCAAGTTTACTAGTCCTATAGCGATATTTTCCTGTTAATAAAACAGTGAATTTAATCACAACTACACTAGGCGGAGCAGTAAGTGACATTGTTGGAATTGGGGTCTTTGTCTCTAATTTATGCTGCTTTTGAATGAGGTAGCAAAAACCTGGCGATAAATTCCCTTTAAAAAGGAATCTGTCGCCAGTTTTTGCCACCTAATCTGAGAGCAGAAAAATGTAGGGGCAGAGATCCTGATTCCAGTGGTGTGTCACTTACTGGGCTGCTTAGTGTAGTTTTGATAAAATGACTGCTTAATCAGCAGGAGATTATCATTACAGGACTACTTGGCGTGCTGCCAGGTAGTCCAGCATATTCATGAGCTCTGTTTAACTGCTAGATCTGCAGCACAGAAAACATTGATTTTATCATAAGTGACACATCGCTGGAATCAGGGGGTATTTCCCTACTTTAATAAGGTGGCAAAAATCTGGTGACAGATTTTCTTTAAACATTTTTGGGGCTTTTTTTTTTTTTTTTTTAGAATTTATTGAACTATTAGAGGGCATTTTTTTGAAGTCTATTAAGCAAAAAGTAATTTTGAGTATTTTCATTATTTAGAGACAAATGATCATAAAACGCTCCATGAGGCCCAGGTGTCTTCCAGGAAAGTAACTTTTTGGCATTCCCATTTATTATAAAGCGTCAAGTGTCTTTCAAGTTGAAAAAGCCTGAAGAATGGTCAGAAAACATTTAACCAGTTGTCGTTTTTAGAAGCCTAAAGCTGTTAAAATATGCTCAAAAACCTAAACATAAAAACAGCTAGTCATTTTACATAGAAATGAACAGAAAGACATAGTAGAGCAGTTTCGGAGCGCTTCTCACGTGGTTCTTGGAACAGACCCTCCAAACCCACCTGAGAAAAGTTCCAAAAATGTAACAGCATTAAATAGTTTATTGATTTATACTAATGGTTTGATGTGATATTAAATATAAACATCAGTAAGATCCCCAGTCACTAAATACAAGTTTTCAGTCTCCAGAATCACTTGTTAAATATTTTCTGCTCTATAAGGATTTTTTTTGTTGGTTTTATACTGTAACGTAAACAGTGGAACCTTGGTTAACGAGGACAATCCGTTCTGGGAGTGTGCTTGTTAACCAAGTTACTCGTTCAGCAAAGCAAGATTTCCCATAGGAAATCATTGCAATGCAGACAATTCGTTCCACAACTTGTTAAATGTCCCATCCTGGTCCCCTATTGTGCCATTCCACACACACACACATATTATGCCCACCTTACCTTCCGTTCCATCGCCGGCCAGCTGGAACTTGCTGTTCGCCCGTACAGGATGTGTATCGGGTAACCATCACGACGAGGGAGGAACTTCCGCTGCCAAAGCGCTGACGTCAAAGGCAGGAGCCGTTTGCTGCTTGGCCAGCGCGCTGCCTTTCAGTAGCGGCTGACGGGAAGTTCCTGCCTCGTCGCTATGGATGCCGATACACAGCCAATACCGGCTAACTACAAGACCCAGGAGGCCGGCGATGGAACGGAAGGTACACATATTATGCTCCCCTTACCTTCCGTTCCATCGCCGGCATCCTGGATCTTGCAGGTCGCCGCGAGGATTCCTCCCTCGTTGTAATGTACTGGCGAACTACAAGAACCATGAGGCCGGCGATGGAATGGAAGGTAAGGTGAGCATAATACTGTATGTGTCTGCGTGCGTGTGTCTGTGATTATGCGTGCTTGTGTGGACTGCAAGAACGGGTCAGAGCGCGGTGGATGTACGGAACCGGAAGTGTGTGCGGTGAGTATTTTGCTTGTACAGTAAAGCTTGCTTGTAAGCGGAGTTACAAATTTACAGCAAGCTTTGCTTGTTAAGGGAAATTCTCGCTAACTGGGTTACTCGTTAAGCGAGGTTCCACTGTACTTGCATCTGCCCTAAACGCATCTAAGTAACTAAATTACATGGTGATAAATATTTATGAGGGGCTCTGCCCCAGTTACACCCTTTAAGAACACAGAATTTAGCAAATGGTTGATGTTACCTCGCATACTCGGAGGCCGGAGAGCTCACTGTAGCTCTGCACACTGTAAACATTTTATATCAAAATGTGAAAATTACAGAAAAGTGGCCCAAAGACAATAAAAAAGGAAATCAAGTAAAAGAAATGTCTGATTAAAGCACAAATATATGTGACAGTCCAAGATCCAGAAATCCAGACCGCTCACATTATTAGGTCTTGATGTAGATTTAAAAAAAAAAAAACAAAACAACCCTCTAATTTTCTCACCTGTAAGCCCCCACCATGTTGGACAACGACTTGTTAGCTTTACAACTCCAGATGCAAACATAAGCCTAAATAGAAGCCATCGAGTGAGCCAGAACGTGATGCCATCGTGGGCACTCCAGACGTTCATCTTGGAGCGGAAAGCGCGCATTGGAGCTACCAGCACTGCCAGGAATCCTGTCTCAAGTAAAAGGCTGTCCCTGAAAAAAAAATACATATAGATAAAGCCATTGTAGAAGAAAATGGGAAAAACTGGTCTGACATCCTATGGTGACATCTGGATAAAGGACTAAAAAAAAAAAAAAATACTGATATTTTATTGCAGGTTGTACTGTTATGTTAGCAGGATCCTGGGCGTAGGTGGTTCTCGACTGAAGAAGAGAATTTAATTTTTAACACTTAAAGAGGTTGTCCACTACTTTTACATTGTTTGATTACTGTACATCTGCCTTCCATTCAAATCAATAGGAGGCGGATGTGCAGTACCTGGCCGCCAGCGTCATCAGAAGATGGAGCAGCTCTGGAACTGAGCATTTTTGGCTGCCTGCTGCCACTGAGAACAGTTGCTCGGTGAGGGTGCCGGACCCCAGCTGCCGATCAGATACTGATGACAGATGCGAATAGGCCATCAAATGTTAAAGGTATGGTCTCGCGGTTTTTTATTTTTGTATTAATTTTTTTAATTAATAATAATAATTTACACTCAGTAGGATTATCATTGGTCAAGGAGATTTAACACCATTAAATCCACAGTTAATAATTTTTTTAATATAATTGATTATGAAATCAAGTATTTTTAATACAAAATTAAATTCACTGTTTATTTAGTTTTTATTTAATTCTAGTTTTACTGAAGCACTGGGGGCTGCCATCTTGGATTTGGTGTTTGTAACAACAGTTACTCACTTCCTTTTTGGCAGCCCCCTGGGCATAGAAGACCGTTGTCGGGCTCCGACCCTATACTGTAACATAGAGAAGGCGTCTGCTGTGAAATGGAAGAAGGCATCTGCTGTGAAATGGGCGCGCCCTCTGGGCTGTCCAGATCACAGCGGAGGGAGGAGATCAGCGCAATCTTTGTGCAGCTCACAGCGTATGCTGTGTGCTGCACTTTCCCGGTCAGGATGTATGGGGTGACTACCAACGCTGGGCACCGGTGATTGCACCGTAACTGATCCTGGCGTGCTGCTCCCCACTCTGTTGTTCACCCTCCCGCACTCTGCCGCGGACCCCCGCGCGTGCTCACCTTGGGCCTCCGCTGCTCGTACTGTGATGGCTGATAGGACAGGCTGCCGAGGACGCAGGTCTGAGGTGAGTGCATGCGGCATTGGGATACAGTCAGCGAGGCATTCGGAAAGTCAGTAGGCACTGTGGGGACATTGGGATACTGTGTGGCGCGGGATACAGTGGAGCACTATGCAGCTGGCCATAGTGACATTTTAGACATATTAGGATCACTTTGCAGCCACCAACAACAAACAAAATGTATCAGCACTGTGATCCTAAACTTCATTCTCTCTCATTCTTTTGGAAACACCCAGAACAGGAGGGGGAGGTGACATCACACACAGAAAAGCAGATTCTGTCCACTTTTACTGCAGTTGTAATGTGAGCTAGTTCTACATTAGCTCTACAGCAGGACTTCAGCAGCTGCTCCCCCTAGTGTTTAACAGTGGAATAGATCAAACTTTACATTTTTTTTTATATTTTTCTCAATTAAAAACAACATTTTATTTAAACAAAACATTAAAAACACATTATATTTTTTCAGTTATTGAAAAAAAAATTTTTTTTGACGACACCTTTCCTTTAAAGTAGTGGACAACCTCTTTAAACTTTATTGGCACAGGCTTCAAAACATGAGCACATGGACATTGGACTCTCTTAAAATGGGGGGATTTACAAGAAGATTAACTATTAAATATTCATTATATGAGCCCCCTTATTAACACACTGTCCAGTCACACACCTGAAATTTCCTTACAGGACTGGGGGAGATGTAAAAAGATAATTTGAAGAATTGAGAGGTGTTCACATTGTGGGGTTTGGCCAAGTCTGAATGTGTTCTCCTACTCTCAAGGAAACAAATTATCTATAGACTAAAAACGTTTAGTTAGTTTCTGTTATTTCTCTCTAATTTTATAAATTCTTTACATGTAAACTTATTTTTTTATAGTATTTTCTTGTAAACGCTTCATTTTTTATATTACAGGTTTTCAGATTTATTATTCCCATTTGATTTTTTCAGTCACTTTTCTTTTTTGTGTTATGGTATTTATTGACATTTGTTCTGCCAAAGTCTTCAATATGAAGTAAGCAGGTCATGAATTTTGCAGAAAGATCTGCACGTTTTGCAGAAATATTGTACCATCTGCACCAGAATAACTGGAGTACATCCCTACAGATGAGGAGTGCAGGGCATTTATGCTACATTTTGCAACTTACGTTTTTGTGGACCAGCCAAAAACATCTGAAAACCCCACCCACAAAAAAACAAAAAAAAACAAAAAACCACAAAACATGGAAATATATATCTCTATATACACACAAATTATATATATATAGATATATATAGATATATATAGATATATATAGATATATATAGATATATCTAGATCTAGATAGATAGATAGATAGATATATATATATATATATATGAGTTATGTGCAAATGAAACCATACGAAAAATGACAAAAAATTAAAGAGCAAATGCAATAATAAACCAGGCTCTTAAACTTTAATACATTTGGTCTTTGTTGCTCTAAAGAACCCAAATCATCACAGGTTTTACACCCAAAAAAACGGCATAAAAAGCTTAGAATAGTTGCAAACATTTTTGTGCAACTGGGACTTGCAGAAAAAAGGTGCTATTGAGTTTTTACACTATTTTCGCTCAAATGGTCAGAGCTGGGACGGAACATGGGTGCAACACCAAATCTTATCCCATTCACGACGAGCTGAAGCGTTTTAATGCCAGAAATCTTATTCCAGTCACTGACTGGAATAAGATTTGCTGCACGGCACACGGAGGTGCATGTCACTTGTCAGACACTCCTGACATCAAGACTGTGATAAAAATTGCCAATCTTGCTGAATCAGGACTGTTAGGCCGGGGCCACATGGGGATTACTGCGATCCCCTCGCATGACAGTCGGCTCACGTTGGCAGTACAGCAGAGCCAAGTGTCATGCAAGTGTTCCTGCGACTGAGGTCCGACCGTGCGAGCGGACCTCAGCTGCGGGGGGGCGGGCCGGAACTGAGGAGGGGCGGGCCAGTGCTGAGGAGGGGATGGAGGGATTTATCTCCCTCTCTCCTCCGTTGCCGGCTATTGCCATTCTCGCCCTGCACTTGCGGTACACCGGTGTACTGCGAGTGCAGTGCAATTTTTCTCTCGCCCCATACACTTGAATGGGTGCGAGAGAAAGAGTTACGCATTACAGTGGCAGCATGCTGCGATTGTTTTCTCGGTCCGATTAGGGCTGAGAAAATAATTGCTCATGTGTGCTGACACACAGGCTAGAATTGGTCCGAGTGGAATGCTATTTTTTATCACACTCCACTCGCACCGATTCTCATGCCGTGTGGCTGAGGCCTAACTATTCTTAGCATGTTTGGTTAGACTGTGTGTATTATAATAATAGGGACTCATCACCCCATTTGCTTGGTGAGTGGTGGCAGCGTGTTGTGTGTCAGGTATATGGACAGTGTAGCTGTGCGCTTTATGCACAAACTGCAGCGTGAGTGCAAGATTTTTATTCTTACTGAGTCTATATTATCATTAATGAACCCATTTTTTAATGGGTGGTGTATGCAAACATTATGTACAGTGCCTACAAGTAGTATTCAACCCCCTGCAGATTTAGCAGGTTTACACATTCGGAATTAACTTGGCATTGTGACATTTGGACTGTAGATCAGCCTGGAAGTGTGAAATGCACTGCAGCAAAGAAGGGAATTTTGTTTACTTACCGTAAATTCCTTTTCTTCTAGCTCCAATTGGGAGACCCAGACAGTGGGTGTATAGCTACTGCCCTCTGGAGGCCGCACAAAGAACTACACTTAAAAGTGTAAGGCCCCTCCCCTTCTGGCTATACACCCTCCCGTAGGAGTACAGATTCCTCAGTTTTAGTACCAAAGCAAGAAGGAGGAAAGCCAATAACAGTTTCAAAAACAAATTCAATCCGATAACACGATCGGAGAACTTAAGAAACAACATGAACAACATGTGCACCCGAAAAACGAAACCCTAAGAACAAATAGGGCGGGTGCTGGGTCTCCCAATTGGAGCTAGAAGAAAAGGAATTTACGGTAAGTAAACAAAATTCCCTTCTTCTTTTTCGCTCCTAATTGGGAGACCCAGACAGTGGGACGTCCAAAAGCAGTCCCTGGGTGGGTAAAAAGATACCACATGAACGGGCTGTCAGACAGCCTCTTCCTACAGGTGGGCCACCGCCGCCTGAAGGACCTGTCTACCTAGGCTGGCATCTGCCGAAGCGTAGGTATGCACTTGATAGTGTTTGGTAAACGTGTGCAGACTCGACCAGGTAGCCGCTTGGCACACTTGCTGAGCCGTAGCCTGATGCCGCAATGCCCAGGACGCACCCACGGCTCTGGTAGAATGGGCCTTCAGTCCAGATGGAATCGGAAGCCCAGCAGAACGGTATGTGTGAAGAATTGGTTCCTTGATCCACCGCGCCAGGGTGGATTTGGAAGCTTGCGATCCCTTATGCTGACCAGCGACTAGGACAAAGAGCGCATCAGAACGGCGTAGAGCCGCCGTGCGAGAAATGTAAATCCTGAGTGCTCTCACCAGGTCCAACAGATGTAAACCCTTTTCAAATTGGTGAACTGGATGCGGACACAAAGATGGTAAAGTGATATCCTGATTGAGATGAAAGGAAGAAACCACCTTGGGAGAAAACTCTGGAATTGGACGCAGTACTACCTTGTCTTGGTGAAACACCAGGAAGGGAGATTTGCAAGATAACGCCGCTAGCTCGGACACTCTTCGAAGAGACGTGACCGCCACAAGAAAAACTACCTTTTGTGAAAGCCGAGAAAGGGGAACCTCTTTCAAAGGCTCGAAAGGCGGCTTCTGGAGAGCAATGAGAACCTTGTTCAGATCCCAGGGTTCCAATGGCCGTCTGTAAGGAGGAACGATATGACAAACTCCTTGGAGAAACGTGCGTACTTTAGAAAGCTGTGCCAAGCGCTTCTGAAAGAATACGGATAGCGCGGAGACTTGACCCTTAAGAGAGCTAAGCGACAAACCTTTTTCCAACCCAGACTGCAGGAAGGAAAGAAAAATTGGCAATGCAAATGGCCAGGGAGAAAACCCTTGAGCCAAGCACCACGCTAAGAATATCTTCCACGTTCTGTGATAGATCTTAGCTGAGGATGGTTTTCTAGCCTGTCTCATTGTGGCAACAACTTCATGAGATAAACCTGAGGCCGCTAGGATCCAGGACTCAATGGCCACACAGTCAGGTTCAGGGCCGCAGAATTCAGATGGAAAAACGGCCCTTGAGACAGCAAATCTGGACGGTCTGGTAGTGTCCACGGTTGGCCTACCGTGAGATGCCACAGATCCGGGTACCACGACCTTCTTGGCCAATCTGAAGCGACGAGTATGGCTCGATGGCAGTCGGACCTGATTTTCCGGAGAACTCTGGGTAACAATGCTAGAGGTGGGAACACATAGGGGAGTCGGAATTGCGACCAATCCTGAACCAAGGCGTCTGCCGCCAGTGCTCGGTGATCGTGAGACCGTGCCATGAAAACTGGGACCTTGTTGTTGTGCCGTGACGCCATCAGATCGACGTCCGGCGTCCCCCAGCGGCAACAGATCTGCTGAAACACGTCCGGGTGAAGGGACCATTCTCCTGCGTCCATGCCCTGGCGACTGAGAAAGTCTGCTTCCCAGTTTTCCACGCCTGGGATGTGAACTGCGGATATGGTGGACGCTCTGCTTTCCACCCACGTCAAAATCCGTTGGACTTCTTGAAAAGCTTGGCGACTGCGTGTTCCCCCTTGGTGGTTGATGTACGCCACCGCCGTGGAATTGTCCGACTGAATCCGAATCTGCTTGCCTTCCAGCCATTGTTGGAAGGCTCGCAGGGCAAGATAGATTGCTCTGATTTCCAGAACATTGATCTGCAGGGTGGACTCTTCCAGAGTCCACATCCCCTGAGCCCTGTGGTGGAGATACACCGCTCCCCACCCTGATAGGCTCGCATCCGTCGTGACCACTGCCCAGGACGGGGGAAACGACTTTCCCTGTGACAATGAGGTGGGGAGAAGCCACCAACGCAGAGAGTCCTTGGCAGTCTGAGAGAGGGAGACAGTCCTGTCGAGGGACGTCGATTTCCCGTCCCATTGGCGTAGAATGTCCCATTGTAGAGGGCGCAGATGAAACTGCGCGAACGGGACTGCCTCCATTGCTGCTACCATCTTTCCTAGGAAATGCATGAGGCGCCTCAGTGAGTGCGACTGGCTCTGAAGGAGAGATTGCACTCCAGTCCGTAGCGAGCACTGCTTGTCCAGTGGAAGCTTCACTATCGCTGAGAGAGTATGAAACTCCATGCCAAGATAAGTCAGAGATTGGGTCGGGGTTAGATGAGACTTTGGAAAGTTGATAATCCACCCGAAACTCTGGAGAGTGTCTAGTGCCACCTTCAGACTGTGTTGGCATGCCTCTTGAGAGGGTGCCTTTATAAGCAGGTCGTCTAGATACGGGATGACCGAGTGACCCTGCGAGTGCAGAACAGCTACTACTGCTGCCATGACCTTGGTGAAGACCCGGGGGGCTGTTGCCAGACCGAAAGGTAACGCTACGAACTGCAGGTGTTCGTCGTGTATGACGAAGCGTAGGAAACGCTGATGCTCTGGTGCGATCGGCACGTGGAGATACGCATCTTTGATATCTATTGATGCTAGAAAATCTCCTTGAGACATTGAGGCTATGACGGAGCGTAGGGATTCCATCCGGAACCTCCTGACTTTTACGTGTCTGTTGAGCAACTTTAGATCCAGGACGGGCCGATACGATCCGTCCTTTTTTGGGACCACAAACAGATTGGAGTAAAAACCGTGACCTTGTTCCTGAAGAGGGACGGAGGTCACCACTCCTTCCGCCTTTAGAGCGGCCACCGCCTGCAACAGAGCATCGGCTCGGTCTGGTGGTGGAGAAGTTCTGAAGAAACGAGTTGGCGGACGAGAACTGAACTCTATCCTGTACCCGTGAGACAGAATATCCCTCACCCAACGGTCTTTGACGTGTGACAGCCAGATGTCGCCAAAGTGGGAAAGCCTCCCACCGACCGCGGGTGTGGAATCGGAGACCGCAAGTCAGGAGGACGCCGTCTTGGCAACGGTTCCTCCGGCTGTCCTTTTTGGGCGTGACTGAGACCTCCAAGAATCTGAGCGTCTCTGGTCTTTTTGAGTCTTTTTTGACGAGGCGAATTGGGACCTGCCCGGTCCTCGAAAGGACCGATAACCAGACTGACCCTTCCTCTGTTGGGGTCTGTTTTGTCTGTGTTGCGGTAAGGATGAGTCCTTACCCTTGGAGTGTTTGATGATTTCATCCAAACGCTCTCCAAACAATCGGTCACGAGAAAAAGGCAAATTGGTTAAGCACTTCTTGGAATGAGAATCTGCTTTCCAATGTCTCAACCACAGGGCCCTACGCAAAACAACGGAGTTGGCTGACGCCACTGCCGTGCGGCTTGTAGCGTCAAGAACAGCATTAATCGCGTACGACGCGAATGCCGCCATTTGCGAGGTCAATGGTGCTACCTGCGGGGCAAATGCACGTGTGACGGAGTCAACTCGCGCAAGCCCGGCTGAGATAGCTTGGAGTGCCCATACGGCTGCAAAAGAAGGCGCTAATGACGCTCCAATCGCTTCATAGATGGATTTCAGCCAGAGCTCCATCTGCCTGTCAGTGGCATCTTTAAGTGCCGCTCCATCTTCAACTGCAACCAAGGATCTAGCTGCAAGCCTGGAAATTGGAGGATCCACTTTTGGACACTGGGTCCAACCCTTGACCACCTCAGGGGGAAAAGGATAGCGTGTATCTTTAAGCCGTTTAGGAAAACGCCTTTCAGGATAAGCGTGGGGTTTCTGGATTGCGTCTCTAAAGTCAGCGTGGTCCAGAAAAGTGCTTAAAGTACGCTTAGGGTATCTGAAATGGATTCTCTCGTGCTGCGAAGCTGACTCCTCCACAAGAGGAGCTGGTGGGGAAATATTTAACATCTTATTGATGTTAAATATAAGATCATTAACTATGGCGTCACCATCTGGTGTATCTAGATTGAGAGCGGTCCCAGGATCAGAATCCTGATCAGTTACGTCCGCCTCATCACCCATAGATTCATCTCGCTGGGATCCTGACCATTGAGATGAATGTGAAGGCCCGTCATAGCGAGCCCGCTTAGGCTGCCCGGGGCCATCGTCCGAGTCAGAGTCTTCACCCTGAGGTGTATATGCCCGTCCCGGAGCTTGGAGCTGAGGGGGACCAGGGGGCAATGATTGCACAGTGTCCGTGGCCTGAAGTACAGGCCTAGCTCGCAATGTGTCAAGAATTTGTGACATAGTGAGAGACATTCTGTCAGCAAAAGCTGCAAACTCAGTTCCTGTCACCTGGACAGCATTCACAGGTGGTACACCCTGGGTCACGTCCAGCAGAGGTCCCGACTGTGCAAGCGCCGCAGGGGCCGAGCACTGCACACAATGGGGGTCCGTGGAGCCTGCCGGTAGAAAAGTCCCACATGCGGTGCAGGAAGCATATAATGTCTGTGCCTTGGCACCCTTGCGTTTTACGGACGACATGCTGCTGGCTCTCTGCAATGTGAGAGAGTCTATAGCCAAAGGGCGACCAGCGCTATGCAATACAAAGTATTTGTAGAAACAAAATACTAAGAATACTACTGGCACAAGAGGGGGTGAGCCCTGGGGGCTGCTTACCGCCCGCTGAATAGCGGGTAAGAGGCGCAGAATTCCTTGTCTGGGTCTCCCCGGCTCCCCTCTGCAGCTCAGCGTGTCAGCAGGAATGGCTGCCGGCGTCTGTGGAGAGGGGCGGTCCGTGGGAGTTCCCAAACAAAAGTGCGGGAAACAGTGTCCCCTCTGTGCCGATTGTGAGGGCTGGAGTATGTAAAAACGACTCCAGCCCTCAGCGCTGATGCACTGGCCAGCGTCCCGCCCCTCTCCTGACTGGCAGGTCTGGGGGCGGGAACGAACGGAAGCAGGCCGCAAAAGCCGGGGACTCGAGTTATCAGCGCGGCCGCCGTAAAAGCGCGGGCCGCGCTGAAGTCCCCGGCGCACCACAAGTGCCAGCTGCGCCGCAGTCCCAGCGGCCGGCATGACCGATTCCTAGACGTGGCCAGCGTCCCGCCCCTCTCCTGACTGGCAGGTCCGGGGGCGGGAACGAACGGAAGCAGGCCGCAAAAGCCGGGGACTCGAGTTATCAGCGCGGCCGCCGTAAAAGCGCGGGCCGCGCTGAAGTCCCCGGCGCACCACAAGTGCCAGCCGCGCCGCAGTCCCAGCGGCCGGCGCGACCGATTCCTAGAAGTGTGCCTGCTTCAGCGAAGCTGAATGAGGCCATGGCACAAGCGCCGTAGCGCTGATGTCCCCCGGCGCACTACAACACCCAGCATGCTGCGGTGTGAGCGCCAAATGCACGGGGACACAGAGTACCTTGAGGAAGCAGGGCCATGTCCCTGATGTACTCCGCTCCATCCAGCATCTTCTCCAGGGGCTGTAGATGGAGCACGGTCTCAGTGCCTGGAGACCAGTAAATCCCACTTCACCCAGAGCCCTGTAAAAAGGGATGGGGAAGGAATCAGCATGTGGGCTCCTGCCGCCGTACCCGCAATGGGTACCTCAACCTTACAAACACCTCCGACATACAGTGGGGTGAGAAGGGAGCATGCTGGGAGCCCTGTATGGGCCCTCTTTTCTTCCATCCGACATAGTCAGCAGCTGCTGCTGACTAAAAACAATGGAGCTATGCGTGCGTGTCTGACCTCCTTGCGCACAAAGCTAAAACTGAGGAATCTGTACTCCTACGGGAGGGTGTATAGCCAGAAGGGGAGGGGCCTTACACTTTTAAGTGTAGTTCTTTGTGCGGCCTCCAGAGGGCAGTAGCTATACACCCACTGTCTGGGTCTCCCAATTAGGAGCGAAAAAGAAAAAGAATGTTATTTCTTTTTATATTTTTTTTTTAAATTGTGAAAAGTTTATTCAGAGGGTCATTTATTATTCAACCCCTCAAACCACAAGAATTCTATTTGGCTCCCCTAAAGTATTAAGAAGTATTTCAGGCACAAAGAACAATGAGCTTCACATGTTTGGATTAATTATCTCTTTTTCCAGCCTTTTCTGACGAATTGAGACCCTCCCCAAACTTGTGAACAGCACTCATACTTGGTCAACATGGGAAAGACAAAGGAGCATTCCAAGGCCATCAGAGACAAGATCGTGGAGGGTCACAAGGCTGGCAAGGGGTACAAAACCCTTTCCAAGGAGTTGGCCCTACCTGTCTCCACTGTTGGGAGCATCATCCGGAAGTGGAAGGCTTATGGAACTACTGTTAGCCTTCCATGGCCTGGACAGCCTTTGAAAGTTTCCATCCGTGCCGAGGCCAGGCTTGTCCGAAGAGTCAAGGCTAACCCAAGGACAACAAGGAAGGAGCTCCGGGAAGATCTCATGGCAGTGGGGACATTGGTTTCAGTCAATACCATAAGTAACGTACTCCACCGCAATGGTCTCCGTTCCAGACGAGCCCGTAAGGTACCTTTACTTTCAAAGCGTCATGTCAAAGCTCGTCTACAGTTTGCTCATGATCACTTGGAGGACTCTGAGACAGACTTCAAGGTTCTCTCGTCTGATGAGACCAAGATCGAGATCTTTCGTGCCAACCACACACGTGACGTTTGGAGACTGGACGGCACTGCATACGACCCCAAGAATGCCATCCCTACAGTCAAGCATGGTGGTGGCAGCATCATGCTGTGGGGCTGTTTCTCAGCCAAGGGGCCTGGCCATCTGGTCCGCATCCATGGGAAGATGGATAGCACGGCCTACCTGGAGATTTTGGCCAAGAACCTCCGCTGCTCCATCAAGGATCTTAATATGGGTCGTCATTTCATCTTCCAACAAGACAACGACCCAAAGCACACAGCCAAGAAAACCAAGGCCTGGTTCAAGAGGGAAAAAATCAAGGTGTTGCAGTGGCCTAGTCAGTCTCCTGACCTTAACCCAATTGAAAACTTGTGGAAGGAGCTCAAGATTAAAGTCCACATGAGACACCCAAAGAACCTAGATAACTTGGAGAAGATCTGCATGGAGGAGTGGGCCAAGATAACTCCAGAGACCTGTGCCGGCCTGATCAGGTCTTATAAAAGACGATTATTAGCTGTAATTGCAAACAAGGGTTATTCCACAAAATATTAAACCTAGGGGTTGAATAATAATTGACGCACACTTTTATGTTGAAAATTTATTAAAATTTAACTGAGCAACATAACTTGTTGGTTTGTAAGATTTATGCATCTGTTAATAAATCCTGCTCTTGTTTGAAGTTTGCAGGCTCTAACTTATTTGCATCTTATCAAACCTGCTAAATCTGCAGGGGGTTGAATACTACTTGTAGGCACTGTATATGACATTATAACATGGAAAGCTCTACCACAAGAGGTAGTGATGGCAGATACTTTAACAGCTTTTAATAAATGTCTGGATGATTTCCTCAGTACACAAAACATTGTTGGTTATAAATGACTTGGTGACAAAATGTAGAACTGGTGGAGGAAGGGTGAACTAGATGGACCTAGGTCTTTTTTCAATCTATGTAAATTTGGACTGTGTGTTTTGCATAAGTATCACATATAAGATATGACAGAACCCATTTCCAATGGATACTGGAATAAGTTACATGTAGATTATGTATCCAACTGAACAGGAATACTTACCATTGGAAATAAAGGAACACCTGTCCAACCTGCAGAAACAAAAGTAATCAATATTAATGAGCAAGCCATATTTGTTACAACATATCACAAAAGCTATGACAACAATGCTTCTATACGTGAAGAAATATGATACAGGACAGTTCTACAGATCTGCCATTTACACCAATGCTCCCTTAAAGTCACATATCATTGGTGCAACCTATGCAACTGCACAGGGGCCCGGGGTGTTAGGGGGCCTATTTCTGTGCATTTTTGATGAGCTCTTGAAATGTAAAGGGCCCTTATATTATTTTTGCACAGGAGCCCCTTTTGTCTGTGTTCACCATGGGTCACAGCAGTGTACCCCCATCCAACAAAGTAATGACAGGAGGTCTGTGCACCCCGTGCATGGTGACCTCATATCTCCTCCCGCTAGCCATAACAGAATTTCCGGCCATTTCTCCATTACTGATCACCTCGACCTCTCCCATCACAGCAGCGTCTCTCTACACCCTCTCGCCAGTCCCAGCAGCCACAGCAATAGTGCCCCCCACTCCCTTACTGGTCACAGCAGGGTCTCTCTACAACCTCTCGCCAGTCCCAGCAGCCACAGCAATAGTGCCCCCCACTGCCTTACTGGTCACAGCAGGGTCTCTCTACAACCTCTCGCCAGTCCCAGCAGCCACAGCAATAGTGCCCCCCACTCCCTTACTGGTCACAGCAGGGTCTCTCTACAACCTCTCGCCAGTCCCAGCAGCCACAGCAATAGTGCCCCCCACTCCCTTACTGGTCACAGCAGCGTCTCTCTACACCCTCTCGCCAGTCCCAGCAGCCACAGCAATAGTGCCCCCCACTCCCTTACTGGTCACAGCAGCGTCTCTCTACACCCTCTCGCCAGTCCCAGCAGCCACAGCAATAGTGCCCCCCACTCCCTTACTGGTCACAGCAGCGTCTCTCTACACCCTCTCGCCAGTCCCAGCAGCCACAGCAATAGTGCCCCCCACTCCCTTACTGGTCACAGCAGCGTCTCTCTACACCCTCTCGCCAGTCCCAGCAGCCACAGCAATAGTGCCCCCCACTCCCTTACTGGTCACAGCAGCGTCTCTCTACACCCTCTCGCCAGTCCCAGCAGCCACAGCAATAGTGCCCCCCACTCCCTTACTGGTCACAGCAGCGTCTCTCTACACCCTCTCGCCAGTCCCAGCAGCCACAGCAATAGTGCCCCCCACTCCCTTACTGGTCACAGCAGCGTCTCTCTACACCCTCTCGCCAGTCCCAGCAGCCACAGCAATAGTGCCCCCCACTCCCTTACTGGTCACAGCAGCGTCTCTCTACACCCTCTCGCCAGTCCCAGCAGCCACAGCAATAGTGCCCCCCACTCCCTTACTGGTCACAGCAGCGTCTCTCTACACCCTCTCGCCAGTCCCAGCAGCCACAGCAATAGTGCCCCCCACTCCCTTACTGGTCACAGCAGCGTCTCTCTACACCCTCTCGCCAGTCCCAGCAGCCACAGCAATAGTGCCCCCCACTCCCTTACTGGTCACAGCAGCGTCTCTCTACACCCTCTCGCCAGTCCCAGCAGCCACAGCAATAGTGCCCCCCACTCCCTTACTGGTCACAGCAGCGTCTCTCTACACCCTCTCGCCAGTCCCAGCAGCCACAGCAATAGTGCCCCCCACTCCCTTACTGGTCACAGCAGTGTCACCCACCTTGTCCCTCAGAGTTTCATTTCTAAAATAAAACATGCACGGTTTATTGGACATTTCCATTCATGTTCTCCTCAGAAGAACCACTCCTTGAGTTTCTGAGACAAGCAGGTCACACTTACCTGATAGAGAGATAAGTAGAGGATCCAGAGCAGGAAAAAAATCAAGCTGTCACGAAAGCAGTTAAAAAGCAAAGCGCCCATAGAAAGGAGCGCCCCAAGTATACAGATTAATTCAATGCCCTGCTCTGTGTCCAGTCCTAGCTGAGGGCCCAACCACAGCAATGTGGGGGAGTCCTTCAACTGCTCCCACAATTCTTTTCCAGTGAATCGGAGCATCTTCCCGGCTGGTAAGATTCCTTCACGTCCATAAAGCCCTAAAGGAAAAACAATTAAGACACATGAGATGTTTCCTTCCTACTGGGGTCTGCTAGATTCTCACTAAATACGGTGTACTAGCCAGAATAACATGGTGGGGTAATCAGAAAAAGGTTTCCAGGGGCTAGCTTTCTAAGGCCTCATTCAGACATCAGTCACTTGTTCCAGTCGCAAAAAAAACCCATGGTCCAAGTGTCATCAGTGTTTTATCACCAGGCTTTCATCAGCGATTTTCACTTAAGAAATGAATGACAAAACTTCTCCTATTCATTATACTCTTAGTGTTTTTCATGGATCCATAGAGTTGCAGGGGTCAATTTCATCCATGATGCGGATTAAAAAAAATTATTTTGGTTTGCAGACTCATGGTCTGTAAAAAAAATAATTAAATAAAAAAAAAAATAGAGACAAGTTATCAGCTTCATAGATTATAAGGGCTGTGTGTGCCATTCGTGAAAACCACGCATAGAACAAGTACCTGAAAAATAGACGTCTGATGAAGCCTGAAGGTGGCCACACACAGGTACCACTCATGACTCCTTCATACACATTCAAGATGGAAAGCCAAAAAAGTCACTGTGGTGGAAGCTGATTTTCCAGAAACCAACAGGCTTGAGCATCTAAATACATATTACCGGACCCCTTCTTACCAAAGGCCATCTTGAATGATCTTGGCAATCCTACTGATACTGGTAGGTGGAGCTGACTTTAAAATGTAAGGTAGCCTTCTCTCCCTCCCTGGTTCCAGTGCAGAGTCTCCGCCATTGCTCCCAATGTCTGTCATTGTCTACAGAGTGGACGTCACTGCAGCCAATCAGTGAGCACGGCGGCTTGTGCCATCTACACCGGCAGAACTGTTGATCGGTTGCAATGTGGTCGATGTGATGTCAGAGCTGTATATAATAACAGAAACAGGGAGCAGGGGCCAAAAAGCATGTAAAGAACATTTTATTTTTTAGGTTTTTTTTTTAAACAAACTGTAGCCAGGGGTTTTCTGATATGGAAAACCCCTTTAAGGCCTGATGTACAAGCATTAGAACTCTGTATACCTCCACATTAAAAGAGAATGTGTCAGCAGGTTTTTGATACCTCATCTCAGAGCAGCATAATGTAGGCAAGAAGATTCTGAATCCAAGGATGTATCACACAGATTACGGTTTTCAGCCATTTTTAAACAATCAAAGAATTTAGATTCAGGAACACAGCAGGCTCTCTATAGAGATTGTGCATGGACTGTGAGGTGTCAATCACAGCAGGGGGCGTGTGGGACTGCCATGCAGGTGAGTTTCTAGTCCTGTAATGTTAATCACAGGGTACTAAACCCTTTGGTTTACGTAAACAATTTCACACTGATAAAAAACAAAAAGCAATGGTCCTTCTCTTAACTTTTATAGCATGTTGTCCTCAGCTTACAAAGCAAAAACCGCAAGCAGTTCTGGGTGCATATTGCTAATTTCTGACTAATCGTCCCTGTATACACTAGCATAGATAAAGAGATCTTTAGAAAAAGTATTTCTAAGCATCCTTTATGATATGCTAATAAGCGCAAGGACTAGTGGATTTCAACTCAGTGCGCACTACTTCAGTTTGAAGACGAGACGCGTACACCCGGCTTCATAGTGCGCATGACCGAAACTCCTGGGTCATGCACACTGAGTTGCAATCCAGCGTCTGGCAGTGGAGAGGTGAGTGAGATCATCCTCCGACGTTGGGTATTCATTAGCATGTTAGCACAGCCCACAGGGACGTACTAACATGCTAATGGGGGCGACTGGCCAGGGGAACTAACTCCCAGGGGACTAGTCCCTGCGCTCATTAGCATATGATAAAAGATCTTTAGAAATACTTTTTCTAAAGATCTCTTTATCTATGCTACTAGATACAGGGACAGTTAGGCAGGGATTAGCAATAAGCACCCAGAACTGCTCGTGGTTCTGGGTGCATATTGGATCTGATAGGTTCCCTTTAAAAGGGAACCTGTCACCAGATTTGGTGACTATAAGCTGCGGCCACCACCAGTAGGCTCTTATATACAGTATTCTAACATGCTGTATATAAGAGCCCAGGCCGCGGGGAAGAATGTAAAAATCCCTTTATAATACTCACCTAAGGGGCGGTGTAGACTGGTTGGATGGGTGTCTTTATTCTACGTTACTGGGGCCTCATCTTTAGGCCATCTTTGTCCTCCTTCTGAAACCGGGGTGCACGACGCCTCCTACGTCATACACACGAGCAGACATTGAGGTCTCGTGCAGGTGCACTACAATGCTTTGATCTGCCCTGCTCAGGGTAGATCAAAGTGCACCTGCGCAGGACCCCAGTGTCAGTGAGTGTGTAGGACATAGGACACGTCATGCACGCCGGCTTCAGAAGAAGGAGGACAAAGATGGCCGAAAGAGGAGGCACCGATACCGGAGACCCCCATCTGACCAGTCTGCACCGCCCCTTAGGTGAGTATTATAAAGTGATTTTTGTTCTACACAGCGGTCAGGGCTCTTATATACAGTATTCTGGAATGCTGTATATAAGAGCCCGCTGGTGGTGGCCGCAGCTTATAGGCCCCAAATCTGGTGACAGGTTTCCTTTAAGGCATGTCACAATTTATTTCTCATGGATTCTCACTGGAAACTCTACAGCACGAGCATGTCCTGCTGGTCAGACCTCAGATCATGGTAAATCCTCAGTGCTGAGAATCATATAAAGTCTGGGAATTACATTAGCAATATGGATGTTTAACTATGGACTATGAAAACGACAATGAGAACTAATTATTTAGTTTGAAGCACACAATGACAACCACAAATTATATGTAACAGTGTGATGCCTCGGCTGACCAGGCCACCTACCCATAAAAATGGAAGGGCTTGTTAAGGCTATACAAGACGATGAAAAAGTAAGTGACCCAGCTGAGACCCTGCCCTGTGTAATGGGCATTAGTGATGAGCGAGCACTACCATGCTTGGGTCTCGTAATGAGCAGTTGGATTCTTGGATGAGTGCAACTCGAGTACCCGAATATAATGGAAGTCAATGGGGCATTTTCTGGAGGATTTCCCCCAAGAGTTCCCCATTGGCTTCCATTATACTCGGAACTTGAGTCGCACCCAGCCAAGTATTAACTGCTGGCTACGAGTACTGAGCATGGTAGTGCCCGCTCATCACTAATGCCCGTCAGTCTGGCACCTATCTGCAGAGTCACACACTACTCTCCGGACTATACAAGAGTCGGTTCAGTAGTGTAAGAACATGGCACAAAATCCACATCACCAAGTCCGCATATGGGATTACCAATGCAAAAATCGGGGAATATTTGCTGCAGATTTACAATCTCACATTGGATTATAATCCACAAATTAAATTCTGAGTCCGAAACTTACATTTGTAAAAATAAAAAGCCATATTTAGCATAGACGTGTCCCAGATTCTATTGTAACCCATAGGAGCACATGGTGCATATTTCCACAGTTGGTTTTTCCACTAGGAAAGTTGCACATGAACATCCACCCTAATACTGGGCCCAGTGCCCAATGTCATGGATTTCATCACATCGCGCCATATTATTGGAATCCCGACCCCAGTGCTGACTCAGTAATAAGGCCTGGTACTGGGCGGCCTCAATGTCACATATCATGGCCCTTCTGGCACAGGTAATGGGCGGCCGGTGCCAACCACAACTTCTAACCTGGAGGAAGCATAATTTTCAATTGTAGGAATATTAATCGCTGACATTTACATAAATAATGATCACGCGCTGTATAATATTACTGATGATCGCTGTACTATCAATGACTGGGAGAAAATACTGAGGATTTAATACACAAGTGTCAATCACAAGCTGCATAGAGGATACACACGTGCAGCAGTGCCTAGGGATACACGTCTGGCCATAGGAGTACATCAGATCTCACCCTCCGGCCAAAGAAAGAGCCTGCACCAGACTATTGGCGCTGATCACACACATGCGTTACCTGGTACTTGCGTATACAGCGAGAGGAATGCACACAGGTAAATTCCGCTCAGCCCCCATAGAAACGTATTCCGGACATGCCGTTGTTCCCCCATGTCGGCGGTAAAACCGGATAACTGCAGCTGTCTGGGATGAGTCACAACGTGGACGGTCTGCAGATGCGCAGTAAGACCTGACAATCGCCCTATCTAACGCGCATGCGTGTCTCACAAAAACACGTTCAAAAAGCTGCTGCGACTTGATAGGCGAGTTCAGAGAGAATTTGGGGATTGTCGTGATTTCGTCTAGTGCGCAGGCGCGAGTCTTCTACTGAGGAGTGTAGGCACTAGTGATTGTAGCTGGCACAAGGCTCGTGTTCTTCCTGCAGGGACATGAGTCTGGGGTTTCCAGGAAGAGACATTATTGTTTAAAGGGTTTGTCCACTACTCAGACAATGCCTACTCAATGCCAGTGTCCCCCCCTCAAAAAAAAAAAAAAAAAAAAACAGCTTATACTTAAGAGGCATAATGAATATCTATGGTGCTGGAATCCGTCGTCCTGCGTCTGGTGACGGATTCCAGTGCAGGATTTCGGGACATTCTACTGAGCGTGCCCAGCATGTCTAGCAGAACGTTCTACTGAGCGTGCCCAGCATGTCTAGCGGAACGTTCTACTGAGCGTGCCCAGCATGTCTAGCGGAACCTTCTACTGAGCGTGCCCAGCATGTCTAGCGGAACCTTCTACTGAGCGTGCCCAGCATGTCTAGCGGAACCTTCTACTGAGCGTGCCCAGCATGTCTAGCGGAACCTTCTACTGAGCGTGCCCAGCATGTCTAGCGGAACCTTCTACTGAGCGTGCCCAGCATGTCTAGCGGAACCTTCTACTGAGCGTGCCCAGCATGTCTAGCGGAACCTTCTACTGAGCGTGCCCAGCATGTCTAGCGGAACCTTCTACTGAGCGTGCCCAGCATGTCTAGCGGAACCTTCTACTGAGCGTGCCCAGCATGTCTAGCGGAACCTTCTACTGAGCGTGCCCAGCATGTCTAGCGGAACCTTCTACTGAGCGTGCCCAGCATGTCTAGCGGAACCTTCTACTGAGCGTGCCCAGCATGTCTAGCGGAACCTTCTACTGAGCGTGCCCAGCATGTCTAGCGGAAGCTTCTACTGAGCGTGCCCAGCATGTCTAGCGGAAGCTTCTACTGAGCGTGCCCAGCATGTCTAGCGGAAGCTTCTACTGAGCGTGCCCAGCATGTCTAGCGGAACCTTCTACTGAGCGTGCCCAGCATGTCTAGCGGAACCTTCTACTGAGCGTGCCCAGCATGTCTAGCGGAACCTTCTACTGAGCGTGCCCAGCATGTCTAGCGGAACCTTCTACTGAGCGTGCCCAGCATGTCTAGCGGAACCTTCTACTGAGCGTGCCCAGCATGTCTAGCAGAACCTTCTACTGAGCGTGCCCAGCATGTCTAGCTGAACCTTCTACTGAGCGTGCCCAGCATGTCTAGCGGAACCTTCTACTGAGCGTGCCCAGCATGTCTAGCGGAACCTTCTACTGAGCGTGCCCAGCATGTCTAGCGGAACGTTCTAAATCGTGTAAAATCTCTCTCTCTCTCTTTTCCCGGCTATAGAAAACAAAAAAAAAAAAATCACAAAAGGAAAACGTTATTTCACAGGAATCCGTTGCCTTTATTATCACACTATGTACAACGCATCAGTAACATCCGTCACACAACGCATTGTGACTGATGCCAAACAACGCAAGCGTGAAAGTAGCCTAACAGAACTATCTGCGACAAAGCTGCAGTGTGAATACAGGCCTTGGGTTCCTTCATTTATTTTCTTTCAGGTTTTTTTTTTTTTAAAAAAGGTTGAAAAATAACACCACGTAATTATAGAATTCGAGCTTTTTATATATTTTTTTTTACATTTTTCTGTGGCTTTTTTTCTAACGTTTTGGGCATGTTTTTTCTGCTGTTTGGAGACCTGCCTTTGGCAGTGGTCCACCTCCTGAGACCTCCAGCACCACTGAGCGATCCCCAGGTAGCCGCATTTAGTGAGATGGTTGCTCACGAGTCGTTCTGCATTATAACAATACAGCGGCCACGGATGCAGACTCTTATTACGACAATAGGATTTATGGAGCCTGTTCTGAGACTTTACTGCGATATGGAATATCTAGTCCCACTTTGCAAAGCCTGTGTCACGTGAGCGTGACGTAGAACAATCTCCTGTATCTACACCCACAGCGATTTGGCAGCCACCTTTGTACTCCCAAAACTCCTGGCCTGATTGGCGTAATGCCCGTGTCACGTGAGCATGACGTACACAATCTTCTGTATCTACACCCATAGCGATTTGCAGACACCATTGTACTCCTAATACTCCTGTCCTGATTGGCGTAATGCCCGTGTCACGTGAGCATGACGTACTCAATCTTCTGTATCTACACCCATAGCGATTTGCAGACACCATTGTACTCCTAATACTCCTGTCCTGATTGGTGCAATGCCCGTGTCACGTGTGCATGACGTAAGCGCCAGCTACTGTACCTACACCCAAAGTTATCTAGACGCCATCTTTCTGCTCCAAGTACGGCTAGCCTGATAGGTGGAATTCGAAGCGTTCGGAAGTGCGTGTCTGTACTGGGCTAGGCGCGAAAAACAAAAATGGCGTGCTGAAGCCGAAAGTGGCGTAAAGAGGGACGGTTTACGTGTCGGTAGAGAGCCGCTTCCACTGTCCGTTGTTTTTGTACACAAAGGCGGCCGTGCTGGTGAGTTTGGATCGCAACGGCTAATGATCAGCGGAGCGTATACAGTGGCGTATACTGTGGGGCTGAAATAAGGGGGCACTTCCCAACATGGCATGCTGGCAGTTGTAGTGCCACATGCCAGAGACCCACAGACTGCATATCTGATAGGCACTTGCTTGCTCCATTTCTCTCATGACTGCATCACATGTATAGGAGCAGTAATGTGAATCTCTGTACTGGACTCTTTCTAGGGGCGATTCTAGAAGATGGAGGACGTGGAGTCCAAGTACATCCACCTGCTGCAGCCGATCAGGGACCTGACCAAGAACTGGGAGGTGGATGTGGCCGCTCAGCTGGGCGAGTACTTGGAAGAGGTAAAGCACAGTCATCCTGACCTCCTCTTAGGGTATATGAAGCCCATACATAGGGTCCAGCTGCGACCCTCCCCCCTATAAAATGACTGCCTATGTGTCTGATCCGTGTGTTACATGACCAGGCCACATTACAATGTGATATACAATATATGGAGCACATACTGTATCATCCTCTGCTGGGATCAATAGCGATTACCTGGCCACTGATTGGCTGGTAGGGTGAGTGATCGATGGCATGTCACCAGATGATCGAGGGTTAACACAGTTCTATATTTTATGTCTATACCTTTTTGCAGATCCCTTGAAGGGGTAGACCAATATTTTATATGTCCCTTTCATGTACACTAGCTGCCATAGAGAAGCAGGTCACTGAATACCTTGCTGTGCCAAATCCTGCTGTAATCTGTGCTGGTGACATGTTCTCTGGCTGGGAATCTGCTTCCTGTGATGTCAGGTCAGAGTCTCCCTCACTTCCTGGCTCTGGACACTGCATGGGTGGGCGGGGCTTGCTGCATAGGTGGGCGGAGTTGCAGTCAGTTTTTGTGCATTTGCTGCTGCCCCTTGTATCTGTGTGTACACAGCAGGGTGTATATACATGTACACACAATACTGTATATCCTAAGTTATGTATATACACCCTGAGGTATATACACCTTTTATATGATGAATCTGTTCAGATCTCGCCTCATACATTAATCCATCCATCCATGTCAGTGAAGGGGAGTAGCTGATAATCTTTGATAGGGTTGAGGAGATGACAGTCTTCATTGATAGGGTTGTTCCTTTATGCATTTCTTCTGTTCCCTGTATCACTGACTTGAACAGTGCCGGCTGTGTGTGACTCTGGGGGAGGAGATGACAGGGTTTAGGCGGAGTTAGGGGTCTGTCCTCACTGGTGGCTTGCACAAGGAATGATGGGAAATATATTAAGAAGGGAGCAGAGGATTCTGAAGAGGAAGTGATCGCTATGACAACAGAGCTGGTACTAGGGCACAGGAAGCAAAGCAAATACCCATAAAACAACATGAAACTTGGCAGAAAAGGTTCAGGAGGTTATTTAGGAGCATTATCCTTAAACTTTAGTTGCCTGGGGTCCTTTGGACAGTCTCTTTAACCTCTTTGGGACATACGTCATGAATGTCGGTGCGTTCCCGACCATGACATACTCAAGACATCATGGTGATTGCAGAGATACAGGGGCTGTATCGCCACGATTGCCGCTGATGTTACAGCAGGTACCCAGCTTTCACTGGCCGGAGCGATTCTGCGCTTGCTCCTGGCAATTTAACTCCCTAAATGCTACGATCAGCAGTCATCACAGTAGGGAGAGGATTGCGCTCTTCTCCTATGCAGTCAGGTCCCTGTAATGCGATCACAGAGATTTGATTGCCACCATGGTAACCCGGTATCATAGTCATGACGATGCCTGGGTTACCCGGCTACGGAAAGCTTTGCACACCATGCTAGGTGTGCAAGGCAAAGTATCGGTGCTGTAAATTTATCACTGACAGATCTAATCCACTGCAGTGATCAAGCATTGCAGTGGATTATATGAATGATCTCAGTGACAAAAAGTAATGTCACGTAAATGGACTAAAAAAAAAAAGAAGTAAAAATATTAAAAAAATTAAAATCTGAAAATAAAAAGCAGAAAAAATTCCAATAAGTATGCAAATTTATGTAGAAAAAACCCCCCAAAAATCTACACATTTGACATCGTCGTGCCTGTATCAACCCAATCTATAAAACTGTCACACTAGTTAACCCCTTCAGTGAACACTGTAAAGAAAAAAAAAAGTGTACCAAAAACTGTCTTTTTATCGTACAGCTGACAAAAAAAAGTGTAATAAAACGCGATAAAAAAATCATATATAAAAATAGTACAGCTGAAAATTTAATCTTTTCCCCCCAAAAAGCAAGTCTCAATACAGTTTTGTCAGCGGAAAAATTAAAAAGCTATAGCTCTCGGAATGCAGCAATGCAAAAACAGGTTTTTTCTATAAAATAGTTTTTATGGAGTAAAAGCGGCAAAACAAAAAATACGTATATAAATGTGGTACCACTGTAATCGTACTGACTTGAAGAATAAAACTGTCTTACAACTTTGACGACACGCTGAACGATATAAAAAAACAACAACAAAACAATCTCAGAATCACAGAGATCAGTTATAGCGTTCCGGAGTTATAACCTGTAAAAGTGACACTGGTTAGAATTGGAAAAAATGGCCCGGTCATTAAGGCGAAAACAGGTTTGGTGGTAAAGGGGTTAAAGATGTCGGCTATAGCCCTTCAGGCCTTGGTCATGTGATGGTTTGTTCATGCACATGGGTTCTATATGAGGAAAAATGATGTGGTTATGTCCCAGTCACTTTTATTAAATGGGCTAATGTTATGGAGGTTACATGGTCTTATTAAAATTGTGTGTCTAGCCAGAGGCCTGGCAATCTAGGTGAGCAGGACAGGGAAAAGCCACAAGGGACCTGCCTCCTAGGCTGGACTCACACGAGCGTATGGCATCGGATGTGATATGCTAATGACCCCCGGCTCAGGCTCTGCTGCGAGCGTGAGCCGAGTGTCATGTGACTGTGACCAGATCCTGCAATCAGGTCACAGCTGTGAAGCGGAGGACGGGCACTGCGGAGGAGAGGGAGGGCTTAATCTTCCCATCTCCTCCATTGTCAGCCTGTGCATATATCGCACTGCACTAGGATAACATCCGAGTGCAGTCCGATGTTTCTCTCGCACCCATAGATTTGAATGGGTGTGAGTGATACGGCTCTGGCAGAAAATCACAGCATGTTGCGACTTTTCTCGCATCCAGAATCTGGATGGGAGAAAATCTGACCAACTGCTCTCCCTCATTGACTGACATAGGTCCAAGTGCAATGCGAGATTTTCTCACATTGCACTCGGCCGATTTCAACGCTCGTGTGAGCGTACCCTTAAGGCTATGTATGCATGAGGAGTAGTTGCTGACTTTTTGATGTTGTAGGTTTTCTTCAGCTTTTTTGTACCTATTAACTAAATGTAGATTATTTGTGTTTTTGGTTCCATTTTTTGTTTGTTTTTTTAAATATTCGTTTATGTCACGTTTTTTGTTTTTTCCTGCAGTGCTTTTTGTTTCCTTTTTAGTATGTCGTGTTCCAAAATAAAACTACTTTGTTTTGGAAACTTTCGGCTTCTTACCCTTGATAGAACTTTATCGATAGTCATGTGCGGAATATACGCAAATTTTATCTGTGGATTTTCCTCCACTAATTGAAGTCTATAAAAATCCACAAAAACCACATATCGCCCACAGGAGAAATTGACGTGTTGCAGATCTAAAAAACGTTCCATAGGTTAGCTTATGCTGTGCTTAAAAGTAAGATTTCTATAATTCCCCTTCACTTTGCTGACACTGATAGGCTATGTCAACACACTGCATTTTTTTGGTAACCACAAAAATGCACCTTGTGGCCATGCATTTTTAGTGCGTTTTTGATCATCAATGGGTGAAAAATGCAAAAAGAATTGACGTGCTGCATCTTTGTGGTTGCCACAAAAATGCAGCCAAAAAAAAAAAGCAAAGTGTGCACAGCAAATCTGAAATCTGTTAAGAAAAAGCAAAGCAGTATAAGAGGACTTCATAAGGAGTAATAGGCAACAACTTCAATAGACATATACAAACAAAAGGAGACAGAAGTCTTTACATTTGCCTACATAACCATATATCCCATGGTCCAGAAATCGCCAAAACATACGCACTAAATGCATATACAGTGGTACCTTGCTTAACGAGAACAATCCGTTCTGGGACTGTGCTTGTTAATCAAGGTACTCGTTCAGCAGAGCAAGATTTCCCATTGGAAATCATTGCAATGCTGACGATCCGTTCCACAACTTCTAAAATGTCCCATCCTGGTCCCCTGTTGTGCCATTCCACACACGTACAGACTCACACAAACTCACACAAACACACATGCACACACGCACTATATGCTCACCTTACCTTCCGTTCCATCGCCGGTCTGCTGGGACTTGCTGTTCTCTGGTACGGGGCCGGGCTGTGTAATGCGTTACCATAACGACGAGGCAGGAAGTTCCCGGCCAGAGCGTTGACGTCAAAGGCAGAGCCGCTTGCCTCTGATTGGCCAGCGCTCTGCCTTTCATTAGCGATGACAGGAAGTTCCTCCCTCGTCGCTATGGATGCAGATACACAGCGTGGACTGGAGCGGAGCGGCGCACTATAGCACCCAGGAGGCCGGCGATGAAACGAAAGGTAAACATATTATGTTATATTATATGCTCACCTTACCTTCCGTTCCATCACATGCCTTCTGGGTCTTGTAGTTCGCCGCGAGGACGTCGCGATGTACCCGGGAAGAACCATGAGACCGGCGGTGGAACGGAAGGTAAGGTGAGCATAATACTGTATGTGTGTGCGTGCGTGTGTGTTTATGCGTACATGTGTGTGTTTGTGTGGACTGCAAGTGCGGGTCAGAACAAGGTGGATGGATGGAACCGGAAGTGTGTGCGGTGAGAATTTCGCTCGTACAGCAAAGCTTTCTCGTAAAGCGGGTTACAAATTTACAGAAAGCTTTGCTTGTTAAGCGAAATTCTCGTTAAGAGGGTTACTCGTCATGCGAGGTACCACTGTACAAAAATATATTTTAAGAAGTCCCCTGAGGAAGTCATCACACGAAACACGTGTTGGGACTTGTCCCCAATTGTGTCCGCATGTGACCTCATCTACCTTGGTAAGCTCCCTGCTGGGTTTTTGTGCTGTGGTGATATCTATGCATTTATTGTTCTACTAGGTGATCCTCTGACCTTTGTCTAGTATATCGCCTTTTGTGGATTTAAGCTGTCTACTTAACTTGTAATCACCTAGCACCTACCATAACAGGGAGCCGGTATATACCCTTATTTGCAATTGTGTGCATGAGGCCCCACATGGGGAATCTATTCACCCTCCTTTGTGTGTTTAACACCTGCTTTTACATGTTACTATTGTCTATATCCCATGATTTTATGTGTCCGACCCAATAAAATATATTTTTGTATATTCATTTAGTGCGTATGTTTTGGTGATTTCTGGACCATGGGATATATGGTTATGTAGGCAAATTTAAAGACTTCTGTCTCCTTTTGTTTGTATAAATTTGAAATCTCATAGACTTTGCTTGGGAAGGAAAAGCGTGCAGGTGACTAAAAGGCAACCAAAAACTGCAGTGTGCGCATGGGGTCTCACTCTTTGTAAAAATGCACCCAATACTCATCGTGGGAACTTGGCTAAAAGCATGATCTCTCTGAAGCACTGCAGCATTTCAGAAAGCAATATATCAAATTTTCTTTGTCGCTCCATTGGGAGACCCAGACAATTGGGTGTATAGCTTCTGCCTCCGGAGGCCACACAAAGTATTACACTTTAAAAAGTGTAACCCCTCCCCTCTGCCTATACACCCTCCCGTGGATCACGGGCTCCTCAGTTTTATGCTTTGTGTGGAAGGAGGCACACATCCACTCATGCATTCTCAACTTAGTTATGTCGGTTGGAAGAAAAGAAGGCCCCCACGGGGCCCCCGGCATGTTCCCTTCTCACCCCACTACGTCGGCGGTGTTGTTAAGGTTGAAGTACCCATTGCGGGTACAGAGGCTGGAGCCACATGCCGTCTCCTTCACCATCCCTTAAGCGGCTCTAGGAGAAGTGGGATCCTAAGCGGTCATCCATTTACTGGGACCGTGCTCCATCCGCAGCCCCTGTGGGAACCTGCCGGACCGGAGCCTCTTCAACCTCAGGGACCGGGCCCTGCAACTCAAAGGTACTCTGTGTCCCCATAGGGGACTGTGCAGGGAGCGCACCTTCTTCCCGGAAGCCGCGGCGGCTGCTGAATTCAGGAGGCCGGTGGACTTCCGCGCCGACTGTGCCTGCTTGTCAGGTGCGGTCTCAAATTTAGTCCCTGGGTTCATCGCGGCCCAGTCGCAAAAATCCCGCCCCCGGGCCTGCCTGTCAGGGGTAAGGGCGGGATTACCGACCTAACGTCAGATGTGAGGGCTGGAGCATCCTGCATGTTTCCTCCCCCCTCACTGATCACTGTGGGGACCCCAGATTCCCGCACTTTGCCGGCGCTGCCCACGGCTCCACTCCTCCCCTGAGAGCTCCGGCAGCCATTTTTTGGCATTCTGCCGGTGGAGGATTCTCAGTGAACAGCTCTGCAGCTCCGGGGGATCCAAGGCAGGGAATCTGGAGGACACACTCCGCTCGTTAGCGGTCGATAAGCCACACCGGTCACCCGGTGCTGGTCCACCTAGGGTGTCGGATTAGATATGTATATATCTATATCTATCTGTTCGGTGGGCTGTATACCCTTTTCCCATATACCCTCAGTGATCACTCTCCTAGGAGACAACAGCATGTCGTCCACAAGGAGCAAAGCTGCTAAGGCACAGGGTTTTTTTGCGACCTGTACCTCTTGTGGGGCTATGTTACCTGCGGGTTCCACCTACCCTCACTGTGAGCAATGCTCGACCCCTGTTTCGCTTGCTCAGCCGGAGCCTCGGACACTGGTGGGCCCCTCGGCTCATGTAGACCCCCCTGCTCCCCCTGACCAGGCTGCAGGGACAGAGTTCGCCTCTTTTGCTGAGAAACTCTCTGAGTCACTTTCTCAATCCATTGCACAGTCTATGGACAAATGGTCTTCTAAGCTGCTAGAGGCTTTGCAGTCCAGACCGGACCTTTCACAGGCCCTGGCCCCTGTTGGCTCGTCGCCTCCAGGCCCCTCTCGGTCCGTGCCACAGCGCGCTCATAGGTTGGCCCCTCGGTCTCAGGCGGAAGACTCCTGCCCGGACCGTAGTCCTAGACCGGCTAAGCGGCCTCGCTGGGACTCTTCCCCGACTTCCTCTCGCTGCTCGGGATCCCAGCTTGAGGACTCTCTGGAGGACGAGGCGGACGTCGCAGCTCAGGGCTCTGACCCTGACGTCGCCCTTAACCTTGATACACCTGAGGGGGACGCCTTAGTAAATGGTCTTATCTCGTCCATCAACCAGGTGTTAGATCTCTCTCCCCCGCCTCCTCCTGTAGAGGAGTCGGCGTCTCAGCAGGAGAAACACCAGTTTCGGTTCCCCAAACGTACACGCAATACGTTTTTTGATCACTCTAACTTCAGGGACGCTGTCCAGAAGCCCAGAGCGGTCCTGGACAAGCGCTTTACTAAGCGCCTCACTGACACGCGTTACCCCTTCCATTCTGAAGTCGTTAAGGGCTGGGCTCACTCACCCAAGGTGGATCCGCCAGTCTCTAAATTGGCTGCTAGGTCCGTTGTGTCTGTTGCCGATGCCTCATCCCTGAAGGATGCCACTGACAGACAGAGCTCTTGGTGAAGTCTATTTATGAGGCCACGGGCGCATCTTTTGCCCCGGCCTTTGCGGCCGTGTGGGCTCTCCAAGCAATCTTGGCATGTCTGTCTGAGATTAATCCTTTCACGCGGAATTCTGCTCCGCATGTTTCTTCCTTGACCTCTCAGGCATCAGCATTTTCGTCCTACGCCATGAACGCCGTCCTGGACTCCGCTAGCCGTACGGCCGTGGCATCCGCTAACTCCGTGGCTGTCCGCAGGGCCATGTGGCTGCGCGAATGGAAAGCAGACTCTGCTTCCAAAAGGTTCTTAACCGGTTTGCCTTTTTCTGGCGAACGTTTATTTGGCGAACGGCTGGATGAGATTATTAAGGAATCCTCGGGAAAGGACTCCTCCTTACCACAGTCCAAACCTAAGAGACCTCAGCAGAGAAAGATCCAATCGAGATTTCGGTCCTTTCGTCCCTCCGCCAAGTCCCAATCCTCTTCGTCCAACAGGCCGGAGAAAGGCCAGAGGAACTCCTATGCGTGGCGGTCCAAGTCTTGCCCACAAAAGGCCGCAGGAGGCACTGCCTCCAAGACGGCTTCCTCATGACTCTCGGCCTCCCCTGACCGCATCCTCGGTCGGTGGCAGGCTCTCCCGTTTTGGCGACGCCTGGTGGCCACATGTTCAAGACCGATGGGTGAGAGACATTCTGTCTCATGGTTACAGGATAGAGTTCAGCTCTCGTCCTGCGGCTCGCTTCTTCAGAACCTCTCCGCCCCCCGCTCAGGCCGACGCACTTTTTCAGGCAGTAGCCGCTCTAAAGATGGAAGGAGTTGTGATCCCCGTTCCCCTTCAGGAACGTGGTCGCGGATTTTACTCCAACTTGTTCGTGGTGCCAAAAAAGGACGGGTCATTCTGTCCCGTTCTGGACCTCAAGCTACTCAACAGACATGTGAGAACCAGACGGTTCCGGATGGAATCTCTCCGCTCGGTCATCGCCTCAATGTCACAAGGAGACTTCCTAGCATCGATCGACATCAAGGATGCTTATCTCAATGTACCGATCGCACCCGAGCATCAACGTTTCCTGCGTTTCGCCATCGGGGACGAACACCTCCAGTTCGTGGCATTGCCTTTCGGCTTGGCGACAGCACCACGGGTTTTCACCAAAGTCATGGCATCCGTTGTGGCGGTCCTGCATTCTCAGGGCAACTCGGTGATTCCCTACTTGGACGATCTCCTAGTCAGGGCCCCGTCTCGGGTGGCGTGTCAACAAAGTCTATCTGTCGCTCTGGCGACTCTCCAGCGGTTCGGGTGGATCATCAACTTCCCGAAATCCAAGTTGACACCGACCCAATCACTGACGTACCTTGGGATGGAGTTTCATACCCAGCAAGCGTTAGTCAAGCTTCCGAGCGACAAACAGCTTTCTCTGCAGGCAGGGGTGCAATCCCTTCTTCGGAGTCAGTCACACCCCTTAAGGCGCCTCATGCACTTCCTGGGGAAGATGGTGGCAGCTATAGAGGCAGTCTCGTTCGCGCAATTCCATCTTCGGCCACTCCAATGGGACATTCTCCCCAAATGGGACAGGAGTTCGGCTTCCCTCGACAGGAACGTCTCCCTTTCCCTTGCAACCAAGACGTCACTTCAGTGGTGGCTCCTTCCCAACTCTCTGTCGCAGGGAAAATCCTTCCTACCCCCAACCTGGGCTGTGGTCACCACGGACGCAAGCCTGTCAGGGTGGGGAGCGGTTTTTCTCCACCACAGGGCTCAGGGAACCTGGACTCCGATAGAGTCATCCCTTCAGATCAATATTCTGGAGATAAGGGCAGTGTATCTAGCCCTATTGGCTTTTCATCGGTGGCTGGAGGGCAGGCAGATCCGTATCCAGTCGGACAACGCCACTGCCGTCGCATACATCAACTACCAAGGCGGCTCTCGCAGTCGTCAAGCCTTCCAGGAAGTCCGACGGATTCTGCAGTGGGTGGAAGCCACAGCTTCCACCATCTCCGCAGTTCACATCCCGGGCGTAGAAAACTGGGAAGCAGATTTTCTCAGTCGTCAGGGCATGGACGCGGGGGAATGGTCTCTGCACCCAGACGTGTTTCGAGAGATCTGTCGCCGCTGGGGAACGCCGGACGTCGATCTCATGGCGTCACAGCACAACAACAAAGTCCCGGCATTCATGGCACGGTGTCAGGATCACAGAGCTCTGGCGGCGGACGCGTTAGTTCAGGATTGGTCGCAGTTTCGACTGCCTTATGTGTTTCCTCCTCTGGCGATGCTGCCCAGAGTGTTACGCAAGATCAGGTCCGACTGCCGTCGCGCCATTCTCGTCGCTCCAGACTGGCCGAGGCGGTCGTGGTACCCGGATCTGTGGCATCTCACGGTGGGTCAACCGTGGGCGCTTCCAGACCGCCCAGACTTGCTGTCACAAGGCCCGTTTTTCCATCTGAATTCTGTGGCCCTCAACCTGACTGTGTGGCCATTGAGTCCTGGCTCCTAGCGTCTTCAGGGTTATCTCAGGATGTCATTGCCACCATGAGACAGGCCAGGAAGCCTAGGTCCGCCAAGATCTATCATAGGTCTTGGCAAATCTTCCTATCCTGGTGCGCTAATAACGGTTTTACTCCATGGCCGTTTGCCTTACCCACTTTTCTTTCATTCCTTCAATCCGGAATGGACAAGGGTTTGTCACTTGGCTCTCTCAAGGGCCAAGTATCGGCGCTCTCCGTGTTTTTTCAAAAGCGCCTAGCCAGGCTTCCGCAGGTCCGCACGTTCCTGCAGGGAGTTTGCCACATAGTCCCACCTTACAAGCGTCCGCTGGAACCCTGGGATCTTAACAGGGTGCTAACGGCTCTTCAGAAACCACCTTTCGAGCCGCTGCGGGATGTCTCTCTATCACGTCTTTCGCAGAAGGTGGCCTTCCTAGTGGCAGTCACATCACTTCGGAGAGTGTCTGAGCTAGCAGCGCTGTCATGCAAAGCCCCCCTTCCTGGTGTTTCACCAGGATAAGGTGGTTCTGCGTCCGGTCCCGGAATTTCTCCCTAAGGTGGTATCCCCTTTTCATCTCAATCAGGATATCTCCTTGCCTTCATTTTGCCCTAATCCAATTCACCAGTGTGAAAAGGATTTGCACTCTTTGGATCTTGTGAGAGCGCTCCGGCTCTACGTGTCTCGCACGGCGCCCCTGCGTCGTTCAGATGCTCTCTTTGTCCTTGTCGCTGGCCAGCGTAAGGCTATGTGCGCACGTTGCGTACTAGCCCTGCAGATATTTCTGCAGCGATCTGAAGAGCACATGTGCGCTTTAGATCGCTGCAGAAATGTCCGTAGTGAGCGCCGATTCCATGCGCTCTGCCTGCAGCTCCTGCCATAGACAGAGCAGGAGCTGCCGGCAAAGCGCAGGAAAGAAGTGACATGTCACTTCTTTTTGCGCAGCGCTTCGGCAGTAGCCGAAGCGCTGCGCTCTGAGACGCCACGTGCGCACGGCCCCTGCACAATCTCCATAGACTGTGCAAGGGACGCAGGACGCATGCAGTTACGCTGCGCTGCAAAGCGCAGCGTAACTGCATGAATTTACGCAACGTGCGCACATAGCCTAAGGGCTCGCAGGCTTCCAAGTCAACCTTGGCTCGGTGGATCAAGGAACCGATTCTCGAAGCCTACCGTTCTTCTGTCCTTCCGCTTCCTTCAGGGCTGAAAGCCCATTCTACCAGAGCCGTGGGTGCGTCCTGGGCATTGCGGCACCGGGCTACGGCTCAGCAGGTGTGTCAGGCAGCTACGTGGTCTAGTCTGCACACTTTCACGAAACACTATCCAGTGCATACCTATGCTTCGGCAGACGCCAGTCTAGGTAGGCGAGTCCTTCAGGCGGCGGTTGCCCACCTGTAAGAGGGGGCCGTTTTTTCGGCTCTTTTTATTGAGGTATTCTTTTACCCACCCAGGGACTGCTCTTGGACGTCCCAATTGTCTGGGTCTCCCAATGGAGCGACAAAGAAGAAGGGAATTTTGTTTACTTACCGTAAATTCCTTTTCTTCTAGCTCCTATTGGGAGACCCAGCACCCGCCCCTGTACCCTTCGGGCTGTTTGTTCTTTTGTGTACACATGTTCTTCATGTTGAATTGTTCTTTTGGTTCATGGTTTGCAGTTCTCCGAACATCCTTCGGATTGCATTTACCCTAGACCAATTTATAAGTTTTCTCCTTCCTGCTTTTGCACCAAAACTGAGGAGCCCGTGATCCACGGGAGGGTGTATAGGCAGAGGGGAGGGGTTACACTTTTTAAAGTGTAATACTTTGTGTGGCCTCCGGAGGCAGAAGCTATACACCCAATTGTCTGGGTCTCCCAATAGGAGCTAGAAGAAAAGGAATTTACGGTAAGTAAACAAAATTCCCTTCTTTCTGACTATGAGGCCTAGGACACACGGCGAGAAAAATGGTGCGAGTGGAATGCGATAAAAAATCGCATAACACTCGGGCCGATATTACTCTATGCACCAGCTCCCATGATCAATTATTTTTTCAGCCCTAATCGGACCGAGAAAACAATCTCAGCATTCTGTGGATGGCATGTGATCTTGTTCCACTCGCACCCATTCAAGTCTATGGGGCGAGAGAAACATCGCACTGCACTCGCATTACAGCGGTGTAACGCGAGAGTAGTGCGCTTTTCGCATCCGCTGATAAAAGAGGAGATGGGGAGATAAATCCCTCCCTCTCCTCCGTAGCGCTGCCCCCCCCCCCCCTTCAGATGTGGTCCTAATATATTTCTACCAGTTTAGAATAAATCATTATTCCCCTCTTCTACTCTAGGTTACCAAGTAATGAATACAACAGTAGTTCACCAATACTACCCCTCCACATCTTTATATATCACCAGAGTATTTTTAATAACTATTTTTCCTATTTTCTGTTATCCAATCCTGGTACACAGCAATTATGCAGCCGGTCTCTGCATGCTGACGATGAATCGGCTGACAGCTCTCTGTATGGTGGATCTACACAAAAAAAATCCTATTACCACTAGCCGGAAATCCATGGCAAATTGGATAATTTATTTCACATTACTTTCCTAGTGTTACATTATAATAACCAAAAAATGAGTAATTTTATGCTGAACCAGAGCTCGCTGCAGTCAGAATAAGTCCTGTGTATTGTATGCCCACTTCCGTCACTACAGACGGACAGAGCAATCCTCAAAGCTTCAGAAGCTGAGATGGTATATGTTGTACTAAAGCACCACTCCACTCAGTCCCTCTGTCCCCTGCCTGTAGTCTTATACTCACCATCTAGCATGTTCATTGTTATTCACACAGTTCCCATCGGTCTTCCGCAGTTCCATTGTTTCATGGACCGTGCTGGAAGTCACTCTTCAATGCAAGTCTATGAGAGCCTCCTTCTGTCTCTCATAGATTTGAATTGAGAGCTTGTGACCTAATTTCTAACTTCTGGGCTTCACAGGACGGGAGGTATTATGCATAAAGATGAAGACGGCAGAGGGTAAGTACAAGAGCAGGGAACTTAGATATAACCTCTTCATGACTCTGGACAAACTGGTACGTCCTGGCGATCATGCGGGTACAAGAGCTGTGCCCATTTGATCGCAGCCTGGATCTTGTCTTATATGACAACTGAGCCCCGGTTGTTACAGCCAGTGACAATCCCTGCTCCATGCCTGGCTGTTTAACTCCCTAAATGCTGCAATCTATATCGATTGCAGCATTTGGGTAGAGGAAGTGCGCTCCCTCTCCCAACTGATCAGTTCCCCCGTGACGTCATCGTGAGGGACTGATTGTTGCTATGGTGACCCAAGGTCGTAATGATGACCTCCAGGTCACCCAGCTACGGAAGCTTCTGAGATCTTGCCAGGAGAATGATGGAGGCTTGTGTCAGTGCAGCGATGACAGATATCCTGTATCAGTGATCAGGGCAGTAAAAAGTAATGTCCCATATAGGGACTAAGTAAAAAGAAAAAAGTAAAAAAAAAATGACTAAAAATGTATTTTTTTTTTAAAAAAATCAGATAATTAAGGAAGACATACCAATAAATGTTTCTTCATCGTTCCTTATGGGAGACCCAGACCATGGGTGTATAGCTACTGCCTCCGGAGGACACACAAAGTACTACACTTCAAACGTGTAGCTCCTCCCTCCGGGCTATATACACCCCCTGGATGACAATCTAACCAGTTCAATGCTTTGAGGGGAGGACACTCCTTCACACACACACACATGCATTCTCTGATTTTTCATTTTTAAGAATTTTGATTTCAAAGATATGGAAGAAAAGCGGGTCCAGTCTGGACTCCCGGCATGTCCCTTCTCACCCCACTGTGTCGGCGGTGCTGTTAAGGTTGACTTTACAAGGCTGGAGCCTTCACATGCCGTGCTCCTTCGCCATCCCATGGGCTCTTGCTTGAAGTGGGAGCCATCACGGTTCTTTCTGCCTTGCAGAAGACCGGTCTCCATCCGCAGCCCTGTCTGGTTCCTGTCGGACGGAGCGTTTAACAGCCCCTCTCCCAGGGACTTGGCCCTGCGCCTCAAAGCTAAGTATTGAGACGCTTTTCAGGGGTCCCGGGTACATTTATTGTGGGGAGAGTGTGTTTTGTTACTTTGTTGTGATTTCCGGCCGGTTCTCTGGGTTTTTCCTGAGAACCGCGCCGACGGTGCCTGCTCGTCGGCCGCATGTAAAAATCTAGGCCCCGGCTTCAGTTGCGGCCTAGTTTCGTTTTCAGCTTCCCCTGCATGATTCACGCAGGGGAAAAGTGTGGCGCCGCCCACCGGCCGTTCAGCAGAGGGGAGGACACTCCTCTCTGAGGAGATGTTTCCCTCCCCTGTATCTCTCCTTGGCCCTCCGTTTTCCCGCTCCTGGGCTAATCCCCGCCCCCCCTCCTCACTCCAGCGCCATATTATCAGCGTCTTCACACTGATCGGCGCTGGCTGCTGCAGCTCTGCATCCTGGAAGGCAGACGCTTCACTGGGGGTCCGAGCTGTGGAATCCGGAGGGCACACACAGGGGTCATTCGGTCTGGTAAGCCACAACCTCTGGTTGTGGGCTTTTATTATACACTCTCAGGGGTCATTCTACAGGAGTGTATTATTATTATTACTGCAGAGCCTCCACCTCAGCAGCATGTCTGTCACTAGGAGCAAGAAGACTGCTAAGCTGTACGCTATATGCACTGCATGTCAGCTCATTCTGCCAGAACCGAGCACATACCCTCATTGTGAGGCCTGCTCTAACATGGTGGTGCCTCAGCCTGGAGCCTTCTCAGGGGTCCCTCAGGCTGCTCCGGCACCGGTGGCTGGCTGAACCCCCGGCTTGGGTAGCATCGTTTTCTAAGGCTATCTCACAGTCCTTTGCCGACTCCATGGGACAGCTGTCCCGGACTCTGCTGACCATGCATCAGCCCCCTTCTCAGGGTGTCTCTGCTGCTCCGAGCTCTGCAGAGCTCTCAGAGCAGGTGTTAGGACCCCGTCCTCCTAAACGGAGACGCAGGGACCCTTCTCCTTCCTCGTCCCACGGCTCTGATTCACAAGCTGAGGTGCAAGGCGAGGAGGATACCTTTACTGTGGGCTCAGACGCTACCTCTATGTACCCCATTGATTTATCTGAGGGTGATGCGGATGTTAGTGACTTGATTGCATCCATTAACTCCGTACTGAACCTCAATCCGCCAGTGTCAGAGGAGCAAGCCTCTCTGGTAGAAATACACCAGTTTACCTCTCCTAAGAGAGCTAGGAGTACGTTTTTTAACCACTCCAGTTTCCAGACCACTGTTTCCAAGCCCAGGGCCTGTCCTGACAAACGCTTTCCAAAGCGTAGTTCTGATGACCGTTTTCCCTTTCCACCAGAGGTGGTTAAGGAGTGGGCTCAGTCCCCAAAGGTGGACCCTCCGGTGTCTAGAATCTCAGCCCGGACAGTCATATCTGTGGCCGATGGCACCTCTCTTAAAGATCCCACTGACCGCCAGGTTGACCTTCTGGCCAAATCTGTATATGAGGCGGCAGGAGCCTCGTTCTCCCCGTCTTTTGCAGCAGTGTGGGCTCTTAAGGCAGTCTCTGCCTCTCTGGCGGAAATACATTCTCTCGCTAGGGACTCTATGCCCGAGATGGTTGCCTTGACCTCCCAGGCTTCGGCTTTTTCATCCTACGCCATGTCTGCCATTCTGGAGGCCTCTCACCGCACGGCGGTGGCTTCCGCTAATTCTCTCGCGATCCGCAGGATCTTGTGGCTGCGAGAGTGGAAAGCAGACGCTTCTTCTAAGAAGTTCCTTGCTGGGCTCCCCTTTGCTGGGTCCCGGCTGTTCGGTGAACAACTGGATGAAATTATTAAGGAAGCTACTGGCGGGAAGAGTACTTCCCTGCCACAAACTAAAACCAGAAGACCTGTCCAGGGCAGGAACCAGTCGAGGTTTCGTTCCTTTCGTTCCTCTAACTGGTCATCCTCTAAGCCCTCAGCTTCGTCCACTACCTCAGCCAAGGATCGTAAACCCAACTGGCACGCGAAACCGCGTCCTCAGAAGAACGGAGGAGCCACTGCCACTAAGGCAGCCTCCTCTTGACTATCTGGCGGCGCCAGCAACGTCCTTGGTCGGTGGCAGGCTCTCCCGCTTTGGCGACGTGTGGTTTCAACACGTCTCCGATCAGTGGGTGCGGGATATCATCTCCCACGGCTACAGGATAGAATTTTCTTCCAGCCCGCCAAACAGATTTTTTCTGTCCACTCCCCCCTGCTCCAAGGCCGCCGCCTTCTCTCAGGCCGTGGCATCCTTGCAGGCCAACGGAGTAATTGTTCCGGTTCCCGCCCGGGAACGGTTCAGAGGTTTCTACTCAAACCTCTTCCTAGTCCCCAAGAAAGACGGTTCCTTCCGGCCCATCCTGGACCTCAAGCTTCTCAACAAGCATGTTCAGGTGCGGCGCTTTCGCATGGAATCTCTGAGATCGGTCATTGCTTCAATGACCCAAGGAGATTTTCTAGCATCCATCGACATCAGAGATGCTTATCTGCATGTGCCTATTGCGGTTTCACACCAGCGTTGGCTACGCTTTGCAATCAGAGAGGAACATTTCCAATTCGTGGCTCTCCCCTTCGGGTTAGCCACAGCCCCTCGGGTATTCACCAAGGTCATGGCAGCAGTGGTTGCGGTCCTGCATCTCCAGGGGTTGGCAGTAATCCCCTACCTGGACGACCTTCTAGTGAAGGCCTCATCCAGTGCAGACTGCCAGCGGAGTGTTTCGCTCACTCTCGCCACGCTTGTTCAATTCGGGTGGCTTGTCAATCTGCCCAAGTCCACTCTGACCCCGACCCAGGATCTTACGTACCTAGGGATGCAATTCGAGACTCTGCCGGCACTTGTGAAGCTGCCTTTAGTCAAACAGCAGTCCCTTCATCTGGCGGTGCGCTCTCTGTTGAAGCCCCGCCATCATTCCATCAGGCACCTCATGCAGGTGCTGGGTCAGATGGTGGCGTCAATGGAAGCGGTTCCCTTTGCCCAGTTCCATCTGCGTCCTCTGCAGCTGGACATTCTCCGCTGTTGGGACAAGCGGACCTCTTCCTTGCACAGGCTAGTGGCTCTGTCGCCGCAGACCAGGAGCTCTCTTCAGTGGTGGCTTCGGCCCCTCTCTCTGTCACAGGGACGCTCCTTCCTGACTCCGTCCTGAGTGATTCTCACCACGGATGCCAGTCTTTCCGGCTGGGGGGCAGTATTTCTCCACCACCGAGCACAGGGCACTTGGACTCCGTCCGAATCAGCCCTCTCGATCAATGTGCTGGAAATCAGAGCTGTTCTTCTAGCTCTCGTGGCCTTTCACCACCTGTTGGCGGGCAAGCACATTCGAGTCCAGTCAGACAACGCGACAGCGGTTGCCTACATCAATCACCAGGGCGGGACTCGCAGCCGCCTGGCAATGTTGGAAGTTCAACGAATCCTTCAGTGGACGGAGGACTCCAAGTCCACCATATCCGCGGTCCACATCCCAGGCGTAGAAAACTGGGAGGCCGATTATCTCAGCCGTCAAACCGTGGACAGCGGCGAGTGGGCCCTTCATCCGGCAGTGTTCAGGTCAATCTGCTGCAAGTGGGGCACTCCGGAAGTGGATCTAATGGCATCCCGGCACAACAACAAGGTTCCGGTTTACGTGGCTCGCTCCCACGATCCTCAGGCCTTCGCAGCGGACGCGCTGGTTCAAGATTGGTCCCAGTTCCGTCTGGCCTATGTGTTTCCCCCTCTAGCTCTCTTGCCCAGGGTTCTGCGCAAGATCAGAATGGAGGGCCGTCGGGTCATAATCATTGCTCCGGACTGGCCCAGGCGAGCTTGGTACCCAGATCTGCTCCGTCTGTCCGTAGAAATGCCGTGGCATCTCCCGGACCGCCCAGACCTTCTCTCTCAAGGTCCGTTCTTCCGCCAGAATTCTGCGGCTCTCAGATTGACAGCGTGGCTCTTGAGTCCTGGATCCTGACGGCTTCAGGCATTCCTTCTGAGGTCATCTCCACTATGACTCAGGCTCGGAAGTCTTCCTCGGCCAAGATTTACCACAGGGCTTGGAAGATTTTCCTGTCCTGGTGTCGCTCTTCCGGCCATGCTCCTTGGCCGTTCTCCTTGCCGACCATCCTGTCCTTTCTACAGTCCGGTCTGCAGCTAGGACTGTCCCTCAATTCCCTCAAGGGACAGGTGTCGGCTCTGTCGGTATTATTCCAGCGGCGTATCGCCCGACTGGCTCAGGTGCGCACCTTCATGCAGGGCGCATCTCACATCATTCCTCCTTACCGGCGGCCTTTGGATCCTTGGGATCTTAATCTGGTCCTCACGGCTTTACAGAAACCCCCCTTTGAGCCTCTTAGGGAGGTTCCCTTGTTTAGACTTTCACAGAAAGTGGTCTTTCTGGTGGCCATAACTTCTCTCAGGAGAGTCTCTGATTTGGCTGCGCTCTCTTCGGAGTCACCTTTTATGGTTTTTCACCAAGACAAGGTGGTTCTCCGTCCGACTCCGGACTTTCTTCCTAAGGTGGTATCTCCTTTCCACCTTAACCAGGACATTTCATTGCCTTCCCTTTGTCCGGCCCCTGTGCATCGCTTTGAGAAGGCGTTGCATACCTTGGATTTGGTGCGGGCGCTCCGAATCTATGTGTCACGCACCGCCGCTTTTAGGCGGTGCACCTCACTTTTTGTACTAACCACGGGTCAGCGCAAGGGTCTCTCGGCTTCTAAGCCGACCCTAGCTCGTTGGATTAGGTCGGCCATCTCCGATTCCTACCAGCATTCTCAGGTGCTCCCACCGCCAGGGATTAAGGCGCACTCGACCAGAGCTGTCGGTGCCTCCTGGGCTTTCAGGCACCAGGCTACGGCTCAGCAGGTTTGTCAGGCTGCCACTTGGTCTAGTCTGCACACCTTTTCGAAGCACTACCAAGTGCATGCTCATGCTTCGGCAGATGCGAGCTTGGGCAGACGCATCCTTCAGGCAGCTGTCGCCCACTTGTGAAGATAGGTTTTGCCTACTTCTCAGTTTTGGTTATTTCCCACCCATGGACTGCTTTGAGACGTCCCATGGTCTGGGTCTCCCATAAGGAACGATGAAGAAAAAGAGAATTTTGTTTACTTACCGTAAATTCTTTTTCTTCGGCGCTCCATTGGGAGACCCAGACGATTGGGTGTATAGCACTGCCTCCGGAGGCCACACAAAGCAATTACACTAAAAAGTGTAAGGCCCCTCCCCTTCTGGCTATACACCCCCAGTGGGATCACTGGCTCACCAGTTTTCTGCTTTGTGCGAAGGAGGTCAGACATCCACGCATAGCTCCACTGTTTAGTCAGCAGTAGCTGCTGACTATATCGGATGGAAGAAAAGAGGGCCCATATGGGGCCCCCAGCATGCTCCCTTCTTACCCCACTTGTGGTTTGTAAGGTTGAGGTACCCATTGCGGGTACGGAGGCTGGAGCCCACATGCTGTTTTCCTTCCCCATCCCCCTGGGGGGCTCTGAGGAAGTGGGATCTTACCGGCCACCAAGCCCTGAGGCCGGGCTCCATCCACAGACCCATAGAACCTGCTGGATGTGGAGCGGGAGTGCCGTTCAGGGACAAGGCCCTGCAACTTTCAGGTACTCTGTGTCCCCGTATGGCAGGCCACGCACACCCCAGGCTTGCTGGGTGTGCTAGTGCGCCGGGGACTGTAGCGCTGTGCGCTGGGCTTATAGTCCCCGCAGATTACTGGGGGACTTTATGTGTGTGGATCGCCGCGCCGACCGCCCCTGGAGCGGCGGCGCAGCTGCGACTTGTAGTGCGCCGGGGACGCGCCGACCGCGCTTTTACGGCGGCGGCGCTTCTAACTTTAGTCCCCAATTTTTCTGCGGCCTAGCTCCGCTTCGTTAACGCCCCCCACCCTGTCAATCAGGGTAGGGGAGAGACGTTGTTCAATCGGCAGCGCCGAGGGCTGGAGCACGATTTACATGCTCCAGCCCTCTCACTGAGCACAGTAGGACACAGGCTTCGCGCTTTTTCTCTGTGCACGCCCTAGGCCCGCCCCCAGGCTTGCAGCTCCCCAGGACGCCGGCAGCCATTATACACATGCAGTCTGGCTGGAGAACGAACGCAGGCTCTGAGGGACCCAGGCTAGGGGTTTCTGGCGACCACACACCCGCGCTAAGCGGGCGGTAAGCAGCACATACGTGCGGCCCCACTAGTGCCACAGTGTTATATTTGTGTACTGCACTGTAAGGTCGCTTCTTGGCTGTACACCCTATATTGCTTTGAGGAGACAACAGCATGTCATCCGCAAAACGCAAGGGTGCCAAGGCACGGGCTGTATACACTGCTTGTACAGCATGTGGGGCTAATCTACCAGCAGGCTCCAACGACTCTCATTGTGTGCAATGTTCAGTCCCAGTGGCACTTCGTCAGCCAGAGCCTATTGTGGTGGTAGCCCAGGCAGAGACGCCTGTGAACCCTACCCCGGTGACGGGGACAGAATTTGCAGTCTTTGCTGATAAAATGTCTGTGACTATGACAAAAATCCTGGAGACCTTGCAGTCCAGGCCAGTTGCTCAGACCATGGACACCGCTGTGTCTATGTTCCCCGGCCCCCCTCAGCTGGAATTAATCCGTAATTCAAGGGGGTCCCAGGCATCACAGGCTGAGGGCTCTGACTCCGATGACAGTCCCAGTCCGCCTAAGCGAGCTCGCTGGGAGAGACCCTCCACGTCATCACGCGGATCAGGGTCTCAGCGAGAAGGGTCTCTATATGATGGCTCAGAGGTGGGTGATCAGGAGTCTTGTCCTGACGCCGCACTCAATTTGGATACGCCAGATGGTGACGCCATGGTAAATGACCTTATAGCGGCCATCAATAGGCTGTTGGATATTTCTCCCCCAGCCCCTTCTGCAGAGGAGGCAGCTGCACAGCAGGAAAAATTCCATTTCCTGTATCCCAAGCGTAAATTGAGTACTTTTCTGGACCACTCTGACTTCAGAGAATCCATCCAGAAACACAATACTTATCCGGACAAGCGTTTTTCTAAACGCCTTAAGGATACACGTTATCCTTTTCCCCCTGACGTGGTCAAACGCTGGACCCAGTGTCCAAAAGTGGACCCTCCAATATCCAGGCTTGCAGCTAGATCCATAGTTGCAGTGGAGGATGGGGCTTCACTTAAAGATGCCAATGACAGACAGATGGACCTTTGGTTGAAATCTGTCTATGAAGCTATCGGCGCGTCGTTTGCTCCAGCATTCGCGGCCGTGTGGGCGCTCCAAGCTATTTCAGCTGGTCTGGCACAGGTGGACTCTCTCATACGTCCAGCAGTGCCGCAAGTGGCGTCCCTAACTACGCAAATGTCTGCGTTTGCGACCTACGCTATCAATGCGGTACTGGACTCTACGAGCCGTACCTCAATGGCATCCGCCAACTCTGTAGTTTTGCGCAGAGCCTTGTGGTTAAAGGAATGGAAAGCAGATTCTGCTTCTAAAAAATGTTTAACCAGCTTGCCATTATCTGGAGACAGACTGTTTGGTGAGCAATTGGCGGAAATCATTAATCAGTCCAAAGGTAAGGACTCCTCCTTACCCCAGCCCAGATCAAGCAAACCTCCACAGAGGAAGTGGCAGTCAAAGTTTCGGTCCTTTCGAGGCTCGGGCAAGCCCCAATTCTCCTCGTCCAAAGGGACTCAGAAAGAGCAAAGGAGCTCTGATTCCTGGCGGGCTCACTCACGCCCCAAGAAAGCAACCGGAGGTACCGCTTCCAAGGCGGCTGCCTCATGACTTTCGGCCGCCTCCCTCCGCATCCTCGGTCGGTGGCAGGCTCTCCCGCTTTTGCGACATTTGGCTGCCACAGGTCAAAGACCGGTGGGTAACAGACATTTTGTCTCACGGGTACAGGATAGAGTTCAGTTCTCGTCCTCCGCCTCGGTTCTTCAGAACTTCCCCACATCCCGACCGAGCAGATGCCCTTCTGCAGGCGGTGAATTCTCTAAGAGCAGAAGGAGTGGTGGTCCCTGTTCCTCTTCAGGAACGAGGTCAAGGTTTTTACTCCAATCTCTTTGTGGTGCCAAAAAAGGACGGCTCATTCCGTCCTGTTCTGGACCTAAAACTGCTCAACAAGCATGTGAACGCCAGGCGGTTCCGGATGGAATCCCTCCGCTCAGTCATTGCCTCAATGTCTCAAGGAGATTTCCTAGCATCAATAGACATCAAGGATGCTTATCTCCACGTGCCGATTGCTACAGAGCACCAACGCTTTCTCCGCTTCGTGATAGGAGACGACCATCTTCAGTTCGTAGCTCTGCCATTTGGTCTGGCGACAGCCCCACGGGTGTTCACCAAGATCATGGCGGCAGTGGTAGCAGTCTTGCACTCTCAGGGACACTCTGTGATCCCTTACTTGGACGATCTACTGGTCAAGGCACCCTCTCAAGAGGCATGCCAACTCAGCTTGACTGTTGCACTGGAGACTCTCCAGACGTTCGGGTGGATCATCAACTTCTCAAAGTCAAATCTGTCACCGACCCAATCACTAACGTATCTTGGCATGGACTTTCATACTCTCTCAGCGATAGTGAAGCTTCCGCTGGACAAGCAGCGGTCTCTACAGACTGGGGTGCAGGCTCTCCTTCAAAGTCAGTCGCACTCCTTAAGACGCCTCATGCACTTCCTCGGGAAGATGGTGGCGGCAATGGAGGCGGTTCCGTTTGCGCAGTTTCATCTGCGCCCACTTCAATGGGACATTCTCCGCCAATGGGACGGGAAGTCAAAATCCCTGGACAGGAAAGTCTCCCTTTCCCAGACGGCCAAAGACTCTCTGCAGTGGTGGCTTCTTCCCACCTCATTATCACAGGGAAGATCCTTCCTACCACCGTCTTGGGCGGTGGTCACGACAGACGCGAGTCTGTCAGGGTGGGGAGCAGTTTTTCTCCACCACAGGGCTCAGGGTACGTGGACTCAGCAGGAGTCCACCCTTCAGATCAATGTTCTGGAAATCAGAGCAGTGTATCTTGCCCTACTAGCCTTCCAGCAGTGGCTGGAAGGGAGGCAGATCCGAATTCAGTCGGACAACTCCACAGCGGTGGCATACATCAACCACCAAGGGGGGACACGCAGTTGGCAAGCCTTCCAGGAAGTCCGGCGGATTCTGATGTGGGTGGAAGCCACGGCCTCCACCATATCCGCAGTTCACATCCCCGGCGTAGAAAACTGGGAAGCAGACTTCCTCAGTCGCCAGGGCATGGACGCAGGGGAATGGTCCCTTCACCCAGACGTGTTTCAGGAAATCTGTCGCCGATGGGGAAGGCCGGACGTCGACCTCATGGCGTCCCGGCACAACAACAAGGTCCCAACCTTCATGGCACGGTCTCGCGATCAAAGAGCGCTGGCGGCAGACGCCCTAGTGCAAGATTGGTCGCAGTTCCGGCTCCCTTATGTGTTTCCACCTCTGGCACTCTTGCCCAGAGTGCTACGCAAGATCAGATCCGATTGCAGCCGCGTCATACTCGTCACCCCAGACTGGCCGAGGAGGGCGTGGTATCCGGATCTGTGGCAGCTCACGGTCGGCCAACCGTGGGCACTACCAGACCGACCAGACTTACTGTCCCAAGGGCCGTTTTTCCATCGGAATTCTGCGGCCCTGAACCTGACTGTGTGGCCATTGAGTCCTGGATCCTAGCGTCTTCAGGATTATCCCAAGGGGTCGTTGCCACCATGAGACAGGCTAGGAAGCCCACGTCCGCTAAGATCTACCACAGAACGTGGAGGATATTCTTATCCTGGTGCTCTGCTCAGGGAGTGTCTCCCTGGCCATTTGCATTGCCTACCTTTCTTTCTTTCCTGCAATCTGGGTTAGAAAAAGGTTTGTCGCTCGGCTCCCTTAAAGGTCAGGTCTCGGCGCTATCCGTCTTTTTTCAGAGGCGTTTGGCACGCCTTCCTAAGGTGCGCACGTTCCTACAGGGGGTTTGCCATATCGTACCCCCGTACAAGCGGCCGTTAGATCCATGGGATCTGAACAGGGTACTAGTTGCCCTCCAGAAGCCGCCCTTCGAGCCTCTGAGGGAGGTTTCACTTTCTAGACTATCACAGAAAGTGGCTTTTCTGGTAGCGATCACATCTCTTCGGAGAGTGTCTGAGCTGGCAGCGCTATCATCCAAGGCTCCCTTCCTGGTCTTCCACCAGGACAAGGTAGTGCTGCGCCCCATTCAGGAGTTTCTCCCGAAGGTGGTATCCTCTTTTCATCTTAATCAGGATATCTCTTTGCCTTCGTTTTGTCCTCATGCAGTTCATCGGTATGAGAAGGATTTACATTTGTTAGATCTGGTGAGAGCACTCAGAATCTACATTTCCCGCACGGCGCCCTTGCGCCGTTCGGATGCACTCTTTGTCCTTGTCGCTGGTAAGCTCAAAGGGTCGCAGGCTTCTAAGGCCACCCTGGCTCGATGGATCAAAGAACCAATTCTTGAAGCCTACCGTTCTGCTGGGCTTCCGGTTCCATCAGGGCTGAAGGCCCATTCTACCAGAGCCGTGGGTGCGTCCTGGGCATTGCGACACCAGGCTACGGCTCAACAGGTGTGCCAGGCAGCTACCTGGTCGAGTCTGCACACTTTCACCAAACATTATCAGGTGCATACCTATGCTTCGGCGGACGCCAGCCTAGGTAGAAGAGTCCTGCAGGCGGCAGTTGCCTCCCTATAGGGGAGGGCTGTCTTGCAGCTCTAACATGAGGTATTTTTTACCCACCCAGGGACAGCTTTTGGACGTCCCAATCGTCTGGGTCTCCCAATGGAGCGCCGAAGAAGAAGGGAATTTTGTTACCGTAAATTCCTTTTCTTCTAGCTCCTATTGGGAGACCCAGCACCCGCCCTGTTGTCCTTCGGGATTTTTGGTTGTTTTTCGGGTACACATGTTGTTCATGTTGAACGGTTTTCAGTTCTCCGACGTTACTTCGGAGTGAATTTGTTTAAACCAGTTATTGGCTTTCCTCCTTCTTGCTTTTGCACTAAAACTGGTGAGCCAGTGATCCCACTGGGGGTGTATAGCCAGAAGGGGAGGGGCCTTACACTTTTTAGTGTAATTGCTTTGTGTGGCCTCCGGAGGCAGTGCTATACACCCAATCGTCTGGGTCTCCCAATAGGAGCTAGAAGAAAAGGAATTTACGGTAAGTAACAAAATTCCCTTCTTCTTATAGTTCCGACATGGGAGACCCAGCACCCTCCCTGTTGGCAGTTCTTGTTCCGTGTGTTTCACCGGCTGTTGTTGTAGACAGAGGTTCCGGTTTTTCCGAGTTTTACTCTATCTCTACTTATGGGTGGATGTCCTCCTTCAGCTTTTGCACTGAACTGGTTAGATTGTCATCCAGGGGGTGTATATAGCCCGGAGGGAGGAGCTACACGTTTGAAGTGTAGTACTTTGTGTGTCCTCCGGAGGCAGTAGCTATACACCCATGGTCTGGGTCTCCCATGTCGGAACTATAAGAAAAAGAATTTACGGTAAGTAAACAAAATTCTCTTTTTTTAATTATGTAAAACCAAAAAAGTACACATTTGGTATCGCTGCATCCTGAACAACCCATCCTATAAAACGGTCACACTAGTTAACCCATTCAATGAACACCGTGAAAAAAAGTACCAAAAACTGTTTTTCATCATACACATTATAATAAAATGGAATAAAACACGAACAAAAAGGCATATGTAAATAAAAATGGTATAGCTGAAAACGTCATCTTGTCCTGCAAAAAACAAGCCACCATACAGCTCCGTCAGCAGAAAAATATACATGCTTTAGCTCTCAGAATACAGCAATGCGAAAATAGTTTTTAGAGTAAAAAAATTTTAAATTGTTTTGCTGTTTCCTCTTGATTCTGCCTGACAAAAAGTGGAATAGAAAGCAATCAAGAAATATTATATGGCTCAAAATGGTACCAATAAAAACTCCCAACTCATCACACAAAAAAACAAGCCCTCATGTGACTCTTGTCAGCAGAAAAAAAAAATACAGCCTTCAAAATAAAAAAATCTTTATTTTGTGATAAAAAGCAGATTTTTTGCGTGATAGCAAACCTAAAAACCCCCATAACATATAAATCTGGTATCGCTTTAATAAAGCTGCCCTATCACTTATACCGTAAGGTGAACGACGTAACAAATAGTAATAAAACCAATTCTTCAACTGCTGTTGATTTGTTCATTCTGTCTCCCAAAGATCACAGTAAAGGCCACATCGCACTAAGCAACATCGCTAGCAACATCGCTGCTAAGGAACAACTTTTGTGACGTAGCAGCGATGTTGCTAGCGATGTTGCTGTGTGTGACATTCAGCAACAACCTGGCCCCTGCTGTGAGGTCGCTGGTTGTTGCTGAATGTCCTGGACCATTTTTTAGTTGTTGCTGTCCCGTTGTGAAGCACACATCGCTGTGTGTGACAGCGACAGAGCAACAACTAAATGTGCAGGCAGCAGGAGCCGGCTTCTGCGGACGCTGGTAACCACGGTAAACATCGGGTAACCAAGAAGCCCTTACCTTGGTTACCCGATATTTACCTTCGTTACCAGCGTCCGCCGCTCTCAGCTGTCAGTGCCGGCTCCCTGCTCCCTGCACACGTAGCTGGAGTATACATCTGGTAATTAACCCAATGTGTACTGTGGCTAGGAGTGCAGGGAACAGGGAGCCGGCACTGGCAGTGTGAGAGCGACGGACGCTGGTAACGAAGGTAAATATCGGGTAACCAAGGTAAGGGCTTCTTAGTTACCCGATGTTTACCGTGGTGACCAGCGTCCACAGAAGCCGGCTCCTGCTGCCTGCACACGTAGCAGAGTACACATCGGGTAATTAACCCGATGTGTACTCTGGCTAGGAGTGCAGGGAGCCAGCGCTAAGCGGTGTGCGCTGGTAACCAAGGTAAATATCTGGTTGGTTACCCGAAATTTACCTTAGTTACCAAGCGCAGCATCGCTTCCACGCGGCGCTGCTGGCTGGGGGCTGGTCACTGGTTGCTGGTGAGATCTGCCTGTGTGACAGCTCACCAGCAACCCGTGTAGCAACGCTCCAGCGATCCCTGCCAGGTCAGGGTGCTGGTGGGATCAATGGAGCGTCGCTTAGTGTGACATCTCACCAGCGACCTCCTAGCAACTTACCAGCGATCCCTATCAGGTTGTATCGTTGTTGGGATTGCTGGTAAGTTGTTTAGTGTGACTGGGCCTTAAGGGGGCTTTACACGCTACGATATCGTTAATGTTTTGTCGTCGGGGTCAAGTTTTTAGTGACGCACATCCGGCGTCATTAACGATATCGCAGCGTGTGACACTGGCCAGCGACCTTAAGGACCTCAAAAATGGTGAAAATCATTCACCATGGAGAGGTCGTCCCAAACTCAAAAATCGGTAAGGGTTGTTTATCCAGGTGGTTCATCGCTCATGTGGCAGCACACATCGCTATGTGTGACACCGCAGGAGCGAGGAACATCTCCATCCCGCCCACCTAGGAAGGAGGTGGGCGGGATGTTACGTCCTGCTCATCTCCGCCCCTCCGCTTTGATTGGCCGGCCACTTAGTGACGTTGCGGTGACGTCGCTGTGATGCCGAACGTCCCTCCCCCTTGAAGGAGGGATTGTTCGGCAGTCACAGCGACGACGCCGACCAGGTAAGTATGTGTGACGCTACCGTAGCGATAATGTTCGCTACGGCAGCGATCACAAACAATCGCATGCGCGACGAGGGCGGGTACTTACACGCTCGCTATCGCTACAAATTGCTAGCGATATCGCTACCGTGTAAAGCCCCCTTTAAGGCTCAGCTCACATTTATCCTGCGCTCCATGCTGAGCGCTTAAACCGGAGAAGACTTGGAAATATCTGAAAAACGTGATTCAGACAAAATTCCCAATGGAAAATTCACTGAGGCAGAGGGAGTCACTTTGATCTCCCATCTGGCCTGTGGTCCTGCGGTATCCGTCATTTTACACATCTTTTTAGACATTCACGAAAGTGAAATAAGAACAGTTTTGTTCACCTTTGAAAAGACAGACGCTGCTGAACAGAGTTCTGAGTTACCCTGCTGTCTCATTATAGTGAATGGATCAATAGGGGGGGTTTCACCTGAATCACATATTTTGGAGATGTAGATGGAAACCCCAATATAAGTGCATAGTATAAAGCACAAGATAAATGTGTGTCACCAAGCAGCATTCAACTCAACCCACAAAAACACAAAAAGTCCCCACTCAGGTTCATCATCTGTTAATGGAAATATAGGGTGCTTCCACGTTACTGGTAGCACAAAGGCTCTGGACATGCTCTGTGGCTCCCCCAAAAAAGAAATCCAGCAAAATCTACACTTCCAAATCCAAATGCCCCCCTCCCTTCTGACCCCCATAATGTGCCTAAGGCTATGTGCCCACTTGTGCGCTCTGCACCGCACAGAAAAGGTCCGCTTCAGAGTGCAGCTGAACAGCTGCGTTCTGAAGCGCATGGTGCCGGCAGAGAACGTGCGCTCTGCATGCTGCCTCTCCCTATAGACAGCATGCAAACCGCACGAAAGAAGTGACATGTCACTTTAGAACGCACCGATTCGGGCAGCAGCCGAATCGCTGCGTTCTAATATGCCACGTGTGCACGGCTCCTGCACAATCTCCATAGACGCAGGACGCATGCAGTTACGCTGCGGTGCAGAACGCAGCGTAACTGCATGCAATACGCACACGTGCGCACATCCCCTAAACCACAGTTAACATCCACACATTTGGTATTGTTGTAGTGAGGAAGACCGCTTAATTTACAGGGTGCAGGTGTGCAGAAGCATGAGTTGGGCACAATATACGGGCACTACAATGTACTGGGCACGACAAGGACTTATTTGCAATTTTTATTTCTGCTGCATTCACTCTGTTTGACACCATGGGTATTTTCCGGAGACTAAATTGTCACTACACCCATAGATGAACTCCCATAGGGCTGTAATTTCCAAAATGTGGTCACTTGAAGGGGTTTCTGCTTTTCTGGCACTTTGGGGCTCTGCAAATTATTCTAGAAAAATCTGTGCTCCAAAAATCAAATAGCACTCCTTTCCTCCCGAGCCCTGTGGTGCGGCCATACACTACTGTACAGTCATGTGGGATATTCCCACGTTCAGGAGAAATTGTGTAACTTTATTATGGGGCCTTTTTACCTATTCCCCTTGTGTAAATTGGAAATCTGGGGTTAAAACAACATTTTAGTGGTAAAAATGTAATTATTTTTTCTTCATTACCCAATAGTATAACATTTTGTGGCACATCTGTGGTATAATATGCTCACTGTCAATTCTGTGAAGCACCTGGAGGTTCAAGATGCTCACCAGACATATAGATACACTCCTTGAGTGATTTATTTTCCAAAATGAGGTCACTTGTAGGGAGACCTCCCCTGTTCAGGCATATCAGGGGGAAAAAGTACAATTTTTTTCCTTGTGCATTGCATTATTTCCTCCTGAAGCCCCCTAAAGAATTAATAAACTTCTTGAATGTGGGTTTGAGGGTTGCAATTTTTCGAATGGATTTAAGTTGAAGGCTTAAAATATATATTTTTTTTCTATAGTTGGATCAGATCTGTATATCTTTCGATGGAGGTAAAACCACCATGAACTTTGCAGAAGCTGCTCTCCTCATTCAAGGATCAGCATGTATTTACAGTAAAAAAGTAAGTTGTCTTTTTTTTTTTGTGTATTCTGTACTATAATGGATAATCCAACAAATAAAAATGTTATCACTAGCTGAAAATGACAAAGGATCTATAGTCGCCTCTTCTTATAGTTGGCAATGCAGTGCCAATGCTCCTTTGCGTCCTCCCCAAGTGTTTGTATGTGACCATTGCTGACAGTTTAGGCCAGTTTCACACATCTGGATTTTCGGCGATTTTTCGGATTCGGCGCACGCCAGTACAGTGTATACAGTTCAATGGCAGCGCTGCAACTTCCGAGTCACATGCTCCGGTCACATGACAGCATGTGATCGGCGCTTGTCGCGCTGCCATTGTACTGTATACACTGTACTGGTATGCGCCGAATCCGGCAAACCGGCGAAAAGCCGGATGTGTGAAACCAGCCTAATGCTGTACTATTGTCATAATGGATCCCAGTGACAGTTGTACGGCAAAGGGCACATGCTGGCCAGTTGTAAACAAGGCTGGGAGTCCAATGAGAGCATTGTCGCTGCATCACAAAGGCATAAAAGAGGTGAGTAAGAATGTGTACATCTCCCAAGCTATAATGTAAAGTTGTGTTCTCTCTGGTGTCATGACTCTGTACTGTTGCTTTTTGTCTAGTTGGATAGCATAGTCTTGCTGTGCTTTTCTGCTAGGTTTGAAGGGGTTGTTCAGGCTTGTGGTTACAGTCTGCAGGCAGTCTGTGACTGCAGACTTGTTAATCCTCACAGTGCGCACAGTCAAGATTCATCAGGGCTGGGAATGGGCAGTGATGTGACCTCAAGCATACGATTTGCCTACTTTTGGCCACATTACAACTAGACGTGTCCAGCCTTGTTTGATTCACTTGTATTGCAAGAGACAGCACATGTCTAGTCTGCAAATTGCATACCTGCGGTCACATGCCCTCCTGGCGCTAGTACTGGAGAATCCTGACTGTATGCACAGTGAGGCTTCAATTCACAAATCTGCAGTCCCAGAGTGCCTGCAGACTGTAATCCCAAATCTGGAGCACCACCTCTAGAACACCCCCCCCCCCCCCCCCCCAAAAAAAAAAAAAAGAACAGATGACTTGAGACGTTGCTTCCATACATACAGCCTTTAAGCACTGTACCATATACAGCTGCTTTGGAATTATAGTTCCCCAGAATCACCGCTCCGCTCTTTTTATGATGTCAAAAATTTAAATTGCATTTTAAGCCACCTAAAATTTGCAGTTCACTAATCTGAAGAAGTAAGAGCTGCCCAATATGTCCAAGAGGCTGCAGTGAATGCGCGCTCTCCAAATGCTTTCTATATAAAGCATGGACTAATTATAATATACGGTATTATAAGTATTTCTAAGGGGCAGCACCTTTTTTATTGTATATGCAGACATTGTCTTTTTCAGTTGAACTCTATCTGGAACGTACTTGAAAAGTACTTAAAAAAAACGCCCAACAGAATGCACATATGCATAACCATGCAGAAATGGTGTCCTGTGTACACGCGCAGTCTGAGCGGCTGATAAGCATTAAATAGCATTATAATGGGGAAGTTACACTTTGTAATGACGTGATAACTACACTTTTTTTTTTTTTCCCCCATTTATTTATTTAAAGGTGCACTCAGAATTACTTTTTATCCATCACAATAATACTCTTTCTTTGTCGCTCCATTGGGAGACCCAGACAATTGGGTGTATAGGCTATGCCTCCGGAGGCCGCACAAAGTATTACACTAAAAGTGTAAAGCCCCTCCCCTTCTGCCTATACACCCCCCGTGCTCCCACGGGCTCCTCAGTTTTTTGCTTTGTGCGAAAGAGGCAGACATGCACGCATAGCTCCACTGCTTAGTCAGCAGCAGCTGCTGACTATGTCGGATGGAAGAAAAGAGGGCCCATAACAGGGCCCCCAGCATGCTCCCTTCTCACCCCACTCTTGTCGGCGGTGTTGTTAAGGTTGAGGTATCCATTGCGGGTACGGAGGCTGGAGCCCACATGCTGTTTTCCTTCCCCATCCCCCTTAGGGCTCTGGGTGAAGTGGGATCCTATCGGTCTCCAGGCACATGAGACCGTGCTCCATCCACAGCTCCTGAGGACTCTGCTGGATAGGAGCCGAGTATCGTTCAGGGACATGGCCCTGCTACTTTGAGGTACTCTGTGTCCCCGTGGGGACCGCGCACAGCAACACTCCAGCATTGCTGGGTGTGCTAGTGCACCGGGGACCGCGGCGCTGACTGCGTTTGTGCCATTACACACTGCAGCGTCGCTGAGTGTGTTAGTGTATGGGGACTGCCGCGCTGACCGCCGCTGCCATTGTTATCACTGCGGCGCGGCTGGGACTGTTAGTGCGCCGGGGACTTCCACGCCGACCGCGCTTATACGGCGGCCGCGCTTATAACTCGAGTCCCCGGCTTTTGCGGCCTAGTCTCTTTTTCTTCCCGCCCCCAGCCCTGCCAGTCAGGTGAAGGGCGGGACGCTGTACAGGACGGCAGCACTGAGGGCTGGAGCATGCTTTGCATACTCCACCCCCCTCACTGTGCACAGTGGGGCACCAGTTCCCGCACTTTCTGGGTCACGCCCACGGCTCCCTCCTCTCCTCAGGACGCCGGCAGCCATTCCTGTCAGCTCCCCTGACGCTGCAGAGGGGAGACAAGCTCTGGGGGACCCAGGCAGGGATGCTGGTGGCCACACAACCGCTTTAAGCGGGCGGTAATCAGCACCTGAGGTGCTGGCCCCACTTGTGCAGAAGTATAATTATAGATTATATGTTTATAGGCTATACTTTACACTGTATGGTGCACGGTGGATTTCTGGCTATATACCCTATTGTGTTGCTCAGAGGAGACAACAGCATGGCACCCACAAGAGGCAGGGGTGCCAAAACACAGGCTTACTATGCTGCCTGCGCCGCATGTACGACCTCGCTACCGGCAGGTTCCACTGACCCTCATTGTGTGCACTGCTCGGCCCCTGTGGCACTTGCTCAGCCAGAGCCTCTGCTAAGGGGGGCCCAAGGGGAACCACCAGCTAACACTGTCCAGATGACAGGGACGGAGTTTGCAGTTTTTACTGACAGACTTTCTGAAACTATAGCTAAGATTCTAGAAGCTTTGCAGTCCAGACCGGTATCTCAGACCATGGGCACTGTGGAATCATTGCCCCCTAGTTCCCCTCAGTTGGAACAACAATGTTCCCCCGGGGTGTCTCATAGATCCCAGGGTGAGGTCTCTGACACGGACCGCAGCCCCAGACCGCCTAAGCGAGCTCGCTGGGGAATCCCCTCGACCTCATCACATTGTTCAGGGTCTCAGAAGGAGGACTCTCTGTATGATGAAGCGGAGGTAGCTGATCAGGATTCGGATCCTGAGGCCGCTCTCAACCTTGATACTTCTGATGGTGACGCCATAGTGAATGATCTTATCGCGTCCATACATCAAATGTTGGATATTTCTCCCTCGGCTCCTCCAGTGGAGGAGTCAGCCTCTCAGCAGGAGAAATCCCGTTTCAGGTTCCCCAAGCGTACAACGAGTATGTTTCTGGATCACTCCGACTTCAGAGAGACAGTCCAGAAATAGCGAGTTTGTCCAGATAAGCGTTTTTTCCAAGCGCCTTAAGGATACACGTTATCCCTTCCCCCCGGACGTGGTCAAGGGCGGGACTCAGTGTCCCAAGGTGGATCCTCCAATCTCCAGACTGGCGGCTAGATCCATAGTTGCTGTTGAAGATGGGGCTTCACTCAAGGATGCCACTGACAGACAGATGGAGCTCTGGTTGAAATCCATCTATGAAGCTATCGGCGCGTCTTTTGCTCCAGCATTCGCAGCCGTATGGGCACTCCAAGCTATTGCAGCAGGTCAAGCGCAAATTGACGCACTCACACGTACGTCTGCGCCGCAAGTGGCGTCCATAACTTCTCAAACGTCGGCATTTGCGTCCTACGCTATTAATGCTGTCCTGGACTCTGCGAGCCTACGGCGGTTGCAGCTGACAATTCGGTGGCAATACGCAGAGCCTTGTGGCTACGGGAATGGAAGGCAGATTCGGCTTCCAAAAAGTGCTTAACCGGTTTGCCATTTTCTGGCGACCGTTTGTTTGGTGAGAGGCTGGATGAAATCATCAAACAATCCATGGGAAAGGAAACATCCTTACCCCAGGCCAAACCAAAATTACCCCAACAGAGGAGGGGACAGTCGAGGTTTCGGTCCTTTCGGGGTGCGGGCAGGTCCCAATTCTCCTCGTACAAAAGGCCTCAGAAGGATCAGAGGAACTCCGATCCATGGCGGTCTAAGTCAGAGACATTCTGTCTCACGGTTACAGGATAGAGTTCGGCTCTCGTCCTCCGACTCGATTTTTCAGAACATCTCCGCCTCCCGAGCGAGCCGATGCTCTTCTGCAGGAGCTGGGCACTCTGAAGACAGAAGGAGTGGTGGTCCCTGTTCCTCTTCAGCAACAGGGTCACGGTTTTTACTCCAACCTGTTTGTGGTTCCAAAGGAGGACGGGTCTTTCCGTCCTGTCCTGGACCTAAAACTGCTCAACAAACACGTAAAGACCAGGCGGTTCCGGATGGAATCCCTCCGCTCCGTCATCGCCTCAATGTCCCAAGGAGATTTTCTTGCATCGATCGATATCAAAGATGCTTATCTCCACGTACCGATTGCTCCAGAGCATCAGCGCTTCCTGCGCTTCGCCATAGGAGACGAACACCTGCAGTTCGTGGCACTGCCGTTCGGCCTGGCGACAGCCCCACGGGTTTTCACCAAGGCCATGGCTGCAGTAGTTGCGGTCCTCCACTCTCAGGGTCACTCGGTGATCCCTTACTTAGACGATCTGCTGGCCAAGGCTCTCTCTCAAGAGGCATGCCAGCACAGCCTCACCGCGACTCTGGAGACTCTCCAGAGTTTCGGGTGGATCATCAATTTTCCAAAGTCAAATCTGACACCGGCCCAATCGCTGGCATATCTTGGCATGGAGTTTCATACCCTCTCAGCGATAGTGAAGCTTCCGCTGAACAAGCAGCGCTCACTGCAGACGGGGGTGCAATCTCTCCTTCAAGGTCAATCACACCCCTTGAGGCGCCTCATGCACTTCCTGGGGAAGATGGTGGCAGCAATGGAGGCGTCCTCTTCAATGGGACATCCTACGCAAATGGGACAGGAAGCCGACGTCCCTCGACAGGAACGTCTCCCTCTCTCAGGCAACCAAAGCTTCCCTTCGGTGGTGGCTTCATCCCACTTCATTATCGAAGAGGAAATCCTTCCTACCCCCATCCTGGGCGGTGGTCACGACGGACGCGAGTCTGTCAGGGTGGGGAGCAGTTTTTCTCCACCACAGGGCTCAGGGTACGTGGACTCGGCAAGAGTCCTCACTTCAGATCAATGTTCTGGAGATCAGGGCAGTGTATCTAGCCCTAAAAGCGTTCCAGCAGTGGCTGGAAGGCAAGCAGATCCGAATTCATTCGGACAACTCCACAGCGGTGGCTTACATCAACCACCAATGATGAACACGCAGTCGGCAAGCCTTCCAGGAGGTCCGGCGGATTTTGATGTAGGTGGAAGCCACGGCCTCCACCATCTCCGCAGTTCACATCCCGGGCGTGGAAAACTGGGAAGCAGATTTTCTCAGTCGCCAGGGCATGGACGCAGGGGAATGGTCCCTTCACCCGGACGTGTTTCAGGAGATCTGTTGCCGCTGGGGGATGCCGGACGTCGACCTAATGGCGTCACGGCACAACAACAAGGTCACGGCATTCATGGCACGTTCTCAAGATCACAGAGCTCTGGCGGCAGACGCCTTAGTTCAGGATTGGTCGCAGTTTCAACTCCCTTATGTGTTTCCTCCGCTGGCACTGTTGCCCAGAGTGTTACGCAAGATCAGGACCGACTGCCGCCGCGCCATCCTCGTCGCTCCAGACTGGCCGAGGAGGTCGTGGTACCCGGATCGGTGGCATCTCACGGTCGGCCAACCGTGGGCACTACCAGACCGACCAGACTTGCTGTCTCAAAGGCCGTTTTTCCATCTGAATTCTGCGCCCCCCAACCTGACTGTGTGGCCATTGAGTCCTGGATCTTAGCGTCTTCAGGATTATCTCAAGAGGTCATTGCCACTATGAGACAGGCTAGGAAGTAGCAGTCACTTCACTTCGGAGAGTGTCTGAGCTGGCAGCATTGTCATGCAAAGCTCCTTTCCTGGTGTTTCACCAGGACAAGGTGGTTCTGCGTCCGGTTCCGGAATTTTTACCTAAGGTGGTATCCCCTTTTCATCTCAATCAGGATATCTCCTTACCCTCTTTTTGCCCTCATCCAATTCACCAATGTGAAAAGGATTTGCACTTGTTAGATCTGGTGAGAGCACTCAGACTCTACATTTCTCGTACGGCGCCCCTGCGCCGCTCGGATGCACTCTTTGTCCTTGTCGCCGGCCAGCGTAAAGAGTCACAGGCTTCCAAATCAACCCTGGCTCGGAGGATCAAGGAACCAATTCTCGAAGCTTACCGTTCTGCTAGGCTTCCGGTTCCCTCAGGGCTGAAGGCCCATTCTACCAGAGCCGTGGGTGCGTCCTGGGCTTTGAGGCACCAGGCTACGGCTCAACAGGTGTGTCAGGCGGCTACCTGGTCGAGCCTGCACACTTTCACGAAACACTATCAGGTGCATACCTATGCTTCGGCGGATGCCAGCCTAGGTAGGCGAGTCCTTCAGGCGGCGGTTGCCCACCTGTAGGACGGAGCCGTTACGGCTCTATTATGAGGTATTATTTACCCACCCAGGGACTGCTTTTGGACGTCCCAATTGTCTGGGTCTCCCAATGGAGCGACAAAGAAGAAGGGAACTTTGTTTACTTACCGTAAATTCCTTTTCTTCTAGCTCCAATTGGGAGACCCAGCACCCGCCCCTGTTTTTTTGTGTACACATGTTGTTCATGTTGAATGGTTTCAGTTCTCCGATATTCCTTCGGATTGAATTTACTTTAAACCAGTTTATAATTTTTTTCCTCCTTCTTGCTTTTGCACCAAAACTGAGGAGCCCGTGGGAGCACGGGGGGTGTATAGGCAGAAGGGGAGGGGCTTTACACTTTTGAGTGTAATACTTTGTGCGGCCTCCGGAGGCATAGCCTATACACCCAATTGTCTGGGTCTCCCAATTGGAGCTAGAAGAAAAGGAATTTACGGTAAGTAAACAAAATTCCCTTCTTTTCATCTAGTAAACCGGACTGCGCTCTAATACTAATCTATACTGTCTCATTTGCTTTTATTTCCTGTATACAGGTGGAGTATCTGTACACTTTGGTTTATCAAGCCTTGGATTATATATCCAATAAAAAGTATGTATCTATGTTTTCACATTACACTTACTGTATAGTATTTGAAGCCAGACCGGTGTTTAAAGGGAATGTCCACTACTCTTGACAGCCCTTTGTAAATCAGTATGTTTTCCCCTAGTAAAAGAAGACCTATAATAGCATCTGGTGCCGGTGCCGTTCCTCGATTCGGCACTGGCTCTTCCAGGGATTGTGTGACATTGTTATGTGAACCCTGTGACCAATCACAGCGGGCGATTCACTGTCCCCTTCTTCAGACAAATAAGACATCCAGAGGAAGTGAGAAGGCAGCCACAGCTCTGATTTTCTGTGGAAGTCTAATTTGAAGGAGGGGACAGTGAAGCGCCCACTAATTGTTACAGCACGTGATCCCTCCAGCCAATCTAATACGATTACCAGGAGAGCCAGTATTGTAACCAGTGCAACTGTGTCAGTACCAAAGATGTGTATAGGTATGAGGGTCAGCACACACGGCAAGTAATACGGAGTGAGTGGAATGCGATAAAAAAATCACGTTCCACCCGGACCCATGTTACTCTATAGGGCCTCCTCCCATGCGCTATTTTTTTTTCTCAGCCCTAATCGGACTGAGAAAACAATTGCAGCATGCTGTGGATGCAATGCGATCCTGTTTAACTCGCAGCCATTCTAGTCTATGGGGCGAGAGAAGCATCGCATAAAACTCGCATTACATCGGTGTAACGCAAGTGTAGTGCGATTCTCGCATCAGCCGGCAACGGAGGAGATGGGGAGATAAATCCCTCCCTCCCCTCCGCAGCTGTGGTCTGATTGCACGATCTGACCACAGTCACATGACACTAGGCTCCTGTTGTATGGCGAGCGTGAGCTGAGTGTCATGCAAGGACTTGCACTAATCCCTGTCTGGCCTCAGCCTTATTATTTTACTTGGGAAAAAACGTGATTGAGAAATAGTTGAGTAGCGGACAACCCCATTAATTTAGTTTAACCAATGAAATGGAACTAGAATATATTGGTCTAACTGTCTACTTCCATTCTTTGCTACTTCCATAAAGCTCACACACCGGTACTAACAATGCAAGAATGATGTATGTACCACCAATGAAGCCTGCCTACTCAAACACATTTTTAAAAATGGAAGATACGAGAATGACTTTATTTAAAACAAAAAACAAAAACCCACTATATTTTTCTACATACATATCCAACAAAAAAGCCGCATGGCCTCGCCTTAATGTCTCAGTACCTTTTATACTGAAGAAGGGCAAGAGTAGGCCCCCAGAATGACCAGGAGACCGCACACTCCAAATACAATTAGAAACAAAAACAAAGGGGAGCTTTTAGGTGCAATGAAAATTATTTTATTGTATTTAAATGTAACGAAATCGTAAAAGCACATAAGGAAAGCAATAGATGGGGATCAAACACAAGGATCCCGTGAACCACAGGGTTATTACCAATAGAAAATTGACTAAAAAATCAGTCTAAAATGCCTGTGCTAGATGTAAAAATATATAGAATATGATACATGCAATTAGGGTACACACATGGGTAAGGATATCACCAGGGCCAAAAGACATACGCATATAGTAGAAAGAGATATGCAGGCAATAAGGTCAGAGTAAAGTGCAATTATGCATAAAGTGCAATCAAATAAGGTGACCAGTCCCGGTACCGCATAAAAGGTTTGGGCCAAAGGGATGAAGCTTACCCACGCACAGAGGTGGTTCATGGGAGCCAGGGCCAACTGACAGGATCTCCGACAGCCTAGACCACTGGCTGGACCCGGCTCCTCCGGCCATAGGGGACCTTAGGGAGAGAGCAAACGCTATACTTTGGTTGCAGAGGGGGGTGTACCTTTAAAAGAAACACGCTGAAAAAATTCTATAAGATTTGGGGGCCATGGTTGGATACTCCGGGTCTTCCCTCACCGGCACTGTTTCAAGATAGTATGGGGGACCAGGTCCTTCTCCTTATCACTGGTTAATTACTGGACTAGGGTGTTCCTCTATATTTATGACACACATATGGTGGTTGGGGAAGACGTGGAGTATTTAGGTTGTGGGGAGTACACCAAAAGGAATCATCTCCCTCTGACATGTATTGATGATGGGTGTGAGCTGCAGGTGCACTGTGTATTTTACTGTAGAATTTCAATGTTGTTTGGATGACTGAAGACGGTCTTATCCCTTTTCCCAAATTGTTCTTGCAGGGGAAGGGACTGTTATATATGCTGTGTTTTTCGTTGATTAATAAAAATGAACCTGATTTAAAAGAAAAAAAAGGAAACCTTTTACTGGATATACGTATATATGGCACACCACCCTATTTTTAGGTTTTTATTTTTACATATAACTGTCATGTTTTATTTAGGAAGGATAAGCAGCCAGCCTCTGTTGGAGAAGATGGAGTGGACAAAGATGCTAACTTTTCAAACCAAAATGATGAGGAAGAGGTAAGAGTTGTACGTGGAGAAATATTGAATTACTATGTTTACAGGTAGCATAGTGCGCTCCTGATAAAGAGGATCTATCACAGGTCAAGCTCTTTAGTAGCCTTTTCCTTCATTAAGACGTGACTTCATATCCTGGAAAAGGGTCAGAATGTGTGGAACTGAGAACTGAGCTCCCTCCACATGTGAGTTGATGCTGGTTATAGTGCATAACTGGCATCTGACTTCTAATGGAGCGCTGGCCATGGCTGTTAACTATTTAGACACCACTGCAATTTGGTAGAATTGCAATTTTTTTTTTTTTTTTCAACCATTTCATCCAACCCATTTTTCAGTATATTATATGGCAAGATGAATGGTGTTATGCAAAACTACAGCTTTTCCCACAAAAAAAATAAGTGGTATATGTCTGTCAATGAAAAAATAAGCTGTTGTTCTTCATTGCCATGCTGTGCTGGTGTACTCTCTGCACTGTATAGAAACAAACTGGTTCATTTCTCTCAGGTGCCTAAGGCTGCTTTCACACTACGGTTTTTTTTTAACATGCGTCCTGAACGTTTTTTTAACGCAAAAACTGATCCAGTGCAAATGCGTTTTCATTTCAATGCATTTGCAATGGACTCGCATCTACATGCGTTCATCTGCGTTTGCGTGCGTTATAGTGAGGATCCAGCGAGTTGCAGTTTTTTAACATTTTTCAAGCTGCGTCCAAATACTGCAAATTGCTGGATCCTGACTATACTGCATGTGAACGCTGGCATGCTGATAGACAGGATCCTGCTTGCTCTACTGAGCATGCCCAGAAACCAGCCTCGCGTGATCAGTCCCTCTCTTTCCCTTCCTCTCCGTCTCCCTCTCCCCCTCTCCCCCCTCTACCCTCTCCCCCTCTACCCTCTCCCCCTCTACCCTCTCCCCCTTTCCCCCTCTCCCCCTCTGCCCCTCTGTCCCTCTCCCTCTCTGTCCCTCTGTCCCTCTCCCCCTCTGTCCCTCTGTCCCTCTCCCCCTCTGTCCCTCTGTCCCTCTCCCCCTCTGTCCCTCTGTCCCTCTCCCCCTCTGTCCCTCTGTCCCTCTGTCCCTCTCCCCCTATCCCCCTCTTCCCCTTTCCCTCTCTCCCCCTCTCCCTCTCCCCCTCTCCCCCTCTCCCTCTCCTCTCTCCCCTGCCTGAGAGCTGCGGACACTCGTAACCAAGATAAATATCGGGTAACCAAGCAAAGCGCTTCTTTTAGTTACCCGATATTTACGTTGGTTACGTGTGCAGGGAGCAGGCAGCCCGGCTCCTAGCACCTGCGGATGCTCGTAACCAACGTAAACATCGGGTATCCAAGCAAGTTAACCGATGTTTACCTTGGTTACGAGCCTTCGAAGTCGGCTCCCAGTCTATCACATTCAGTTCCCCTCACTCCCGATCACATGACTCCAATGCCCGCCCATAAACTTAGTGACAGGATCCTGCAAAATAACACTTGCGTTTGCATGCGTTTTTTTTGCTGTAAAAGCAGGATCCGCTTTTACAGCAAAAAAACGTTCATGACGCATGTTAAAAAAACGTAGTGTGAAAGCAGCCTTACTGAGACAGATCACACAGATATACATGAGGCGTTTTGGAAGGCTAAGTGTAGTTAAAGGGAATCTGCTAGGTCATTTTTGGTGATGCAAGTAAATAATGCCTGAAGAAGGGCCAGCTGCTTTTTTGTGTACATGTAGTTTTTATTGTTGTACTCTCCCACTTTTGTGAAGCTAGCTGCAGCTCTAAATAGTTTACTTGTTGTTTATTTCTTGCCCCCTAATCCTACATATGCTAAGATAGTATGTCTAGGTTTCCAAAATCTCGCAAATTACTACAGAGAGCACAGCGAATGCTCTGTGATTTCTTCTTTTTTACTGGGATGCCCATACTATGTCCTGGCACAAGTTCTGTATACCATGCCCACAATTTATAGATGCATTTGAGGACTTCGCTCATTGGGCCTTACCTTCCATCCATCCTTTTGCAGCCTCCAGTGTTAGTAAGAGCTGTATGTCCTGCCTTAAATGTCAGCACCAGAGTTTTTTTTTTTTTGTTTTCCTTAAGGAGAATCATCTTGACCTCTCTCTTGACTGCTGTGTATCTCTGAATTTTTTATGATTTGGCCATCACAGCTGGCGGCCTGCACTACAGTTATTTCTGTGGCTGTTTGGTGCCCCACTTGGCTTAGATCCCAGTTTGCTGAAGAAGGCCCTTACTGGACTCCCCTTCACAGGGGAAAGACTTTTTGGAAAGTACCTAGAGGAGAGATAATCAAGGATGCTCCCGGTAGATACAAGAGTTCTCTGCTGCTTCAGAACCGTGAAATCTTTCAGCCCTGTAGCCAGACGTTTCGCTCTACTCACAGAGGCAGCAAAGTCCTTTCAACTCTCCAACTCCAGGCAGGCCTTGTTCAAGCCTAAGCCTTCCTGTCATGCCTGTCCCAGAGCAACAAAACTCTCCACTTCTAGATCTTCCACTGCGTAAAGTTTCACCTTGGGTGGGTGAATGTCTTTCCTTCATCGAGATGATATGGATGACTCCTGAATGATGCATAGGTCAGGGAGGTGGTATCTGGTTTGCAAGATTGAATTTGTGTTCGTGCTCCCAAACAGGTTTTTTCCTTACTCCTTTCCAAAGGTCTGATCTCGCACACTCACCTTCTTCCAAGCCATCCATAACCTTCAGCTACAAGGAGTCATTGTTCCCATTCCAGAAGCGGAACATTTTCCGATGATACTAGTACCAACCTGTGGACAGTTCCCAAAAAGGGAGCTCTGGTCAGACCTATTCTGGACTTGAAGAGACTCAAGAGATTACTTTCTTTTTCGCTCCTAATTGGGAGACCCAGACAGTGGGTGTATAGCTACTGCCCTCTGGAGGCCGCACAAAGAACTACACTTAAAAGTGTAAGGCCCCTCCCCTTCTGGCTATACACCCTCCCGTAGGAGTACAGATTCCTCAGTTTTAGCTTTGTGCGCAAGGAGGTCAGACACGCACGCATAGCTCCATTGTTTTTAGTCAGCAGCAGCTGCTGACTATGTCGGATGGAAGAAAAGAGGACACATATAGTGTCCCCAGCATGCTCCCTTCTCACCCCACTGTATGTCGGAGGTGTTTGTAAGGTTGAGGTACCCATTGCGGGTACGGCGGCAGGAGCCCACATGCTGATTCCTTCCCCATCCCTTTTTACAGGGCTCTGGGTGAAGTGGGATTTACTGGTCTCCAGGCACTGAGACCGGGCTCCATCTACAGCCCCTGGAGAAGATGCTGGATGGAGCGGAGTACATCAGGGACATGGCCCTGCTTCCTCAAGGTACTCTGTGTCCCCGTGCATTTGGCGCTCACACCGCAGCATGCTGGGTGTTGTAGTGCGCCGGGGGACATCTGCGCTACGGCGCTTGTGCCATGGCCTCATTCAGCTTAGCTGAAGCAGGCACACTTCCAGGAATCGGTCGCGCCGGCCGCTGGGACTGCGGCGCGGCTGGCACTTGTGGTGCGCCGGGGACTTCAGCGCGGCCCGCGCTTTTACGGCGGCCGCGCTGATAACTCGAGTCCCCGGCTTTTGCGGCCTGCTTCCGTTCGTTCCCGCCCCCGGACCTGCCAGTCAGGAGAGGGGCGGGACGCTGGCCACGTTTAGGAATAGGTCATGCCGGCCGCTGGGACTGCGGCGCGGCTGGCACTTGTGGTGCGCCGGGGACTTCAGCGCGGCCCGCGCTTTTACGGCGGCCGCGCTGATAACTCGAGTCCCCGGCTTTTGCGGCCTGCTTCCGTCCGTTCCCGCCCCCAGACCTGCCAGTCAGGAGAGGGGCGGGACGCTGGCCAGTGCATCAGCGTTGAGGGCTGGAGTCGTTTTTACATACTCCAGCCCTCCCAATCGGCACAGAGGGGACACTGTTTCCCGCACTTTTGTTTGGGAACTCCCACGGACCGCCCCTCTCCACAGACGCCGGCAGCCATTCCTGCTGACACGCTGAGCTGCAGAGGGGAGCCGGGGAGACCCAGACAAGGAATCTGCAGCCTCTTACCCGCTATTCAGCGGGCGGTAAGCAGCCCTCAGGGCTCACCCCCTCTTGTGCCAGTACTATTCTTAGTATTTTGTTGCTACAAATACTTTGTATTGCATAGCGCTGGTCGCCCTTTGGCTATAGACTCTCTCACATTGCAGAGAGCCAGCAGCATGTCGTCCGTAAAACGCAAGGGTGCCAAGGCACAGACATTATATGCTTCCTGCACCGCATGTGGGACTTTTCTACCGGCAGGCTCCACGGACCCCCATTGTGTGCAGTGCTCGGCCCCTGCGGCGCTTGCACAGTCGGGACCTCTGCTGGACGTGACCCAGGGTGTACCACCTGTGAATGCTGTCCAGGTGACAGGAACTGAGTTTGCAGCTTTTGCTGACAGAATGTCTCTCACTATGTCACAAATTCTTGACACATTGCGAGCTAGGCCTGTACTTCAGGCCACGGACACTGTGCAATCATTGCCCCCTGGTCCCCCTCAGCTCCAAGCTCCGGGACGGGCATATACACCTCAGGGTGAAGACTCTGACTCGGACGATGGCCCCGGGCAGCCTAAGCGGGCTCGCTATGACGGGCCTTCACATTCATCTCAATGGTCAGGATCCCAGCGAGATGAATCTATGGGTGATGAGGCGGACGTAACTGATCAGGATTCTGATCCTGGGACCGCTCTCAATCTAGATACACCAGATGGTGACGCCATAGTTAATGATCTTATATTTAACATCAATAAGATGTTAAATATTTCCCCACCAGCTCCTCTTGTGGAGGAGTCAGCTTCGCAGCACGAGAGAATCCATTTCAGATACCCTAAGCGTACTTTAAGCACTTTTCTGGACCACGCTGACTTTAGAGACGCAATCCAGAAACCCCACGCTTATCCTGAAAGGCGTTTTCCTAAACGGCTTAAAGATACACGCTATCCTTTTCCCCCTGAGGTGGTCAAGGGTTGGACCCAGTGTCCAAAAGTGGATCCTCCAATTTCCAGGCTTGCAGCTAGATCCTTGGTTGCAGTTGAAGATGGAGCGGCACTTAAAGATGCCACTGACAGGCAGATGGAGCTCTGGCTGAAATCCATCTATGAAGCGATTGGAGCGTCATTGGCGCCTTCTTTTGCAGCCGTATGGGCACTCCAAGCTATCTCAGCCGGGCTTGCGCGAGTTGACTCCGTCACACGTGCATTTGCCCCGCAGGTAGCGCCATTGACCTCGCAAATGGCGGCATTCGCGTCGTACGCGATTAATGCTGTTCTTGACGCTACAAGCCGCACGGCAGTGGCGTCAGCCAACTCCGTTGTTTTGCGTAGGGCCCTGTGGTTGAGACATTGGAAAGCAGATTCTCATTCCAAGAAGTGCTTAACCAATTTGCCTTTTTCTCGTGACCGATTGTTTGGAGAGCGTTTGGATGAAATCATCAAACACTCCAAGGGTAAGGACTCATCCTTACCGCAACACAGACAAAACAGACCCCAACAGAGGAAGGGTCAGTCTGGTTCTCGGTCCTTTCGAGGACCGGGCAGGTCCCAATTCACCTCGTCAAAAAAGACTCAAAAGGACCAGAGACGCTCAGATTCTTGGAGGTCTCAGTCACGCCCAAAAAGAGCAGCCGGAGGAACCGTTGCCAAGACGGCGTCCTCCTGACTTGAGGTCTCCGATTCCCGCACCCGCGGTCGGTGGGAGGCTTTCCCACTTTGGCGACATCTGGCTGTCACACGTCAAAGACCGTTGGGTGAGGGATATTCTGTCTCACGGGTACAGGATAGAGTTCAGTTCTCGTCCGCCAACTCGTTTCTTCAGAACTTCTCCCCCACCAGACCGAGCCGATGCTCTGTTGCAGGCGGTGGCCGCTCTAAAAGCGGAAGGAGTGGTGACCTCCGTCCCTCTTCAGGAACAAGGTCACGGTTTTTACTCCAATCTGTTTGTGGTCCCAAAAAAGGACGGATCGTATCGGCCCGTCCTGGATCTAAAGTTGCTCAACAGACACGTAAAAATCAGGAGGTTCCGGATGGAATCCCTACGCTCCGTCATAGCCTCAATGTCTCAAGGAGATTTTCTAGCATCAATAGATATCAAAGATGCGTATCTCCACGTGCCGATCGCACCAGAGCATCAGCGTTTCCTACGCTTCGTCATACACGACGAACACCTGCAGTTCGTAGCGTTACCTTTCGGTCTGGCAACAGCCCCCCGGGTCTTCACCAAGGTCATGGCAGCAGTAGTAGCTGTTCTGCACTCGCAGGGTCACTCGGTCATTCCGTATCTAGACGACCTGCTTATAAAGGCACCCTCTCAAGAGGCATGCCAACACAGTCTGAAGGTGGCACTAGACACTCTCCAGAGTTTCGGGTGGATTATCAACTTTCCAAAGTCTCATCTAACCCCGACCCAATCTCTGACTTATCTTGGCATGGAGTTTCATACTCTCTCAGCGATAGTGAAGCTTCCACTGGACAAGCAGTGCTCGCTACGGACTGGAGTGCAATCTCTCCTTCAGAGCCAGTCGCACTCACTGAGGCGCCTCATGCATTTCCTAGGAAAGATGGTAGCAGCAATGGAGGCAGTCCCGTTCGCGCAGTTTCATCTGCGCCCTCTACAATGGGACATTCTACGCCAATGGGACGGGAAATCGACGTCCCTCGACAGGACTGTCTCCCTCTCTCAGACTGCCAAGGACTCTCTGCGTTGGTGGCTTCTCCCCACCTCATTGTCACAGGGAAAGTCATTCCTTCCCCCGTCCTGGGCAGTGGTCACGACGGATGCGAGCCTATCAGGGTGGGGAGCGGTGTATCTCCACCACAGGGCTCAGGGGATGTGGACTCTGGAAGAGTCCACCCTGCAGATCAATGTTCTGGAAATCAGAGCAATCTATCTTGCCCTGCGAGCCTTCCAACAATGGCTGGAAGGCAAGCAGATTCGGATTCAGTCGGACAACTCCACGGCGGTGGCGTACATCAACCACCAAGGGGGAACACGCAGTCGCCAAGCTTTTCAAGAAGTCCATCGGATTTTGACGTGGGTGGAAAGCAGAGCGTCCACCATATCCGCAGTTCACATCCCAGGCGTGGAAAACTGGGAAGCAGACTTTCTCAGTCGCCAGGGCATGGACGCAGGAGAATGGTCCCTTCACCCGGACGTGTTTCAGCAGATCTGTTGCCGCTGGGGGACGCCGGACGTCGATCTGATGGCGTCACGACACAACAACAAGGTCCCAGTTTTCATGGCACGGTCTCACGATCACCGAGCACTGGCGGCAGACGCCTTGGTTCAGGATTGGTCGCAATTCCGACTCCCCTATGTGTTCCCACCTCTAGCATTGTTACCCAGAGTGCTCCGGAAAATCAGGTCCGACTGCCATCGAGCCATACTCGTCGCTCCAGATTGGCCAAGAAGGTCGTGGTACCCGGATCTGTGGCATCTCACGGTAGGCCAACCGTGGACACTACCAAACCGTCCAGATTTGCTGTCTCAAGGGCCGTTTTTCCATCTGAATTCTGCGGCCCTGAACCTGACTGTGTGGCCATTGAGTCCTGGATCCTAGCGGCCTCAGGTTTATCTCATGAAGTTGTTGCCACAATGAGACAGGCTAGAAAACCATCCTCAGCTAAGATCTATCACAGAACGTGGAAGATATTCTTAGCGTGGTGCGTGGCTCAAGGGGTTTCTCCCTGGCCATTTGCATTGCCAACTTTTCTTTCCTTCCTGCAGTCTGGGTTGGAAAAAGGTTTGTCGCTTAGCTCTCTTAAGGGTCAAGTCTCCGCGCTATCCGTATTCTTTCAGAAGCGCTTGGCACAGCTTTCTAAAGTACGCACGTTTCTCCAAGGAGTTTGTCATATCGTTCCTCCTTACAGACGGCCATTGGAACCCTGGGATCTGAACAAGGTTCTCATTGCTCTCCAGAAGCCGCCTTTCGAGCCTTTGAAAGAGGTTCCCCTTTCTCGGCTTTCACAAAAGGTAGTTTTTCTTGTGGCGGTCACGTCTCTTCGAAGAGTGTCCGAGCTAGCGGCGTTATCTTGCAAATCTCCCTTCCTGGTGTTTCACCAAGACAAGGTAGTACTGCGTCCAATTCCAGAGTTTTCTCCCAAGGTGGTTTCTTCCTTTCATCTCAATCAGGATATCACTTTACCATCTTTGTGTCCGCATCCAGTTCACCAATTTGAAAAGGGTTTACATCTGTTGGACCTGGTGAGAGCACTCAGGATTTACATTTCTCGCACGGCGGCTCTACGCCGTTCTGATGCGCTCTTTGTCCTAGTCGCTGGTCAGCATAAGGGATCGCAAGCTTCCAAATCCACCCTGGCGCGGTGGATCAAGGAACCAATTCTTCACACATACCGTTCTGCTGGGCTTCCGATTCCATCTGGACTGAAGGCCCATTCTACCAGAGCCGTGGGTGCGTCCTGGGCATTGCGGCATCAGGCTACGGCTCAGCAAGTGTGCCAGGCGGCTACCTGGTCGAGTCTGCACACGTTTACCAAACACTATCAAGTGCATACCTACGCTTCGGCAGATGCCAGCCTAGGTAGACAGGTCCTTCAGGCGGCGGTGGCCCACCTGTAGGAAGAGGCTGTCTGACAGCCCGTTCATGTGGTATCTTTTTACCCACCCAGGGACTGCTTTTGGACGTCCCACTGTCTGGGTCTCCCAATTAGGAGCGAAAAAGAAGAAGGGAATTTTGTTTACTTACCGTAAATTCCTTTTCTTCTAGCTCCAATTGGGAGACCCAGCACCCGCCCTATTTGTTCTTAGGGTTTCGTTTTTCGGGTGCACATGTTGTTCATGTGGTTTCTTAAGTTCTCCGATCATGTTATCGGATTGAATTTGTTTTTGAAACTGTTATTGGCTTTCCTCCTTCTTGCTTTGGTACTAAAACTGAGGAATCTGTACTCCTACGGGAGGGTGTATAGCCAGAAGGGGAGGGGCCTTACACTTTTAAGTGTAGTTCTTTGTGCGGCCTCCAGAGGGCAGTAGCTATACACCCACTGTCTGGGTCTCCCAATTGGAGCTAGAAGAAAAGGAATTTACGGTAAGTAAACAAAATTCCCTTCTTTCCATTAGTATTTCTCTTCGTTTTGCTGTTCTCTTCTTTCTTTCACATTCCACTTCAAACTATCGACAGTCTCGAGGGTCTTCAGCAAGATGCTGGCTTCCCAGATGACGCTTGTCAGTGCCAGATGATGGGCATGGCAATCGTCCCATAGCTGAACAATCTTTTAATGAAGGCACTGTACAGACAAGAAAATCTGTCTAGTCTTCAAATCACCTTGAATTCCTTGGAGCTCTTTGGTTGGATCATTAACACACTGAAGTAAGTCTTGATGCCATCCTAGCACCTGGATTTCCTGGACAAAACCTTTAACACCCGGGAGGGTCGTTTTTTTTTTCTTCCAGTAGAGAAAGTCACCTTTTCTTCGAGCCGGAATGTCTCATTTGCAGATGGAAATTTCGTGCTCCTTTAATTTTTGAATGAGGGTTCTATACAAGAATGTCTCTTTTTGAGGAGGTACCCTTTGCCCAGTTTCACACCTGCTCGCTAGAGTATTCCATCCAATCACTCTGGAACAAGTCATTAGAATCCTCAAATCGTTGCACCCATCTTCCCTGAAGCAGTAATTGTGGATGGGTGACCATCGGTGAATGGCGTCTGCTGGGAGGCACATTACTCTAGAGTGCATGGTATGTCCATGGCCCTTTGTCCCCCGACGTGCTCAAAGAGAAAAGGGTTTTACACGAAGTACAAAAATTATTATTTCTAAGTGGTGGCAAGAGTTTTTTAAAAAAAAAAATAAAAGCAGCAGGCTACATCCATTTACTCGCAACAAGCTACGTCGTTAACATTAAGGAGAAAGAACTGGCACTGCACCGAGGTTGGGAAATAGTGCTCACAAAGTCACTTTGTACTGTCTCATCTGGTTGGCAGGATCCCCTCTGATTTATCCTGTGTCTGACTCCTCTTTACTTTCCTCTCAGATCGTGGCTTGTTGTATAGATTAAAGATGGTCTTGAGGCTTCTAATATCAGTTCATTATCCCAGGCTACTTCCCATTTCACTTCTCTCAGAGTACATTCTCTCACTCCCTGGACACCTCAGGAATCTGTGTTTTGCTAGAATTCATTCAGGTGTCATTGCTCCTTTCTTACTCCACTGTACGGTGGCTTTCCTGGTAGTGATCAACTCCATTGGGCAAGTCTCAGAGTTGGTGGGTTTTCCTGTCGCTCTCTGTTCCTTGTTCTTCATTTTGACAAGGTGATTTTGTGTCCTGTAGCCTCTTTTTCCCTATGGTTGTCTGTTCTTGCCACCTCAGTAATGAGATTGTACTTTCTTTGCTCTGCTGTCATCCAGTTGAGAGGTGAAACAAGTTGGATGTGGTCAGAGCTGTGTGGCTGTGCCTGTCCTTGTCTGCTCTTTTCGGACACTTGGATGCTTTGACATCTTTGGAAGGTCTTTACATAGTTCAGGCAACTTTTTAGACTGCATTCTGTCACTATAGAAGCTTATAGGACAAAAGTAAGAGTGTCCCCAGTCAGGGTCCTAGATCATTCTACTTTGAGCCTCCTGGCCTGTATGCCTTCAGTCTGCATTGGAGCACTACCATTGCAGGTGTGGGAACATTCAGAAGGCCCTGAGGCTGCTATGTCAACTCATTGGCACCCCATGTTCTTATCATGAGGAGTTTCGGGGACAATGAGAGCATGGAATGATGCTCCTCCAGGTTTGCATTATTTATAGTTGCATTTGAAGGGTTAACAGCAGCATCCTGAGCTTGGCGTAATCTACTGTTAGAAGCCGATAATAGCTGTGCACCATATCCACCATCTGGGAATGAGGCTGCTTTAAAGATGGGGACCTAATAAGACGTAATAAAAAAAAAAAATCTTTATTTTTATATAGCGCTAACATATTCCGCAGCGCTTTACATACATCCCAAACACTGTCCCCATTGGGGCTCACAATCTAAATTCCCTATCTGTATGTTTTTGAAGTGTGGGAGGAAACCGGAGTACCCGGAGGAAACCCACGCAAACACGGGGAGAACATACAAACTCCATGCAGATAGTGTCCATGGTGGATTCGAACCCAGGACCCCAGCGCTGCAAGACTGCAGTGCTAACCACTGAGCCACCGTGCCGCCTATGTAATAGTACATCCTCTGTCTGTAAGGCATTGGACATGTTTTCACTTTTCACCAGTGCCATTAAGCGATGTGATAATGCATGTATAGTAAAGTGTTATTCATAAGCGTATTGTAAATCACAGATCATAGTCATACATTTTAATGGTTGGTTTAAATCGGATAAGCTTTACAACAACATGGTTTGTCTTCTAAATCCCATAATGGTTATTTTCCTTCTGTTTGTAGTTTCTCAGTCTAGACGATATGTGTGACCCCAAGAAAGCCAACGTGGATATGAAAAAAGACCAAAATCCAAATGTAAGTAACCACATGAACTACCTATTCTGTAACCATATAAATGTAACTGTTCTTGGTATCGCCACTTTCACAAAAAACAATTCTAGTGCATGACTCTGCAGTGTAATCTTCTTTCTAAATTGCTCTACTAGAAGTTTTTGATGGTATCCCGCAACACTGACCATTCGAGGTATATGCTGTGGGCTACATTAAAATATGCAGTGTCGCTCTTCTCTACTTCACTGTCTTCATTGTGCGAGTCAGCGTTTTCAAAATCCTATGATGCTCGTATTCTCACTGCAGATGGGAGCCTGGCAGAAGCAGAACGACATTGCGTTGGATTTATAGCAAACCACTGGGGCATAAGGGTGCTTTACACGCTGCGATATCGCTAGCGATTGCTAGCGATGTTGTGAGCGGTAGCACCCGCCCCCGTCGTTTGTGCGACATTTGGTGATCGCTGCCTTAGCGAACAATATCGCTACGGCAGCGTCACACGCACATACCTGTTCAGCGACGTCGCTGTGACCGCCGAACAATCCCTCCTTCAAGGGGGAGGTGTGTTCGGCGTCACAGCGGCGTCACTAAGTGGCCGCCCAATAGCAGAGGAGGGGCGGAGATGAGCGGCCGGAACATGCCACCCACCTCCTTCCTTCCTCATTGCCGGTGGACACAGGTAAGAATATGTGCAATGAGATGACACACAGTTAGGGTCACAGAGCTAGGGACCCCAATATAGAGATATACCTTGACGAGGTCTTGGGGCTCAGTTACATTGATCAATGCGATTGCTAAATATCTCCTTTTTCCTAATATTCATGGCAAGTATGCAATTCATTATTCACATGTTCAAATTAGCAAGTAGCATTTTTCATTGTATATTCCAATATTTTTCCATATGCTTGAGGCATTATACCATTATCTATGTTTGATGTGCAGCCTTATCCTTGTATAGTATGTATTTTTTGGCTTGCACTCATAATATATATATTAGTGCTCACTTCAGTTATCCTATTCATTTAATTAAAGAAAACTGACTGCCAAAAGTTTTGCATATTTATTGATCACAAGATAGTGAGTAATTCATTCTTTACAATGCCATAACTTAGCATTTTGTAGCATAACCTCTTGCTTTAACCCCTCCACGACTGGCCGATTTTGCGCTTTCCGTTTTTTTTCGCCATTCTTCTTTTGAGACATGTAACTTTTTTATTTTTCAGTCAATATGGTCATGTGAGGGCTCATTTTTTTTTGCAGACCGAGCTGTACTTTTAAATGAAACCATAGGTTTTAACATATAGTGTACTGGAAAACCGCAAATAAATTCCAAATGCGGAAAAATTGCAAACAAAGTGCAATAGCACTATTGTTTTTGAGATATTTTATTCACTGTGTTCCAAGTATGGTAAAGCTGATGTGTGGGTGTGATGTCGGAGCGAGTTCGTAGACACCAAACATGTATAAGTTTACTTTTATCTAAAGGGTTAAAAAAAACCCAGAAGTTTGTCCGAAAAAAGTGGCACACGCTTTACGCCATATTCAGTGACCCGTAGCAGTCTCATTTTTCAGGATCTGTGGCTCAGTGATGGCTTATTTTTTGCGTCTCGAGCTGACGTTTTTAATGATACCATTTGTGCGTAGATGCTACGTTTTGATCGCCTGTTACTGCATTTAGCGCAAAATTTGTGGCCACCAAAAAACATTATTTTGGCGTTTGGATTTTTTTTGCCACTACAAAGTTTACTGATCAGATTAATTGATTTTATATTTTGATTGATCGGGCATTTCTGAACGCGGCGATACCAAATATGTGTATATTTTTTTAACCCTTTAATTTTCAATAGGGCGATAGAGGGGGGATTTGAACTTTTAGTAGTTTTTTATTTTTTTAAAACTTTTTTCTTTTCTTTATACTTTTTTTTATTTTACTAGTCCCCCTAGGGACCTATATGGATCAGCAATCTGATCGCTCTGTCCTATCTGGTGATCACAGCTACAGAGCTGTGAATAGCAGATATGCTCATTTCAAATCTCACCCGGCTCTCGGCTGGGTGAAACTGAAAGTTAATCATGGGAGCTACAGGAGTCATCACATGACCCTGTGCTACCATGACAACCACTGGAAGTCACATGATCGCGTCACGTGATTTCCGGTATCAGCCGGTGAGTAAATATTTACTGCCAATGCCATTATAATGGCGCTGTCATATATTGACATTGAGATATCGATTCGGCTCGTGCCTGGCAGGCACACATCTCAGCTGTAAAAATCAGCTGAGATGTGCGCCGATCGCGGCAAGCTGTGGGCAGTAACACTATGACCGCTAGGACGTAATATTACTTCCCGTGGTCATTAAGGGGTTAATTACTGCACCACACCAATGGACCCTTGAAGCCACTAGTGTAGTCAAGCAATCTTGAGGAATCTTGCTCCATTTCATATGCAAATCTACAAAGAATTCATCTTTATTACTCTGGGTATGGGCCCCAACTTGTCACCCCAACTCATCCCAGAGGTGCTGTATAGGGTCTAATCATGTGATTGGCTTGGCCATTGCAACAGGCGAACATTTTTCTTTGCTAACCAGGTTTTGACTCAATTGGATGTGTGCTTAGGATCATTTGTGAGTTGATACACACGGCACTTCTGGGGTGGTGCACAAGAAAAGTCCAAAACTGTCTCAAGTAGATGTAGAAAGTTGGCACTTGGGATCAATGTGAATAGTGTTTTTTATTGTGAAGAACTTGTAGGATCAGCACAAACACAGATATTTGCATTGCCACATAGACAATGGTGGACACAGACGTTTGCATTGCCACATAGACAGTGGTGGACACTTGTGATACCCAGCTACGCCGCTCACCACATTACTATATGTTCTGAGGACCCTCTGTGCGCACACTGGTGAAGGTCTTTTGACCAAAATGTCTGTGTTTGTGCTGGTGCTACAAGTTCTTCACAATAAAAAGCACTGCTCACATTGATCTTGAGTGCTAAGTTTCTACATCTGCAAAGAACTGGAAGGTCCGAGTTGAGTTTCCTAAAAAACACAGCCAAATGCTTTAGAGAGATTGGTCTAAGGCAGGGGTGGGCAATTAATTTTCCCATGGGGCCGCATGAGAAATTGGGATGGTTTTAGAGGGCCAGACTAATATAATTAGCTCAGTTCTACCCAATACTGTAGATAGCGTATATATACTATCCCTTCATAAACAAACAGTAAGTTAAATAATACAAAGATTCAATGAAAATGGGGGGGGGGCATGCACATTACTGGGATCAGTGGGGGGGCATACATATTACTGGGGTCAGTGGGGGGGGCATACGCATTACTGGGATCAGTGCGGGGCATACACATTATTGGGATCAGTGCGGGGCATACACATTACTGGGATCAGTGGGGGACATTCACATTACTGGGGTCAGTGGGGGGCATACACATTACTGGGGTCAGTGTGGGACATACATATTACTTTTGGTCAGTAGGGGGCATACACATTACTGGGGTCAGTAGGGGGCATACACATTACTGGGGCCTGTGAAGCATACATACTCGCCCTGGTGGCCTGTGGAGCATACATACTGGCCTTGGTGGCCTGTGGAGCATGCATACTGGCCACCAGCATACATACTGGCCCTGGTGGCCAGTGAAGCATACATACTGACAGTGGTGGCCAGTGAAGCATACATACTGGACCTAGTGGCCAGTGGAGCATACATACTGACGGTGGCTAGTGGGGCATGCATACTGACAGTGATGGCTAGTGGGGCATGCATACTGACAGTTGTGGCCAGTGGGGCATGCATACTAACAGTTGTGGCCAGTGGGGCATGCATATGGGACACTGGTGGCCAGTGGGGCATGCATACGGACAGTGGTGGCCAGTGGGGCATGCATACGGACAGTGGTGGCCAGTGGGGCATGCATACTGACAGTGGTGGCCAGTGGGGCATGCATACTAACAGTGGTGGCCAGTGGGGCATGCATACTGACAGTGGTGGCCAGTGGGGCATGCATACGGACAGTGGTGGCCAGTGGGTATGCATACGGACAGTGGTGGCCAGTGGGTCATGCATACGGACAGTGGTGGCCAGTGGGGCATTCATACTGGCCCTGGGGACGCTGAGGGCTCCTCTGGCTGCCTTCTCTGAGTCCCCTGTGTGTGTCTTCTTCTATTGCAGGCACAGAGGGACCTGAGAAGACACAAGTGCTGCTCCTCCCTCCTGCAGGAACTCTGTACTCTCCCTTCTGCTACTGGCTCACATTACCTACGTTTGTAGAACAACGTTTTTGAAGTGGCCGCTGTGGAGATGAGTCGGTCACGTTAGGATCCCTGGGTAGAAGGAGCAGGCAAAGGGGGTGTGGCCAGCATCGACAGAGCAGGAGGGAAGGACAAGGGAGGCATCCGAAGAGTGTGTGTCCAGCATTGAGGGGGCATGTACGACAGCAAAAGGGGGTGTGGCTAGCAGCATAGATGCCATAGAAGGCATCCAGAGACTGTGACCAGCATTCAGAGGAGGCATGGCTGGCAGCAAGAGGGGGCGTGACCGACAGAGTGGGGGCGTGGCAGTTGCTTATCACTGCACTGCAGGTTACATAGCTCCCGGCAGTGAGAGCGGGGCTGAGGCATACAATCGTAGTTCAGGCCATGCCTCCAACTCTCAGCAGGACGGGCGGGACGGTCAGCGGGCCGCCCCTAAAATGTAAGGTACCAAACGCCTACAGTGAAAGGTGGCAATGTCATAGTTTTGGGATTCTTTTCTGCATTTGCCATTGGCCCTCTGCATTGAGGGAAATATGAATGCTATCATGTACAAGCATATACTGGATAATGTAATGCTGCCACATGGAAAAAACAATCTTGGCAGAGGCAAGACAGTGATTCTAAGCAGAGATGAAAGGCTTCTGGACTGTAACTTGTGCATTCAAGCCTACTGCTTAGCTGTCGCACCACAGTTAGGTGACTCACTCTGACCCCATATTCTTCGTTCATTTCGTACGAAATTGCCCCTTTGAAATTAAAGGGTTAAAAAATATACACATATTTGGTATTGCCGCGTTCAGAAACGCCTGATCTATCAAACTGTAAAATCAATTAATCTGATCAGTAAACAACGTAGTGGCAAAAAGATTCCAAATGCCAAAATTTTTTTGGTCGCCGCAAAAATTGTACCATTAGAAACGTCAGCTCGCGATGCCAATAATAAGCCATCACTGAGCCATAGATCCCGAAAAATGAGAACGCTACGGGTTTCGGAAAATGGCGCAAAACGTGCGCCACTTTTATTGGACAAACTTGTATCTAAGGGGTTAAAAAAAAATTCACAAGTAAACCTATACATGTTTGGTGTCTCCAAACTCGCACCGACCTCAGGCATCACAATGACCAGGGCTGTGGAGTCGTTAAGCCAAACCTGCGACTCCGACTCCTCAATTTCCCTTGCACCGACTCCGACTCCCACACATATTGCTTATATTTAAGTGAAAAAACATCAGACATTTAATCATTTTTATGATACAATTATCAAAATATTTAGAACATAAAATATATTTATTGGAATACAACTTTAGAACACAAACTGTAATAAATTGTAAATATGTAATACACTATGTAAAATATATATATATATATATATATATATATATATATATATATATACAGTATATATATATATATTGTATGTGTATGTACGAGTGCGTGTATGTATGTGTATATATATATATGTATGTATGTGTGTATGTGTGTGTGTATATATATATATATATATATATATATATATATATATATATATATAATATAAATTACACCGTATTTTTCACTTTATAAAACGCACCCCAAATTTTGACATAAAAAAAGGTAAAAAAAGAAAAATGGGGTTCGTCTAATACTCCAGTGTTCTCTTACTGGGGAGGGGCAGCAGTGGTGGTGAAGCGGGGTCACAGGAGGCAGAGTTTGTGCTGGCAGGTGCGGAGGGTGAGTGTCAGCGGGGTCCGTGGTGGCAGGTGCAGTGGTGGCAGGTGCAGTGGCGTCCGTGGTGGCAGGCGCGGTGGCGGCAGCGGCGGGTGAGTCGTGCAGCAGGCCGGTGCAGTGAGTGTCCCAGTGTCTGCGGTCCTGGTTCAAATGATGGCGCCTGGAGCGGCGCATGCGCAGATGGAGCTCTCATCCAAGGGCTCAATCTGCGCACGCGCTGACTCCCGGAGCGGTGCGTGCGCTGATGGACCTCTCATCCAAGAGCTCCATCTGTGCCCGCTCCCGGCGCCATCATTTGAAACTGGGACCAAGGACAAACTGGGTAACCTGCTGCACAGCAGCCCGCCCCGCACACACAGAGTGGCAGCCACCAGGCTGTCCGACCACCCTGCGTGCAAGTGGCCGGGTACCTGTGCTTGCGTGCGTGCCGGTGGCAGCCAGGTGCCTGTGTGAGGGCGGCAGCTGGGTGCCTGTCGGTGCCGGCTACCGCCCGCACGCAGGCACAGGCACCCGACTGCCACACGCACGCAAGCACAGGTATATGGCCGCCCGATCGCCGCACAGACAGGACCCCCAGGTAAAGCTATATTTGGATTTTAAGACGCACCCCCCCATCTTCTCTTTCTTCGGCGCTCCATTGGGAGACCCAGACGATTGGGTGTATAGTACTGCCTCCGGAGGCCACACAAAGCACTACACTAAAAAGTGTAAGGCCCCTCCCCTTCTGGCTATACACCCCCAGTGGGATCACTGGCTCACCAGTTTTCTGCTTTGTGCGAAGGAGGTCAGACATCCACGCATAGCTCCACTGTTTTTAGTCAGCAGCAGCTGCTGACTATGTCGGATGGAAGAAAAGAGGGCCCATACTAGGGCCCCCAGCATGCTCCCTTCTCACCCCACTTTTGTCGGGTGTTTGTTAAGGTTGAGGTACCCATTGCGGGTACGGAGGCTGGAGCGCACATGCTGTTTTCCTTCCCCATCCCCCCTCAGGGCTCTGGGCGAAGTGGGATCTTACAGGTCTCCAGGCACTGAGACCGGGCTCCATCCACAGACCCAGAGAACCTGCTGGATATGGAGCTGAGTATCGTCAGGGACAGGCCCTGCTACATTAAGGTACTCTGTGTCCCCGGGCAAGCGCGCACACACACACCAGCATTGCTGGGAGTGTTAGTGCGCCGGGGGCAACAGCGCGGAGCGCTCGTGCTATTATTCACTACAGCTTTGCTGAGTGACTTTATCTATTGGGAACTGCCGCGCCGGCCGCTGCTGGGTGTTTTTTACATTGTGGCGCGGCTGGGACTTGTGGTGCGCCGGGGACTTCCGCGCTGGCCGTGCAAGGACTCTCTGTATGATGAGGCAGACGTAGCTGATCAGGGCTTTGGTCCTGACATCGCTCTCAATCCGGATACACCGGATGGTGACGCCATAGTGAATGATCTTATAGCGTCCATCAATGGAATGTTGGATATTGCTCCCTCAGCTCCCCCAGGGGAGGAGTCAGCTTTACAGCAGGAGAAATCCTTTTTCAGTATCTCATGCGTATATTGAGTACTTTTCTGGCCACGCTGACTTCAGAGAAGCAGTTCAGAAACACCACGCTTACCAGATAAGCGTTTTCTCCAAACGTATTAAGGATACACGTTATCCCTTCCCCCTGACGTGGTAAAGCGCTGGACCCAGGGTCCAAAGGTGGATCCCCCAATCTCCAGGCTTGCGGCTAGATCCATAGTTGCAGTGGAGATGGGACGTCACTTAAAGATGCCATTGACAGACAGATGGACCTCTGGTTGAAATCTGTCTGTGAAGCTAGCAGCGTGTCGGTTGCTCCGGCATTCGCAGCCGTATGGGCACTCTAAGCTTTTTCAGCTGGTCTTGCGCAGCTGGTCTTGAGCACATGTACATAACCTCGCAATGTCTGCATTGCGACTTACCCTAGTAATGCTGTCCTGGGGGGACAGTCGAGGTTTCGGTCCTTCCCAGGCTCGGGCAGGTCCCAATTGTCCTCGTCCAAAAGGGCTCAAAATGCTCAGAGGGGCTCAAATTCCGGCCGGGCTCAATCACGCCCAAGGAAGGCTGCAGGAGGAACCGCTACCAAGGCGGTATCCTCATGACTTCAGCTCTCTCTCTCCGCATCCGCGGTTGGTGGCAGACTCTCCCGCTTGGTGACATTTAGCTGCCGCAGGTCACAGACCGGTGGGTGAGAGACATTGTGTCTCACGTGTACAGGACATCCCCCCCCCCCCACCGAGCCGAGGCTCTTCTGCAGGCAGAAGGAGTGGTAATCCCTGTTCCTCTTCAGGAACAAGACACGGTTTTTTCCTCCAATCTGATTGGGGTGCCAAAAAAGGGTGGCTCTTTTCGTTCCGTTCTGGAACTAAAACTGCTCACCAAGCACGTGAAGGCCAGGCGGTTCCGGATGTAACCCTCCGCTCCGTCATTGCCTCAATGTCTCAAAGAGATTTCCTAGCATCAATAGATATCAGGATGCTTATCTGCACGTGCCGATTGCTCCAGAGCACTAGCGTTTGCTACGTTTCGTTATTGAAGACGAGCATCTTCAGTGCGTAGCCCTGCCCTTCGGTCTGGCGACAGCCCTACGGGTTTTCACCAAGTTCAGGGCAGCAGTGGGAGCAGTCCGGCACTCTCAGGGTCACTCTGTGATCCTTACTGGGACGATCCACTTGTCAAGGCACCCTCTCAAGAGGCATGCCAACACAGCCTGAACGGGGCGCTGGAGACTCTCCAGAGTTTCGGGTGGTTCATCAACTTTTCAAGGTTACATCGGGCACCGACCCAATCGCTGACATATCTGGGCATGGAGTTTCACACTCCCTCAGCGATAGTGAAGCTTCCGCTGGACAAGCAGCGTTCACTACAGACGGGGGTGCAGTCTCTCCTTCAAGGCCAGTCACACCCCTTAAGACGCCTCATGCAGAGGCAGTCACTTTCGCGCAGTTTCATCTGCGTCCACTTCAATGGGACATGCTTTGCCAATGGGTTGGGGAGTCGACGTCCCTAGACAGGAACGTTTCCCTTCTCAGACGGTCAAGGACTCTCTTCACAGGAGTCCATCCTTCGGATCAATGTTCTGGAAATCTGGGCAGTGTATCTTGCCCTGCAAGCCTTCCAGCAGTGGCTGGAAGGAAAACGGATCCGAATTCAGTCGGACAATTCCACAGCGGTGGCAGACATCGCCCACCAAGGCGGAACACGCATCGCCAAGCCTACCAGGCAATCCGGCGGATTCTGACGTGGGTGGGGGACAGAGCATCCACCATATCCGCAGTTCACATCCCGGGCGTAGGAAATTGGGAAGCAGACTTCCTCAGTCGCCTGGGCATGGACGCAGGGGAATGGCCTCTGCATCCAGAATGGTGTCAGGAAATCTGTAGCAGCTGGGGGATGCCGGACGTCGACCTAATGGCGTCTCGGCACAACAACAAGGTCCCGATTTTCATGGCGCGGTCTCACGAGCAAAGAGCTCTGGCGGCGGGCGCCCTAGTTCATGATTGGTCGCAGTTCCAGCTACCCTATGTGTTTCCATCTCTGGCACTGTTGCCCAGAGTGCTACACAAGCTCAGCTCCGCTTGCCACCGCGCCATCCTCGTCGTCCCAGACTGGCCGAGGAGGTCGTGGTTCCCGGATCTGTGGCATCTCACGGTCGGCCAACCGTGGGCACTCTCAGACCGGCCAGACTTACTGTCCCAAGGGCCGTTTTTTCCACTGAATTCTACGGCCCTGATCCTGACTGTATGGCCATCGAGTCCGAGATCCTGGCGTCTTCAGGATTATCTCAAGACGTCATTGCCACCATGAGACGGGCTAGGAAGCCGACGTCTGCCAAGATCTACCACAAGACGTGGAAGATATTCTTATCTTGGTGCTCTGCTTCGGGAGTGTCTCCCTGGCCATTTGCATTGTCTCCTTTTTCCTCCCTTCCTGCATCTGGATTGGGAAAAGGTTTGTCGCTCGGCTCCCTTAAAGGACAAGTCGCAGCGCTGTCGGTATTCTTTCAGAAGCGCCTAGTATGACTTCCTCAGGTACGCACGTTCCTGCAGGGGGGTTATCACATTGTCCCTCCGTACAGGAGGCCGTTAGACCCATGGGATCTGCACAGGGTATTAATTGCTCTCCAGGAGCCGCCCTTCGAGCCTCTGAGGGATGTTTTTCACTTTCTCGACTTTCACAGAAAGTGGCCTTTCTGGTAGCGGTCACGTCTCTTCGGAGAGTGTCCGAACTAGCAGCGCGGTCATCCAAAGCTCCCTTCCTGGTGTTCACCAAGATAAGGTAGTGCTGCGTCCGATCCCAGAGTTTCTCCCTAAGGTGGTATCCCCTTTTTATCACAATCAGGATATCTCCTTACCTTCCTTTTATCCATTTCATCGATATGTAATGGCTTGCATTGTTGGATCTGGTGTAGAGCACCCAGAATCTACATTCCCGCACGGCGCCCCTGCGCCGCTCGGATGCACTCTTTGTCCTTGTCACTGGTCAGCGCAAGGGATCGCAGGCTGAAAAATCCACCCTGGCTCGATGGATCAAGGAACCAATTCTGGAAGCCTACCGTTCTGCGGGGCTTCCGGTTCCATCAGGGCTGAAGGCCCATTCTACCAGAGCCGTGGGTGCGTCCTGGGCATTACGACACCAGGCTACGGCTCAACAGGTGTGCCAGGTAGCTACCTGGTCGAGTCTGCACACTTTCACAAACATTATCAGGTGCATACCTATGCTTCGGCGGATGCCAGCCTAGGTAGAAGAGTCCTGCAGGCGGCAGTTGCCTCCCCGTAGGGGAGGGCTGTCTTTGCAGCTCTAACATGAGGTATTTCTTTACCCACCCAGGGACAGCTTTTGGACGTCCCAATCGTCTGGGTCTCCCAATGGAGCGCCGAAGAAGAAGGGAATTTTGTTACTTACCGTAAATTCCTTTTCTTCTAGCTCCTATTGGGAGACCCAGCACCCGCCCTGTTGTCCTTCGGGATTTTTGGTTGTTTTTCGGGTACACATGTTGTTCATGTTGAATGGTTTTCAGTTCTCCGATGTTACTTCGGAGTGAATTTGTTTAAACCAGTTATTGGCTTTCCTCCTTCTTGCTTTTGCACTAAAACTGGTGAGCCAGTGATCCCACTGGGGGTGTATAGCCAGAAGGGGAGGGGCCTTACACTTTTTAGTGTAGTGCTTTGTGTGGCCTCCGGAGGCAGTACTATACACCCAATCGTCTGGGTCTCCCAATAGGAGCTAGAAGAAAAGGAATTTACGGTAAGTAACAAAATTCCCTTCTTTTGGGAGGAAAAGTGCGTCTTATAATCCGAAAAATATGGTGTGTGTGTATGTGTGTATATATATATATATATATATATATATATATATATATATATATATATATATATATATATATATATATATATATATATATATATATATATATATATATATATATATATATAATGTGTGTGTATATATATAATATATATATGTATATATATATATATATGTATATATATATATATATAATTATTATATTTACACATAACACTGTGTAATAAACTATGTAAGTGGCAAAAAACGTTTTCAACAAAAACATACTAAATAATATTTGTGCAGTCTATGAATTTGTTGTAAGAAATAGAATTGCCTCCATAAGATTCTCCTTCATAGTTGACCTCAAATCTGACCTAATAATTTTAAGGCTAGAGAACAACGTCTCTAACTTGGGTTGGAGGCAAAGCCATAACCACATGGGCAATATCTCTAACAATTTCCGGGTATAAAGGGATTGCCTCATGCACAGTCAGTTTTGATGAACGGTTGAATTTTTCTATTTCTTTGAGAGCAAGTAAATAATTTTGCTGAAATATGGTCAATTTGCTGCTATAGGAGACGGAGTGAAATCTTTTTCCTTGCGGCAACGCTTTGCCTGCTCCATGTCATCCAAATACTTTTTCAAAATTAAACTCCTCATCTGATGAGGATGAAGATATGGTAGCAGTAGCACTGGCAGGACCTCAGTCCTCTTGCGCCTGTCAGTCCTGTAGGCCACTCATCCTAACTGCTACCTCAATCAGAGCTTCTTTTCCTTTAGTAAACTGTTGATCATCAAGCAGTATACGATGACTTTGGTTCACATAAACAGCTGCCAGAAGAATTTTATTTTCCAATAGCTGTGTCTCTCTCCGTTTCATTGAAGCAGAAATGCCATCTCCGATTAAACCTCCTCTTTGGGACAGGCAAAATAGCAAGTTCTTCTACTCCCTTATGAAAATGCCAGGACTTAAATCCTCAGCTTGTAATTTTTTAGTCACGGTAAATGGGTGATAAAGCAATTCCTTCAATTCAGCCGCCTGTGTCCATTGACCTTTATTTAGGGTTACCTGAGGGTTCGCCATATCTATAAGATTTGTTTTAGGTTACCGTCACACTTTAGCGACGCAGCAGCGATCCCACCAGCGATCTGACCTTGTCAGGATTGCTGCTGCGTCGCTACATGGTCGCTGGTGAGCTGTCAAACAGGCAGATCTCACAAGTGACCAGCCCCCAACCAGCAGCGACGTGCAAGCAACGGTATGGTTACCCGATGTTTACCTTAGTTACCAGCGCACACCGCTTAGCTTAGCGTGTGCAGGGAGCAGGAGCCGGCACTGGCAGCGTGAGAGCTGCGGAGGCTGCTAACGAAGGTAACTATCGGGTAACCACCTTAGTTACCCGATGTTTACCTTGGTTACAGCTTACCGCAGGCTGTCAGACGCCGGCTTCTGCTCCCTGCACATTCAGGATTGTTGCTCTCTCGCTGTCACACACAGCAATGTGTGCTTATCAGCGGGAGAGCAACAATAAAAAAACGAACCAGGGCTGTGTGTAACGAGCAGCGACCTCACAGCAGGGGCCAGATCGCTGCTCAGTGTCACACACAGCGAGATCGCTAATGAGGTCACTGCTGCGTCACAAAAAACGTGACTCAGCAGCGATCTCAGTAGCGATCTCGCTGTGTGTGAAGTACCCCTTAGTTCAAGCAATCGCTCAATCATTAAATAAATGCTGTCCCACACAGTGGCTTGATCGACAATTGCCCCTTTCCCAACACGTCTCTTCAAGATGGAATCAATTTTAGGGGTTCTGACGGCAATAACCAATTTCCTCACTTTTCCATTCAGATTTCCAGCATGTCCCTCTTGCAGACTATCTTATTACCAGCTGCAGCGTGTGCACAACAGAGCGCATGTGATGAATATGCAAGTGTTTTTGAAGCAGCTTCAACAAGATCATCTAATTCTAAAGTATCATTTTGCTGTTCTTCTGTTGTAATATCTGTTTGTTCCTCAGTTACATGAACAGCACTGTGGCCTTCCATCTCAAACATACTGAATCCTAAATTTTCTTCTAGCTGTTGTTCATTACTCTCATTCATCAGTTTAATTGTACTTATCATGTTTGAAGCATTGTCCGTTACAATAGCAAGAACCTGTTCTTTTTTGAGTTCGTAATCTTGCAGAACTTTTTCCACTAAGGCCTGGAGAAACTGGAGGCCTCAAAAACATATCCTCACAGAGAATGAGCAGTTTGTGGCGTTTTTATAATCTGCTTTTGCTATTGAAAACATTATCTATGAGCTCAAAAACCTTTCAGGTGATGCGTTTTCTTAAAAAGCTCATCTGCTTTTGCAGCTGAAAAAGAATCCTCAAAAAACGCGGCAAAACGCTGTGTGTGAATGTAGCCTTAGATCAGGAATAGAACAGACATAGGAAATTTCATAACTTTCCCAAATTCATATGAAAAAATATTCAGCACATTCTGCATTGAACTACTGCACCAATTTATTGAATATTTTAGGAGTTGGTCCATTTTATACCGACTCTGACTCCACCAAAATGAGCTCCGACTCCACGACTCCAACTCCACAGCCCTGACAATGACACATCAGTTTTACCATATAGTGAACACGGTGAATAAAATATCCCAAAAACTATTGTGCAATCACACTTTTTTCTTTATCGTTCCTTTGGGAGACCCAGACCTTGGGTGTTTAGCTTCTGCCTCCGGAGGACACACAAAGTACTACACCTAAAAGTGTAGCTCCTCCCTCTGAGCTTATACACCCCCTGGTGAGCCAGTCACAGCCAGTTTATCGCTTTGTGTTCAGGAAGCATACATCCACACATGCATTCTCATATGATTTTTCTTTTGGATAAAGTTTGAAGAAGTGCGGGTCCACGTCTGGACTCCCGGCATATCCCTTCTCACCCCACTGTGTCGGTGGTGTTGTAAGGTTGATTTCCAAGGCTGGAGCCTTACATGCCGTGCTCCTTCACCATCTCTCCTGGGCTCTGGATTGAAGTGGGAGCCAGCGCGGTCTCCATGCCTGGCAGGAGACCGGTCTCCGTCCACAGCCCCTTGAGGACTCTGCTGGACCGGAGCACTCATCCCCAGGGACCTGGCCCTGCGTCTCAGCAGCTAAGTACCTGAGACGTTCATATGTTGGGGGTCTATGTCCTTTATTGTATGGGGAGAGTGTGTTTGCTGTATTTGTTTTGGCATTTCCGGCGGGTCCTCTGGCTTTAGCCCGAGAACCGCGCCGATGGTGCCTGCGCGTCGGCCTCGCTGCTCAAATTTAGGCCCCACTCATGCAGAGGGACAGGCACGGCTCCTCCCGGCGGCCGTCCTGCACAGGGGAGGGACACTACCCACTGCTTGTGCGTGACTCCTCCCCTGCAGGTCTCTATGGCCCTCCAGATCCCGCTTTCCTACAGGGACGCCCCCGTCCCGCCCCCTCTCTTCGCTCCGGCGGCCATTTTCTTGGACAGGGTTCACTCTGCGCTGGGCCGTCCTGCACTCTGCATCCCTGCTGAGGTGCTGTGCATTGGGAGTCCGGGCTTCGGGATCTGGAGGGCACACAACACCGCTTCCAGCGGACTGGTAAGCCACAGCCGGTCTCTGGTTGTGGACCTCGGAATACACTCCCTGGGGTTCATTCTCTTTGGTAGAAGCTGTTTTCCCCACTCCCTGGGGTTCATTCTCTTTGGTAGAAGCTGTTTTCCCCACTCCAGCAGCATGTCTCACACGAGGAGCAAGGCTCCAAAGCTTTATACTGCATGCGCTGCATGTAAGCTCCTGCTGCCTGAACCGAGCACCTATCCACATTGTGATGTCTGCTCTAACTTGGAGGTGCCACAGCCTGGAGTCTCACCCCCAGTGGTCTCTCAGGCTGCTTCTGCACCTGTGGCTGAACCCCCGGCCTGGGTAGAGTCCTTTTCTAGATCTATCTCCCGGTCATTTGCTGAGTCCATGGGACTTCTGTCCAGGACTTTGATGAATATGCATCAGCCCCCTTCACAGAGTGCCTCTAATGCTCTTGCTAAGGGTCCTTTAGGATCCCTATCCTCTGACCTCCGTCCACTGGAGCTCACAGAGGATTCATCATCAGGGCACAGACCACGTCCTCCTAAGAGGCTCCGCAGGGTTTCCACTCCCTCCTCATCCCGCGGCTCTGATTCAAGAGCTGACTCGCAGGATGAGGAGGATGCCTTTACAGAAGGGTCGGAGGCTAACTCCATGTGCCCCATTGATTTTTACGAGGGTGACTCAGAACTTAGTGACTTGATTGCTTCCATTAATTCTGTACTGGATCTCAATCCGCCAGTATCAGAGGAGCAACCCTCTCTGGCAGAAAAACACCAGTTTACCTCGCCTAAGAGAGTAAAGAGTGTGTTCTTTAACCACTCCAGTTTTCAAACCGCTGTGACCAAACCCAGGGCCTGTCCTGACAAACGCTTCAAAAGCATGGTTCTGATAACCGTTTCCCCTTTCCACCTGAGGTGGTCAAGGAGTGGTCTCACTCCCCAAAGGTAGACCCTCCGGTGTTTAGGCTCTCAGCCCGGACCGTTGTGTCGGTGGCTGATGGCACTTCCCTTAGGGATGCCACTGACCGTCAGATTGACCTTCTGGCCAAATCCGTGTATGAAGCGGCGTGGGGCGCGTTTTCCCCAACTTTTGCAGCAGTGTGGGCCCTCAAAGCCATCTCTGCTTCTCTAGAGGAGATGCATTCCCTCACCAGAGAATCTATGCCCGAGATGGTTGCCTTAACTTCTCAAGCTTCAGCTTTTTCTTCTTATGTCATGTCTGCCATGCTAGAGGCTTCTCACCGCACTGTGGTGGCTTCGGCTAATTCCCTCGTTATCCGCAGGATCTTGTGGCTCCGAGAGTGGAAGGCAGATGCTTCTTCAAAGAAGTACCTTGCTGGGCTCCCTTTTGCTGGTTCCCGGCTGTTCGGTGAACAGCTGGATGAAATTATTAAAGAAGCTACTGGCGGGAAGAGTACTTCCATGCCACAAACCAAGACCAGGAAACCTGCCCAGGGTAGGATTCAGTCGAGGTTTCGCTCCTTTCGTTCCTCCAACTGGTCATCTTCTAAGCCCTCTGCCTCGTCCGCTAAGGACTAGAAATCCAACTGGCGCTCAAAAGCGCGTCCACAGAAGACCGCAGGAGGTCCTGCCACTAAGGCAGCCTCCTCGTGACTCTCTGCCCGCTCCATCAACGTCCTTAGTCGGTGGCAGGCTCTCCCACTTTGGCGACGCTTGGTTTCAACAAGTTTCCGATCAGTGGGTGAGAGATATCATCTCTCACGGCTACAGGATAGAATTCTCTTCCAGCCCGCCAAACAGATTTTTTCTCTCAACTCCCCCCCCTCTCAACTCCCCCCTGCTCCAAGGCCGCCGCCTTCTCACAGGCCACTTGCAGGCCTACGGAGTAATTGTACCAGTTCCCGCCCGGGAACGGTTCAGAGGTTTTTACTCAAACCTCTTCCTAGTTCCCAAAGAGGACGGTACCTTCCGACCCATCCTGGATCTCAAGCTTCTCAACAAGCATGTTCGGGTGCAGCACTTTCGCATGGTGTCTCTGTGATCAGTCATTGCCTCAATGACCTAAGGGGATTTCCTGGCGTCCATCGACATCAGAGATGCCTATCTACATGTGCCAATTGCAGTTTCACACCAGCGTTGACTACGCTTTGCAATAGGAGAAGATCATTTCCAATTCGTGGCTCTCCCCTTCGGGTTAGCCACGGCCCCTCGGGTATTCACCAAGGTCATGGCAGCAGTGATTGCGGTTCTGCACCTCCAGGGGTTGGCAGTGCTCCCTTACCTGGACGACCTTCTAGTCAAGGCTCCATCCAGCGCAGACTGTCAGCGGAGTGTCTCGCTCACTCTCGCCACTCTAGCCCAATTCGGGTGGCTTGTCAATCTTCCCAAATCCACTCTGACTCCGACCCAGAGTCTCACGTACCTAGGGATGCAGTTCGAGACTTTGCCGGCACTTGTGAAGTTGCCCTTAAACAAACAGCTGTCACTCCAGTTGGCGGTGCGCTCTCTCCTGAGGCCCCGCCGTTATACCCTCAGGCGTCTGATGCAGGTGCTGGGTCAAATAGTGGCGTCCATGGAGGCTGTTCCCTTTGCCCAGTTCCATCTGCGCCCCCTGCAGCTGGACATTCTCCGCTGTTGGGACAAGCGGCCTTCCTCCTTACACAAGTTAGTGGCTCTGTCGCCACGGACCAAGAGCTCTTTTCAGTGGTGGCTTCGGCCCCTCTCCCTGTCCCAAGGGCGCTCCTTCCTGGCCCCGTCCTGGGTGATTCTCACCACGGATGCCAGTCTATCCGGCTGGGGAGCGGTATGTCTCCACCACAGAGCACAGGGCACTTGGACTCCGTCCGAGTCAGCCCTTTCAATCAATGTGCTGGAAACCAGAGCCGTGCTTCTAGTTCTCCTAGCATTTCACCACCTGCTGGCGGGCAGGCACATTCGAGTCCAGTCAGACAACGCGACAGCGGTTGCCTAAATCAACCATCAAGGCGGGACTCGCAGCCGCCTGGCAATGATGGAGGTACAACGCATTCTTCAATGGGCGGAGGACTCCAGGTCCACCATATCCGCAGTCCACATCCCAGGCGTGGACAACTGGGAGGCAAATTATCTCAGCCGTCAAAGCGTGGACGGTGGCGAGTGGTCCCTGCACCCGGCAGTATTTCAGTCGATCTGCCGCAAATGGGGCACTCCGGACGTGGACCTAATGGCATCCCGTCACAACAACAAAGTTCCTGTTTACGTGGCTCGCTCCCACGATCCTCAGGCCTTCGCCGCGGACGCTCTGGTTCAGGACTCGTCCCAGTTTCGTCTGTCCTACGTGTTTCCCCCTCTAGCTCTCTTGCCCAGAGTCCTGCGCAAGATCAGAATGGAGGGTCGTCGAGTCATCCTCATTGCACCGGACTGGCCCAGGCGAGCTTGGTATCCGGACCTGCTCCAACTGTCCGTAGAGATGCCGTGGCATCTCCCGGACCGTCCAGACCTACTCTCGCAAGGTCCGTTTTTCCGTCCGAATACTGCGGCACTCAAATTGACGGCGTGGCTCTTGAGTCCTGGATTTTGACGGCTTCTGGTATTCCCCCTGAAGTCATCTCCACTATGACTCGGGCCCGCAAGTCTTCCTCCGCTAAGATCTATCACAGGACTTGGAAAATTTTCCTGTCCTGGTGTCGCTCTACCGGCCATCCTCCTTGGCCATTTTCCTTGCCGACTCTTCTGTCTTTTCTACAGTCCGGTCTGCAGCTAGGACTGTCCCTCAACTCTCTCAAGGGACAAGTTTCGGCTCTGTCAGTTCTGTTCCAGCGGCGTCTCGCTTGGCTGGCTCAGGTCCGCACCTTCATACAGGGCGCATCTCACATCATTCCGCCTTACCGGCGGCCCTTGGACCCCTGGGACCTTAACTTGGTTCTCACGGTCTTGCAGAAACCCCCCTTTGAGCCTCTTAGGGAGGTTTCTTTGTATCGTCTTTCACAGAAAGTGGCCTTTCTGGTTGCCATAACTTCTCTCAGGAGAGTCTCTGATTTGGCTGCGCTCTCCTCGGAGTCACCTTTTTTAGTCTTTCATCAAGACAAGGTGGTTCTCCGTCCGACTCCGGACTTTCTTCCTAAGGTGGTCTCTCCCTTCCACCTTAACCAGGACATTACCTTACCTTCCTTCTGTCCGGCCCCTGTTCATCGCTTTGAAAAATCTCTACATACTCTGGATCTGGTGCGTGCTCTCCGGATCTATGTGTCTCGCACCGCTGCGCTTAGGCGGTGAACCTCTCTTTTTTGTGCTAACCACAGGTCGGCGCAAGGGCCTCTCTGCTTCTAAGCCGACCTTAGCCCGTTGGATTAGGTCGACCATCTCGGACGCCTACCAGAGTACGCAGGCGCCTCCCCCTTGGGGATCAAAGCACACTCGACCAGAGCTGTCGGTGCCTCTTGGGCTTTTAGGCACCAGGCTACGGCTCAACAAGTCTGTCAGGCTGCCACTTGGGCTAGCCTGCATACCTTCTCGAAGCACTACCAAGTGCATGCTCACGCTTCGGCAGATGCGAGCTTGGGCAGACGCATCCTTCAGGCGGCGGTCGCCCATTTGTGAAGTTAGGTTCTGCCTACTTCTTTTTTTTCTGTTTATTTCCCACCCAGGGACTGCTTTGGAACGTCCCAAGGTCTGGGTCTCCCAAAGGAACGATAAAGAAAAAGAGAATTTTGTTTACTTACCGTAAATTCTTTTTCTTATAGTTCCGTCTTGGGAGACCCAGCACCCTCCCTGTTGCCTGTTGGCAATTTCCTTGTTCTGCGTGTTTTCACCGGCTGTTGTCGTGGACAGAGTCTCCGGTTGTTCCGGCTCTTGCTCTGTTCTACTTGTGGGTGGCTATTCTCCTTCAGCTTTTGCATTAAACTGGCTGTGACTGGCTCACCAGGGGGTGTATAAGCTCAGAGGGAGGAGCTACACTTTTAGGTGTAGTACTTTGTGTGTCCTCCGGAGGCAGAAGCTAAACACCCAAGGTCTGGGTCTCCCAAGACGGAACTATAAGAAAAAGAATTTACGGTAAGTAAACAAAATTCTCTTTTTTTGCAGTTTTTCCACACTTGGAATTTTTTTGCTGTTTTCCAGTGCACTATATGGTAAAACTTATGGTTTCATTTAAAAGTACAACTCGTCCCGCAAAAAACAAGCCCTCACATGGCAAGATTGACAGAAAAATAAAAAAAGTTACGGCTCTCGGAAGAAGGGGAGCAAAAAAACCCACGCAAAAACTGAAAACGCCCCGGGGCTGAAGGGGTTAAATTAAAAAATGCTAAACTTTTGGTCGCTACTGTATATCAACCTAAAGGTATAACCATACCAGGTAGTGGCAAAGAAAATCCCCACTTAACTCATAAACAGGCCTGTATTTGCCACTAGGCACCGCAGTTCCACTGACTGGGGCCGAGAGCTGCAAGGGTGACACCAAAAGAGGGAGGAAAAATATATTTATTTTTCTACTTTCCCTCAGTTAGACAGTCTAAGGCTATGTGCCCACGTTGCGTTCTGTCGCTGCAGAAATTTCTGCAGCGATTTGAACAGCACACGTGCGCTTCAAATCGCTGCAGAAACAGTCCGTAATGAAAAGCCGATTTCATGCGCTCTGAATGCAGCCTCTCCCATAGACAGAGCGGGGGCTGCATCCAAAGCGCACAAAAGAAGTGACATGTTGCTTTTTAGAATGCAGCGCTTCGGCAGTAGCCGAAGCGCTGCGTTCTAATATGCAACGTGGGCATGGATTAGGCACAATCTTCATAGATTGTGCTGGGGACGCAGGACGCATGCAGTTACGCTGCAGTGCAGAACACAGCGTAAGGCTATGTGCACACGCTGCGTTTTTTTGACACTGCGTTTTTGTGCGTTTTTGGCCGCTAAAAACGCACAAAAACGCACCTGCGTCGAAAAAACGCGGCAAAAAACGCACGCGTTTTGCCGCGATTTGGTGCGTTTTTTTGCTGCGTTTTGCTGCGTTTTTGCTCACTGCGTCCTTATGCGTTTTTTATCAGTGAACAAAAAAAAAAGGTCTGATGTCATTTCCTTCTTCAATGTGTTCTTCATTCTCCACTAGTGTATGCAGAAGAGCAGACAGCTGCAGAACTACAAGGCTCAGCATCCTCGATCCAATAGTGTATGCAGGACAGCAGACAGCAGCTGTCGAACTACAAGGCTCAGCATCCTCCATCCAATAGTGTATGCAGGAGAGCAGACAGCAGCTGTCGAACTACAAGGCTCAGCATCCTCCTTCCAGGACTGTATGCAGGATTTCTTTGCCCCCCAAAAAAAAAAAATGACGTGGGCTTCGCCATATTTTTGTATGCTAGCCGGGTACAGCAGGCAGGTACGGGCTGCCCCCAACCCCCAGCTGCCTATTTGTACCCGGCTGGGAACCAAAAATATAGGGAAGCCCTTTTTTTTTAAATTATTTCATGAATTTCATGAAATAATTTTAAAAAAAAAATGACGTGAGCTTCGCCCCATTTTTGAGTCCAGCCGGGTACAACTAGGCAGCTGGGGATTGGAATCCACAGTGCAGGGTGCCCATGCTTTCTGGGCACCCCCGCTGTGAATTGCAGTCCCGCAGCCACCCCAGAAAATGGCGCTTTCATAGAAGCGCCATCTTCTGGCGCTGTATCCAACTCTTCCGGCTGCCCTGATGCCGGGTGGCTAGCCAGGTAATAATGGAGTTAGGGCTAGCTGTATATTATCAGCTAGCCCTAAGCCCGAAATTCATGGTGTCACGCCAATATTAGACATGGCCACCATGAATTTCTAGTAAAGATAAAAAAAAAACACAACACAGAAAAATATTTTTATTAGAAATAAAACACAACACAATTAGTGACGCCATCTTTATTGAAATAAACCCCCCTCCGCAGTAATCCTGGGTCAGGGTCCCGCGCCGTCCAATCAGGATCCAATATCATCTGATCGGTTTGCTGGAAAGCATACCGATCAGATGATCTGTCAGGTTCAAGGATGTGAATCCCATCACACATCAGCTGATTGTATAAAAGCCGATTATACAATCAGCAGATGCATCAGTAGAAAAAAAAAAAAAATAATACTCACTTATGTGCTGAATTACCGGCAGCTCCCGGAGCGATGGGGCGGGAGTCTGATCCTGTCCGATCGCTGCAGCAGCTGTCGGTAATCAGGGATGAAGTCTCCTGACGCATCCGCTGATACCGGCCGGGCGCCCGCGTCAGCCCGAGACTCGATCAGCTGATGCGTCAGGTGACTGCATCAGGTGATCCATCGCCAGGTCCTGCAAGCAAGGTCCTGCCCCGGGGAGACTGCACACAGCCGGAGCGGGAGCGGGAGCGGTGAGAGGAGATGGGAGCGGGCATGGCACCGCGAGGCTGCAGACAGGTGAGTATAACTTTTTTTTTTTTTTATTCTACTGTTAACTTTTGTTTTCGCAGCCGCTTCCACCTCCTGCCTGTACATGGCGCCGCACGGCAGCATACATGCACAGGACGGGAGATGGACGCGGCGGTGACGGTACCGGGAGGATTCATGCTTCTGTCTATACTGACAGAAGGAATCCTCTTCCTGTACACGTCACTTTACTACCCACCTCCTGCGCTTATAGCTGCGTTTTTGGTCTTAGAAACGCACCAAAACGCAGCTATTTGCGTTTCTCATTGCGTCTTTCAACATCCCATTGAACTCAATGGATGAAAAGCGCAGTGAAAAACGCGGGAATAATTGACATGCTGCGTTTTTGTGGTCACCACAAAAACGCAGCTGAAAAAAAACGCTGTGTGGGGACAGCAAAAATGAAAACTCATAGACTTTGCTGGGGAAGCAAAGTCATGCAGTTTTGAGGCCAAAAACGCACCCGAAAAACGCGCAAAAACGCCGAGAAAAACGCACCGTGTGCACATAGCCTTACTGCATAAAAATACACTATGTGGGCACAGAACCTAAGAAATCGGTTGTCTTTTCAGAGGGGGGAGAGTGGCATTAAAAGCTGCTGAGGTGACTGTAGCTTGATTCTATTATCTCATCACAATGCAGACATCACAGCAGGGGGCTCTGCATAGGAAGACACAACACCAGAACCAGGAGGAGGTCAAAGAACTAAAGATTTGGTGGGCTGGGGGGGGGGAGAGGCTAATGCTATACACTGAGAGTTAGGGGGTGGGAAAGGGAGGCTTATGCTATTGACTGGGGATTAAGGGGTGTGAGGGAGAGGCTTATGCTATAGACTGGGGATTAGGGGGTGGGAGGCTAATGCTATAGACTAGGGATTAGGGGAGGCTAATGCTATAGACTAGGGATTAGGGGAGGCTAATGCTATAAACTGGAGATTTGGGAGTGAAAGAGGGAGGCAAGTGTGTGTGTGTAGTTTTTTTTTTTTTTTGTTTTTATTTTAACTGTGCACTTACCTGGTTAGTAATGAGGGGTCTGATAGACACCTACACATTACTAACCCCTGGGCTTGTGTAACACTCACTGGTGCGGACCCACTTAACCACAGGGGGTACCCGGACTTAACCCAACTTGAGAATTATAGGGAGATAAGGTATGCACACCAGTGACTATGTAAGGGGAATACATGAAATAGCAGAAACTGCTGTGTGAATACTGACTTGAAAAATCCAATAGCTATATGCAAGAGTGAAAATGTGAAAAATGGAATCTGCATTACTGCCATGAACATATGAATCAAGAGAAATTTAGCTACTGAATTGATCAATGCAATAGAGCCCCAACACTACGCCAAAGTATTTCTCTACGTTGGGGTCCCTAGCTTGTATGTGTCCTCTCATGCAGTTAAAAAACTTACCGTGTATGGGAAGCTGAGACCCAGGCTATTTATGCGTATGATATGGATTGGCAATAGGTGTGGTTGGGAGGGTTCACAAACGAAAAATTACTAACAAATAGGAATAACGTTTGGAACACCATGCTAAGTCCGAACTGGGTGCAAAAACCTAAAAAAACATCACTATGGGGAGATAAGGTATGCACACCAGTGACTATGTAAGGGGAATACATGAAATAGCCGAAACTGCTGTGTGAATACTGACTTGAAAAATCCAGTAGCTATATGCAAGAGTGAAAATGTGAAAAATGGAATCTGCATTACTGCCATGAACATATGAATCAAGAGAAATTTAGCTACTGAATTGATCAATGCAATAGAGCCCCAACACTACGCCAAAGTATTTCTCTACGTTGGGGTCCCTAGCTTGTATGTGTCCTCTCATGCAGTTAAAAAACTTACCGTGTATGGGAAGCTGAGACCCAGGCTATTTATGCGTATGATATGGATTGGCAATAGGTGTGGTTGGGGAGGGTTCACAAACTAACCCGATAGGGCTGAGTAGACAGGAACTGGAAGAGGTACTCTGGTTCTGGAAAACAGACAGGTACTGGGCCCAGGATAGTTGGTACAGGAAGTCACAGACAGGATCGTAGGCACTGGCATGATCAACAGGTAGTGGCACAGGACATCAGATACTGGCAGGCACAGGCATGGTCATCAGGTACTGGCACAGATCATCAGGCACAGAACATCACATATTGGCAGACACTGGCACGGTCTTCAAGTAGTGGCAGAGGACATCAGATACTGGCAGGATGGCAGGCATTGGCACGGTTGTGAGGTACTGGCACAAAACATCAGATACATGCAGGTATACAGACAAGGCTGGCAACACCAGACTCTAGGTACACCAGTTCCTGGACACGCAGGATACGCCGGATGCAGGATACACCGGACTTCAGGCAGGGCACTGGGACAAGTGTAGAATTCAGGCTGATACTATATAATATATAAATCATATTGATAGAATATCAGAGATACTTGATTATACTTTCTTTAAAACATTTAATTTAATATGTAAATTAGTTGGGTGGTTCAATCACTGAAGTTGTGGCCTCTGGCTATATATGTGTTTTTTGTATAACTAGTCAGATGTATTGACAAAGGGTAAAGGCCTAGCTGAAAACGCGTTCTTTTTGTTTGTATTGTGCTTCTATGGATTGAATCCTAAAGATTACTGAAAGTTTTGGAGTTCCGGTCTTATGTTCATATATTATTTGGGTGTGCCATCCCTTGACCGAGCACCTGCAATTTTGAGTGCCGCCTGGATATCACTTCTCATTACGGACCTGTTGCTTAGGGAGCTCAGCAAGAGCCAAGGACTGAAACACGTGGGCAGCCGCGGAGGAGAACCAAGGTCTCCACAACACGTGGGCGGCATTCGGGGCAACAGAAGACTACGTGATTTGTGGGCAGCCATGCAAGTGAGCAGAGGACCACTTAGCACGAGGATGGGCATGTCGACAAGCTGGTGGCCAAAGAGATAATGGCATCGGTGACCCTGCTGGGCAGGGAGAGAGGAGAACGCAAGGGCATAGGCAAGCACCAAAAAGTCAGCGAATACAGGCCCCGTCATTACAGCTTGATGCCAGCTTTCTATTCACAGCTGACATTAACCCCAAAAGTATTACCCCTCTTGCCACCTCACCAGGACAATCGGGAAGAGCCGGATAAAGCATCAGAATTGTCGCATATAATGGATGCGCCACTTCTAGGATGGCTGTGGGCTGTTATTTTTAGGCTGTGAAGGGCCATATAACCGTGGGCCTTCACAGTCTGATAAGACCAGCCCTCAACTGTCTGCTTTACCTTCGCTGATTTATTAAAAAAAAACAAACAAAAAAAACAAATAGGGCTGACCCGTGCCATTTTTATTCAATTATGTAAATACATTTTTAAAAAAAAGTGTGGGATCCCATATATATATATATATATATATATATATATATATATATATATATATATATATATATATATATATATATATATATATATATATATATATATATATATAATATGTGTGTATATATATATGTGTGTATATATATATATATGTGTATATATATATATATATATATATATATATATATATATATATATATATATATATAATTTTTTTTTTTTTTTTTTATTACGAGCCAAGGTTAAGCAGACAGCTGAGGATTGCAGCCCGCAGTTGTCTGCTTTGTGACAGTTATCAAAACATAGGGGGAACCCTATGTGTTTTTTGTTTGTTTTTTTTTTTCCTTTTCATTACCAGTCCACATTTGTTTGCAGTACAATTGCCTTACAAAATTACATTTTGCTTCCTTTTAAAGACCCCTAGCGCTTACTACGACCATTTTACAGCATAGAAGTTCAGGTCTGCATTAACTTATATGGGGACCGGGTTCAAGTTTGGATCCTAAACCAAACTTTTAACTTCAGTCTGGACGAACCCAAACTTCCACGGGTCCACTCATCCCTACAATACATAGATAATATGGGAAAGTCCTAAATAATATATGTGGGAAGTAAGTCACTGGTTATTTTATTACCCCGCACGAAAACATTCTTGAGTCATTAAAGATCCCTGCTAAGATAGCCTAAAAAAAACAGTCAGGAGAGATAATCTTTATTTGTTCCTTTCTACTAATGTAAAGTGTAACCTATAAACACTTTTATGACCGCTCCTGCCAGTATTTTGCTGCTTTATGTGATGTCACGTCGACAGAGGCATGACTTTGTTGACGGGCAGCACAGCTGACGACATGTTGCCGCCATGCTGGGCATGTACAGTACGTCAGAGTCCCTGCCCCCCTTCCCCGCACCTTCCCACACATTCCGTAGTGCAGTGGTCTCAAAGACGCTGCCCGTAGACTGCATGTGGCCCCTAATGCTTCTTGCGGCGTGCAGGTCCGCAGCCCCCTTGATGATCGCTACCTGTCCTGGGGGCCGGGCCCGTGCAGTCAGCACTTTATGTCAGATGACAGATTACCGGGGGCTGCGCAGATGCAAGCTCTCTCTATGATCAGCCGCCGGCCAATCAGAGGCCAGCAGCGGATCATAGGCGTAAGCTGTATAGAGAGCTCGTCCCTGCACAGTGCCCGGAAATCTGTCATCTGATATAAAGCTCTGTCAGCAGTGGCCCCTGCATTCGGCAGCGTTCATCAAGGGGGCTGCGGGCTGCAAGAAGCAAACAGGACACCGAGGGAATAGAGGACGGGTTAGAAGAATTTGGTGTGTGTGTGTGTGTGTGTGTGTGTGTGTGTGTAAAATGGTACAAGATGGAGCATTTCTACAAGAAGAGGACCAGGAAAGGGGACATTACTATAGGATGGGTACAATACTACAGGATGGGCACATTACTACATTATATGTGCCCATATTGTCCTCTGTAGTAATGTGCCCATATTGTCCTCTGCTAGGGGTCAGTGCTGGGCAGACTACTGACAGCCAATGAGTGTGCAGAGGGCGGGCGGGGCTGGACAGTGAGGCTGGGCGGTGCAAGCTCTAACTGTGAAGTTTGGCAACCAAGGACAGGAAAAAGTCAAGTTTGCTTGAGCTCCAGGTAAATAAATTGGTAATTCAAGAGGAACAAAAGTCAGAAAAAAAAAATGTAGGGATGTTTTATATGACGATACAGCATAGATTAGCTTAAAAAATGTTGAAGTTTTTGTTGGACAACTTCTTTAGGCTTTAGTATATTAATGAGATCATGCCCAATGTGTCAGACAATTTATTAGCCACTATTGGATTTTTAGCAATCTCTCAGTTATGCAACTTTGCTTCCATGTTACATACTGTACATGTCGCAGCTTCAAATATCAGTAAAGTTTGTGGATGCATTAGTGCATTTTAATTTCAAACGCCTTAAACCCCTGAGCATCTGTTAGCTAACTAAAGCACCTCAGACCAAGTCATCTCCGTTCCCAAAACCCTTATGATTTATGTAAATGGATCAGCCAAGGTGAACCCTAGAAAGCAGTGAATTGTGAACAACCTGATATTTTTTGTAAATCTGACACCCTCATAATTTATGCATTAAGTGGGAGGAATTTTATTAGCTTCCAAAGCCCCAAATAAGTAAGCTGATCGTAAAAATGCTATAAAATCTGACTACTAGAGTCTTTCTGTCCTTCAGTATCCCACCCTTTTATTGTCGTCTTTTTCTGCCTAATTATAGCTTTTTGGGTTCAGAACAGCCAGTCCTCGAGCATCCTTGGATTCTTGCAGATACTCCTTTTATTCGTGCCTGTCCTCTACTCAAACTAAGATATCTGAACCACTGTTTGACCTTGTAGAAAAAACTATGTGAGATCCATATTGGGGCATTATACAAGTACTATAGTAACAGAGACATCCATACCATTTTAAGAAAATTTAACTCGCCCTATAACTGCTAATATATATATTTTTTTCATGCCTCCGGCTTCATCGTACACTTAGCTAGAAGCGTCAGCTTCAAACTGATCTATTCTTCCAACTAGGTATCTACATGCATTTAAAGGGCATAATTACTGATGAGCACTACCATGCTTGTGTGCTTGGTCCTCGTAACGAGCAGTTGGACACTTGGACGGGCTCGACTCAAGTATGAAGTAAAATGGAAATCTGGAAACTCAAGCATTTTCCAGATCTTCTGGTAAAATGCTCGAGTTTCCCATTGACTTCCATTATGCTTGGTACTCAAGCCAAGCCCATTTGAGCTTTCGACCTACTCCTTTTACGTACCAAGCATGATAGTTCTTGCTTATCACTAGACATAATACATTTTTAAAGGGGGTCTGACACAGATTCATTGTATACTATCGACAAAGCAGATATTTTGCATGATGTGGACTTTTCCTTGCTTACAGATGTATTGGACAACAGTCTTAAATAAAATGCATTTATTGAAGGACGTGATAGTGTGTAGGGACCCTAATAATATGCATTCTAGGATATTTGGAAAAATATCAAGGAACAATGATTCTCAGGCTTTGCCACACATTGTTTATCAAGTAACCCATCCACACCGTCAGAGAGACTGACCATTCCAATATGAGAAAATCTGGGATGCAGGGTTGAATTTTCCGGGGTAAGCAACTTTTGTGCTATCAAAGGACATGATATTTCTGCAGTGATCGTACAACCATTCAATTGTACATGAGCTATTTGTTATGTGGGGACACATGAAAATATCTGTGGGCCTTTAGATACAGGACTGTGGAGTTGGTAAGCCAAACTTCTGACTCCAACTCCCTCATACATGACTCATGTTTAAGTGAAAAATTTACTGTAGTAAAATGGTAAAATTAGACGTTTAATCATCATCATTATTATGATCCATTAATCAAGCTATTTAGAGAGAACATAAAATATATTTATTGGCGTACAACTTTAGAACACAAAAAACTTAAATTGTAAATATGCAATACACTATGCAGTAAGGGAAAAGTAAAACAACAGATTTCAACAAAAACGCACTGAATAATATTTGTGCCATCTATGAATTTGTTCTGAGAAATACTATCGCCTCCATCAGATCCTCCTTCATAGATGACATTAAATCTGACCTAAATATTTTAAGGCTAGAGAACAAGCCCTCTACACTAACTTGGGTTGGTGACAAAGCCGTGACCACATGGGCAACATCTCTAACAATCTCAGGGTATCAAGGAATTGCCTCCTGCACAGTCAGTTTTGATGAATGGTTGAACTCTTCTACTTCTATAACAGCAAGTGAAAAATTTTGCTGAAATATAGTCAATCTGTTTGCTATAGGAGCAGTAGGCCAGGATGACCGAATTCCTCTTGCTCTTGGCCGTCCTGTAACCAACTGCTCATCCTAACCGCTACGTATCGTAGCATCTTTCCTTTAGTACTCTGTTGATTATCCAGCGATATACGATGACTTGGGTCCACATAAACAGCTGCCAGAAGAATTTTATTTTCTAGTAGTAGTGTCTGTCTCAGTTTCCTTGAAGCAACAATGCCATCTGCGATTAAACCTCCTCTTTGGAACAGGCAAAACAGCAAGTTCTTACACTCCTTTATGAAAATGCCGGGTGTTAAATAACCAGCTTGTCATTTTTTTTACTCACTGTAAATGGGTGATGAAGCAATTCCTTCAATTCAACCACCTGTGTCTATTGACCTTCATTTAGTGTTACCTGAGGGTTGGCCATGCCTAAAAGAAAGGGTTTCAGCTCAAGCACTCGCTCAATCATTAAATAAGTGCTGCCCCACCGAGTAGCTTGGTCTGCAATTGCCCCTTTTTCAGCATGTCTCTTCAAGATGGAATCAATTTTAAGGGTTCTGGAAGCAACAACCAATTTCCTCACATTGTCAATCAAGAGTTCCAGCATGTCCCTCTTGCAGACTATCTCTTATTACCAGCTCAACACAGCGCATGTGTAAATAGGAGAGAGATGTGAAGCAGCTACAACGAGATCTTCAAATTCTAAAGTATCATTTTGCTGTTCTTCTGTAGTAATATCTGCTTGTACCTCATTTACAGTAACAGGACCATGGCTCCATCTCAAGCTTATTGAAGTTTTCTTCTAGCTCCTGTTCACCTTCATTATTCTCATTCATCACTTTACTTATGTTTGAAGCATTGTCAGTTACAGTAACAAGAACTTATTCTAGCAGTTCTGAGAGTGCATTTGTTCCTTCCTTCCCAGTGTGTTTTACCCTTATATGTAGAGGAGGAACTTCACTACTTTTCATGTATATAAAGAGCAGCACAGATTCATCTCAATTAAAAGCCTAGATCCTTCTATCAGGAATAGAACAGCCATTTATTGGACATTTCATAACTTTCCCAAATTCCTATGAAAAAATATTCAGCACATTCTGCATTGAACTAATGAACCCAATTTATTTTATATTTTAGGAGTCTATCCACTTTAATTTCAACTCCACTAAACTGGACAGAGACTCCACAGCCCTGTTTTAGGTGCATTAATACATTAGAACATTGAAATGACTGATATAACTACTGTAATATTGAGTATCTGGTTGATGAGGAAGACTTATGCTGTATTGCTTGAAATAGAATTGCTTACGTATAAAGGAAAACAGTCATCCTAGTCATGTGTATTTTTAGAATTAATTTGTATAGAGAATTGTGCACCGTGTGCTGGGGGGAGGAGGTGAGAGTTATATGCTGGGTTTTTGTTATTTTTATTTTTAGAAAATGTCAATAAATATTATTATGGTTTAAAAAACGGACATCACCAGTTTGCCAATGAAATGCGTTAAGATAGAGGTTTCCATAAGAGGTACACGCAGACACTGGGAGTGGGGGGGGGATTATACTGTACATATTGCTATTGTTGTTATCTTGCTGTTATATATGAAAAGTCAATAAAAACAGTTTAAAAAAAAATAAAAATAGAGATTTCAAGAGGTGCACCCACCCGACATAATTACCAACTTAGACCAATTGATTGTAAGTCCTGAGTCCCTGACAAATTGCTCTACAACAGACTTTGCTGTACTTAATGAGGCAGTGTTGAAATAGTAGCATATTGTACACATACAAGCCTGTCTTTCTCTGACGCCTCATTGGGGGACACAGGACTATGGGTGTTATGCTGCTTATCCATAGGAGGACACTAAGTAGATGCAAAAGACATTAGCTCCTCCTCTGCAGTATACACCCCCTGGCCGGGCCAGGCAACCCCAGTTTTAGCTTAGTGTCTGTAGGAGGCATATCCTTTCAAGGTTTTTTGTTATTTTTTGAGGGCGACGGTTTCCCCTTGGGACCGATCTCCCAATACCATCAACCGGCGGGAACGCGGAGTGTCGCCTCCCTGTACCCCCTCATGCGACGCTGGATCCTGGGCTGCATCTTACTGGATGATGGGTCCCACAGACACCGATTTTCCAGAGGCCCAGGGCGGAGGCACACTTCCTCAGCTCCTTTTGCAGGCACTGAGTTGATACATTGCACCTGTGTGGCCGGACACAACAGGCTAACTCTGCTATTTCCACTGCCTGGACTGAGGCAGTGTTAAGGTGAGATCCTCCCTGACTGGTTTCCCAGGCAAAGGGAATAAGACGGCTCCCAGGGCTAATGAGCTCACAGGCTTTATTCCCACCATAGCTGCTTGCTAGCTGGAGGGAGGGGGAGTCCCTTGATGATTGCAGGGAATCCTGCAGAGACAATCTACCGGTGGCGGGGGAGGGCTCCCAGGACTAATGAGCTCACAGGCTTTATTCCCACCATAGCTGCCTGCTGGCTGAAGGGAGGGGAGTCCCTCGCTGATTACAGGAGCCCCGCAGAGACAATCTACCAGTCATGGGGGAGGGCTCCCAGGACTCATGAACTCACAGTCTTTATTCCCACTAGCTGTGTGCTGGCTGGAGGGAGGGGGCGTTCCCTTCCCGCCGTTTTTTCACTACTTGCAACTGACTTCTTCTCGGCGCCTTTTTTAGCCCTAAGCCCCGCCCCCCTCCGGCCGCAATAAGCCAACCCCCCCGGAAAGTGCACGAAGATCTCCACTCCACACAGAGCGGGCTTACTCCTTCCTGAGGACGCAAGGCTATTGGCTGATTCTGGTGAGGTACACCAAAGCAAATACGAACCTTGCTTCTCACTGCTTCACTGTAGCTCTGCAGATCATTGCTCCCCCTCCTGGCATACTCCTACCAGGAACATGCAAAATTCCAAGGGTACTAAGAGTGCTAAGGCTCACATAGTCTATTATTCAGCCTGCACTACCTGCCACGCTGAGCTACCACGTAAACACACCTCTTCTTTCTGTGAGTCCTGTGCCCCTGTAGCCCCCCCAAGACCCCACCACCGCTGCAACCGTCAGCCCAGAGCCTAGAGCTCCCAGCCCACCGGAATGGGCACAGTTTCTGTCCCAATCCATGGAAAAACTGTCCCAGAACCTGGTGCTGGCTATGCAATGTTGTCCTCCGCACCCTTCTGGGCCCCCGGACGGAACGCAGCCTATTGTCACCCCTATGTAGGGTCCTTCTGAGGAAATCCGGGCTCATGCTTCACCGGTTGCAGGGATCAGAAAAAGGGCACACGGCCAGGTGTCTCCAGCACTCTCTCATGGCCCCCAGGGCTCTCCCTCGGGAACACACAGGGCAGACTCTCCCACACGTTCCATGGCTTCTGAAGAGCTGGAGGAGGGAGAATGCTGTTTGTACAAGGATGATTCCTTGGTCTCAACCTCCCCAGATGATCAAACTGCAATAGACTCCCTTATAGCAGCAATCAACCAAACTCTGCATGTGAAGGATCCCCCATCCACTACCACTGACCATGCAGTCTCCTTTAAGAGGGCAAGGAAACCCCAAAAGGTTTTCGCTGATAACCCAGAGTTTCAAGATATCCTCACAAAGCAAAGGGAGAAACCTGACAGGCGCTTCGGTAACCGAACACTCATGGAGTCCCGGTACCCCTTTGCCTCACCTGCCCATAAGGGCTGGGCCGATCCGCCCTCGGTCGACCCCCCCCGGTCTCCCGCCTTGCCACAAAGACGCTCCTGTCTTTACCCGATGGCTCCTCCATCAAGGACCCGACAGACAGACAGGTGGAGCACCTTGCCCGCTCTGCCTTTGAGGCTGCGGGTTCTTCGCTCTCGCCCTCCTTTGCCTCGGTGTGGGTCGCAAAGGCGATCTCTGTCGGGGCAGAATCCCTTAACACTTCGCTTGAGGAATCCCAATTTCCTCATACCTTCACAGAGGTAACAGCTCAAATTGCCGCTGCGGCGAAGTACCTCATGCAGGCCTCCATTGACGCTGCTACCTGCGCAGCCTTTGCCGCCTCAAATACCATAGCCATCCGCAGCGCTCTCTGGCTCCGACAATGGCGAGCGGACTCTGCCTCCAAGAAGTCTCTCACGGGCCTCCCCTATTTTCCAGACAGATTGTTTGGCGAACGTCTGGACAAGCTCATTTCGGACGCCACGGGAGGAAAGAGTACCTCCCTTCCCCAGCTGAAGCCCAGAACGACCTTCACCAGACGTCCACAGTCCTCGTTCCGCTCCTTTCGGAACTCATTTGGTTGGTCGACATCCCGCTCTGCCTCCGCCGCTAGCCGCGGACTACGCAGAAACCGACCTTCTCAGCTCTCCCCGAAACCCACTTCGTCATGGCAGCCTAGACCAAAACAGTCCAAGACTAGGGAGGCTCGTCCACGACGTTCCCCCCCCCCCTAATGACTCCTTCGGCGCCCCGGAAGACACACTCATTGTAGGGGGTCGACTGCGGCTCTTCCAACACATCTGGGCTGCCGCATCAGACGACAAATGGGTGCGAGACCTTGTGCCTTCCGGTTACCACATAGAATTTCGGACCCGACCCCCGAGTCGGTTCTTTCTCTCAAACCCCGCAAAGACTCAAAAACGACGCGAGGCCTTTTTCTCAGCAATCCACTCGCTCCAAATGGCAGGAGTGATAATACCTGTCCCGGACGACGAGAAGTTCAGGGGTTTTCATTCGAACCTTTTTGTGGTCCCCAAAAAGGATGGGTCAGTTCGACCCATCCTGGACCTCAAACACCTGAACAAACATGTGCACGTACGGACATTCAGAATGGAGTCCCTAAGGTCCATTATTGCATCCATGGTCAAAGGGGAATTCCTTGTCTCCATAGATATCAAGGACGCGTACCTGCAAATACCCATCGCCCCAGCTCACCAAAGGTTCCTCCGCTTCGCGGTTCAGGACTCTCATTTTCAATTCGTAGCCCTACCCTTCGGCCTTGCCACCGCACAAATGGTCTTCACCAAAGTCATGGCGGCCGCCATGAGTGTCCTTCACACCAGGGGAGTAGTCGTTCTCCCTTACTTGGACGACCTCCTCATCAAGGCCCCCTCCTTCCGCAACTGCTCAACCAGTGTGCAGATTACCGCGGACACCCTATCCCGCTTAGGGTGGCTACTGAATCTAGACAAATCATCCCCTGTCCTATCACAATCCATCACTTTCCTGGGCATGTCCCTGGACACCCGTCGGGGCTTGATATCTCTCCCTCAGGACAAGGCGATCGCTCTACGACAAGCGGTACGCTGCCTTCTACGTCCTTCGTCTCGCTCCATTCGATTCAGCATGTGGGTGCTAGGCAGGATGGTGGCGGCTATGGAGGCAGTGCCCTTTGCTCAGCTGCACCTCTGTCCACTGCAGTTGGCACTTCTAGCTGCCTGGGACAAGAGCCCCTTCTCCCTGGGCAAACTTCTTCACCTGACGCCTGCAGTCAGGTATGCACTCCGCTGGTGGCTTCGGCCCTCATCCCTATCGAAGGGGAGATCTTTTCTCCTAGTGAACTGGCTGGTCCTGATCACGGACGCCAGCCTCCTAGGCTGGAGAGCAGTGTACCGGCGCCACACTGCTCAAGGACGTTGGACGCCCCAGGAGTCTTCCCTACCCATAAACATCCTGGAAATCCGCGCGATCTTCCTCGTGCTCAGGGCGTTCTGCCCTCTGCTAGCGGGTCGTCAGATTCGAGTCCAATCGGACAATGCGACAGCTGTAACCTATATCAATCAGCAGGAGGGCACCCGCAGCAAAGCGGCTTATCTCGAGGCCCACAGGATCCTCAGCTGGGCCGAATCCATGGGGTCAGTGATATCAGTGGTACACATACCGGGAGTAGGGAACTGGGCAGCGGACTTTCTAAGTCACCAAGGCCTGGCCGCAGGAGAGTGGTCTCTCCACCCAGAAGTGTTCCTCCACATCTGCAATCGCTGGGGTACACCAGACGTGGATCTAATGGCCTCAAGGTTGAACGCAAAGGTACCCGCGTTCATAGCCAGGTCACGCGACCCGCAGTCCATCGGCGCGGATGCTCTAGTCTGCTCCTGGCACCACCTCCGCCTGCCTTACATATTTCCACCTCTACCCCTGCTGCCGCGGGTAATCAGGAAGATCAAGGCAGAGGGAGTCCCGGTGATACTGATAGCACCGGACTGGCCCAGGCGCGCCTGGTACGCCGAATTAGTACAAATGCTCACAAACGTACCGTGGCGCCTTCCAGACATCCCAGACTTGCTGACCCAAGGGCCCATTTCCCATCAGAAATCCAGAGCCCTGAAGCTGACGGCATTTCCATTGAGACCTGAGTATTAACAAGAGCGGGATTCTCCCCCGCGGTTATCTCCGCCATGATCAGCGCCCGAAAGCCTGCTTCATCCCGCATTTACCACCATACGTGGAAAATTTTCCTTTCATGGTGCAGTGAAACTAACGTCCAGCCTATGCCTCTGGCCATCCCCAGAATTCTCGACTTTCTGCAGTCTGGCTTGTAAGCGGGGTTGGCCCTCAGCTCCCTTAAAGGGCAGGTCTCAGCCCTCTCAATCTTCTACCAATGCCGCCTGGCTCAAAAAACGCAAGTCAAGACCTTCCTGCAGGGCGTTTCCCATCTAGTTCCCCCGTACAAACGGCCGCTGGACCCATGGGACCTCAATCTCGTTCTGGACGGTCTCCAGAGGTCCCCCTTTGAACCTCTCAAGGAATCCTCCCTTGCTCTTCTGTCCTGGAAGGTAACATTCCTGGTGGCAATTACGTCCATCAGTCGGGTTTCAAGCGGCAGCGCTCTCTTGCCGCGAACCTTTTCTGATCTTTCACCAGGACAAGGTGGTTCTGCGCCCCCTTCCGGAATTTCTTCCAAAGGTTCCTACCCCGTTTCATTTGAACGAGGACATTGTTCTGCCTTCTTTTTGTCCGCACCCAGTTCATAGGGTGGAAAGGTCTCTGCATTTGTTAGACCTCGTCAGAGCTCTCAGATATTACATATCCAGGACAGCCCCCTTTAGGAAAACGGACTCTTTGTTCGTCATTCCTGAGGGGCCTAAGAAGGGACAGGCAGCTTCAAAGGTAAGTCTGGCTCGCTGTATTCGCTCTGCGATCTAGGAAGTCTACCGCTTGCAACTCAAGCCCATTCCTAGTGGGCTGCGGGCTCATTCCACGCGAGCAGTTGGCGCTTTGTGGGCCATTCAGCATCAGGCTTCAGTGGAACAGGTGTGTAAGGCTGCGACCTGGTCTAGCCTACATACTTTTTCAAAGCATTACAGAGTCCATACCCAGGTTTCAGCTGAGGCAAATCTGGGTAGGAAAATTCTGCAAACGGCAGTAGAGCACCTCTCTCAGTAGGCGCTCCAAACTGTCTGGGACTGGTTCCTCGTCCTTGGGTTGTGTTGTCTTTCTTTTATTTTTCCCACCCATGGACTGCTTTAGGACGCCCCATGGTCTTGAGTCCCCCAATGAGGCGTCAGAGAAAAACGAATTTTTGTGTACTCACCGTAAAATTGTTTTCTCTTAGCACATGTAGCTGCAGTACACATCGGGTTAATTAACCCGATGTGTACTGTAGCTAGGAGAGCAGGAAGCCAGCGCTAAGCAGTGTGCGCGGCTCCCTGCTCTCTGCACATGTAGCGACGTTATGATCGCTGCTGCTTCTTCTGTGTTTGACAGCTAAGCAGCCATCATAACAGCGACTTACAAGGTCGCTGCTACGTCACAGAAAATGGTGACGTAACAGCGACGTCGCTATGTGTGTACCCAGTATTACTCTAATTCTGGCTTGCAACCTATCATATAGTATTTAAAGGGGTTGCCCACTACTTTTACATTGATGACCTATCCTAAGGATAGGCAATCAATGTCTAATTGGCCGGGGTCCGACACACCCGCCGATCAACTGTTCTCTGTCCCAGCAGCAGGAAATGCTCAGTTACGGCGCTGCTCCGTCTTCTGATAAACCCAAAAAGACAGAAAACCAGCAAAAAAGCCCAGAGTATCAGAACTATAATCAAGATATTTTTTTATTAATTCAAACACACAAAATCAGATATTTGAAATGAAAATACACAAAAAAACAACACACCCAAATGTTGGAGCACAGAAAGTGCATTTGTGCATACAGGTTATACTAGCAAGTAACCGCTACAATATATATGTGCTAAGAAAATAGAATACAGATAGCATATAGACAATTCAATAAATTGTCGAAGGCGTCCCTCTCCCTGAAACGCGCGTTTAGGAAACACGCTGTTGGAACCCAGGCTGATTAAATACAGTAAGTTCCTTGTCACTTTTAGCCTACTTTTTACACTGTGTGAGGGCAATAGGTATATAAGCAAACACACAACTCCCCATTTTCCACATGCCATGCAGGATGTGCACAGGTCACACACTCTCCTGGATAGGTGTTTAGGCACAAACAATATTTTTAGTTTTATATACACTGTAATTACAAATGCTAATACAATTGACAGTATTTCTCACCAACCAGTGATATCAATTTATTTGAATTGTCTATCTACTATCTGTATGTTATTTTCTTAGCACATATATATTGTAGCTATTACTTACTAGTATAAACTGTATGCTCATATGCACTTCCTGTGGTCTGACATTTGGGCATATTGTTTTTATTTTTGTGTGTTTTCATTTCAAATATCTGAGTTTGCATGTTTGAATTAAAGGGAAGGTGTCGTAAAAAAATGAATAACTGAAAAAATATAAAGTTTTAATGTTACTTTTAAATGATATTTGTTTTTAATTGAGAAATATATATATATATATATATATATATATATATACATACATATATATATATATATATATATATATATATATATATATATATATATATATATATATATATATATATATATATATATATATATATATATATATATATATATATAAAACATTAAAACTGATATTTTCCACTCTTAAGCACTAGGCGGAGCAGCTGCTGAAATCCTGCTGTGGAGCTACTGTAGAACTAGCTCACATTACAACTGCAGTAAAGTGGGCAGAGTCTGCTCTCCTGTGTGTGATGTCACACCTCCCCCTCCCAATCTGGGTGTTTACAAAAGGATAAGAGAGAATGAAGTTTAGGATCACAGTGCAGAGCCATTTTGTTGGTGGCTGCAAAGTGATCCTAATGTCTAAAGTGTTACTAAGGCCAGCTGCATAGTGCTCCACTTTATCTTGCGCCCCACTGACTGTATCCCAATGCCCCACGGACTGTATCCCAATGCCCCACGGACTGTATCCCAATGCCCCACTGACTGTATCCCAATGCCCCAGCCACATGCACTCACCTCAGACCTGTGCCCCCGGCAGCATGTCCTGTCAACAATCACAGTACATAGCAGAGAGCAGTGGAGGCCCGAGGTGAGCACACGCGGGGTGGGGGTGAGCGGAAGGGTTGTGTGACCGGCGGAGAGGGGGGTTAGCGGCAGAGTGGGGGGGGTGAGCAGTAGAGTGGGGAGCGGCACGCCAGGATGAGTTACGGTGCAATCACCGCTGCCCGGCACCGGTACTCACCCCATCCATCCCGGCGGGTGACGGGGAAAGGGGAGCACACAGCATACACTGTCAGCTCCACCAAGATGGTGCTGATCTCCTCCCTGTGCTGTGATCTGGACAGCCCAGCAGACGCTGTTTCTATGCATTATAGGGTCGCAGTCCAACAACGGTCTTCTATGCACAGAGGGCTGCCATAAATGAGGTAACTATTGTTACTCACAGCAAATGCAAGATAGCAGCCCCCAGTACTTCAGTAAAACTAAATTAAATAAAAATTGAATAAACAGTGAATTTAATTTTGTATTAAAAATACTTGATTTCATAATCACTATTATTAATAGAAAAATAAAAAAATGCGACACCTTCCCTTTCATAAAAAATCTTTATCATAGTTCTGATACTCTGAGCTTTTCTTGTCGGTTTTCTGTCTTTTTTGGGTTTGTATGTTTTCCCGATTTGTCCAGTTTTGACCATACTATCCCTATTATAGCCACACATAATTGTTATGGCAATATAGGTGGTTCTTTTGTCTATTAATGTGCGTTTCAGTCTTCTGATAGACTCCACGGCCGGGTACTGCACATCCGCCTCATATTCTAATAAATAGGAGGCAGATGTGCAGCACCCTTCCTTGGCCGCTATCAGAAGACTGAGCAACGCTGGAACTGAGCATTTCCAGCCACCTGCTGTCGTTGCCGGGACCGAGAACAGCTGAACGGCAGGGTGAAGGGTGTCAGACATTGGCTGAGCAGACAGTGATGACCTATCCTAAGGATAGGCCATCAATGTAAATGCAGTGGACAACCCCTTTAAACACAAGACATAAATTTCTACCCAGTCCTATCTTTCTCAAGATAATAAAGAAAAGGCTGCATTGAGAGAGCATAGCACACAATGACATGTTACCAGCTGGTACCTGCAGATTCAGATATAACCTTCTAAGATACTTGTCTACTTGGTTTGTATAAGCCGTCTGACCTGGATGTACCTCTGCAACTCTGTACAACAACTCCAGAGCTTGTAGCCAAAGCTTTTGAAAGGATTTAATATCAGCAGACACAAAAGAAAGGCCTAAAGGGGGCTTTACACGCTACGATATCATTAATGTTTTATCGTCGGGGTCACGTCGTTAGTGATGCACATCCGGCGTCATTAACGGTATCGCAGCGTGTAACACTTACCAGCAACCTTAAACGTCCTCCAAAGTGGTGAAAATCGTTCACCATGGAGAGGTCGTCCTAAAGCCAAAAATTGTTAATGGTTGTTTAAAGATGTTGTTCCTCGTTCCTGGGGCAGCACACATCGCTGTGTGTGACACCGCAGGAGCGAGGAACCTCACCTTACCTGCGTCCCGCCCGCAATGAGGAAAGAAGGAGGTGGGCGGGATGTTCGTCCCGCTAATCTCCGCCCCTCCGCTTTGATTGGCCGACCGCTTACTGACGTCGCTGTGACGCCGAACGCACCTCCCCCTTGAGGGAGGGATTGTTCCGCAGTCACAGCGAAGACGCCAACCAGGTAAGTGCGTGTGACGCTGCCATAGCGATAATTTTCGCTGCGGCAGCGATCACACGATATCGCATGCACGACGGGGGCGGGTGCTTTTGCATACAATATCACTAGCAATTGCTAGAAATATCGTAGCGTGTAAAGCCCGCTTAAGCGTCAGGAACCATGAGGTCTTTTCCAACTTCGGGCAATGCAACCATTACTGCCTCTCTCATCGATGCTGGCAGCCCCTGGCTATCTGTTACATTTTGAATCACCTTCAGCAGTTGTATTACTTCATCTGCCAGCTTATAAAGTTCTACCGGGATACAGTCTAGGCCCAGGGATGAGACTGACATTGCTTAGTTTAGAGTAGCCCGCAGCACAGACATCAGGTGCTCGATGCAGTATAATCGTTTTTCTAAGTCATAGTCCTGCAATATAATAGTTTTCTTGTGAACGGAGAGGGTTGCTTTAAACAATCTACATTTGATACTTTATTTTAGCTGGTGAACATTGTTCCCCTTACACCAATGGCGCTTGTCCCTCCTGAGGAATTGGAAAAGAAAAACAACCCTCTATGCAGGTGAGTGATTCACTTATTACTTGGGATCGAAAGTGGTAGGTGTGCCAATGCATGAATCACTTTTTTTTTTTTTTTTTTTTTTTTGCTAGTTGGCATGACGTTAAAAAAAGTAAAAAAAAAATAACACCTTAAAAGAAAACTGCTTAACAGAGCAACTGTAGTTCTAGGTAGGATGTAAAATAAAAATACAAAGCAGAAAATTGTCTTGAATGTCTATTATTAATTTGATTGAATTTATATATTTCAGCCGGAAAGGAGAAATCTTAGCCAGCAGGAAGGATTTCCGTATGAACACCTGCACCCCTCATGCATGCGGCGCCTTTATGTTAGAACTAGCTATACTGTCACCTACACAGTTTGAACAAAATATTCAGCGAGTTGAGGATGCCAGCTATCAGCCAGGTACAAAAGCACCCATACTATATCTTACTTGTCTTCCCAAAGCGCTCTTTTGTGAATACCATGTTTCCCCAAAAATAAGCCCTACCCTGAAAATAAGCCTTTGCGCATTTATCGGGGCAAGAAATAATATGACCGTGTCTTATTTTCGGGGAAGCACGGTACCATGGACATTATAAATTACTATGTGAAAGCTGAATCTAGAGTTTAGATGTTTTATACTTATATGTCCTTCTTTATATGTTTTGCTGAGTGCTCTTTGCCATCCAGTCTTTTATGTTAGAGCTATGCAGAAACAAATGCTGCATTCTACATTTTATAAACACTTGAAGATTTATGAAAACTATGAGCATTTATCTTACAGGTATACAAAACAAAGAAAGTGATAATAATGAAAATATGGAAGCGGAGTGTATTGCACCTGTTCCTGTGCTAAACTTCTCTGATGAAAATGGTAAGTCAGTTTAACTATGCTGCATAGAAATAGAATTAAGTGCTACACATTTCTAGACATTCTCAAGTATACTTTTAATACAAGCCTTGAACATGTGTAGAACCTTAATGTGCTTAGTCTAGAAGCTTCAAATGCTAAAGTGTTGTCCATTTCTGGAGAAACTATCAGTTGGCTAGGTCTGTTTGGAGCTCCATGCACTTTTCAGCATCACAGATTGGTGCAGAAACTATCTGCCATTAAAAATCTGAGCTGCAAATAAATAAGACTAATGGAAACTGCAATATCGCTCTTGTACCCTAAGGACATTGGGACCAATTCATCAATCACATCCAGCTATGCTAATATGGGCATGCGTGGGACAGCGTAACTTCCTCCAGTAATGCAAACCGGTCAGAGACTAGTGTACATTTCTGTTATCTGCACATGCTGGAAAGCAGACACTCCTGATTCATGAAGCAGTGATTGCCTCTTAATGAGTCAGGTCAGTGTATTCCAGTGAGAGCTTCATTTAGAACCGGAGTGCGGTAGTTCAGTATTAAAGAATCACCCCCATTGAGATTTCCTTGGTCAAAGTGCAGTCCTTTATGCACAAGAGCATCACATGAATCTAAAATATGTTCTCCTGAATTTAGCATAGCATAGTAAAAGAAATGTGTGAATTGTTAAAAGATCATATTATGTAGTCACTATGTAATCAAGCTTTTTGAGATCAAGGTATTGGTGCTTACACAATATACAAATTTGGATTAAAAAAAAATGGATCTATAAATCTACACTATTCCAATTCTGATAACAAAGCTGACCTGTAACGAGATGCTAGCCATGGTTTGGGCAGCATAAATTGGAGCCTGACTGGCTCTGAAGCCAAAGAAAAGCCGTTTGAAAACTGTTTGAGAAGCCGACCGGAGACTATAGTGAGAGGGTAGACTAGTCCAACGGCCCTCAGGCATCTCCTGACCTGCACCACACATCGGAGAACCCTGTCAATCAACTTGACCGTTGCAGGGAGAAGCCCGGCTGGTGGTCGCACTGGACTTATCAGGTGTCTCCATGTAGTCTCTAGCTGTCTCTTCAAGATATATTTTCTCTGACATGCTGGAGTGTGTCAGAGTAAAACCTACACGACTACAATCACACATCCCGGCTCTTAATCATACTTCCCGTACTTCAGGCAGCAGAAATCTAGTGACAAGTTCCCTTTTTGCTAGTCGCTAAATTTGTCAGACCCCCCTTCTGCTTTTTACACTGTAGAGTTGGTGACATTTACATCTTGTCGCCAGAATGTAAAATGTGCTAATAAAAAAAACTTATGAATCTTTTTGCAATCTATGATGGGTATAGGTAAGAAATATACAGTTTCACAAACTGAAATGCAATTCTGTACGAGGACATTTGTGCTTCTATTTGTTCAGTGACTGGATTTGCTATTCTAATTACAAGTTAGTGTACAAATTTTGTTCTTTTTTTATTTTTTAATTACAGCCATTTAGTTAGTAAGTATATATGTTCTTAGAAATCATATTGAAGGCAACTACACATTTGGTCATGCTATTTTTTATGTTTATAGTAAATGATGATGGATTTATCCCACTGGATGATCACCATGAAGTAGAAAATGGGGAAATGGATGCTATTGAACACATTGAGCGACAGCAGGTAAGGGTACACCACTGTCTGTGTGATATGTTTGAGCAAAAATTTATAATTGTCCACAACAAAGAAGACCATCATCGGTAACTGTCTACTAGCAATTCAGTACCAAAATTTCATTACACAGCTAATCAATTGGTTTTGGGGGAAAAAATACTATTTACTTTGTGGATTTTATTTCTGTTATAATTTTTCTTTCCCACACGTCTTTTTTTTTTTTCCCCCTAAAAAAAAATGTTATTTCTGTAATTTTTATGTTTACGTTTTTGAGCCAAAACTAGAAGTGGATCCTGTAAGACGAAGCTCTTCCTTTTTATATTTTCTATTCGTTTTTAACCAACTGCTGCATTTGGCTAAAAAAAAAAACCTGTAATGGCGTGTTATTAAAAAACCTCCATTATAAAAATGCTTCAAAATGTAACACAATTGCACATATTTGTATAGATGCAGACAGAAGAACGAGGATATATACTGCGGCAAAGAGCAGAAAAGGAAATTCCAGTTTCAGATGACAAGGTATTTGCATTCTCATCAACTACGTTATACAGTAAAAAAAAAAAGTAGACGGTACTAATACATGTCTAATTGAGAACATACAGTGCCTTGAAAAAGTATTCATACCCTGTGCAATTTTCCCACATTTTTTCACATTACACCCACAAACTTAAATGTATTTTATTGATATTTTATGTGATATATCAACACTAAGTAGAAAGTATTTGTAAAGTGTAAAGGAAATGATTCATGGTTTTCTAAATATTTTAAAAATCTGAACATTGTGATGTCCATTTATATTCAGCCCCCTGTAGTCTGATACTTGGTAGGACCGCCTTTTTGCTGCAATTACTGCTGCAAGTCTTTTGGTGGTATTTCTCTTCTAGCTTTGCTGAAATTTTTGACCATTCTTCCTTGCAAAATAGTTGTAGCTCATTAAGATTAGATAGAGAGCGTCTGTGAAAAGCAATTTTCCCCTTGCCACAGATTCTCAATGGGATTTTGGTCTGAACTTTGACTGGGACATTCACACACATGAATATGATATGATCTAAACCATTACATTGTATCTTTGGCTGTATGTTTAGTGTTGTTGTCCTGCTGGAAGGTGAACCTACACCTTAGTTTCAATTTTTTTTTGCAGCCTATAACAGCTTTTCTTTCATGATTGCCCTGTATGTACTGTAGCTCCATCCATCTTCCCATCAACTCTGACCAGCTTCCCTGTCCCTGCTAAAGAAAAGCATCCCAACAGCATGATGTTCCTGCAACTATTTTTGAAGAACTGAATGGTGTTTTCTGGGTGATATGTAGTATTAGTTTTCTGCCACAAATAGCATTTTGCATTTAGCCCTAAAAGTTCTACTTTGATCTCATCTGACCGAAGCCCCTTCTTCCACATGCAGACTAAGGACCAAGCTAGTGTGTGGAAGAAGGTGCTTTGGTCAGATGAGATCAAAGTAGAACATTTATGGAAAAATGCTATGTGTGGAAGAAAACTAACTTTGCACATCACACTGAAAACACAATTCTCCCATCTAATATGGCGGTGGCAGCATCATGCTGTGGGAAGCTTTTCTTCAGCAGGGACAGGAAAGCTGGGCAGAGTTGATGGAAAGATGGATGGTGCTAAATACAGGGCACTCCTGAAGGTAAAGCTATAAGAATCTGCAAAAGACTTGAGACTAAGGGCGGCTTTGCACGTTGCGATATTGCACGTGCGATGTCGATGGGGTCAAATCGAAAGTGACGCACATCCGGCGTCGCAGTCGATATCGCAACGTGTAAAACCTTTTTGATACGATGAACGAGCGCAAAAGCGTCGTTATCGTATCATCGCTGCAGCCTCCGACATTTCCATAATGCCGATGGTGCGACAGGTACGATGTTGTTCCTCGCTCCTGCGGCAGCACACATCGCTGTGTGTGAAGCCGCAGGAGCGAGGAACATCACCTTACCTGCCTCCCGGCTGCAATGAGAAGGACGGAGGTGGGCGGGATGTTTACATCCTGCTCATCTCCGCCCCTCCGCTTCAATTGGCCGTCTGCCGTGTGACGCCGCACGAACCCCCCCTAAGGAAAGAGGCGGGTCGCCGGCCAGAGGGACGTCGCACGGCAGGTATGTGCATGTGAAGCTGCCGTAGCGATAATAATCGCTACGGCAGCTTTTACTAGATATCGCACGTGCGACGGGGGCGGGACTATCGCTGCAGCATCGATAACACATTGTTACTGATGTCGCAACGTGCAAAGCCCGCCTAAGGGGTAAGTTCACCTTCCAGAAGGATACTGGATATACTGCTAGATCTACAATAGAATGGTTTAGATCAAAGCATATCCATGGGTGTGAATGGCCCAGTCAAAGGAATCATGCATGTGAAATATATAATTGAAAGGAAAGGACAAATTTGTAAGGAAGTTTTGAATGCATGCAATGTTTGCCTAAAAATAATAATTCATTTTTGCAGTTGGGTTTCATTGAAAATGTTGACATTTTGCTTCTACAGCCTATAAGTATCACTCTACTGTACATATCAGACTAGAGAACTCTAAATAAAATTTTGTCTAAATTGAGTCAAAACAACATCAAATTTGATCCCGTAGGCAAAGGTTTTAAAACAGACACAAACTTTGGTTTTCACAAATTTTGCTGCTTCCGTTTTTATAGTGGCAATTTCTTTGTCGCTCTATTGGGAGACCCAGACAATTGGGTGTATAGCTACTGCCTCCGGAGGCCACACAAAGTATTACACTTAAAAGTGTAAGGCCCCTCCCCTTCTGCCTATACACCCCCCGTGGGATCACGGGCTCCTCAGTTTTCATGCTTTGTGCGAAGGAGGCTGACATCCACGCATAGCTCCACTGTTTAGTCAGCAGCAGCTGCTGACTTTGTCGGATGGAAGAAAAGAGGGCCCATACTAGGGCCCCCAGCATGCTCCCTTCTCACCCCACTTTTGTCGGCGGTGTTTGTTAAGGTTGAGGTACCCATTGCGGGTACGGAGGCTGGAGCCCACATGCTGCTTTCCTTCCCCATCCCCTTAGGGCTCTGGGTGAAGTGGGATCCTATCGGTCTCCAGGCACAGGAGACCGTGCTCCGTCCACAGCCCCTGGGAATCTGCTGGACATGGAGCTGAGTATCGTCAGGGACAGGGCCCTGCTACATTAAGGTACTCTGTGTCCCCGTACAAATCGCGCACACACACACCAGCATTGCTGGGTGTGTTAGTGCGCCGGGGGCAGCAGCGCGGCGCGCTTGTGCTATTACTCACTGCAGCTTTGCTGAGTGAGTTTATGTATTACGAACTGCCGCGTCGGCCGCTGCTGGCGGTTTTTACACTGCGGCACGGCTGGGACTTGTGGTGCGCCGGGGACTTCCGCGCTGGCCGTGCTTATACGACGGCCGCGCTTATAAATCGAGTCCCCGGCTTTTGCGGCCTAGTTTCGTTTCGTTCCCGCCCCCAGGCCTGCCAGTCAGGGGAAGGGCGGGACGCTGTTCAGAACGTCAGCGCCGAGGGCTGGAGTCTGCTTAGCATACTCCAACCCCCCTCACTGGGCACAGTGGGACGCCAGTTTCCCGCACTTTGTCTGGGGCACGCCCACGGCCCGCCCCTCTTCACAGGACGCCGGCAGCCATTCCTGTTTGCAGTCTGAGTGGAGAAGGGAGACAAGCTCTGGGAGACCCAGACACGGGATTCCGGCGACCACACACCCGCTTTTGAGCGGGCGGTAAGCGGCACCTCGGGTGCTGACCCCACTAGTGCCGAAGTGTTCATTTGTACTTTATGCTTGTATGCTATACATTGCACTGTACGGTCGCTATTCTTGGCTATATACCCTCCTAGATTGCTAGACAGCAGCATGTCGTCCGCAAAAAGCAAGGGGGCCAAGGCACAGGCTTTCTATGCTACTTGTACCGCATGTGAGGCTGTTCTACCGGCAGGTTCCACTGATCCCCATTGTGTGCAATGTTCGGCCCCTGTAGCACTTGCTCAGCCGGGGTCTCTGCTAGAGGTGGCCCAAGGAGAACCACCTGTGAACACTGTCCAGGTGACAGGGACGGAGTTTGCAGTTTTTGCTGATAGATTGTCGGTGACTATGACTAAAATCCTTGAGACTTTGCAGTCCAGACCGGTAACTCAGACCATGGGCACTGTTGATTCAATGCTCCCTGGCCCCCCTCATTTGGAACAAATCCGTGCTCCGGGGGGGTCCCATGCATCCCAGGGTGAAGGCTCTGACACGGACGACAGTCCCAGACGGCCTAAGCGAGCTCGCTATGAGCGGCCCTCGACTTCATCACACTGGTCAGGGTCCCAGCAGGAGGACTCTCTGTATGATGAGGCCGAGGTAGCGGATCAGGATTCTGATCCTGAGACCGCTCTCAATCTGGATACACCTGATGGGGACGCAATAGTGAATGATCTCATAGCGTCCATCAATAAAATGTTGGATATTTCTCCCCCAGCTCCTCCAGTGGAGGAGTCAGCTTCACAGCAGGAGAAATTCCATTTCAGGTATCCCAAGCGTAAATTGAGTACTTTTCTGGACCACTCTGACTTTAGAGAGGCAGTCCAGAAACACCACGCTTATCCAGATAAGCGTTTCTCCAAACGTCTTAAGGATACACGTTATCCCTTTCCCCCTGACGTGGTCAAGAGCTGGACCCAGTGTCCAAAGGTGGATCCCCCAATCTCCAGGCTTGCGGCTAGATCCATAGTTGCAGTGGAAGACGGGGCTTCACTTAAAGATGCCACTGACAGACAGATGGAGCTCTGGTTGAAATCCATCTATGAAGCTATCGGCGCGTCGTTTGCTCCAGCATTCGCAGCTGTATGGGCACTCCAAGCTATTTCAGCTGGTCTTGCGCAGATTGACACTGTCACACGTACTTCTGTTCCGCAAGTAGCGTCCTTAACCTCTCAAATGTCTGCATTTGCGTCTTACGCTATTAATGCTGTCCTGGACTCTACGAGCCGTACGGCAGTGGCGTCCGCCAACTCTGTGGTTTTACGCAGAGCCTTGTGGTTAAGGGAATGGAAGGCAGATTCTGCTTCCAAGAAGTGCTTAACCAGTTTGCCATTTTCTGGTGACAGACTGTTTGGTGAGAGATTGGATGAAATCATTAAACAGTCCAAGGGTAAGGATTCATCCTTACCTCAGCCCAGACCAAATAAACCCCAACAGAGGAGGGGACAGTCGAGGTTTCGGTCCTTTCGAGGCTCGGGCAGGTCCCAATTCTCCTCGTCCAAAAGGACTCAAAAGGATCAGAGGAGCTCAGATTCTTGGCGGGCTCAGTCACGCCCAAAGAAAGCAGCCGGAGGAACCGCTACCAAGGCGGCTTCCTCATGACTTTCGGCCTCCTCTCTCCGCATCCTCGGTCGGTGGCAGGCTCTCCCGCTTTGGCGACATTTGGCTGCCACAGGTCAAAGACCGTTGGGTGAGAGACATTCTGTCTCACGGGTACAGGATAGAGTTCAGTTCTCGTCCTCCAACTCGATTCTTCAGAACTTCTCCGCCTCCCGACCGAGCCGATGCTCTTCTGCAGGCGGTGTGCTCTTTAAAGGCAGAAGGAGTGGTGATCCCTGTTCCTCTTCAGGAGCAAGGTCACGGTTTTTACTCCAATTTGTTTGTGGTGCCAAAAAAGGACGGGTCTTTCCGTCCTGTTCTGGACCTAAAACTGCTCAACAAGCATGTGAAAACCAGGCGGTTCCGGATGGAATCCCTCCGCTCCGTCATCGCCTCAATGTCTCAAGGAGATTTCCTAGCATCAATAGACATCAAAGATGCTTATCTCCACGTGCCGATTGCTCCAGAGCACCAGCGTTTTCTACGCTTCGTTATAGGAGACGAACACCTTCAGTTCGTAGCCCTGCCTTTCGGTCTGGCGACAGCCCCACGGGTCTTCACCAAGGTCATGGCAGCAGTAGTAGCAGTCCTGCACTCTCAGGGACACTCTGTGATCCCTTACTTGGACGATCTACTTGTCAAGGCACCCTCTCAAGAGGCATGCCAACACAGCCTGAACGTTGCGCTGGAGACTCTCCAGAGTTTCGGGTGGATCATCAACTTTTCAAAGTCAAATCTGACCCCGACCCAATCGATAACATACCTTGGCATGGAGTTTCATACTCTCTCAGCGATAGTGATGCTTCCGCTGGACAAACAGCGTTCACTACAGACAGGGGTGCAATCTCTCCTTCAAGGCCAGTCGCACCCCTTGAGACGCCTCATGCACTTCTTGGGGAAGATGGTAGCAGCAATGGAGGCAGTCCCTTTCGCGCAGTTTCATCTGCGTCCACTACAATGGGACATTCTCCGCCAATGGGACGGGAAGTCGACGTCCCTAGACAGGAACGTCTCCCTTTCTCAGGCGGCCAAGGATTCTCTTCAGTGGTGGCTTCTTCCCACCTCATTGTCAATAGGAAAGTCTTTCCTACCCCCATCCTGGGCGGTGGTCACAACGGACGCGAGTCTATCAGGGTGGGGAGCAGTTTTTCTCCACCACAGGGCTCAAGGTACGTGGACTCAGCAAGAGTCCACCCTTTAGATCAATGTTCTGGAAATCAGAGCAGTGTATCTTGCCCTACAAGCCTTCCAGCAGTGGCTGGAAGGCAAGCAGATCCGAATTCAGTCGGACAACTCCACAGCGGTGGCATACATCAACCACCAAGGAGGGACACGCAGTCGGCAAGCCTTCCAGGAAGTCCGGCGGATTCTGACGTGGGTGGAAGACACGGCATCCACCATATCCGCAGTTCACATCCCGGGCGTAGAAAACTGGGAAGCAGACTTCCTCAGTCGCCAGGGTATGGACGCAGGGGAATGGTCCCTTCACCCGGACGTGTTTCAGGAAATTTGTCGCCGCTGGGGGATGCCAGACGTCGACCTAATGGCGTCCCGGCACAACAACAAGGTCCCGGCCTTCATGGCACGGTCTCACGATCTCAGAGCTCTGGCGGCGGACGCCTTAGTTCAAGATTGGTCGCAGTTCCGGCTGCCTTATGTGTTCCCACCCCTGGCGCTGTTGCCCAGAGTGCTACGCAAGATCAGGTCCGACTGCCGCCGCGCCATCCTCGTCGCTCCAGACTGGCCAAGGAGGTCGTGGTACCCGGATCTGTGGCATCTCACGGTAGGACAACCGTGGGCACTACCAGACCGGCCAGACTTGCTGTCTCAAGGGCCGTTTTTCCATCAGAATTCTGCGGCCCTGAGCCTGACTGTGTGGCCATTGAGTCCTGGATCCTAGCGTCTTCAGGATTATCTCAAGAGGTCATTGCCACCATGAGACAGGCTAGGAAACTAACCTCTGCCAAGATCTACCACAGGACGTGGAAGATATTCTTAGCTTGGTGCTCTGCTCAGGAAGTTTCTCCCTGGCCATTTGCATTACCTACTTTTCTTTCCTTCCTGCAATCCGGGTTGGAAAAAGGTCTGTCGCTCGGCTCCCTTAAGGGACAAGTCTCTGCGCTATCTGTATTTTTTCAGAAGCACCTAGCACGACTTCCTCAGGTACGCACGTTCCTGCAAGGGGTTTGTCATATCGTCCCTCCTTACAAGCGGCCGTTAGAGCCCTGGGATCTGAACAGGGTTCTCATTGCTCTCCAGAAGCCGCCTTTCGAGCCTATGAGGGATGTTTCCCTGTCTCGCCTTTCACAGAAAGTGGCCTTCCTAGTAGCGGTCACGTCTCTTCGGAGAGTATCCGAGCTAGCAGCGCTGTCATGCAAATCTCCCTTCCTGGTGTTTCACCAGGACAAGGTGGTTCTGCGCCCGATTCCGGAGTTTCTCCCTAAGGTGGTATCCCCCTTTCATCTCAATCAGGATATCTCCTTACCTTCTTTGTGTCCTCATCCAGTTCATCAATGTGAAAAGGATTTGCATTTGTTGGATCTGGTGAGAGCACTCAGAATCTACATTTCCCGCACGGCACCTCTGCGCCGCTCGGATGCACTCTTTGTCCTTGTCGCCGGTCAGCGTAAAGGGTCGCAAGCTTCCAAATCCACCCTGGCTCGGTGGATCAAGGAACCAATTCTTGAAGCCTACCGTTCTGCGGGGCTTCCGGTTCCCTCAGGGCTGAAGGCCCATTCTACCAGAGCCGTGGGTGCGTCCTGGGCATTACGGCACCAGGCTACGGCTCAGCAGGTGTGCCAGGCAGCTACCTGGTCGAGTCTGCACACTTTTACCAAGCATTATCAGGTGCATACCTATGCTTCGGCGGACGCCAGCCTAGGTAGACAAGTCCTTCAGGCGGCGATTGCCCACCTGTAGAAAAGGGCCGTTTTTACGGCCCTATCACGAGGTATTATTTTACCCACCCAGGGATTGCTTTTGGACATCCCAATTGTCTGGGTCTCCCAATAGAGCGACAAAGAAGAAGGGAATTTTGTTTACTTACCGTAAATTCCTTTTCTTCTAGCTCTAATTGGGAGACCCAGCACCCGCCCCTGTTTTTTTGTATACACATGTTGTTCATGTTGAATGGTTTCAGTTCTCCGATATTCCTTCGGATTGAATTTGCTTAAACCAGTTTATTGGCTTTCCTCCTTCTTGCTTTTGCACTAAAACTGAGGAGCCCGTGATCCCACGGGGGGTGTATAGGCAGAAGGGGAGGGGCCTTACACTTTTAAGTGTAATACTTTGTGTGGCCTCCGGAGGCAGTAGCTATACACCCAATTGTCTGGGTCTCCCAATTAGAGCTAGAAGAAAAGGAATTTACGGTAAGTAAACAAAATTCCCTTCTTTCATTAACTCTAGATTATCAAGAGTGATGAGATGAATTGCAAAGTCATTCCCTGCCATGAAACTTAATTCCAAATCAAATTTTCCACTGATATTCAGCCCTGTCACGAAATGACCTGCTTACATCAATTCAGTGATCATGTCTATTGATCGAATTATATTAGCAGACATTGTTGTCTTCTGTTAACTGTGGTTTCTTCCAAGGAAACACGTGCAGGCATTACTCTGCATCAAAAGGGCTTTACAAGCAAAAACATTGCGCATGTAAGAATTACTCTAAATTAACCATTTTTGAGGTCATTAGGAACTTCAAAGAGAGATTCAATTGCTGTGAAAACAGCGTCAGACCACCCTAAAAAAATGTTATCAAGTGACAGGACTGTCTCCTAAAGAGGATTTTAGCTATGGAATTGGTTCATCACCAGCAAGGAGCTTGCTCACAAATGGCAGCAGGCAGTTGTCTCTGCATACAAAGTGAGGCAAAGGCTTTTGGAGGCTGGTCTAGTGGGAAGAAGGGCAACAAAGAAGCCACTTGTCTCCAAGAAAACATCAATAAGAGACTGACATTCTGCAGGACTTACCCTGCAGAGGATCGTGATAGTTATTTTCTTTTCAGACAAAGGCCCCTTTGTAACCTCTAAACGAATGTTTGGGAAGAAAAGGTGAGCAGTACTATGCGTCATGCCAACAGTAATGTATCTTGAGACTATTCATGTATGGAGTTGCTTTTCATCCAAGGTAGTTTGTTCACTCAAAATTAGCCCAAGAACACTACCATCAATATAAATTGGTACCTAAATATTCTCCAAGAGCAACTTCCTCAAATGATCCAGGAACAGATTGGGGACGAACAATGCTTTTTCCAGCATAATTGCGCACCATGTCACAAGTTAAAAGTGATATCTACTGTAAGTAACTCAGTGAGCAAAACATTTGTGTCTATGGCCAGGAAATTCCCCAGCTCTCAATCACATTGATTGCGGGTGGGCAAAAAAAAACCGCAGAAATTGTGAGACGTGCCAAGTTCTTATTAGACAAGTATGGGTTGCCATCAGTCAGGATTTGGCCCAGAAACTAATATCCGGCTGCCAGGGCAAATTACTGAAGTGTAGAAAAAAAGGGACAACACTGTAAATATTGAGTAAACTTGTATTTATCTACAAACTTTTGAAAGAATTCTAAAAGTATGTGCACACATTTAGTATTTGCAATAGAACAATCTTCTGCAAATATTGGAGTGTTGGCAGTAAAACTGCTATGTAAAATTGGGCGTGGCTTGGCTGGGTATGTGAGTGGTCGCCCGGCAGAGGAGCTCCAGGAATGCTGACCTGCCTGCTTTTCCACTGGGTACTCATGGCATCAATTCTTGTCTCTACGAGGTGCCTAAGATACTCCTGTACACATCAGCGATGAGAGAATGGCGAGAGAGGCGTCCAGGAGTCATTGGGAAACTGCGGCAGGAGCAGGCTAAGAAATCCAAGATGGCTCCGACGCAGGCAGGTACCAGGTCGGGAAGGCCAGATGCAGCTAGCGTGGTGATGAAACTGGCCTGTTTCGCAAGAACACCGCTCCGACATGTCACAGGTGCAAAGTGAGAGTGGTGCATTCCAGTCATCTGAGTCGGTGGGGGGACATGATACTGCCTGCCCTGATGACACTCATCCCTTGCAGCCTCAATCGGAAACAATTTTCCCTGGAACAAAGTCAGATGAGTTGATGGATGAGCCCACATTGAAGGATATGTTTGTGGCTCTAATACAGTGCAGTTCAGTTCTATTTTCCCTTACTGTACAAATAACTCAGTGAAAAAATTATCTTTCATAAATGAGGGAAAGTCTGCTAATAATGACTGAGTATACTGCAGCTGCAGAAGGGAGATGACTTGAAGGATAAGCTACCCCAGCTAACCTGTGACCTGCTGAGGGAGGATCAGCAGATTACAACCCTACTGTCTAAAACAGACGACTTGGAGAACAGACGTAGGTGAAACAATGTATGGATGGTCGGCATCCAAGAATTTTTTTTTTCTTTTTCTCTACCCACTCTTACCCCAACATACTACTTCATCAGTGTCTCCAAATGGATAGCACAATTTCAAAATGTCATTCGTTATCTTTGTAATTTGCAGATCTCTTACTTGTGCATTATCCTGGAAAGCACCTAGTGGTGGTCCTGGGAGAGACCTTCTTTTTTTTGAACATCCTAAAGAGACATGCTTCAAAAAGGGCTGCTGTTATGGAGCATATCCGAGTACACTCACCTGCAGTACTAGGTTTGCAAGAAACATATCTAGATAAAGATAACATTTCAATAATTAACCGGTCATGGATTAGTCATAGCTTCTACTCAACCCATACCAGTTACTCTTGAGTCAGTATTAGTACATGGATCTATTCCCTTCAAAGCCATGTTTTCCAGGATTGATAGACATGGCAGATTTGTGGGCATTGATTGCAAAATCTTCTCTAGGGAATTACTGCTGATTGCTATCTATGTCCCCCCTCCATGTAACAATAGTGTGGTGAAGATGATGGCATCGCTCATAGACAAGAAACCGGGAACCACTGTATTAATAAAGGAAGATTTTAATAACATTACCCATATTGGGATGATCAGCTCATGTTACGGAGGCTACTCCAATATCTAAATTTGGCATGCTATTGCTGAAATTGTCATTATCAGGCGCATTAACTATCCCAAGGTTAGACATTCTCTTGTTATATGAAATCTCATGAAACATTATCCTGTATTGCGTTGGCCCTTGGTATGGAATATGTCCTGCCTCTTGTGGAGATAGTCAGTTACTTGCCCAGAGTCCTGTCAGATCACTCTCCCGTACTGGTGTCCTTTTCCCTCCATGCATTTACTTCAATCATATCCTAGGTTCTGGACATTCAACCCTTTTTCGCTTCAAATAGATGACAAACTAGTCACCTCTACCCTACAATATTATTATTATTTTTCTTTTTCGCTCTATTGGGAGACCCAGACAATTGGGTGTATAGGCTATGCCTCCGGAGGCCGCACAAAGTACTACACTTAAAAGTGTTAGGCCCCTCCCCTTCTGCCAATACACCCCCCGTGCTCCCACGGGCTGCTCAGTTTTTTGCTTTGTGCGAAGGAGGTCAGACACGCACAGCACAGCTCCACAGATTAGTCAGCAGCAGCTGCTGACTAGGTCGGATGGAAGAAAAGTGGGCCCATATAGGGCCCCCAGCATGCTCCCTTCTCACCCCACTTTTGTCGGCGGTGTTGTTAAGGTTGAGGTATCCATTGCGGGTACGGCGGCTGGAGCCCACATGCTGTTTTTCCTTCCCCATCCCCCTTAGGGCTCTGGGTGAAGTGGGATCTTATCGGTCTCCAGGCACTGAGACCGGGCTTCATCCACAACTCATGTGGAGCCTGATGGATAGGAGCCGATACCGTTCAGGGACATGGCCCTGCATCTTAAAGGTACTCTGTATCCCTATGGGGACCGCGCACGGCATCACCTCAGCTTTGCTGGGTGTGCTAGTGCACCGGGGACCGCGGCGCTGACCGGGTCTATATGTGCCATTACACACTCAGCGTCGCTGAGTGTGTTTATATGTAAGGGCTACTGCACTGACCGCCGTTGCCACGGGACACTGCGGCGCGGCTGGGACTTGTAGTTCGCCGGGGACTTTCACGCGACCGCGCTTTTACGGCGGCCGCGTTTATTACTACAGTCCCCGGCTTCATTGCGGCCTAGTTTCCCTTTTTTTCTCCCGCCCTCAGCCCTGACAGGCAGGGGAAGGGCGGGACGCTGCACGGAGCGAGCAGCAATGAGGGCTGGAGTATGATTTACATGCTCCACTCCCCTCACTGTACACAGTATGAGCGCCCGTTTCGCGCTCTTTCTAGGCCACGCCCACAGCTTCCTCAGCTCGTCAGGACGCCGCAGCCATTCCTGTCAGCTCCACCGACGCTGCAGAGAGGGACATATTCATGGGAGACCCAGACACGGTCTCTGGTGGCCTCACAACCGCTTAGGCGGCTGGTAAACAGCACATGTGGTGCTAGCCCCATGGTGCTGTATTGTATGGGTACATTATTTGTGTACTGTATATAATTTACACTGTATGAGCACAGTTCTTTCTGGCTATATACCCTATTGTGTTACTCAGGGAAAACTATAGCATGGCGCCCATAAAAGGCAGGGGTGCCAAAACACAGGCTTATTATGTTGCCTGCGCCGCATGTAAGACCCAGCTACAGGCAGGTTCCACTGACCCTCATTGTGTACAGTGTTCGACCCCTGTGACACTTCCTCAGCCGGATCCTCTGCTAAGAGGGGCCCAGGGGGAGCCACCTGTTGACACTGTCCAGGTGACGGGGACTGAGTTTGCAGCCTTTAAGGATCAACTCTCTGAGACTATGGCTAAGATACTAGAAGCCTTGCAGTCCAGACCGGTATCTCAGCAAAGGGACTCTGTTGAATCATTGTTCCCTGACCCCCCTCAGTTGGACCAACAATGTCCTCACGGGGTATCTCATACATCCCAGACGGAGGGTTCGGACTTAGAACCTAGCCCCAGATCGTCTAAGCGAGCCCGCTTAGAATTTCCCTCGACATTATATTGTTTAGGGTCTCAGCGGGGGGATTCTCTGGTTGATGATGCGGAAACAGCTGATCAGGATTCTGATCCTGGGAGCGCTCTCAATCTTAATTCTCCAGACGGGGACGCCATAGTGAATGATCTTATTGCATCCATTCATCAGTTGCTGGATATTCTTCCCTCAGCCCCTCCGGCGGAGGAGTCTGATTCTCAGCAGGAGAAATTTCGCTTCAGGTTCCCCAAGCGTACACAGAGTATGTTTCTAGACCACTCTGATTTCAGAGAGGCAATCCAGAATCACCATGCTTGTCCGGATAAGCGTTTCTCTAAGCGCCTTAAGGATACACGTTATCCTTTTCCCCCGGAAGTGGTTAAAGGTTGGATTCAATGTCCCAAAGTGGATCCTCCAATCTCCAGACTGGCGGCTAGATCCATAGTTGCAGTGGAAGATGGGGCCTCGCTTAAAGATGCCACTGACAGGCAGATGGAGCTCTGGATGAAATCCATCTATGAAGCTATCGGAGCTTCTTTTGCCCCAGCATTCGCAGCCGTATGGGCGCTACAAGCTATATCAGCAGGTCAAGCGAAAATTGAAGCGGCCGCGCCACAAGTGGCTTCCATTACCTCCCAGACCTCGGCAATTGCGTCTTACGCTATGAATGCTGTCCTGGACTCTGTGAGCCGTACGGCAGTTGCGACTGCCAATTCGGTAGTAGTCCGCAGGGCCTTGTGGCTACGGGAGTGGAAGGCAGATTCCGCTTCCAAAAAAGCGTTTAACCGGTTTGCCAATTTCTGGCGACAGGCTCTTCGGCGAGCGCCTGGATGAAATCATCAAACAATCCAAGGGAAAGGATACATCCTTACCCCAGCCCAAGCAGATCCTCTCCCAACAGAGGAGAGGGCAGTCGAGGTTTCGGTCCTTTCGGGGCGCGGGCAGGTCCCAATTCTCCTCGTCCAAGAGGTCTCAGAAAGAACAAAGGAACTCTGATGCATGGCGGTCTAAGTCACGTCCTAAAAAGGCGATTGGGAGCACCGCTAACAAGCGGCTGCCTCATGACTTCTACCTCCTCTAGTAGCATCCTCGGTCGGTGGCAGGCTCTCCCGCTTTTGCGACACCTGGCTGCCACAAATAAAAGACCGCTGGGTGAGAGACATTCTGTCTCACGGTTACAAGATAGAGTTCATCTGTCGTCCCCCGACTCGATTCTTCAGGTCTTCTCCGCCTCCCGAGAGAGCCGAGGCTCTTCTGCAGGCGCTGGGCACTCTGAAGGCAGAAGGAGTGGTGGTCCCTGTTACTCTTCATCAACAGGGCCACGGTTTTTACTCCAACTTGTTTGTGGTCCCAAAGAAGGACGGGTCTTTCCGTCCTGTCCTAGACCTGAAACTTCTCAACAAACACGTAAAGACCAGGCGGTTCCGGATGGAATCCCTTCGCTCCGTCATCGCCTCAATGTCCCAAGGAGATTTCCTTGCATCGATCGATATCAAAGATGCTTATCTCCACGTTCCGATTGCCCCAGAGCACCAGCGCTTCTTGCGCTTCGCCATAGGAAACGAACACCTGCAGTTCGTGGCACTGCCATTCGGCCTGGCAACAGCCCCACGGGTTTTCACCAAGGTTATGGCTACTGTAGTAGCGGTCCTCCATTCTCAGGGTCACTCGGTGATCCCGTACTTGGACGATCTGTTGATCAAGGCACCCTCTCTAGAGGCATGCCAACACAGCCTCGACGCTACCCTGGAGATTCTCCAGAGTTTCGGGTGGATCATCAATTTTCCAAAGTCAAATCTGACACCGGTCCAATCGCTCACATACCTGGGCATGGAGTTTCATACCCTCTCAGCGATAGTGAAGCTTCCGCTGATCAAGCAGCGGTCACTACAGACAGGGGTACAATCTCTCCTTCAAGGCCAGTCACACCCCTTGAGGCGCCTCATGCACTTCCTGGGGAAGATGGTGGCAGCAATGGAAGCAGTCCCTTTCGCGCAGTTTCACCTGCGTCCTCTTCAATGGGACATCCTACGCAAATGGGACAGGAAGCCGACGTCCCTCGACAGGACCGTCTCCCTCTCTCAGGCGACCAAAGCTTCCCTTCGGTGGTGGCTTCTTCCCACTTCATTGTCGAAGGGGAAATCCTTCCTACCCCCATCCTGGGAAGTAGTCACGACGGACGCAAGTCTGTCAGGGTGGGGAGCGGTTTTTTCTCCACCACAGGACTCCGGGGTACGTGGACCCGGCAAGAGTCCTCGCTTCAGATCAATGTTCTGGAAATTCGGGCAGTGTATCTTGCCCTGAAAGCGTTCCAGCAGTGGCTGGAAGGCAAGCAGATCCGAATTCAGTCGGACAATTCTACAGCGGTGGCATACATCAACCACCAAGGCGGCACACGCAGTCGACAAGCCTTCCAGGAAGTCCGGCGGATTTTGATGTGGGTGGAAGCCACGGCCTCCACCATATCCGCAGTTCACATCCCAGGCGTGGAAAACTGGGAAGCAGATTATCTCAGTCGCCAGGGCATGGACGCAGGGGAATGGTCCCTTCACCCGGACGTGTTTCAGGAGATCTGTTGCCGCTGGGGGGTGCCGGACGTCGACCTCATGGCGTCCCGGCACAACAACAAGGTACCAACGTTCATGGCACGGTCTCAAGATCCCAGAGCTCTGGCGGCAGACGCCTTAGTTCAGGATTGGTCGCAGTTTCAGCTCCCTTATGTGTTTCCTCCGCTGGCACTGTTGCCCAGAGTGTTAAGCAAGATCAGGGCCGACTGCCGCCGCGCCATCCTCGTCGCTCCAGACTGGCCGAGGAGGTCGTGGTACCCGGATCTGTGGCATCTCACGGTCGGCCAACCGTGGGCACTACCAGACCGACCAGACTTGCTGTCTCAAGGGCCGTTTTTCCATCTGAATTCTGCGACCCTCAACCTGACTGTGTGGCCATTGAGTCCTGGATCCTAGCGTCTTCAGGGTTATCTCAAGAAGTCATTGCCACTATGAGACAGGCTAGGAAACCAACGTCCGCCAAGATTTATCACAGGACGTGGAAAATTTTCCTGTCGTGGTGCTCTGCTCAGGGTTTTTCTCCCTGGCCATTTGCATTACCTACTTTCTTCGGCGCTCCATTGGGAGACCCAGACGATTGGGTGTATAGCACTGCCTCCGGAGGCCACACAAAGCAATTACACTAAAAAGTGTAAGGCCCCTCCCCTTCTGACTATACACCCCCAGTGGGATCACTGGCTCACCAGTTTTCTGCTTTGTGCGAAGGAGGTCAGACATCCACGCATAGCTCCACTGTTTAGTCAGCAGTAGCTGCTGACTATGTCGGATGGAAGAAAAGAGGGCCCATACTAGGGCCCCCAGCATGCTCCCTTCTCACCCCACTTGCGGTTTGTAAGGTTGAGGTACCTATTGCTGGTACGGAGGCTGGAGCCCACATGCTGTTTTCCTTCCCCATCCCCCTGAGGGGCTCTGAGGAAGTTGGATCTTTCCGGCCACCAAGCCCTGAGGCCGGGCTCCATCCACAGACCCATAGAACCTGCTGGATGTGGAGCGGGAGTGCCGTTCAGGGACAAGGCCCTGCAACTTTCAGGTACTCTGTGTCCCCGTATGGCAGGCCACGCACACTCCAGGTTTGCTGGGTGTGCTAGTGCGCCGGGGACTGTAGCGCTGTGCGCTGGGCTTATAGTCCCTGCAGATTACTGGGGGACTTTACGTGTGGGGACCGCCGCGCCGACCGCCCCTGGAGCGGCGGCGCAGCTGCGACTTGTAGTGCGCCGGGGACGCGCCGACCGCGCTTTTACGGCGGCGGCGCCTCTAACTTTAGTCCCCGGCTTTTGCGGCCTAGCGCCGCTTCGTTCCCGCCTCCACCCTGTCACTCAGGGAAAGGGAGAGACGCTGTTCTATAGCAGCGCCGAGGGCTGGAGCCTTATTTGCATTTTCCAGCCCCCTTCACTAGACACAGTGGGCGCCGGGTTCCCGCTCTTGTCTCGGGCACGCCCTCGGCCCGCCCCTCTCCTCTGGACGCCGGCAGCCATTCCGGCACGCAGAGCGGGAAAACGGAGACAAGCGCTGAGCTAGCACAGGATTCCGGCGCCACACACCCGCTTTTGTGCGGGCGGTAAGCGGCAACTAAAGTGCTGACCCACTAATGCCGAAGTGTCCTGTTGTACTTTTTGTACGGTCGCTATTCAGGATGCAGACCTAGAAACAGCAGCAAAAGATCAGGGGTGCTAAAGCACAGACTCTATATGCTGCTTGTCTTGCATGTGCTGCAGTGTCATGTGTCCTTTATGCTTGTATGCTTTACATTGCACTGTAAGGGCTATTCTTGGCTGTCTACCCGCCTAGATGGCTAGACAGCGGCAGCAAACAGCAATGGTGCTAAGGCACAAGCTTTCAATGCTGCTTGGATTGCATGTACTGCAGAGTTTATTTTCATGCTTGTACATTCACTGCATGTCGCTATTCTTGGCTAATGCTCCTTGATGACTAGACAACAGCAGCAGAAAAGCAAGGGTGCTAAGGCACAAGCTTTCAATGCTGCTTGGATTGCATGTGCTGCAGTGGTTATTTTCATGCTTGTATGCTATACATTCACTGTATGTCGCTTTTCTTGGCTAATGCTCCTGAATAACTAGACAACGGCAGCAGAAAAGCAAAGGTGCCAAGGCACAGGCTTTCTATGCTCCTTGTACTGCATGTGCTGAAGTGTTTATTGTACTTCATGCTTGTATGCTATACATTGCACTGTACGGTCGCTATTCTTGGCTAATGCTCCTAGATGGCTAGACAGCAACAAAAAAAAAAAAAAAAAAAAAGCATGGGTGCCAAGGCACAGGCTTTCTATGCTGCTTGTACTGCATGCGATACTGTTCCAGGACCCCCAGTGTGTGCAATTACTCAACGGGGTCTCTGCTACAGGTGGCCAAAAGAACCACCTGTGATCCCTGTCCAGGGACAGGGACGGAGTTGCAGTTTTCCGCTGATATATTGTCTGTGACTATGACTAACATCTTACAGACTTTGCAGTCCAGACAGACCTTGGGCAATGTTGATTCAATGCCCCTGGCCACCCTGATTTCGAAACAAATCATGGCTCCAGGAGGGTCCCATGCATCCCAGAGTGCATGCTCTGACACGGACGACAGTCCCAGACGGCCTAAGCGAGCTCCCTAAGAACGGCCCTCGACTTCATCACAGTACTCTCTGTATGATGATGCAGACGTAGCTGTTCAGGACTCTGATCCTGAGACCGCTCTCAATCCGGATACACCGGATGGTGACGCTATAGTGAATAATCTTATAGCGTCCATCAATGGAAGGTTGGGTATTTCTCCCTCAACTCCTCCAGTGGAGGGGTCAGCTTCACAGCAGAAGAAATCCCTATTTCGGTATCTCAAGCGTATATTGAGTACTTTTCGGGTCACTCTGACTCCAGAGAAGCAGTCAGGAACACCACGCCTATCCCGATAAGCGTTTCTTCAACCGTATTGAGGATACGCGTTGTCTCTTCCCCCCTGACGTGCTCGAGCGCTCCAAGGGTGGATCCCCCAATCTCCAGGCTTGCGGCTAGATCTATAGTTGCAGTGGAAGATGGGACTTCACTTAAAGATGCCATTGACAGACAGATAGCCCTCTGGTTGCAATCTGTCTATGAAGCTATCGGCGGGTCGGTTGCCCCGGCATTCGCAGCCATAGAGGCACTCCAAGCTATTTCAGCTAGTATTGCGCAGAGGGACGCGGTCACATGTACATCTTGGCCGCAGTAGCGTCCTTCACCTCGCAATGTCGGCATTGCGACTCAAGCTGTTTATGCTGTCCTGGACTCTACGAGCCGTACGTCAGTGGCGTCCGCCAACTCAGTGTTGTTACGCTCCTAGTGTTAAGGGATTGGAGCAGATGCTGCTTCCACAAAAGTGCTTAACCAGATTGCCTTTATCTGGTGACAGACTGTTTCGTGAGCGGTTGGATTAAATCATTCAACTGTCCAAGGGTACGGATTCTTCCTTACCCCAGCTATCAAACAAGACCCATCAGGAGAAGGGACAGTCGAGGTTTCGGTCCTTCCCAGGCTCGGGCACGTCCCAATTGCCCTCGTCCAACAAGACTCAAAAGGCTCAGAGGGGCGCAGGTTCCTGGCGGGCTCAATCACGCCCGGAGAAGGCAGCCGGAGGAACCGCTACCAAGGCGGTTTCCTCATGACTTTCAGCCCTCTCTCTCCGCGTCCGCGGTCGGTGGCAGACTCCCCCGCTTTAGCGACATTTAACTGCCACAGGTCAATGGCCGGTGGGTGAGAGACAGTTTGTCGCAAAAACTTCCTCACCGGCCGAGCCGAGGCTCTTCTGCAGGCAGTAGGAGTCGTAATCCCGGTTCCTCCTCAGGAACAAGAGACACTTTTTACTCCGATCTGGTCGGGGTGACAAAATAGGACGACTCCTTCCGTTCCGTTCTGGACCTTAAACTGCTCAACAAGCACGTGAAAACCAGGCGGTTCCGGATGGAATCCCTCCGCTCCGTCATTGCCTCAATGTCTCAAGGAGATTTCCTAGCATCAATAGACATCAGGATGCTTATCTCCACGTGCCGATTGCTCCAGAGCACCGGCGTTTGCTACGATTCGTTATTGAAGACGAGCATCTTCGGCTCGTAGCCCTACCCTTCGGTCTGGCGACAGCCCCACGGGTTTTCACCAAGTTCATGGCAGCAGTGGGACCACTCCCGCACTCTCAGGGTCACCCTGTGATCCCTTACTTAGACCATCTACTTGTCAAGGCACTCTTTTAAGAGGCATGCCAACACAGCCTGAACATGGCGCTGGAGACTTCCCAGAGTTTCGGGTGGGTCCTCAACTTTTCAAAGTTAAACCCAATCGCTGGCATATCTTAGCTTGGGGTTTCACACTCTCTCAGCGATGGTGAAGCTTCCACTGGACAAACAGCGGTCACTACAGACGGGGGTGCAGTCTCTCCTTCAAGGAGACACCTCATCCAGAGGCAGTCCCTTTCACGCAGTTTCATCTGCGTCCACTTCATTAGAACATTCTTCGCTAATGGGAGGGGAAGTCGATGTCCCTACACAGGAACGTCCCCCTTTCTCAGACGATCAAGGACTCTCTTCAGAGGAGTCCACTCTTCAGATCAATTGTCTGGAGCTCTGGGCAGTGTATATTGCCCTGCAAGACTTCCTGCAGTGGCTGGAAGGCAAACAGATCCGAATTCAGTCGGACAATCCACAGCGGTGGCATACATCAACCACCAAGGCGGACTACGCAGTCGGCGAGCCTCCCAGGAAGTCCGCCGGATTCTGCTAGGGGTGGAAGACAGAGCATACACCATATCCGCAGTTCACATCCCGGGCGTAGAAAACTGGGAAGCAGACTTCCTCATTCACCAGGGCGTGGACGCAGGAAAATGGTCTCTGCACCCGGACGGGTTTCACGAATCGGCACAACAGCAAGGTCCCGGTTTTCATGACGATCAAAGAGCTCTGGCGACAGGCATCTCACGGTCGGTCAACCGTGGGCACTACCAGACCGGCCAGACTTACTGTCCCAAGGGCCGTTTTTCCATCTGAATTCTACGGCCCTGAACCTACTGTGTGGCCATTGCGTCCTAGATCCTAGTGTCCTCAGGATTATCCCAAGGGGTCGTTGCCACCATGAGACAGGCTATGAAGCCCACGTCTACTAAGATCTACCACGGAAGTGGAAGATTTTCTTTTCCTGGTGCTCTGTACAAGGAGTGTCCCCCTGGCCATTGGCATTGCCTACTTTTCTTTCCTTCCTGCAATCTGGGTTGGAAAAGGGCTTGTCGCTCGGCTCCCTTAAAGGGCAAGTCTCGGCGCTATTGGTGTTTTTTCAGAAGCGTCTAGCACGACGTCCGCAGGTACGCACGTTCCTGCAGGGGGTTTGTCATATCATCCCCCCGTACGAGCGGCCGTTAGATCCATGGGATCTGAACAGGGTACTAGTTGCTCTCCAGAAGCCGCCTTTCGAGTCTCTGACGGATGTTTCACTCTCTCGACTATCACAGAAAGTGGCCTTTCTGGTAGCGATCACGTCTCTTCGGAGAGTGTCTGAGCTAGCAGCGCTGTCATCCAAGGCTCCCTTCCTGGTGGTCCACCAGGACAAGGTAGTGCTGCGCCCCATTCAGGAGTTTCTCCCTAAGGTAGTATCCTCGTTTCATATTAATCAGGATATCTCCTTACCTTCCTTTTGTCCTCATCCGGTTCACCGGTATGAAAAGGATTTACATTTGTTAGATCTGGTGAGAGCACTCAGAATCTACATTTCCCGCACGGCGCCCCTGCGCCGCTCTGATGCACTCTTTGTCCTTGTCGCTGGTAAGCGCAAGGGGTCGCAGGCTTCTAAGGCCACCCTGGCTCGATGGATCAAAGAACCAATTCTTGAGGCCTACCGTTCTGCTGGGCTTCCGGTTCCATCAGGGCTGAAAGCCCATTCTACCAGAGCCGTGGGTGCGTCCTGGGCATTGCGTCACCAGGCTACGGCTCAACAGGTGTGCCAGGCAGCTACCTGGTCGAGTCTGCACACTTTCACCAAACATTATCAGGTGCATACCTATGCTTCGGCGGACGCCAGCCTAGGTAGAAGAGTCCTGCAGGCGGCAGTTGCCTCCCCGTAGGGGAGGGCTGTCTTTGCAGCTCTAACATGAGGTATTTCTTTACCCACCCAGGGACAGCTTTTGGACGTCCCAATCGTCTGGGTCTCCCAATGGAGCGCCGAAGAAGAAGGGAATTTTGTTACTTACCGTAAATTCCTTTTCTTCTAGCTCCTATTGGGAGACCCAGCACCCGCCCTGTTGTCCTTCGGGATTTTTGGTTGTTTTTCGGGTACACATGTTGTTCATGTTGAATGGTTTTCAGTTCTCCGAGGTTACTTCGGAGTGAATTTGTTTAAACCAGTTATTGGCTTTCCTCCTTCTTGCTTTTGCACTAAAACTGGTGAGCCAGTGATCCCACTGGGGGTGTATAGCCAGAAGGGGAGGGGCCTTACACTTTTTAGTGTAATTGCTTTGTGTGGCCTCCGGAGGCAGTGCTATACACCCAATCGTCTGGGTCTCCCAATAGGAGCTAGAAGAAAAGGAATTTACGGTAAGTAACAAAATTCCCTTCTTTCTGTCCTTCCTTCAATCTGGACGGGAAAAGGGTTTGTCGCTCGGTTCCCTTAAGGGACAAGTTTCAGCGCTCTCTGTGTTTTTCCAGAAGCGCCTAGCTAGACTTCCACAGGTACGCACGTTCCTGCAGGGTGTTTGTCACATCGTTCCACCTTACAAGCGGCCGTTAGAACCCTGGGATCTAAACAGGGTGCTGATGGTTCTTCAGAAACCACCATTCGAGCCAATGAGAGATATTTCTCTCACGCCTTTCGCAGAAAGTGGTTTTTCTAGTAGCAGTCACTTCACTTCGGAGAGTGTCTGAGCTAGCAGCTTTGTCGTGCAAAGCCCCTTTTCTGGTTTTTCACCAGGACAAGGTGGTTCTACGTCCGGTTCCGGAGTTTCTCCCTAAGGTGGTATCCCCCTTTCATCTCAATCAGGATATTTCCTTACCCTCTATTTATCCTCATCCAGTTCACCAAGGTGAAAAGGATTGGCACTTGTTAGATTGGGTGAGAGCACTCAGACTCTACATTTCTCGTACGGCGCCCCTGCGCCGCTCGGATGCACTCTTTGTCCTTGACGCTGGCCAGCGTAAAGGGTCACAGGCTTCCAAATCAACCCTGGCTCGGTGGATCAAGGAGCCAATTATCGAAGCTTACCGTTCGGCTGGGCTTCCGGTTCCCTCAGGGCTGAAGGCCCATTCTACTAGAGCCGTGGGAGCGTCCTGGGCTTTGAGGCACCAGGCTGCGGCTCAACAGGTGTGTCAGGCGGCTACCTGGTCGAGCCTGCACACTTTCACGAAGCACTATCAGGTGCATACCTATGCTGCGGCGGATGCCAGCCTAGGTGGACGAGTCCTTCAGGCGGCGGTTGCCCACCTGTAGGAAAGGGCCGTTTTACGGCTCTCTTACGAGGTATTATTTTACCCACCCAGGGACTGCTTTTGGACGTCCCAATTGTCTGGGTCTCCCAATAGAGCGAAAAAGAAGAAGGGAATTTTGTTTACTTACCGTAAATTCCTTTTCTTCTAGCTCTAATTGGGAGACCCAGCACCCGCCCCTGTTTTTTTGTGTACACATGTTGTTCATGTTGAATGGTTTCAGTTCTCCGAGTTTCCTTCGGATTGAAGTTAAACCAGTTTATAATTATTTTTTCCTCCTTCTTGCTTTTGCACCAAAACTGAGCAGCCCGTGGGAGCACGGGGGGTGTATTGGCAGAAGGGGAGGGGCCTAACACTTTTAAGTGTAGTACTTTGTGCGGCCTCCGGAGGCATAGCCTATACACCCAATTGTCTGGGTCTCCCAATTAGAGCTAGAAGAAAAGGAATTTACGGTAAGTAAACAAAATTCCCTTCTTTTTCTTTGTCGCGCCATTGGGAGACCCAGACAATTGGGTGTATAGCTTCTGCCTCCGGAGGCCACACAAAGTATTACACTTTAAAAAGTGTAACCCCTCCCCTCTGCCTATACACCCTCCCGTGGATCACGGGCTCCTCAGTTTTATGCTTTGTGTGGAAGGAGGCACACATCCACTCATGCATTCTCATATTAGTTATGTCGGTTGGAAGAAAAGAGGGCTCCCACGGGGCCCCCGGCATGTTCTCTTCTCACCCCACTACGTCGGCGGTGTTGTTAAGGTTGAGGTACCCATTGCGGGTACAAAGGCTGGAGCCTCATGCCGTCTCCTTCACCATCCCTTAGCGGCTCTGGGAGAAGTGAGATCCTGAGCGGTCATCCATTCACTGGGACCGTGCTCCCTCCGCAGCCCCTGTGGGAATCTGCCAGACCGGAGTCTATTCAACCTCAGGGACCGGGCCCTGCTTCTCAAAGGTACTCTGTGTCCCCATTGGGGACTGTGCAGGAGCGCACCTTCTTCCCGGACGCTGCGGCAGCTGCTGAATTGAGAAGGCCGGCGGACTTCCGCGCCGACCGTGCCTGCTTGTCGGGCGCGGTCTCAAATTTAGTCCCCGGCTTCATCGCGACCTAGTCGCAAAAATCCCGCCCCCGGGCCTGCCTGTCAGGGGTAAGGGCGGGACTGCCGACCTGACGTCGGATGTGAGGGCTGGAGCATCCTGCATGTTTCCTCCCCCCTCACTGATCACTGTGGGGACCCCAGATTCCCGCACTTCCCTGGCGCCGCCCACGGCTCCACTCCTCCCCTGAGAGCTCCGGCAGCCATTTTTTGGCATTCTGCCGGTGGAGGATTCTCAGTGAAGAGCTCTGCAGCTCCGGGGGCCCTAAGGCAGGGAATCTGGAGGACACACACACTCCGCTTGTTAGCGGTCGGTAAGCCACACCGGTCACCCGGTGCTGGTCCCCCTAGGGTGCCGGAATAGATACGTATTTATATATATATTCTGTTCGATCGGGCTGTATACCCTTTATTGCCCATATACCCTCAGTGATCATTCTCCTAGGAGACAACAGCATGTCGTCCACAAGGAGCAAAGCTGTTAAGGCACAGGGTTTTTTTGCGGCCTGTACCTCTTGTGGGGCTATGTTACCTGCGGGTTCCACCTACCCTCACTGTGAGCAATGCTCGACCCCTGTTTCGCTTGCTCAGCCGGAGCCTCGGTCACTAGTGGGCCCCTCGGCTCATGTAGACCCCCCTGCTCCCCCTGTCCAGGCGGCAGGGACAGAGTTTGCCGTTTTTTCTGAGAAACTCTCTAAGTCACTTTCACAATCCATGGCTCAGTCTATGGACAAATGGTCTGTCAAGCTGCTAGAAGCTTTGCAGTCCAGACCGGTCCTTACACAGGCCCCGGCCCCTGTTGGATCGTCGCCTCCAGGCCCCTCTCGGTGCGCGCCGCAGCGCGCTCCCAGGTTGGGCCCTAGGTCTCACGTGGAGGACTTCTGCCCGGACCACAGTCCCAGACAGGCTAAGCAGGCTCGCTGGGAATCTTCCCCGACTTCTTCACGCTGCTCGGGTTCCCAGCTTGAGGACTCTCTGGAGGACGAGGCGGACGTCGCAGCTCAGGGCTCTGACCCTGACGTCGTCCTTAACCTTGATACACCTGAAGGGGACGCCTTAGTGAATGATCTTATCTCGTCCATCAACCAGGTGTTGGATCTCTCTCCCCCGCCTCCTCCTGTAGAGGAGTCGGCGTCTCAGCAGGAGAAACACCAGTTTAGGTTCCCCAAACGTACACGTAGTGCGTTTTTCGATCACTCTAACTTCAGAGACGCTGTCCAGAAGCCCAGAGCGGTTCCGGACAAGCGCTTTACTAAGCGCCTCACTGACACGCGTTACCCCTTCCCCTCTGAAGTCGTTAAGGGTTGGGCTCAATGTCCCAAGGTGGATCCTCCAGTCTCTAGACTGGCGGCTAGATCCGTGGTATCAGTTGCAGATGGCTCATCGCTAAAGGATGCCACTGACAGGCAGATAGAGCTCCTCGTGAAGTCCATCTTTGAGGCCACAGGCGCGTCTTTTGCCCCGGCCTTTGCAGCCGTGTGGGCACTCCAAGCTATTTCAGCTTGTTTGGCTGAGATTAATGCTGTCACACGCAATTCTGCTCCGCAAGTTGCGTCTCTGACTTCTCAAGCGTCAGCTTTTTCTTCCTACGCCATGAACGCAGTCCTAGACTCTGCTAGCCGTACAGCTGTGGCATCCGCTAACTCTGTGGCAGTCCGCAGGGCCATGTGGCTGCGCGAATGGAAGGCAGACTCGGCCTCCAAGAGGTTCTTAACCGGTTTGCCGTTTTCTGGCGACCGCTTGTTTGGCGAACGATTGGATGAGATTATTAAGTAATCCAAGGGAAAGGACTCCTCCTTACCCCAGTCCAAACCTAAGAGACCTCAACAACGGAAAATACAATCAAGGTTTCGGTCCTTTCGTCCCTCCGCCAAACCCCAATCCTCCTCGTCCAGCAGGCCGGAGAAAGGCCAGAGGAACTCCTATGCGTGGCAGTCCAAGTCACGCCCCCAAAAGGCCACAGGAGGCACTGCCTCCAAGGCGGCCTCCTCCTGACTCTCGGCATCCCCTAGCCGCATCCTCGGTCGGTGGCAGGCTCTCCCGCTTTGGAAACGCCTGGTGGCCACATGTTCAAGACCGATGGGTGAGAGACATTCTGTCTCACGGTTACAGGATAGAGTTCAGCTCTCGTCCTGCGGCTCGTTTCTTCAGAACCTCCCCGCTCAGGCCGATGCACTTTTTCAGGCAGTGGACGCTCTGAAGACAGAAGAAGTTGTGATCCCCGTTCCCCTTCAGGAACGTGGTCGCGGCTTTTACTCCAACTTGTTCGTGGTGCCAAAAAAGGACGGATCATTCCGTCCTGTCCTAGACCTGAAACTTCTCAACAAACACGTAAAGACCAGGCGGTTCCGGATGGAATCCCTTCGCTCGGTCATCGCCTCGATGTCACAAGGAGACTTCCTAGCATCGATCGACATCAAGGATGCTTATCTCCACGTGCCGATCGCACCCGAACATCAACGCTTCTTGCGTTTCGCCATCGGGGACGAACACCTTCAGTTCGTGGCATTGCCTTTCGGCTTGGCGACAGCCCCAAGGGTTTTCACCAAAGTCATGGCATCCGTTGTGGCGGTCCTACACTCTCAGGGCCACTCGGTGATTCCCTACTTAGACGATCTCCTAGTCAGGGCCCCTTCTCGGGTGGCGTGTCAACACAGCCTTACCGTCGCTCTGGCGACTCTCCAGCAGTTCGGGTGGATCATCAACTTCCCGAAATCCAAGTTGACACCGACCCAATCACTGACTTACCTCGGGATGGAGTTTCACAGTCAGCGGTAATCAAGCTACCGCGGGACAAACAGCTATCTCTGCAGGCAGGGGTGCAATCACTTCTTCGGGGTCAGTCACACCCCTTAAGGCGCCTCATGCACTTCCTGGGGAAGATGGTGGCAGCAATGGAGGCAGTGCCGTTCGCGCAATTCCATCTGCGGCCACTCCAATGGGACATTCTCCGCAAATGGGACAGGAGGTCGGCTTCCCTCGACAGGAACGTCTCTCTTTCCCTTGCAACCAAGACGTCACTTCAGTGGTGGCTCCTTCCCAATTCTCTGTCGCAGGGAAAATCCTTCCTACCCCCAACCTGGGCTGTGGTCACCACGGACGCGAGCCTGTCAGGGTGGGGAGCGGTTTTTCTCCACCACAGGGCTCAGGTAACCTGGACTCCGATAGAGTCTTCCCTTCAGATCAATGTTCTGGAGATAAGGGCAGTGTATCTAGCCCTATTGGCTTTCCATCAGTGGCTGGAGGGCAGGCAGATCCGTATCCAGTCAGACAACGCCACTGCCGTCGCATACATCAACCACCAAGGCGGCACTCGCAGTCGTCAAGCCTTCCAGGAAGTCCGGCGGATTCTGCAGTGGGTGGAAGCCACAGCTTCCACCATCTCCGCAGTTCACATCCCGGCGTAGAAAACTGGGAAGCAGATTTTCTCAGTCGTCAGGGCATGGATGCGGGGGAATGGTCTCTGCACCCAGAAAGGTTTCGAGAGATCTGTCGCCGCTGGGGAACGCCGGACGTCGATCTCATGGCGTCACGGCACAACAACAAAGTCCCGGCATTCATGGCACGGTCTCAGGATCACAGAGCTCTGGCGGCGGACGCGTTAGTTCAGGATTGGTCGCAGTTTCGACTGCCTTATGTGTTTCCTCCTCTGGCGATGCTGCCCAGAGTGTTACGCAAGATCAGGTCCGACTGCCGTCGCGCCATTCTCGTCGCTCCAGACTGGCCGAGGCGGTCGTGGTACCCGGATCTGTGGCATCTCACGGTGGGTCAACCGTGGGCGCTTCCAGACCGCCCAGACTTGCTGTCTCAATGCCCGTTTTTCCATCTGAATTCCGTGGCCCTCAACCTGACTGTGTGGCCATTGAGTCCTGGCTCCTAGCGTCTTCAGGGTTATCTCAGGATGTCATTGCCACCATGAGACAGGCCAGGAAGCCAACGTCCGCCAAGATCTATTACAGGTCTTGGCAAATCTTCTTATCCTGGTGCTCTGATAACTGTTTTCTTCCATGGCCGTTTGCCTTACCCACTTTTCTTTCATTCCTTCAATCCGGAATGGACAAGGGTTTGTCACACGGCTCTCTCAAGGGCCAAGTATCGGCGCTCTCCGTATTTTTTCAAAAGCGCCTAGCCTGGCTTCCGCAGGTCCGCACGTTCCTACAGGGAGTTTGCCACATAGTCCCACCTTACAAGCGTCCGCTGGAACCCTGGGATCTTAACAGGGTACTAACGGCTCTTCAGAAACCACCTTTCGAGCCACTGCGGGATGTCTCTTTATCACGCCTTTCGCAGAAGGTGGCCTTTCTAGTGGCAGTTACATCACTCCGGAGAGTGTCTGAGCTGGCAGCGCTGTCATGCAAAGCCCCCTTCCTGGTGTTTCACCAGGATAAGGTGGTTCTGCGTCCGGTCCCGGATTTTCTCCCTAAGGTGGTATCTCCTTTTCATCTCAATCAGGATATCTCCTTGCCTTCATTTTGCCCCAATCCAATTCACCAATGTGAAAAGGATTTGCACTCTTTGGATCTGGTGAGAGCACTCCGACTCTACGTGTCTCGCACGGCGCCCCTGCGTCGTTCAGATGCGCTCTTTGTCCTTGTCGCTGGCCAGCGTAAGGGTTCGCAGGCTTCCAAGTCAACCTTGGCTCGGTGGATCAAGGAACCGATTCTCGAAGCCTACCGTTTTTCTGGGCTTCCGCTTCCTTCAGGGCTGAAAGCCCATTCTACCAGAGCCGTGGGTGCGTCCTGGGCATTGCGGCACTGGGCTACGGCTCAGCAGGTGTGTCAGGCAGCTACGTGGTCTAGTCTGCACACTTTCACGAAGCACTATCAAGTGCATACCTATGCTTCGGCAGACGCCAGTCTAGGTAGGCGAGTCCTTCAGGCGGCAGTGGCCCACCTGTAAGAGGGGGCCGTTTCGGCTCTTTTTATTGAGGTATTCTTTTACCCACCCAGGGACTGCTTTTGGACGTCCCAATTGTCTGGGTCTCCCAATGGAGCGACAAAGAAGAAGGGAATTTTGTTTACTTACCGTAAATTCCTTTTCTTCTAGCTCCTATTGGGAGACCCAGCACCCGCCCCTGTTCCCTTCGGGCTGGTTGTTCTTTTGTGTACACATGTTGTTCATGTTGAATTGTTCTTTTGGTTCATGGTTTTCAGTTCTCCGAACATCCTTCGGATTGAATTTACCCTAGACCAATTTATAAGTTTTCTCCTTCCTGCTTTTGCACCAAAACTGAGGAGCCTGTGATCCACGGGAGGGTGTATAGGCAGAGGGGAGGGGTTACACTTTTTAAAGTGTAATACTTTGTGTGGCCTCTGGAGGCAGAAGCTATACACCCAATTGTCTGGGTCTCCCAATAGGAGCTAGAAGAAAAGGAATTTACAGTAAGTAAACAAAATTCCCTTCTTTTTAAATCTTGTTTCACCTACTAGAGGGGCATATTGATACAGTCAATTAGTAGAGCTGAAACTAAGTCAAAACAGTTTGGGGAGTTTCTTCAAGATAGTTAGGTCAACGGAAGAGCAGTTTGTACTAACTGGTATACAAGAGAGGGGGACATGTTGACCTGGAAAGAGGCGCAGAAATATACAACTCCCATTTCTCTGACGCCTCATTGGGGGACACAGGACCATGGGTGTTATGCTGCCTATCCATAGGAGGACACTAAGTAGATGCAAAGACATTAGCTCCTCCTCTGCAGTATACACCCCCTGGCCGGGCCAGGCAACCTCAGTTTTAGCTTAGTGTCTGTAGGAGGCACATCCTTTTAAGGTTTTGTTATTTTTTGAGGGCGACGGTTTCCCCTAGGGACCGATCTCCCAATACCATCAACGGACGGGAACGCGGAGTGTCACCTCCACGTACCCCCTCCTGCGGCGCTGGATCCTGGGCTGCCTTTTACTGGACGACGGGTCCCACAGACACCTATTTTCCAGAGCTCAGGGCAGAGGCACAATTCCTCAGCTCCTCTTTGCAGGCTCTGAGTTGATACATTGCACCTGTGTGGCCAGACACAGCAAGCTGACTCTGCTATTCCACTGCCTGGACTGAGGCAGTGTTAAGGTGAGATCCCCCTGACTGGTTTCCCAGACAAAGGGAGAAAGACTGTGCAGGGAAGGCTCCCAGGACTGCTGAATTTACAGTCTTTATTCCCACCATAGCTGTGTGCTGGCTGGAGGAGGGGAAAGTCCCTTGCTGATTGCAGGGAACCCTGCAGAGATAATCTACCGGTGGCGAGCTGTGTGCTGACTGGAGGGAGGGGGAGAAAAACTGTCACAGAAGCTCCCTTCCCACCGTTTTTTACTACCGACAGCAGGGGGGCACACTGATATCTTCTTGGTGCTCTTTTAGCGATAAGCCCCGCCCCCCATGAAAGCGCGCAAAGTTCTCCACAGAACGGGCTTACTCCTTCCTGAGGATGCAGGGCCATTGGCTGATTCTGGTGAGGTACACCGAAGCAAATACAATCCTTGCTTCCCACTGCTTCACTTGTAGCTCTTCATATCATTGCTCCCTCTCCTGGCATACTCCTATTAGGAACATACAGAATTCTAAGGGTACTAAGAGTGCTAAGGCTCACATAGTCTATTATTCAGCCTGCACTGCCTGCCACGCTGAGCTAGCACGTAAACACACCTCTTCTCTCTGTGAGTCCTGTGCCCCTATAGCCCCCCAAGACCCCCCACCACCACCAACGCCGCAACCGTCAGCCCAGAGCCTAGGGCTCCCAGACCACCGGAATGGGCACAGTTTCTGTCCCAATCCATGGAAAAACTGTCACAGAACCTGGTGCTGGCTATGCAATGTCGTCCTCCACACCCTTCTGGGCCCCTGGACGGAACGCAGCACGAGGATACCCCTATGGAGGGGCCTTCGGAGGTAATCCGGGCCCATGCTTCACCGGTTGCAGGGATCAGAAAAAGAGCACACGGCCGGGTGTCTCCAGCACTCTCTCATGGCTCATGGCTCTCCCTTGGGAGCACACAGGGCAGGCTCTCCCACATGTTCCACGGCTTCTGAAGAGCCGGAGGAGGGAGAATGCTGTTTGTACCAGGATGATTCCTTGGTTTCACCCTCCCCAGATGATCAAACTGCAATAGACTCCCTTATAGCAGCAATTAACCAAACTCTGCATGTGGAGGATCCCCCATCCACTACCACTGACCATGCGGTCGCCTTCAAGAGGGCAAGGAAACCCCAAAAGGTTTTCGCTGATCACCGAGTTTCAGGATATCGTCACAAAGCAAAGGGAAAAGCCTGACAGGCGCTTCGGTAACCGTAAACTCATGGAGTCCCGGTACATTTTTGCCTCACCTGCCCCTAAGGGCTGGGCCGATCCGCCCTCGGTCGACCCCCCCCCCGGTCTCCCGCCTTGCCACAAAGACGCTCCTGTCTTTACCCGATGGTTCCTCCATCAAGGACCTGACAGACAGACAGGTGGAGCACCTCGCCCGCTCTGCCTTTGAGGCTGCGGGTTCCTCCCTCTCGCCCTCCTTTGCCTCTGTGTGGGTCGCAAAGGCGATCTCGGTCTGGGCAGAATCCCTTAACACTTTGCTTGAGGAATCCCAGTTCCCTCATACCTTCACAGAGGTAACAGCTCAAATTGCCACTGCGGCGGAGTACCTCATGCAGGCCTCCATTGACGCTGCTACCTGCGCAGCATTTGCCCCCTCAAATACCATAGCCATCCGCAGCGCTCTCTGGCTCCGACAATGGCGAGCGGACTCTGCCTCCAAGAAGTCTCTCACGGGCCTCCCCTATTTTCCAGACAGATTGTTTGGCGAACGTCTGGACAAGCTCATTTCGGACGCCACGGGAGGAAAGAGTACCTCCCTTCCCCAGCTGAAGCCCAGGACGACCTTCACCAGACGTCCACAGTCCTCGTTCCGCTCCTTTCGGAACTCATTTGGTTGGTCGACATCCCGCTCTGCCTCCGCCGCTAGCTGCGGACTACGCAGAGACCGACCTTCTCAGCTCTCCCCGAAACCCACTTCGTCATGGCAGCCTAGACCAAAACAGTCCAGGACTAGGGAGGCTCGTCCACGACGTTTCCCCCCCCCTCATGACTCCTTCGGCGCCCCGGAAGACACACTCATTGTAGGGGGTCGACTGCGGCTCTTCCAACACATCTGGGCTGCCGCCTCAGACGACAAATGGGTGCGAGACCTTGTGTCTTCCGGTTACCACATAGAATTTCGGACCCGACCCCGAGTCGGTTCTTTCTCTCAAACCCCGCAAAGACTCAAAAACGACGCGATGCTTTTTTCTCAGCAATCCACTCGCTCCAAACAGCAGGAGTGATAATACCTGTCCCGGACGACGAGAAGTTCAGGGGTTTTTATTCCAACCTCTTTGTGGTCCCCAAAAAGGATGGGTCAGTTCGACCCATCCTGGACCTCAAACACCTGAACAAACATGTGCACGTACGGACATTCAGAATGGAGTCCCTAAGGTCCATTATTGCATCCATTGCCTCCATAGATATCAAGGACGCGTACCTGCACATACCCATCGCCCCACATCACCAAAAGATCCTCCGCTTCGCAGTTCAGGATTCCCATTTTCAATTCGTAGCCCTACCCTTCGGCCTTGCCACCGCACTAAGGCTCTTCACCAAAGTCATGGCGGCCGCCTTGAGCGTCCTTCACGCCAGGGGAGTAGTTGTTCTCCCTTACTTGGATGACCTCCTCATCAAGGCCCCCTCCTTCCGCGACTGCTCAACCAGGGTACAGATCACCGTGGACTCCCTATCCCGCTTAGAGTGGCTACTGAATCTAGACAAATCATCCCCGGTCCCATCACAATCCATCACCTTCCTGAGCATGTCCCTAGACACCCGTTGGGGCTTGATCTATCTCCCTCAGGACAAGGCGATCGCTCTTCGACAAGCGGTACGCTGCCTTCTACGTCCTCCGTCTCGCTCCATTCGATTCAGCATGAAGGTGCTCGGCAGGATGGTGGCGGCTATGGAGGCAGTACCCTTTGCTCAAGTGCACCTCCGCCCATTGCAGCTAGCCCTTCTAGCTGCCTGGGACAAGAGCCCCTTCTCCCTGGACAAACATCTTCACCTGACGCCTTCAGTCAGGTATGCACTCCGCTGGTGGCTTCGGTCCTCATTCCTATCGAAGGGGAGATCTTTTCTCCCAGTGAACTGGCTGGTCCTGACCACAGACGCCAGCCTCCTAGGCTGGAGAGCAGTGTACCGGCACCACACTGCTCAACGACGTTGGATGCCCCAGGAGTCTTCCCTACCCATAAACATCCTGCTAATCCGCGCGATCTTCCTCGCGCTCAGGGCGTTCTGCCCTCTGCTAGCGGGTCGTCAGATTCGAGTTCAATCGGACAATGCGACAGCTGTAGCCTATATCAATCGGCAGTGGGGCACCCGCAGCAAAGCGGCTTATCTCGAGGCCCACAAGATCCTCAGCTGGGCCGAATTGACTGGGTCAGTGATATCAGCGGTACACATACCGGGAGTAGAGAACTGGGCAGCAGACTTTCTAAGTCGCCAAGGCCTGCCCACCGGAGAGTGGTCTCTCCACCCAGAACTGTTCCTACACATCTGCACTCGCTGGGGTACACCAGACGTGGATCTAATGGCCTCAAGGTTGAACGCAAAGGTACCCGCGTTCATAGCCAGGTCACGCGACCCGCAGTCCTTCGGCGCGGATGCTCTAGTCTGCTGCTGGCACCACTTCCGCCTGCCTTACATATTTCCACCTCTACCCCTGCTGCCGCGGGTAGTCAGGAAGATCAAGGCAGAGGGAGTCCCGGTGATACTGATAGCACCGGACTGGCCCAGGCACGCCTGGTACACCGAATCAGTACAAATACTCGCAGACGTACCGTGGCGCCTTCCAGACATCCCAGACTTGCTGACCCAAGGGCCCATTTCCCATCAGAACTCCAGAGCCCTGAAGCTGACGGCATTTCCATTGAGACCTGGGTATGAACAAGAGCGGGATTCTCCCCCGCGGTTATCTCCACCATGATCAGCGCTCGAAAGCCTGCGTCATCCCGCATTTACCACTGTACGTGGAAAATCTTCCTTTCATGGTGCAGTGAAACTAACGTCCAGCCTATGCCTCTGGCCATCCCCAGAATTCTCGACTTTCTGCAGTCTGGCTTGCAAGCGGGGTTGGCTCTCAGTTCCCTTAAAGGGCAGGTCTCAGCGCTCTCAATCTTCTACCAATGCCGCCTGGCTCAAAAACCGCAAGTCAAGACCTTCCTCCAGGGCGTTTCCCATCTAGTTCCCCCGTACAAATGGCCGCTGGACCCATGGGACCTCAGTCTCGTTCTGGATGGTCTCCAGAGGTCCCCCTTTGAACCCCTCAAGGAATCCTCCCTTGCTCTTCTGTCCTGGAAGGTAACATTCCTGGTGGCAATTACGTCCATCAGACGAGTTTCGGAGCTGGCAGCACTCTCTTGCCGCGAGCCTTTTCTGATCTTTCACCAGGACAAGGTGGTTCTGCGCCCCCTTCCGGATTTTCTTCCAAAGGTTCCTACCCCGTTTCATTTGAACGAGGACATTGTTCTGCCTTCCTTTTGTCCACACCCAGTTCATAGGGTGGAAAGGTCTCTGCATTCGTTAGACCTCGTCAGAGCTCTCAGATATTACATATCCAGGACAGCCCCCTTTAGGAAAACGGACTCTTTGTTCGTCATTCCTGAGGGGCCTAAGAAGGGACAGGCAGCTTCAAAGGCAACTCTGGCTCGCTGGATTCGCTCTGCGATCCAGGAAGTCTACCGCTTGCAACTCAAGCCCATTCCTAGTGGGCTGCGGGCTCATTCCACGCGAGCAGTTGGCGCTTCGTGGGCCATTCGGCATCAGGCTTCAGTGGAACAGGTGCGACCTGGTCTAGCCTACATACTTTTTCAAAGCATTACAGAGTCCATACCCAGGTTTCAGCTGAGGCAAATCTGGGTAGGAAAATTCTGCAAATGGCAGTAGAGCACCTCTCTCAGTAGGCGCTCCAGGCTGTCTGGGACTGGTTCCTCATCCTTGGGTTGTGTTGTCTTTCTTTTATTTTTCCTACCCATGGACTGCTTTAGGACGTCCCATGGTCCTGTGTTCCCCAATGAGGCGTCAGAGAAAGACGGATTTTTGTGTACTCCCCGTAAAATCGTTTTCTCTTAGCCATCATTGGGGGACACAGCACCCACCCTGTTGGGCCTTGGTTCTCTCAGTACCTTATTTGGTTATGACTCTTTTTTTCTCATGTTCCTCCGTTGAGATAAGTTCTTACTATTTTTTTTTTCTCCTACTGCTTGTGTACTAAAACTGAGGTTGCCTTGCCCGGCCAGGGGGTGTATACTGCAGAGGAGGAGCTAATGTCTTTTGCATCTACTTAGTGTCCTCCTATGGATAGGCAGCATAACACCCATGGTCCTGTGTCCCCCAATGATGGCTAAGAGAAAACGATTTAACGGTGAGTACACAAAAATCCGTTTTTTATTGAAAAAGCCAAAAATAAACGTATGTTTTCTCAGCAAAAATTCTTTGCAGAGGGTGAAAAAGATGGATCAGTTTTGACAAAGGACTATTATTCTGAAACACGTAGCTGTTTGGGCTACTGCTCATAGTGATATTGTAATTTTTACCCTCTGGAAAATGGAATTGTTAATATTTGGATTTTGGACTTGAGCCTGAGTTGGGTTTTTTTGCAAGAAAGCCTTTTGATTTTATTCTCAACCTTGAAGCTGGAATCTTTTTCTTTTTGAGTGTCTAGGACAGGGGTGGGCAATTAATTTTCCCATGGGGCCGCATGAGACATTGGGATGGTTTTAGAGGGCCGGACTAATATAATTAACTCAGTTCTACCCAATATACTACATCACTACACCCCCTCCATATACTACACCTGTAATAAACTACACCCCCCCTATACTACACCTGTAATATACTACAACCCCTATATACTACACCTGTAATATACTACATCACTACACCCCCTCCATATACTACACCTGTAATAAACTACACCACTACACCCCCCTATACTACACCTGTAATATACTACAACCCCCATATACTACACCTGTAATATACTACATCACTACACCCCTATATACACCTGTAATATACATCACTACACCCCCATATACTACACCTGTAATATACTACATCACTACACCCCCATATACTACACCTGTAATATACTACATCACTACACCCCTATATACACCTGTAATATACTACATCACTACACCCCTATATACACCTGTAATATACTACATCACTACACCCCTATATACACCTGTAATTTACTACATCACTACACCCCTATATACACCTGTAATATACTACATCACTACACCCCTATATACACCTGTAATATACTACATCACTACACCCCTATATACACCTGTAATATACTACATCACTACACCCCTATATACACTTGTAATATACTACATCACTACACCCCTATATTCACCTGTAATATACTACATCACTACACTCCCATATAATAAACCTGTAATATACTACATCACTACACCCCTATATACACCTGTAATATACTACATCACTACACCCTTATATGCACCTGTAATATACTACATCACTACACCCCCATATACACCTGTAATATACTACATCACTACACTCCCATATAATAAACCTGTAATATACTACATCACTACACCCCTATATACACCTGTAATATACTACATCACTACACCCTTATATGCACCTGTAATATACTACATCACTACACCCCCATATACACCTGTAATATACTACATCACTACACCCCCATATACACCTGTAATATACTAAATCACTACACCCCTATATACACCTGTAATATACTACATCACTTCACCCCTATATACACCTGTAATATACTACATCACTACACCCCTATAAACACCTGTAATATACTACATCACTACACCCCTATATACACTTGTAATATACTACATCACTACACCCCTATATACATCTGTAATATACTACATCACTACACCCTTATATGCACCTGTAATATACTACATCACTACACCCCCATATACACCTGTAATATACTACATCACCACACCCCCCATATAATACACCTGTAATATACTACATCACTATACCCCTATATACACCAGTAATATACTACATCACTACACCCTTATATGCACCTGTAATATACTACATCACTACACCCTTATATACACCTGTAATATACTACATCACTACACCCCCATATACACCTGTAATATACTACATCACCACACCCCCCATATAATACACCTGTAATATACTACATCACTACACCCCTATATACACCAGTAATATACTACATCACTACACCCTTATATACACCTGTAATATACTACATCACTACACCCCCATATACACCTGTAATATACTACATCACCACACCCCCCATATAATACACCTGTAATATACTACATCACTACACCCCTATATACACCTGTAATATACTACATCACTACACCCCTATATACACCTGTAATATACTACATCACTACACCCCTATATACACCTGTAATTTACTACATCACTACACCCCTATATACACCTGTAATATACTACATCACTACACCCCTATATACACCTGTAATATACTACATCACTACACCCCTATATACACCTGTAATATACTACATCACTACACCCCTATATACACTTGTAATATACTACATCACTACACCCCTATATTCACCTGTAATATACTACATCACTACACTCCCATATAATAAACCTGTAATATACTACATCACTACACCCCTATATACACCTGTAATATACTACATCACTACACCCTTATATGCACCTGTAATATACTACATCACTACACCCCCATATACACCTGTAATATACTACATCACTACACTCCCATATAATAAACCTGTAATATACTACATCACTACACCCCTATATACACCTGTAATATACTACATCACTACACCCTTATATGCACCTGTAATATACTACATCACTACACCCCCATATACACCTGTAATATACTACATCACTACACCCCCATATACACCTGTAATATACTAAATCACTACACCCCTATATACACCTGTAATATACTACATCACTTCACCCCTATATACACCTGTAATATACTACATCACTACACCCCTATAAACACCTGTAATATACTACATCACTACACCCCTATATACACTTGTAATATACTACATCACTACACCCCTATATACATCTGTAATATACTACATCACTACACCCTTATATGCACCTGTAATATACTACATCACTACACCCCCATATACACCTGTAATATACTACATCACCACACCCCCCATATAATACACCTGTAATATACTACATCACTATACCCCTATATACACCAGTAATATACTACATCACTACACCCTTATATGCACCTGTAATATACTACATCACTACACCCTTATATACACCTGTAATATACTACATCACTACACCCCCATATACACCTGTAATATACTACATCACCACACCCCCCATATAATACACCTGTAATATACTACATCACTACACCCCTATATACACCAGTAATATACTACATCACTACACCCTTATATACACCTGTAATATACTACATCACTACACCCCCATATACACCTGTAATATACTACATCACCACACCCCCCATATAATACACCTGTAATATACTACATCACTACACCCTTATATGCACCTGTAATATACTACATCACTACACCCTTATATACACCTGTAATATACTACATCACTACACCCCCATATACACCTGTAATATACTACATCACCACACCCCCCATATAATACACCTGTAATATACTACATCACTTCACCCCTATATACACCTGTAATATACTACATCACTTCACCCCTATATACACCTGTAATATACTACATCACTACACCCCTATATACACCTGTAATATACTACATCACTACACCCCTATATACACTTGTAATATACTACATCACTACACCCCTATATACATCTGTAATATACTACATCACTACACCCTTATATACACCTGTAATATACTACATCACTACACCCTTATATGCACCTGTAATATACTACATCACTACACCCTTATATACACCTGTAATATACTACATCACTACACCCCCATATACACCTGTAATATACTACATCACTACACCCCTATATACACCTGTAATATACTACATCACTACACCCCTATATACACCTGTAATATACTACTTCACTACACCCCTATATACACCTGTAATATACTACATCACTACACCCCCCATATAATACACCTGTAATATACTACATCACTACACCCCTATATACACCTGTACTATACTACATCACTACACCCCCTATATAATACACCTGTAATATACTACATCACTACACCCCTATATACACCTGTAATATACTACATCACTACACCCTTATATACACCTGTAATATACTACATCACTACACCCCCATATACACCTGTAATATACTACAACCCCCATATACTACACCTGTAATAAAGCTACATCACTACACCCATGTACTACATCACTATATACTACACCATTATATACACAACACCATATACACCTGTAAAACCACTACACCCCCAGTATTAGTCACCAGTCCCCCCCCCTCCCCCATTGTCCCCTCCTCAGCTTATTAGTCACTACTTACCTCTCCCTTCTTATCGTCCCCGTCCTCAGGCATCTCCGTACAGGCCCCCTGCTGAGCTGCTCCTTCTCATGTACAGGCCCTGGCTGCGCTGATGCTGTTCTGCGAGGGGCCCCCGCCGCTGCTTCTCTCCCGGAAGTCCAATGCTGTTCCGCTTCTTCTCCTGCCCGGCGTGAACTTTTGAAATGACACCCTCGCGCCGCACTGACAACATCAGAGCGCGCGCGCGTGTGTCACAGAGAAAGTGCCGGCAGGGAACAGAGGAGCGATTCCTGCGTTTCGCTGCCTGCACTGACTGTGCGGAGCTGCAGGATCGCTTCCTGCCCGACACGCAGCAGCCCGGCTCCACTGCAGCGGCTAAAGACGGGCGGGCCGGTCACAGACAGTAGGCAGGCTGGATGTGGCCCGCGGGCCGCCCCTTGCCCAGGTCTGGTCTAGGAACAGGGAATAGCCCAAATGCAGGTGAGCTGGCTTATTTCATTTTTTGAAAAAGCTGGACACCTATTGTCCTTGATTGTGAGGGCACGGTTGGTCTTCCTTTGTGGGGCCCTTTGGAAATAGGGTAATATAGTCAATCACCCTGGTCAGCTATTAAATACACTACAGTTCAAAAGCTTGGGGTCACTCAGACAATTTTATCTTTCCATGAAAAATCATACTTTTATTTATCAAATGAGTTGCATAATGAATAGAAAATATACCATATTTTTAGAGGAGGAAAATAGGAAAATAAAATTTTAACTAAAAAATGTGGTCATGACACACTGTTATGGGGCGAGGATCTGCTGCTGACACTGCTATGGGGGTAATGTCCCCAAATTCTCTACTAAGGTACCCCATTCTGGTAGCGATCCTCCTGCCTTGTATATGATCCTGCTCATATACCCCCATCCTGCTCATATACCCCCATCCATCCTGCTCATCCTGCTCATATACCCCCATCCATCCTGCTCATATACCCCCATCCTGCTATATACCCCCCCTCCTGCTCATATACACCATCCTGCTCATATACCCTATCCTGCTCATATACCTCCATCCTGCTCATAATATACCCCCATCCTGGTATATGGCCTGTATCCTATGGCACAGAAAAAAAATAAACGTTTATACTCATCATTCCTTACTCCCTGCAGCACCGATCAGCTTCCTCTCTGTCTCAGCTGCAGCGCCACTGTGTGGAGCCGTCCCCCTGCAGCATCGCGATGTCTTCCTGTCTGTGCCGGTCCGCTGAGCTGTGTGGACACTAGCGGCGCGCACAGCGATGAAGTCATCGCTATGCTCACTGCTCTCTACACAGATCAGCTGACCGGCACAGACAGGAACGAAAGACATCGCGATGCTGCAGGGGGAGGCTCCACACACTGTGACGGGTGAGTTATCTGATTCACTGCACCCCGCGCTGATAATGATGCACGGGGAGCAGTGAATACAGCCGCACATGATCACTGCAGGCTGTAGTTGCCAGGGGTGATCATGCGGGCCGGCTGTTAATTAAATTATACGCGCGCACCCGCCCACCTGTTAGCGCCGGCTTCACCGCTGAGAGATGGGCGGGAGGATGGGCGTGCATATGTAAGGAGCAGGCCCACGTGGTCACGGCGGGCTGCTACAGCCTGCTCGTGCCCCCGATGACCCGCTCCACCGCAGCACCCTCATTCCCCGCAGCCACATTCAGACCATAAGACACACACCCCACTTTCCCCCAACATTTGGGTGAAAAAAAAGTGCGTTTTATGGTCCGAAAAATACGGTAGTCCAGACATTGACTAGGTTAGAAATAATGATTTTTTTTCTTGAAATAATAATTTTCTCCTTCACACTTTGCAAAGAATGCTCCTTTGCAGCAATTACAGTTTTGCAGACCTTTGGTATTCTAGCTGTTAATTTGCTGAGGTAATCTAGAGATCTTTCACCCCATGCTTCCAGAAGACCCTCCCACAAGTTAGATTGGCTTGATGGGCACTTTTTCCGTACCATACGGTCAAGCTGCTCCCATAACAACTCAATAGGGTTGAGATCTGGTGACTGGGCTGGCCACTCCATTACAGATAGAATTCCAGCTGCCTGCTTCTTCCCTAAATAGTTCATGCATAATTTGGAGGTGTGCTGTGGGTCATTGTCCTGTTGTAGGACGAAATTAGCTCCAATCAAGCGCTTTCCACAGGGTATGGCATGGCGTTGCAAAATGGAGTGATAGCCTTCCTTACTCAAAATCCCTTGTACAAATCTCCCACTTTACCAGCACCAAAGCAACCCCAGACCATCACATTACCTCCACCATGCTTGACAGATGGCGTTGGGCACTCTTCCAGTATCTTTTCAGTTGTTCTGCGTATGACAAATGTTCTTCTTTGTGATGCAAATACCTCAAACTTTGATTCGTCTGTCCATAACACTTTTTTCCAATTTTCCTCTATCCAATGTCTGTGTTCTTTTGCCCATATTAATGTTTTCCTTTTATTAGCCAATCTCAGATTTGGCTTTTTCTTTGCCACTCTGCCCTGAAGGCCAGCATCCCGAAGTCGCCTCTTCACTGTAGACGTTGACACTGGCGTTTTGCGGGTACTATTTAATTAAGCTGCCAGTTGAGGACCTGTGAGGCGTCGATTTCTCAAACTAGAGACTCTAATGTACTTGTCTTGTTGCTCAGTTGTGCAGCGGGGCCTCCCACTTCTTTCTACTCTGGTTAGAGCCTGTTTGTGCTCTTCTCTGAAGGAAGTAGTACACACCGTTGTAGGAACTCTTCAGTTACTTGGCAATTTCTCACATGGAATATCCTTAATTCCTAAGTACAAGAATAGACTGTCGAGTTTCACATGAAAGTTCTCTTTTTCTGGCCATTTTGAGAGTTTAATGGAATCAACAATGCTCCAGATGCTGAACGGAAAATCAGTGTTTATAGCTTCTCTAATCGGCAAAACTATTTTCAGCTGTGCTTGCATACTTGCACAAGGGTTTTCAAGGGACTTCTAAGCATTCAAAGCACATTTTTTTTTTTCATTGAAGCTAACATTAAATTAAGGAAATATCTAAGTGACCCAAAACTTTTGAACTGTAGTGTATTTTTTACAAATGTTATCAAAATCTTTACAAGTCTAAAATTTTCTTTACCGGATATCAGATACTGACTTATTTGTATGAGAGAGCGTTTACCCAGGCTATCAGGCACTAACTGGAAATATAGTTAGATGGTCCACTACAATTGGAAGAATTGCAGTTGGTGGTAGTCTCTATGGCCAACAATAAGTCACCAGGCTCAGATGGCCTTCCCGCAGAGATATATCTAAAACATATGGAGATATTTTATTGCCCAAATTGCTGCGCACTTTTCTTACAAAACAATATTGTTACTGCCCACAGACATTAAGACGACAGCGAAATCTCAGGCTCAACAAACTCATATCTTCTGTAGTACAGACTGATCAATCAGGGTTTATGTATGCGGCTAGCCGAGACCAACCCATTGGTCTATGTTAGTGTCCCATACCAATCATAGTGAGAGCATCATCAAAATTATCACCTGAATGAGATGAAGGAACCACCACACTCCACCAACTAAGCTGAAAGAAGCAAGAATAGGGTGAATTTGATTATGCAACAATAATATACTTTATTAGAGATTTGCAAACATTAAATATGCAATGAAAACAGTATAAATGCATGGAAGGTGATACCAACAAATGCCTTTACTCCCAATACACTTGTGGGTTTTCTTCTTAACTTGGTGTAGTAATGAACATAAAAATGGATAGAAATCTAGCCACAAATAGTTACACTCCTCCATAAAGAAGCAGATATATGGCCAGTGGACTTGCTTGCTATATTTGATGTACCCTACCTTTCATTTGCGGCTGGATTCTACCCCATTTATATCTTCATTACTCCCCAATACACTTATATGGTTTTCTCTCGACTTGGTGTGGTATAGGCATTTGTTTGTATCGCTTTTCATGCATTTATACAATATGTATTGCATTTTTAAAGTTTATGCAGAAGGTTTTGGAAATATACTTCACTCTGCTGGTACAGTAGGACACTGTTTGTTAGCAGAATAAAAACCACATGTGAACATACCCTGATTGTAGTTCAGTATTTTACAAAAACCTTTGACGAAAATGGGATAGCAGATACGTTATTATAATTTACTATTGAAGAAACACGTAGGGATAATTCTCCAAAGTACTAATTACAGTCTGTTTCAGCTAATCCCTGGGTTAATTTTCTCTTGTATGTTAGTTTAGTAATTATTAATAATGGCTTATTAATGATTGTGATAAAGTTTATAAAATATGATCAATATGTACTAATTGGTTTAGTTATTATTATTTACCAGATAGCAATTAAACTATATGGGGCTGATTTAATGATTTCTTTTTCGCTCTATTGGGAGACCCAGACAATTGGGTGTATAGGCTATGCCTCCGGAGGCCGCACAAAGTACTACACTTAAAAGTGTTAGGCCCCTCCCCTTCTGCCAATACACCCCCCGTGCTCCCACGGGCTGCTCAGTTTTTGCTTTGTGCGAAGGAGGTCAGACACGCACAGCACAGCTCCACAGATTAGTCAGCAGCAGCTGCTGACTAGGTCGGATGGAAGAAAAGTGGGCCCATATAGGGCCCCCAGCATGCTCCCTTCTCACCCCACTTTTGTCGACGGTGTTGTTAAGGTTGAGGTATCCATTGCGGGCACGGCGGCTGGAGCCCACATGCTGTTTTTCCTTCCCCATCCCCCTTAGGGCTCTGGGTGAAGTGGGATCTTATCGGTTTCCAGGCACTGAGACCGGGCTTCATCCACAACTCCTGTGGAGCCTGATGGATAGGAGCCGATACCGTTCAGGGACATGGCCCTGCATCTTAA